>NC_137915.1:28925399-29662899 GCF_963457725.1 Sprattus sprattus | reverse complement strand
GTTGTACTTCCTCCGGAGGCTGAGGTTTCCCCTCCCCAACATACCTCAGATGATTTGATAGTAAGTGTAGTAAACTCTTAGGAATATCGCTTACAAGATTGTAAAATACATATTATATTATATCTTAAACAAAAATTTGAGTAGGAAAGGATGGTACAATTCCTGTCGTTTTTTAAGTTATTTACTGTATGTAATAGAGCATTGTCTTACATTATATTTTAAGTGAAACTTCCCATTTGTTGAACTTCAGTAATACGTTGTGTAATATTTGTAAAATATGGTTCATGTGTTAGCAAGTATGAGTTAAACTTATAGTAGCCACTAGAGTGAGTTTGTTGTTCTTGTGTCCTGTGAGGGACCGCTCGGTCACCCCAAGTGATTGTGATGCGGCGACTGGAGATAGTGGTGAAGAGGAACAAACCACGGTGTAGAGAGGATAGATTTTATACAAAAATATATGTTGGTATTTATTTGGCTCCAACACCAAACATATATACAAACAAACATAAATATGTAGACAGTTCTCAAAACTAGCTTACTTTACACAGCAATGCAACAATATTCCAACCATATTTCAATAGCATGTTATTGCATTCACCGCACATCAACAAGTACTCCTCTCTACCACGCCTTCCAAAGGAATGAGGCATGTTAAATAATGCTGCCCATTGGGCTGGACCAAAAAAATCCAATTGGATCTAACCATGTCAGTGGGGTTAGTCCTGTAATGCACATAATACATTACATTAACAAATACACCAATTCACCACCAAGTTCACCTATGATCCATCAACAATACATTTACCATATTTACAGCTCTTACACATACGACCCATGATATTAATAAACATTCATAACAAACGTTACATGAAACACCCCTTATAGGCCGCAAGGTGAAGCACGAAAAGTCCTTTAGAAAATGAATCCCGCTCCACTCACCTACCCAATCTTTAGCTTATAAAAAAGAACGAGTCGTGATTATTTACCAAAAAAAAGTTTGTCGCTGAAATTCCAGTCGATTGTCTATATGTCTTTGTTTTATGCCGAACTAGAGTCTTCAGAGCGTAATATGAAAGGCTGAAACATTAACAGCAGGTAAACACACACACACACACACACACACACACGGTGGTTGAGTGACTGAAAGGTACAATTATGGGCCTCATTTATAAAACGTACTTACGCACAGAATTGATCTTAGACTGTGCGTGCGATCAAATCCACGTCTAAGTACAGATTTATAAAAACCGTCTGAGACGTAGAAAAGGACGTATCTCTACGTCTGGTTTTAGTTCGTGTAAGTACATTTCCTTGTGGCAATACTGTAGGACTGCAGGAATTTAGAACTCAAAGCGCCGACACGCAGTTTCATTATCATCATCGTGCACCACCGTCACCATTAGGGCGAATGTTTCGCTCAATAAAATCAATTAAACTATTAGAACAATTCACACATGAATGAGATTCACGTCTAATAGGTATTCCGTTTTTATTTCACAAGTGTAAAACATTTTGCTCAATCTATAGCCTATAGAAAATCTAATAGTGGCTTAGTTTTCATTAGGAGATATAGCTGCATTGGCGTTGTTAGAGGATATTGCCAACTGCGCAATAAGGAGAGAAAGGGATTTTTCGTGATCGCGCACACTTTTTGACACAGGATGATGTATGGCTGATAAGCAGGTAGGCCTACAGCTTGTCGAGAGCGTTGTGCCCAAATAGCCTCTCGTCTACAGAGGCGCACCAGATGCAACCAGGCCATACACGTTCAGGTTTTGTCTGTTCTTGGATTCCTGGCTACAGGAACGTTCCGATGAGAAATTGGAATTCATTTAGCAGAATTTTGCCCGATGTTCTTCGCAGTATTATCACTTTATATGCCCGTAATGTATTAGATTTCCATACAGTGCCCAGGAAAAGCAATATGTGTAAGAGGATTTCCTGCGTAAAACAGGGTTCCCAATGTATTTTCATCCAGATTGCGCACACTCAAACAGCCTAGGAAGACCACTTTAATACAGCACATGCCCGTGCGCGGTTGGTAGTGGAGCACAGCAAAGGCATGCCTAAGGGAAGGTGGCGATGGCCAGCGAGACTCCGATGCTGGAGCAGCAGTGCGACAGTTGCGGCCGCTGGTGCTTCGGAGACGTGCCTTCTACATGTCAAATACTTTGCTTTTGCCATTACGCCACCAGACAGGCTTTTCTAACGATGTTTTGGCCCGCATCTGCTGTTCCATCAGCAGAACGTCGATGTCAGCCTCACTTTAATGCTTCTGTTTACATGTTTCTTTCCTGCTTGCCACTGTCACAGAGAGTTTGTGCATTGAGGATGCGCTCTGTTTGTGCATTGATAATATGCTGATTAGATTAAATAGGGGCGTTTTGAGGGCGGAGATTCAGTTGCGCACAATTTCACGACCATTTGTGATTTATAACCGAAGGATTGGCGTACACGTGTTTTTTGTGTGTTGTCTGTTTACTGTGGATCTCACTTACGCTCATTTCAGGAAATGTCTTAGACAAAATGTAGGATGGTTTCTACGCAACGTTTTATAAATGAGGCCCTATGTGTGAGAGATATGTCAACAAACTCATTGAGCCATCCTTTTTGTTTCATTAAAGCCAATTGCAGAAAGCTGCCGAGTTGAAGGACGACCAAAGTATTCTTTTGCATATACAGTGGGGAAAATAAGTATTTGAACCCCTTGCGATTTCACAAGTTTGGCCACTTGCAAAGAAATGTGTGATCTATAATTGTAATGGTAGGTGTATATTAACAGTGAGAAACAGAATATCAACAAAAAAATCCAGAAAAATGCATTTTATAAGAATTATGACTTTATTTGCATTTGATGCAAAAAATAAGTATTTGAACCCCCAAAACTGACTGACAAAAATGACTTAGTACTTGGTGGAATAACCCTTATTGGCAAGCACAGACGTCAGACGTTTCTTGTAGTTTGTCACCAGGTTTACAAACATCTCAGGAGGGATTTTGGTCCACTCCTCTTTCCAGATCCTCTCCAAATCTTTAAGGTTGTGTTTTCAATGGGAGGGAATGAGGGAGTGAGGTTCAAGCCCAATATTCCACGTTACATGGCCCCATCCATAGGCCCCTTGATGCGGTGGAGTCGTCCTGTACCCTTGGCAGAGAAACAGCCCCAAAGCATAATGTTTCCACCTCCATGCTTGATGGTGGGTATGATGTACTCTTGGGGTCATATTCAGCATTCAAAACACGGCAAGTCGAGTTGATGCCAAAGAGCTTGATTTTGGATTCATCTGACCATATTCTGTCTCCCAATCCTCCCTAGAATCATTCAACTGTGCAATGGTAAACTTCAGATGGCCCTGTACATGCGCTTCCTTGAGCAGGGGGACCTTGCGAGTGCTGCAGTACTTCAAAAAATTACGGCGTGGTGTGTTGCCAATGGTTTTCTTGGTGACTCTGGTCCCAGCTGCCTTGAGATCATTCACAAGCTCCCCCTGTGTAGTTCTGGGGTTATTCTGCACCTTTCGAATGATCACTGATTCCGCACGAGGGGATATCTTGCATGGAGCCCCAGACCTAGAGCGGGTGACAGTTGTTTGGTGTTGCTTCCATTTATGAATAATCGCACCAATAGTTATCTGCTTCGCACCAAGCTGCTTGCCGGTGGTTTTGTAGCCCATTCCAGCCTTGTCCAGGTCTACAATCTTATCTCTGACGTCCTTGGACAGCACTTTGGTCTTGCCCATGGTGGTGAGGTTGAAGGTGTGAAGTACGATTCTTTGGACAGGTTTCTTTTATACAGGTCACCAGTTGAGATCAGGTATACCTTGTTAGACCTAATGAGGACTAATCTGTGTGCTTTTTGGGCACATAACTGGCCATTGGGAGCCAGAATTCTTGCTGTTTGCTTGGGGGTTCAAATACTTATTTTTTGCATCAAATGCAAATAAAGTCATAAATCATATAAAATGCAGTTTTCTGGATTTTTTTGTTGATATTCTGTTTCTCACTGTTAAAATACACCTACCATTAAAATTCTAGATCACACATTTCTTTGCAAGTGGCCAAACTTGCGAAGTCGGCAGGGGTTCAAATACTTATTTTCCCCACTGTAAAAGACAAAGATTGCGTGGCTCTGGAGGTGCAGTACCACAAAAGCTGTTACAATCGGTTGTACACCAGGTTTTTGACGAAGCCTGAAAAAACTGAGAAATAACAGTGTGTTATTTATTAAATTGCATTTCAAGGAGCTACTAACTTAACATTTCATCTGCATTCTGTTGTATGTGCACACAATCACAACACATTCATTTATTTACTTCTCATTCATATGTGTTTTAGGAATGAGCCCATGTTTGATGTCAGCTATAAGATATTTAAGTAAACATTTAATCTGCATTCTGTTGTATGTGCACACAATAACAACACTTATTCAATTCTTTACTTCTCATTCATATGTGTTTTAGGAATGAGCCCATATTTGATGTCAGCTTTAAGATATTATGTGAGAGGAACATTGGCCAAAGGCTGCTTGTCAACCAGGAGGTGCTCAGAATGGACCAGCTGAGGAAGGCCTTCATTGAACTTGTGAAAGCAAATGAAGGTCTTGATGCTTCAAACTACAGGTAGGCTAACTGCAATGCATTTTTCCTCAAGTCTTATTATTGGCATGTGCAAGTCCAGCTTTACACAACTTGTGAGTGACAGGCATGAGAAACAGTTTTTAAGTCTGCTGTTTGCAAATACCAAGAGAACAGCTGATGTGTGATGTGTGTGTGTGTGTGTGTGTGTGTGTGTGTGTGTGTGTGTGTGTGTGTGTGTGTGTGTGTGTGTATGTGTGTGTGTGTGTGTGTGTGTGTGTGTGTGTGGTGGGGTTTGTGATCTTGTGTGCCTTTCTTGGGCATCTTTGCTGTTAAATGTGCTGTATGGCAGATAGGTTCTAGCCTGTAATGTCTTGTACCATCTCCACCACTCTCTGCTTTTCATGATACTCCTGTGACTCTTAATTGTCAATGTTTTGTTGTATTGCAGACAGGATATGTTGAAGAGGAGGCTGTAATTGTGCCAACACAAAAGAATCTGAGGAACTGGAAGATAACTGTCCTGACACTGACAGTGAGGAGTGTACTTAATCTGTTATTTCTTATTCAGATTTGTACAGTTTTATATATCATGTTTCATGTTTCAAAAAGAGTGTTTTTATGATTCATCAGTGTTGTTTTCATTTTTGGAAGAATGAATGAACAAACAGATGGTCATTGATATAAGTACAATAAGTGCCTTTTATTGATACAATGAAGGAGGTTTATTTGTCACATACTGCTGTTTTTTCTGTGCGAGTGGGAAGAAAGAAAGATCAAGAAATATTTTTCATAAATAGCAAGAGGATGTTTAAAGTGCAGTGTGTGTACAGTCCATGTGCAAGTGTGAATAAAGGTGTAATTGATGTTAATAGTCATTGTGTGTATTCAGGATACAGAATGCTTGAGGAGAGAAGCTCCTCCTTAGTCTGTCTGTTCTGGTCTTGTAGCAGCAGAGACGTTTGCCTGACCTCAGTGTTTTGAAAAGTCCATGGTCAGGATGTTAGGAATCCTTTACTATACCTTGGGCCCTGGTAGGTAGTCTTTTCTTGTAGGTCTCCTGCAGAATATGGAGAGATGCTCTGATGATGCGGTGCTGCAGTCACAGGCTGTAGCCTACAGTTCCCATACCAAGTGATGCTATCAGGACACACAGCTGATGGGTGCGGATGCTCTGAACTTCCTCAGCTGACGTAGGAAGTACAGTCTTTGCCTTTATTTCTTCGGTGTGCTGAGTGTTCACAGTCCATGTCGTCAGTAAGGTGTATTCCCATGTATGTCAAACTTGATCTAAATTACTTAACATAAACATAACATTATCGTGACTCATTGTTCTTCTTGGACGCGGCTATGTATACAGCACTAATTCGGATTCATTTACCTCCACTTGGAGGATGTCTTCCTCTTTCGGTAACGTTGAAGCTAACCACACGGGGTCGCCATCTTGCCACGCTGTTGATGCATGATCATGATCATGATCACGTGTCAAACCGTGGCACGGCTCCCGAACAAAATCTTATTACGCTCTGAAGACTCTAGTTCTGCATAAAACAAAGCCATATAGACAATCGACTGGAATTTCAGCGACTTACTTTTTTTTGTAACCAACCACGACTCGTTCTTTTTTATAAGCTAAAGATTGTGTAGATGCCAGTGAGTGGAACGGGTTGAAACGAAAACAGTGTTCACCTTACGGCCTAGATGCTGTGGTTAAAGAATAGACAAAATCTATCTGAAGTCCTCACTCCTGAAGTGCTCACTGCAAAGCAGTGAAAAGTCAGAGGCAGCAAAACTGTCCCTTCTTAGGGCAACTTCCCACGTCCTCCTCCACTCACTATTTTTGGGAAACCTTAAAAAAGTGAGAAATGTACCCATAAATGTAAATTATTGTCAACATTTTCAACGTATTTCCATTAACATTAAGGATAATGACACAAATACACACCTAAATTATCATATTTTTGGGGGTGTAAACAAACATATTCTAAAAAAGCCTTACCTATCCTACACGTGAAAGGTGATCCCAATGGTTCTCGTTTTGAGACAACGGAGATTAATATGGGCATAGATTTGTCTCAAAAATAACTGCAAATGCACAGAGGGTAATCTGCAAATATGCCTTGAGTTGTACACGTGTTTTGCAATCCACAAATACAAATTTCCGATTTGTAACTTGTGTATTGGTTTTTACAAATATATGTGTATTTGTAAATATATAATTTTACATTTGTGAAACAAAAAGACATTTGTGAAACTGAAAATTATGTTTGTGAATCGTGTCTCAGCATGTCTCAGCATTTGTGGATCAACAATCACATGTTCGTATTTTTGAGACAATCGTTCCGCAATTTTGAGACATTCTTTCCACTAACTCGTAACTCGTAATCTCGTGATTCACGAGCACCATCCAGCAGATGGCGCTGTTGTTCACTGATATATCTTTAGCTCTACTTTAGTGGGCCTTCATTTCTTCATTTCTGCGGGAAAACCTTCGAAATCATGGCCGGACAAGAAGAGCAGCCACCTTCCTGTGTGAGTACAAAGAATTTTCCAACGAATTTTCCTTGTCTTGTATTAAGATACATCTAGTATCATTATTAATCAATCAATCTTACATATTTCAGTAGAGGTGGTGTCTAGATAACGTTAAGTCTTCTATTATGTTGTGCTTCGAGACCAACATTTGAATCGCTAACGCTTGGGTGTAACACATAGGAGTGACAGAGTAACTAACCGTTTAAAGTAGCCCACTTCAGCTTCACTAGCTAAATCTATTTTCATGGTTTTCATGGACGCGTACTTACTGTTAATATTTCATGAACGTAGCGGAAACCTGTTAGCTCACGTTAGATGGTATTTGGTTGATATGCTTTGATCATTTGGTGGGAATGCTTTAACTTTCCTAGCTTGCTAGATATCCTAGCTAACATAGCGTTGCTGGTGAACGTTAGGTAACCATCTCCCTTAGTTGAGTCATTAAGCAGAGAAGTAATGTAATGTTCATTAACGTTTTTTTATTCAGTTGTCAGTGAGCCATGGTAAATGAGTAGTGGTTTGTTTTGGAGGATAAGACTCATGTACCATTAAAGTTATCCTTTTATCTAACATTGAAATACTGATAGCAAGGTGGTAGATGTCATTTTTTTAAGTTAATGTTAGCTAATGAGTTACCTTGCCAGATACAATATTGTATATATATAAGCCAAGATAAAAGTTTTCAAGAGTACAGCTGTCATTTGGGAGGGCTTCCTGTCATTCATTATAACAAAGAAACTGTTTTTAAGTCTGCTGGTTGCACAGACATGTACCAGTTGGCAACCAAGAGAACAGCTGATGTGTGTGTGTGTGTGTGTGTGTGTGTGGTGTAGTGTGGTTTGTGATCTTGTGTGCCTTTCTTGGGCATCTTTGCTGTTAAACGTGCTGTATGGCAGATAGGTTCTAGCCTGTAATATCTTGTACCACCTCCACCACTCTGCTTTTCATGATACTCCTGTGACTCTTAATTGTCAATGTTTTGTTGTGTTGCAGACAGGATATGTTGAAGAAGAGGCTGACTTTGCAGAGACTGTCTACAGATACACTCGTGGACATGCTACGTTATCCATCAGGAAACCATACAGTCAAGGGAGTTGAGCCAGACAGACAGCGAGACTGAAAAAGGGACAACTAAGTGCCAAACAACACAAGAGAATGCAAGGACACTATATACAGCAGTGTTGTTCTTAAAAAGACATTTTAGTGGCAAACTGTTGTTCCCCTTGCACTAAACAATCTAGTTAGCTGAATTATAGGCGCCAATGAGGAGCCGACACTGGATCATTATGTCAACATTGCTGATGACTTGCATTTGAAAGTTTTCTGTTTGTCAAGACATTGTGTACCTTGATTCCAAGGGCTGTAAGCAGACGAAGTAAGGGCTGAATGGCCTTAATCGTTTATTCCTTTTTTCTGTTTTGTACACTTTTATGTATCATATTTCATATTTTTCATAAAGATTGTTTTTATGGTTCATCAGTGTTGTTTTCATTTGTGGAAGAATGAATGAATGAACGAACGAGCAAACAAATGGTCATTGGTGTAAGTGCAATAACTGCCTTTTATTGATACAAAGAAGGAAGTTTATTTGTCACATAAATAGAAATACTAACATAAAGCATATAGTGAAATTTCGTTTGGTGTTAAGCTTTTTCTGTGCGAGTGTGAAGAAAGAAAGATCAATAACTATTTTTCATAAATAGTAAGAGGGAATATAAAGTGAAGTGTGTACAGTCCATGTGCAAGTGTGAAAGAAAGTGTAATTGCAGTTTATGAAGTAATTTGTGTTCAGGATACAGAATGCTTGAGGAAAGTAGCTCGTCCTCATTCTCTGTTCTGATCTTGTAGCAACAGAGACTTTTGTCTGACCTCAGTATTTTGAAAAGTCCCTGGTCAGGATGTTAGGAGTCCTTTACAATACTTTGGGCCCTGGTACATAGTCTTCTCTTGTAGGTCTCCTGCAGAATAGGGAGAGATGCTCTGATGGTGCGGTACTGCAGTTACAGCCTTTACAGTTCCCATACCAAGTGATGATGCTGTCAGGACAGTATTCACAGCTTCCTCAGCTGACGTACGAAGTACAGTATTTGCCTTGATTTATTCAGTGTGTGCTGGGTGTTCAGTTTTCACAGTCCATGTTAGATCGTCAGTAAGGTGTATTCCCAGGATTGTCAAACTTGATCTAAATGACTTAACATAAACATGACATTATCGTATATTTTGCCGCATTGTTCTTCTTGGACGCGGCAATGTATACAGCACTATTTAGAATCAATTTAGTCCACTTTTGAGGATGTTCGGTTGTTTTCCTCTATCAGTAATGTTCAATCTAACCACGGGCGCAGTGTAGATTAGAACGATCACTTGTCGAACCGTGCCACCATTCGCGACCAAGATCCTATTACGCTCTGAAGAAACTAGTTCTGAATAAAATAAAGCAGATGGTAGTATTGACTGAAAATTCAGCGATGAACTTTTTTTTGGTATGTTAGCACGACTCGTTCTTTTTTATTAGCTAAAGATTGTGTAGATGCCAGACATTGGAGCGGGTTGAAACGAAACAGGGTTCACCTTATGGCCTAAAAGGCGAGGTAAAGATACATCAGTGAACAACAGCGCCATCTGCTGGATGGTGCTTGTGAATCAAGAGCTCACGAGTTTGTGGATGTGTGTGGATTTGCGGAACGAATGTCTCAAAAATACGAACGTGTGATTGTTGATTCACAAATGCTGAGTCACGATTCACAAACAGAATTTTCAGTTTCACAAATGGCTTTTTTTTTCACAAACTGAATTTTCAGTTTCACAAATGGCTTTTTGTTTTACAAATGTAAAATGATATATTTACAAATACACATATATTTGTAAAAACCAATACACAAGTTACAAATCGGAAATTTGTATTTGTGGATTGCAAAACACGTGTGCAACTCAAGGCATATTTGTAGATCACCCTCTGTGCATTTGCAGTTATTTTTGAGACAAATCTAACTCTATAGATTAAAGCATCCAAAGGCTGCACAAGATTCTGGCATCATCACTCGCAATAAAAAAAAAGAAATTTGTAATTCACTTTGACCTGTATAGCATTGAAAACAATGTAAAAGCACATTGTTTGAATTTGAATAAACACTTAATTAAATTTCACTGCTTGTAACACATTCCCCAAAAAGTCAGTACCCAATACACTCTTATAGTACTTGTGTAGTACTCCAGCTGTTTTATTTGGAATGGCACATGTTCACCTATTCACACATGAATGGATGGATGGCTTGGACAGCTGACATTATAACACACATAAAGCTACCAGCAATGCAATGCAATGATTTATATTCTAACTCTAATGTGGTGTACCACTCCAAACAGCACGATGTGGACCAGGTGGTAAAGACCCACCCTTTGGCTGAAGAACTAAAACATTAAGAACACCTGTTTAGTGGCATTCCGCCTAACTACAATTGACGTCTTTCTCTGGTTGGAAGTGATTAATTCCGAAAATTCCGATTGGTCAGATTTTTCGACATGTCACGTTCCCTTTCAAACCTCCCACACATTAACGGCCTAGTTTGATTGCGCTCAACTGCAACTTTTTTCTGTCACTCGCTGAGAGGTGAAGAGTGGACATCATAAGAAACATTCATTGGAAAGAAAGGTAAGACATTGAGTCCGTCGACATATTTTGTTAGTTACCTGTTAATTTATCTATAAAAACAGTATGCTAATATATCTTAGCCACAAAGTGTCTTGTAAAAGTGCTGTTTTAAAATGGGGAGACGGTTTGCGACATGTGCTCGTAGCTAACAAACAGTTGCTAACCTGCACATGGAATCATAGCATAATACTGCAGGAGCCTCATCAAAAGAAGTTGGCAAGACCTCACCAGGTAATGAATTTAAGGTTTTTAATCGAAATCGATCATTTTTAGGACGGACCGACATGTCCATGCGGCTGACTCCGATAGTCAGTTGGCCGCTTGATAGTCATTATCAGCTAGTTTTGGTAGCAGATAGGCATCAGTGTTAGCTATTCGGTAGGGTGTGTTGTCCATCAAACGCTGACAGAAGCATGCACATCTAAGTTAGCTTAGGTTATGCAATTAGCAGGATATGTTTAGATTTGTCGAACAAAAAAAAGTATTGGGCCATTTTCGAATTTGGCGTGACAGCGATGCATAGGCTACCTAAGTTACCTTATGCAATTAGTATTTAGTACGTTATTGTGTTGCTACCTGGCTAGTGGCAACACTAGATGTGTTTTTTCCCCCCGAATAGACCCTTTCGCCGTTGGTAAACAATGCTCAGCGTTCTAGGTTGCGCACGCATTCTGGGGGCAAAAGAAATGGCTTAAGTTCATACCTGCGTTCGCTTTATCCTAATGATTCTGGAAGTTACGTTAATAAATTGACATTAAGTTATGGAATCCACTTCCCGATCCATATTCGATCACGGATTGGATAGTTGACCCATCAAAATGGACAGATATTTATACATACTTAATAGAAAAACCCAGTGTTTACACAAAAGATACATTACGATCATTCAAGTCACTCGATGCCTATAACTACGTTGTCTGCGGGCATGTCCACTCCAGGATATTAAGTACTGCGACCTCAATGATGATTTCTGCGTCCTAAAATCTGAGGTGCTACCAAGCCAATGACAAGGAACAAAGACAATAATGTATAAACCATGTGTTTTTATCAACAAACCCACCAACGCTACCGCTTCACGTTGCACATGCATGGCAGAGTAAGTCGACCTTATCATAAACGTTTCATCGTCAAGGTTTACGTTTAGGAACTACATAAGCATTGCAACCAGGAGACACAACTGTAATGTTAGCGAATGAGGGGTGAGAAGCCCCCCCCCCCGCTAATATTTACACTCTTTTAAGTCTCCTGTACGTCCAAGCCCAAACCTATTCTTTAGCTTTCAAACATTTTCCAGGCTATTTGGCATCTAACAATAAACGCCTTGTAACTCTTATTTATGCTACAATACAACTTATATTTGTTATGATAGCCACATTTAGTATACTCGTTTGTCATATACCATTTTTTTTTATCTGACATTGCAGGCTGTAGGGTCTTGTTGCAGCCATGCAGCAGCAGTGCTGTTAAAGATTGAGCTCTATGTTAGGATGGGGAGGACAGAGAGGGCTTCTTGTACATCAGGAGCATGTAAAACAACACAAGCCTGCATACAGTGTGAAAAGCCAGACTATGGTATAATGATTCACTGTGTCCAATGTGACAGCCACTTCCACTACGGCTGTGTGCAAAAAAAAGCATGAGCTTAAGACAAGGTTCAAATAGTTTTAATTTAATAAAGACAATATAGTACATAGTCATTTATTTGTCTGAATATCATTTGTGGATTACATTTATCAGCAAACACAGTACATTTTATATAATTTGGAAACAACACACTTGCAGAGATTTGTGAGGGCACCACACACATTCACACATTACCTATAGTAAATAGGAGGTCAACTTGTGACACTGAAATGACCGATTGTAAGATTTTAAAATTCTTCCACCGGCCAATAACTCTTTCTATGTGAATTCTTACAAGTGAAAGTTGTCTTTATGTGTCAACCTCATTAGCTGGTAGTTGTCTTTTTCCTTCGGTGAAATTTGGAATAAGCAGGGTGGCACCATACGCGGCAAGCCCTTCTCTAATTAAAAGCCCCTATCAGCTAAAATGTCATCTGTAGGCTCCAAAAGATCTAAAAATCCCATTGATTGGTAATCTGCTTGTCTGACACCCGGCCACCCGAACCTGGGGATAGAAAGGATATGGCCCCGGCGGGTGTAATGCAAACTAAATACTTAACTGTATTGTGGTGTTTATATGTAGACCATGTCTGGGCCTGGGCAGTCAAGTTACTAGGTCTGTCAATAAAAATCTCTGTGCACTTTTGGGCATGTTCTTTAAAACAGCAGTCTGACTTGGCCACTTTATAAGTGGTTTCAACACTTTAGCCATAGAAGGTAACCAGGTTCTCAAAATGCATGATATTGTGCTGTTCGATACTTTAAACCTAAATGCTATGTCAGTGTTAGTGAGACCCAATCTAAGTTTCATAAGCACAATCAGTAGGTGATCTCCCAGGGTACGTATTTCAGTAAACTTTTCTACATTGCCTCTTAGTTTTTTCAATAACCAGTCAAAGATTATAGTAGTTATTCCTGTGAGAAAAAGAAACTGTACACTGTTATTTCTGACTGAGTGGTAAGAATACTTGTTGTACTGAAGCTCTTCTATTAGCTTCTTGTTTTCATTTTGGATTTCACCAAACTCTTGGTGCAGGCTCACATATTCAACCTGAATCTGTTCATACATGTGCCTCAGATTGTCATAATCTTTCTTTGGGCACATGGCATCCTCTTCCAATGGGGCTCATCTTCAACTGTAAGACATTAATGTGAAGACAGGAATTATAAGTTTTACTGACAACACATGTAAAACACAAATAATGAGTAGCACAAGAACATTTTACATGTTTGATTGAATTGAAAAAGGTGTTCTCACCAGGGTAAAGATCTGTAGTCAATAGGAAAGGTGATTTAACAGATCTCTCAGATAGCAGTTTATTCCTTTGAAAATCTGTAAGATTAGATTGCACATAATAGAGGTAACTACTGACTGCCATTTCTCTCAAAGCTTGCAATACAGAGCAGGCGATGTTACCTTGGATAGCTAGCTTTGATGCCATAAGTTAACATCACCTGCTCTAGGTTGCAGGCACTGTTGGCTGCTAACTTATCAAGAGCAAACACGCCTTACCTCTCCAATTTAGCTTCAGGTCTCTGGCGAACGGACAATGTCGGGGCTTTCGTAGTTAATTGAGGCTTCTCCTAAGAGTAAATTAAGCACAGACTCAACCCACGATCATTGTATGCATTGTATGAAATTAATAGATTAATGTACTATGAACTAGCTAACGTTAATGGTTAGATATCGTTAACGTTAAGCTAACCTAAAATTGCAAGGCTAATATAAATTAGATATGGATAACATTAGCTATCTAGGGAGCTGTTTTGGCCAACTAAGTTATCTCAGATTTAACTAACACAATTTCAAGTCAGCTAACATAAACAAAATTCACTTACCGTATATAAAATGTGACCCATGCGTGCATTTTTAATGTTGTCTTCAGTCCAGTCCACTCGTTTTAGCCTATAGCTTGAAGCCACAATCTACGCCTGTTTGCATTAAACTGTCTTTTCCCCGAAGGAATGCGGTAGAAATTGAGACCTTTTTTTTTTGTTGACCTGTTCTGGCATCCCACAACACAACAAGATGGCATTTTTTTAACGAAGAAACCGAGACGAAGAAATCCTTAGCTTTATCTCTCCAAAATCCTCTTGCACTGTCACTAACTATGGCTAAAATTGCCGCTTTTTTGCCTCCAGAATGTTTGCTCTTAACGTTTATGACGTAGGTCATAAAAGGGTCAATTAGACATATCTGGTATTGGGTTGAAATTAAAAATTTCCCCTTGCTGTTAAAAGTATAGGGACACGACAACGCGGTATCTAAGTCTGCATCACCACTTGAAATATATTTCTTTAACCATGATAAACAACTAGTACGATCTCCTTATGTGTAAAGATATTTATATAAGAAAATATTCCTCTTGCTAATATTTAGGCCCAGCTCTTCGTCCACAGCCAAATCTATTATGTGAAATACATTACCTATTCTATGGATAGAAAGGACATATAATACAGGTGTCCACAAATACTACAGTGGTGACAAACAATGAGAAAGCAAAAGGCATGCGCTCAACCCAGTTAGTGAGGGATTGCACAATCTGAGATGAGGCACTGCTTGTCGGAGTCGTCGCTGCCTCACCTCACATGTCTCCCCTCTGTTTGAACAATAAATGCGCAAATTCGGCCATTTCTGATAATAAAATTGCTTGAAATGATCATACATAAATTACAGCTGTACAGTAGATAAATATAGATTGTATTTGATCATTATTCGATTTTTACTTTTCATGATGACATATTTTGTCTTAACTAGACATTAAGCTAATAATGGCTATTAAAATGTGATAAAAAAAAGTTTTACCCTCATATATCGTGATATCATATCGATATCGTCTGAACACTGGAAAATATCGTGATATGAATTTTAGCTCATATAGCCCACCCCTATGCACAAGTGAAACTGCTAATTTTTTCGTTTGAATGACATTTTAAGTTTTGACCTAAATCAAGATATGCGTTACCTGTGGTACGATTTTCAAAACGGTGATTTTGCCTAGAAATGCCTGCCAAAAAAGTAAGTAAAGCAGTTATTTATGCATGTTTGTGTTTTCCTGTTTGTTTTTGATATGCACTAGTTTAAACAAATGTCCCTTTAAGTAGCAAAACAGACTTGTGGTGGTGCACTGGTGCGCGCGCTCATCCAAGATGGCGGGAAAGATGTGATTCTGCAATATACGGGCACACGTCTTTTTTTCTGTTTTGCTACAGGTAACGCATATCTTGATCTATTATTATTATTATTATTATTATTATTATAATGTCTCAATGCATCTTGTATGTCATGTTTATGACACAATTGATGAAATAGCTTATTGGGGTTGTGGTTCTGTCATCTTGGAGGAAATCTGTCAAACCAATCATCATTCACCAAGTTCATATAAACCTCCTACTACATCTTCACATTGCTATAACAGTTTACATCTTTGAATTTCCTGTGTAATGCCTTCCAGTAAATCTATGTTCTTTTGGCTATTGTACCCATATACATTCATCAAAATCAAATGTGAGTTGTTAAAATTCATTACAGCTACCAGCCAGTGTTCATGGTCGTCTACCTTTACTTCAATTGATTTCCCAGAGCAGTTATTTAGTAAAATTGCAACCCCTCCTGACCGTTCAGTGCCATGACTAAATAAAAAAACATTCTCCCCACTGCTGAGACCAAAAGCTACAACATTAACATGCTGCTTACACACTGGTGCTTCAGTATCATAATCTAAAATGTTGTTTATAATCATATCGCTCAGAGCGACCACTAATAATTTGTAATACCGAAACTACATTTTGAGGCTAACATACTTTGACTTAATTAGGCTTTTTCATCCAGGACTTTAACTTTGTTACATTGTTGAAATGGTACTTAAGGGTCTAAACCATATACATATGTCTGAGCCGCTGATGACTGATGATATGAATCTGCTTGCTTTTGATTCTTTGTGCCCCAGGAACAACTCCAGACCACGAGATGGCGGTAAGATACATCTTTGTGAAAAAGTGCCAATTCAGAGTCATCGCCGAGAAACCCAAATTTACATGGGTTAAGTTCTATTGGTCTGTTTAGGTAGTCTGGGCAGAACAACAATGCTTTATATATTTATCAACACACTGGCTATGTTAGTTTAGTTTACAACATCGTAACATGATGCTTACATTGTGTGCGTTAACATATGCCTAACTACTGTCTGTAAATTCCAAACTGGTTTAACGTTAGCCTGAACATTAGCTAGCTATTTACGTTCAAATTACTGTACATACCCAGCCATTGAACAAGCATATCTTGCTCGAGGAGAAAATACATATGTGTAGATTTCATCTAAACACTGATTTAATTAATTTAACTTATTTCATTTTCATTTAAGATATGTATTATCACAATGAAATAAATTCTCAGATGACTTTTCCTCTCTTCATTTTGAAGTAAAATGCAGATCAGTTTAAATGGCACAAAGATTCAGTGAAGACATATGCCCATGTTCCTTTATTCACGCTGTTATAGGGGGAAAACCTACTTGAGGTGACCATGATGGAGGAAGAGCTTGTCTTTCATAAAAAGAAGAAGAACAAGAGCAAGAAGCAACTTTTAGAGGTGATGCCAGAGACAACCACTACGGAAGTCGACTCTCATAAGAAACATAAACACAAAAAGAAGAAAACAAAGAGTGAGAAAGATGACTGTAGACCCGTCAAGGGCCAGTGTGGCACAAGAGAAGGGCAAAACAAAAAGAAAAGAAAACGCAATGCAGAGAACGTAAGGGTGACACAAGAGGTTGCAGATGATGCTGCTGCTCTGGAGAGAGAGGTGAAGAAAAAGAAGAAGAAGAAAAGGAGAATTGAAGAGCCAGACCGTCCTGTAGCGAAGGTCAGAAAGACACCCACACAGCCTGCTGCAGACACACACTCTCCCACAGACGCTCAGCTTCACCCAGATGTGCTGGACATTGACGATGCCATCAGGAAGGAGATCAAAGAGTTCCTGCCTCAATACAAGTTTACCAACACTGAGGATGTGAAGAATATCGTCAGATATGACCTACCACGCTACAGAATGTACAAGAAGCAAGGTGAGTAAGCAAGTTGATTTTAGCCATTGGGAGTATCCAAAGCCTGCAGTGCACTGTAAAACAGGGTGAATAAGTTTGCATTTTCAGAGGGGAGGAGTTTATCTTCATTCAGGCCATAGGGAATATGTGAGGCCTGCAGCAGTGTTATGTATATATTGCCCAGGACCTTTTCTCATGATTCTGGTATGGTTTGTTATGACATTCTGAGTTAAACATCATTTAGATTTTTGTGTTTGAGAAGTTGAAGGACCACTGACCACTTGAGGGATAAATTCAGTCATGTGATCCAGGGTTTTTGTTTTTACCGCTCTTCTTCCGCCCCCACCATGCCACAGGGATCCCTCTGCGAACGGGGTGGTTCAGCACGGCCGAGAACGAGCAGCTGAAACAGAATGTGAAGGACTTTCTGGCCCTTTCTGGTATTGACAGCGAGTTAAAGTTCAGACCCACTCGCTTCCCAGATGAGAAAGAAACCATCCTAAGCCTGAAGATGAAGTTCAACTTCCTCAGGTGTTTATGTGAGTATAGATATCAGATGTCATGTCATGTATGAGTATGAGACATGTGACTGAATGACACTCATGTTCTGTGAGTGTGCCCACTGCTGTCATACCTACATACTTTTTTTTTTAGATGATACTTGTCAAATTGTATCAAGTGACTGGAAGTTAGAGATGTACATCAGTGCAGCAGTGAATTGTGTCCTGTTCCTGAACAGGCGCCGGGATCCCTCGTTCCTGGAACTCTATTCTTAACAGAGCCAGGAGGATGTGCAACAGCGAAAATTACAAGGGGAGGTAAACACAAGCTTCTCAAAAATAGGTTGTCTTTATAAAGAAATGTGCCCAGACAGACATTTTAATGTGGCCTCAGGTGACTAAAAGTTCCTCCACCAGGTGAGCAGCACAGTGGGGTTCAGTGTGTGTGAGTGTGTGTGTCTAGTGATGAAACTGCAGGGTCATGTTGGGGATGTTTTATCAGTGTTATGAATTGTGTGTGTGAGAGCAGCGTCATGTTGGGGGTGTTTCATCAGTTTTATTGACAGAGATAATTTCGAAACACTATTAATGACTTAAGAATATATTAAACCAAGTGCCTTGTGTTAAACTAGGGTTAGGGTTGTCATGTGTTGATGTCAGCAGGGACATGGCTTTTCTGTGTTTCTGTGTGTGTGTGTGTAACTTAGATTATAAGGTGCCACTTAGTCTGCATATGCAGACCTGCCAACATGTACGCATTTTGCGTACCTGGCACGCATTTTGACATCAAAATACGCTGGTACGAGTTGATGGTCTAAAAGTACGCATAACCAAGAATATATATATATTATTTATTTTTAAGAACGTATAACGCTCAATAATGCATTCCCGGTTTTCAACGGGTTCAAACTTCACAGTCTGTCTCTAGTCACCAATGAGTACATAGGCAGCTGCAGCAGAGCAAGAAGCAGAACAGGAGTTTGACCAATCACAGACCCCCTATCGTTACTATCCCCTGTATGACCATCGAAATCAGAGAATACTAGGTTACTCTGCGGTCAGAAGAATCAACCGCTGTTTAGGCGTCAGTTAGCGATTTTTCATTCATGAATACTTACCTAACTCTCCCTTACCGACCACATTTGGCCAATTCTTCAAGTGAGGACATTAAACCAAGTCAAAAATCACTGAAAGATAAACTAACGAGTAATGTAGAGATAAGACGTTAAAAATGTATTTAATTTTAGCCCTAACGATGTTAACCATGTGGTTTTCGTGTTCGCCATCGATTTAAAACGGCAAATAAATTTAAGTGTCTTGGCTGTGTTAGAAATGGTTTGACTTTACGCTTTTTGGGTTTTTTGAAAATACTTATTTTAGACAAACTCTTGTAGTATGTTACCATGGCAGAATAAAATAAAATATAAAATAAAAAGGATAAAATAAAAAGATCGCAAAAAATCATTGATAGTTACCGGGAGAGATGGCCATGCCTCTGTTCTTTTCAGACATCCCCACCATGCTTTCTGCACAGTGTGCAATATCATTATTGACATCAGTCACCAAGGAGCAACAGGTAACGAACACAGTAAGATGCGTATTATCAGAAAATCATAGGCCTACCTGTCAAGTTCATGCTAGAGGTCCGCGGCAGCCTTCTACGTACAGTGTCCACACATGCTTACGCACAGCTGTTGTCATGTCACAGGAGTGTAAAAGGCTAGCCTATATGTTTCTACTAATAATAATATGATAATGATAATAGCAGACATCCAAAGTCTCCCGGAAGTTCCGGGAGTCTCCCGCATATTGATAACCACAACCTGAAGCCCACAAATGACTGAAAATTTCCCAGAATCTAGAGTGAGCGACGTGCTCCAAACCGTGTTAGCATCTGTGTAGCGCGCGCACGACAGAGAGGGAGAGGGACCTGGAGACTGCGTGTGTGAGGCAGTGTGCGTGTGTGCCTCAGGAGCATCCTGATTGGCCTGTTTCGGTAGGTCAACCAATCAATTTTCAGTGTGGGCAGCCTTTTATCTCTTCTCCCGAACCGAATTAATCAGTTCAGTGTATCTAGGAACAGGGGCACCATGGCACAGGGAGAGTGCCCTCCAAAAAGAAAATATAAGACATTTTACAACAGACTATACAAAGGTATACCCCTGTCTTCTAAAAGTAAATCACAATGACAGTCTTGCATGCTGTAACAGTGATTTCAGCATTGCCCATGGTGGGTTAAATGACTGTAATAGACTTGTTGAGGTAAGTTCAACAATTTAATTAAATAATAAAGAAGCAAACACAGCGCCATCATTTGGTCTTAGCAGTTGTCTAGTCCTGGTATCACATGTAATTGGGCTTGCATTCGAACATCAGACGTGGGGAGAAAAAAGAATGATGAATCATGACACTTCATGACACTTGAGGTATGAGGTAGGGAAAAAAAACAACATGACCATTGTTTGAGAAGTTCCTAAGTAGCCTAGAGTGAAATAACATCCCAGAGGAAATATAATAGGCCTGCTGTGCAGAGAAATGTCTCACCGGGCTACAAATTTGTTGTCACAGTTATCACTTATAACTGTTATCACAGTCTTTTTTTTTTTTTTTTTTTTTTTTTTTTCATTAGGCCTTCTAAAGTGGTTCAGAACTGCATTATTTATTAGCTCAGAATGTCTTCGATTGGTTCAAACATGCAACAACAGCATTATAACTAATAAAATGAAGGCCACAAAATCTTGCCACAAAATCTTGGAAAACACATTTTCCAATGTTGGCAGGTCTGCATATGTGTAAAAGGATGTTTTGGACCAGATGTGATAAGAAGGGTCTAAACTGACATCTTTACAAGACAGAAAGCAAAGTTAGAAATCCAAGGACGTCAAAGACCCACCATGTGGTTATCCCTGCTGACGTACACAATTAATTTGGTGCCAAAAATCACTAAACTTCTATCTATATAAACCTTCTGCGATGGGTTTAATATTGCTTCTCTCTCCTCTGCTGCAGTCTGGGAGTTAGCCCGTGCTTCTCTCCGACCTGCTGTGACATGGGTGAGCCCAACAAGCTAGTTGTTGTGGTTTAATTTATATACTTATATGCAACTCCCTGAGTTAACTTGAGTGAATATTCACCTAACAGTTTTGACTCTGTGTGTGTGTGAGAGCAGCATCAGTTTGGGGGTGTTTCATTAGTGTTATAACTGTTCCCCCTTTCCGCAGGTTTACAGAAGATGAGGACAAATACTTGAAGGATCTGTATAGGCAGCATGGGTCAAAGTGGACCGCCATATCAGACAAGATGGGTCGCAGTTGTTCAGCCGTGCGGAATCGCTTTCACGGGATGTGTAAGTGATCAGATTTACATCAGAACATCCACAGTGTCCGCAATTGTAATCCCAAACATTTTTTTATACAAACATTGAATTGCTCCTCATGGTCCTCTAGCTGTCCGTTCAGTATTTGCTCTCAAAATAAATCTGATTTGAAAACAAACTCTGAATTCCAGCCATAAAACATGTCCAGGCAATCACTGCATTACTTCAGGGTTAGGCTGGAAGGGAGAGGTAAAATGTGACTGGCGATCAAGCTTAAATATTTATAACTTTTTGCCAGAATCATGGACTGGACCTTAACCTGTTAAACCAGCAGGGCGTTTTTCACAATTTCCGCCCATTTTGCTCTGTTGTCTCTCTCACATTTAAAACTTGAATATCTCTGGTTCTATACATTGCATGGCTTAAATTAAAGAAGACACTTTGGCCGTCAACTGCAATTAGTTAAAGTGTGTATTATGTCATTTTAGTTGAACATTTCAGAGCCGTAAAAGTAAGAATTGTCAGGGAAAAACACAACAACCTTTTTTTTTTTTCAGTATAGAACTGGGTTTTGAATGTCAGAGGAAACCAAAACCTTTATTTCCTGATGTACCAACATCTTGACAGTGTGTGTAAAAAATTTGAGGAAAATAGACAAAAGTTTACAAGTGCTACACATCAGTTTCCACATGGTGTCTTTTTAGACGTCTCCAAGTGTCTCATAACCTCTCCAAAGTCACCAAATACAAAAGTCACTGAATATCCAGCATTCAAACTTTTTTGTTGCCATCTGTACTACAGCAAACCAATTTGAATTAATTTCAATGTAAAAATTTGAATTGTACTGTATTTTCTTACATGATGGTCTTTGGGCTATCCAAAACCTACCCAAACCTACCCAAATCCACTTAGAAGTACATTATCACATTATCATAAATGTTTTTGGTGGTTTTGTACTTATTTGAAGTGAAGCCTGTCCTGGTGTTTCAGTGGTCTCAGTCTTTCATAAAATAAAATCAAAATGAAAAACCTTCAAGCTGGAGGCCTTGATGGTCCTGGCAGGTCAAAAGAGCTGAGGGGTGTTGGGAGAGGACAGGTGTGTCTTGTGCAGGGACATCTCTGGGGGAAAAAATCAATTGGCAAATGTTATACAAGCAACCCAGCGAAAATAAAACAAAAGATTACTGAGTAAGCATAACTGAACATCTCCAAAACTACTTTGTAAAATAACAAAACACAATATGCAACTAAACATAAGATATATGCAACATGGTGACTAGATCTTGATATAATGGGGTGGGGTAAGGTGCTAATTGCGTAGTTGTCTGTGAGACAAAAGAGAATATATATCTTGATGTCTTGGTTACAGAGTCTGATAATACATACTAATGAGAATCAGTGGCGGCTCCTGAAAAAATTCTCAGGGGGGGCAATTTTTTTTTTATGATTAAGGCGACCTATTCAGTAGGTACATTAAGTTATCCGATTTACTCATGCAGCAATACCTTTTTTTCCACTATTGGCAGCAACCAACAGTAATATCTCCCCTCTTTCTACATAGCTAGAGTAGCAAGATACAAGTGGAACGCTATGGAAGAAAGTTACATTCAGGAGCCTTCATAAGCAAACATGATGTGGCTCCACATTAAATTATCCCACTTTTTCGTTATCCACACGTCTCAAATGTTGTATGTTGTAACATAGCTGAACAGGACACATGATATGTCCACTAACAACATAAAGAAGGGGGCAACATACGTCAAAACCAACGATATTTATTGACTGAACTTGAAAGTATTGGCTTACAAAAGCAAAATAAGTCATCACATAAAAAATTATTCAAAGATAGTTCACACTGTGAAACCTATGAAAAGTGACAGTGGTAAATAGAAATACAGACCGCGTTAGCCACTTCACGACCGCGATTTTCTTTTGTTCCAATTTCCCTCCCTTTGTAGAAAACTGTTGAATGGATACTTTTGGTCTAGGAAGTCCTAATTGTTTTTTTGGTCAATTTATCTTCATTATTACGCTGACTAAAAAGAAGTTTCTGTCAAAGAGCGGATGGAATTGTTGTGCTGAACAGGTGCCATCTTGACATGCCTTTGTCGAAGCTGTGTGACGTCCTCATTGGCTTTTACCATAGCCTTTTGCGTCGCTTACTTATGACTAGACTTGGAGGGGCGAGCCCTCCCGGAAGCCATAGAGAATGCATTGAGAGCTCTGTTTTGTGAAAAAAACGCATTTAACATGGGAGTCAATGGGAGAGGTCTGGGGCGATTTTCATTTCGTCCCAGATCGCCCTGAAGGGGCGGGGCCATTTGAATCTTGACTCTAGGCTGACTGAATGACTGTTACCTGATTCGACAATGACATACAGAGGCAGATAAGACGGTCTAGTGGTAGAATCCGACAGAAAAAATATATGAAATTTACATTTACATGTAGTCGTGCGATTGAATTTATACATCAGGAATTTTTTTTTTATTATAATTTTTTTTTTTTTTTTTTTTCCTTCTTCCTTTTCCCATAGGCAGTGCGTCGCCCAATCGCCCTTATGGACGAGCCGCCACTGATGAGAATTCTCTAGGGTTGATGGGATGAGATCAGGGAACAAAGGGTGAATACGGGGTTTTTGATAGCAGGAATTAGGCTGGTTTATCAAGGTGCGAATGGGTCAGGTGCGTGTTCGTAAATCAAAGATTATAGACAAGAATATATTTTGCTCCATCAGCCGTATGAGCATTTCTTACTATGTGAACAACACTATTAGTTTGATTATATTACTACTATTATAACACTATTACTATGTAAACAGCAAACAAATAAGACCAGGAAAACGTGCTATACAAAATAACCAATTCGTGATGACGGTTGCATCCACCCACAAAACATAAGTAGCTTAGCCTGCTTGCTAGCATTCCTGCTTTTGAGTCAGCTACTACTTGGTAATAGTATCGTGGAAACATACCGAAATGCATGCTCTTAGTAGTTAATGCAGATATGTACTTACATGTCAAGGACACCGTCAATGCGATCTTCCCAATCCAACTCCTCGTGGGATTGCCCCATCTGAGTTATCATCGGCCAATTCAAAGTTTTCAACCTAGTCTTCTTCGCCGTCATAAAACAGGAACTCTAAAGCTTGTTAGGTGGTATATTTCTTCATTTTTGAATGAAGGAATAGACAATAATGCAATAAAGGATATAAACTAATCTAAACTATAGGACTAGAATATAAATTAGATCTGAACTCGCACGAAACTCTTACTTCAGCTGCCTTGTTGTTGACTCTGTCGCTGTCGTGATGACGGACTCAATGACCTGCGTCATTGCGCACAGTCATAAATCTTGATTTCTTGGTTACGCATTATCCAATCAGACCTTTTACATTCCTCAACGACAGGCAAAAGAGGTACCATTTTAAACCTGAGAATGTGTACTATTGGATAAAAAAAGTGTCAATCAGGTTTTAGTAACTTGATAGGAGGAATAGCCCTTTTCGTAAAACCAGCATTCAAACCAAAGTTAGGTTGCAGTGTGTAGTACGAAGGTAAATGTATTAAGAACAAGGAATTTTATATACTTCGGCGAAAAATAACAACACCGTTTCGTAGAGTACATATATGGCTTTTATTATTAAGGTATGTTTCAGAAAAAAAAAAACATTTGTCTTGGCCGCGAGCAGTTAAGGGAAGTTCAAACACGTTGCTAAAAAAGTTGTGGGGAGGTCCGTGTAACGCCGGCGTCTCATGCTGAACAATGGGGTTAAAGCTAATTTTGTGATTGGCCAGCTAGACGGACAGTAAGTAAACTGAAAGACACAGGGTAGGTACACATTAAAACTAATGCAGACGACTGAGGTCTATGAATACTGACCCAGTCTTGTTTTATTCTTTGTCACTTCCTGTCCCTCAGCTGAGGCTCATGGGGCATGGTCCGAGGCAGAGATTAAGGTCCTCCTGACGTGCGTACACCAGCAGCTGCTTGAGAGGGCTGAGCCTGGAGGAGAGGGCGGTGACAGGTCTGCGGTCATCCAGAAGAAGGACTTGCATAAGAAACTGGCCTGGAGGCGTGTGGCCGAGCAGGTCCAGACTCGCAGCTCGTTGAAGTGCAGGGCGAAGTGGTGAGAAAGCTCATGCCACAGTCACATCACGTTGCACGCAAAACATGTTCAGTTCAGGTACATTTTTCTGTGACAGGCTGAATAATCCATGAGAACATAGACGACACTGGCAAGGAACCCCAGCAAGCCAGCCTCCACGGGCCCCATGCAGGCAGGTTGTGGGCACTGTGGGCTAAGGCTAGCCCACACCAATCCTACACAGGCCCGGTGTGGGCTTGCCCAAGCGAGGCCTGCAGCTTTGGGTCACTGCGGGCTGTCACCGGATAGCCCAACAAAAGATTCTAGACCCAGCAAGCAAGGCTGTACGGGCCCCCTTAGGGCTGGCACAAGGGCCCTTTGAGGGCTGCCCACGCAACAGGCTTTTAGCTAGGATTTTTTGAGTGGGGGTCCATTTTGTAATTGAACCTAACGCGGCGAAGCCCCGGTGACCCAGCAAAACTAGGGGGGTCTGGGGGCATGCTCCCCCATAAGATTTTTTTTTAAAATAACCTTTTAAATAGTGTCCTCTAGTGGGTTTAAGGAAGACAAATTAACTAATTTAGATTTATTATATGGCATAAACATATTGAAGACATCCGCTGAGATTTTGTTTTGGATATGTGTGAAGCAGGAGCACCCTGACCTGGGAGAGAAAGCTTAGGAGCAGCTATACCCTTTGCCTCCACATATTTATGTGAGGACTCCTTCTCTGCAATGACTGTGATCAAAACAAAGCAGAGAAACAGACTGTGCCTGGAGAAGAGCCTAATCACAGCAGTTGCCTCCCTTTTTTTGAAAATAACCTTTTAAATAGTGTCCTCTAGTGGGTTTTAGGAAGAGAAATTAACAAATGTAGATTTAAAATATGGCACAAAAATAAACATATTGAAGACATCTGCTGAGATAGGTGCTAATTATAGTTAATGTCAGCTATCCTCTGTTCAATTTTCTAACTCCCTCACTATATGACTTTTTTTGCTCGAGCAATATTCCATGACAAATGATACGATGCCAACGTGACCGTTTCAGAGTACTTCGTACATTAAAAAAAAGCCGAGTCTGTTTCTCTGACTGACGTTTCAATTCAAAGTATGTACCTTGTGCTTGCACAGCTCTGTGCCTTTAGGAGCTCCTGGGCTATGTTAGCATTGTGTGTGGAGAGAAGGCGCTGTCAGGCGCACCAAGTTTGAGGCTTTAAAATGCGACGGTGACGTCTGGCATATTAAGCAGAGGGGTTATCCATTTTGCTCCGCAAATAATTCCTTCCATTCAGGCAAGAACGTGCGGTGTTTATCTTCATATTTTCGTGTAGCTTTACGCTTTGCTGGATCCATGGCATTATTTTAGTAGCTACTGCTATTCTGGCTAGTAACTCTCTGGGACTGGGTGCACACATTAGAATGTTTCATGTTTGGAACATTAACGTTACTTGAAGACATCTCTCAAGATCGCGTGATGACACAATATACATGAATACATTCCCCATTCAAATCGGACAGCTTTTTGTCTGTATTTCGTGCAAAATATGCATTTTAGATGTTTATTTTACAATATGAAAATTCTGTACACCAAGAGGAAAGTCAGTGAGCAGCACTCGCGCTGGAGCCGAGCCACACGTCAGCCGGCAAAGAGCTGCATGCGGCTCGCCACCCCTAATAGCGGTAAACTGTTGTTTTACGTGTTGCAACGTGATTAGGCTCATTAACGTTTGAACAATGTTGAGAGTTATTGTGAACACGTTTAAAAAAAGTTTGACTGCGTGAAAAAAGGGACGAAAAACTTAAGGCTTCTGTAGGGCGTCTGCCTAATAGTAGTGCGTCCAATTTCTTATTATTTTAGAACAGTGCGTCCAAAAGACGCACGGACGCATGCCTAGCTAAAAGCCTGCCACGCAATGCCCCTCCCCCTGAGCTTTTGCTCATTGGCAAAGTGCTGGCCCTGCGTGGGCAGCCCTAACATAGCCCACAGGAGCCCTAACTAGGCCCACACAGAGCCTGCACTAATTTTTAGCTTATTTATTTATTGAATATATTTATATATTACGGTGGATGAGAGGTGCAAATCAACATTACAAAATCTGAAACACTTTAACAAAGCTTGAGAAAAATTTACATTTTGGAAAACATTTCTACACATCATAAAACAAAAATACATTACCACAACACATATACAAGTCCCGAAATCAATTTACATTTCAGAAAACAAATTAACAAGACGCGAAACACTTTAACAAGTCCAGAAACACTTTAACAAATGACATTAACCGGAAAGGGAATGTACTAACTCCGTGATTGATGTGGACATAGACATATAAACGTACATTCATGTCTATGGACGTGGTAGTGATAACGGAAGTGCTCAATTTGAGTTTATGGAGTTCGTGGTGAAAAAGCTAACGGAATGATGCTGGGTTATATCGCAGAAAGGATTTCTCCTCTACAAACATACTTAGGGCAATACGACTGGAACTGGGACCTGGACAGCTGTTAGGTTACCGCATGATGTGGCAGGTGCTCAAACAAAAGTACAATCTGCGAGTGAAGAGGGATCATGTAATGAATTTGCTCCGGGACCTCATTCATCGAGGGTGCAAATGCTCAAAAAAATCAAGCCTTTACAGAGACCTCAAGCTGATGTGTACACCGTGTAAACATGACGACATATCCACTATTACAGCGTACGAGTGTCCCTCATTAAAATATTGTATGCAATGCTACAGAATATCTGGTCTTTCAGTCTGGTCTACTCCATTTAAAAACAATAAAGACCGACCACAAGAAAAACTACATTTCGTTAATTGGCTCAAATGTTTGCCACAATCCCTTTCGGGACTTGTTAAAATGTTTCGCCTCCTGTTAATTTGTTTTCTGAAATGGTAATTTGTTCATTTGTTTCGCTACTTGTTAATGTGTTTCGGGACTTGTGAAAGTGTTTCGCATCCTGTTAATTTGTTTTCTGAATTGTTAATTTGTTTCGGGACTTGTTAATATGTTGTTATGTTATTTTGTTTCATAATATGTAAAAACAAATTCCAAAATGTAAATTTGTCTCAAGCTTTGTTAAAGTGTTTCAGATTTTGTAATGTTGGTTTGCACCTCACAGCCACCGTTATATAGAAATATAAGAATGAGTGCAGGGGCCCGTACAGGCCCTGTGAAGGCTTGCTTGCTGGGACAGTTTTCCTTTAACACCGAGACCATATGCAGATCCTGCTTCTGTCTGTCACAGCTTTGACCTGTGTGTGTGTGTGTGTCTCTGTGTGTCTATGAGTTTAGTGTGTGTGAGTGTTTAGTGTGTGTGTGTGTTTGTGTGTGTGTGTGTGTGTGTATCCTTGCCTTTGTAAACCCTGTTGATGCTGTCTCTGCCTGTGTTGTGTAGGATGAGTTACCTGATGGGTAAAATGAAGACTGGTGGAAAGATCAACGGGATGAAGAGCATAGAGGGGCACATCCAGCTGATCAAAGAGTATATTTCAAACTGTTACTCTAGTTACCTCTAAGTACAGCTGATAAAAGCATCGATTTCAAACTGTTACTCAGGTAACGTGTAGATCCAGCTGATCAAAGCATCGATTTCAAACTGTTACTCTGGTAACGTGTAGATCCAGCTAATCAAAGAATCGATTTCAAACTGTTACTCTGGTAACGTGTAGATCCAGCTAATCAAAGCATCTTCACGTGTCTCTAACTTCACTCTGAAACGGCTACTTTGAGTAGTACTCCAGATTGCATTTTCTATTCAAATACATCCGTCTGGACATTCAAGAAATCCCGCTTAAGTGAGAGTCTCCTGTGATGACCTTATTTCTGAAGTTAACCCAGTTTCTGTGTGCCCCGACCAGGATCAAAGAAATGGATGTGAAGGAATCTGCAGACATTGTCTGGGAAGACCTCACTCATCTGTTTGGGTAAGGGGCTCATGTAAGCAAGTACATGGGAGACTGACAAGTACAAAGCTTAGGTTCTTGAATGCTGGTTACTTCCTTTGCTGTTAAGGTCATTTTCAATATGGGTTGGCCTATTGGCCTTAAATATGCGTTTGCATTAGGGGTGTGTTCAAAATATCGATACGGGGATACATCGTCGCGGGCCTCTTTACGATGCGTGTATCGATACGGAGGCGTCAGTATCGATACTTCACGTGCAACAAAAAAAATTTTTTTTTTTTTTTTTTTGGTCTGTTTCTTTGTACAGCGTCTACTTGGTTCATGTGCCTGCCTGCATACTTTGCCCATCATCCAGTTGATGGTATAATTTGAAAGCAGAGTTTCTGTAGAATCCACATGAGGTGACAAATATGTTATGATGTACTGTCAAGGAGTTACAGGCAATTTTTTTTTGTTATAAGCCTAAAATATCGGGATACGTATCGTATACGTAGGTATCGCATGTATCGCGATACATATCGTATCGCGACCCCTGTATCGGGATGCGTATCGTATCGCGAGGTGGTTGGCGATACCCACCCCTAGTTTGCATTGAAACTACTCTTAGACTACCTGTTTATGCACAAGAATCGTGTGTCAGTGTGATATTGAGTGAATAGGTGTTAGTATGATATTGAGTGAATTGTGTGTTAGTGTGATGTTTGGGTATGTTGTGTGTAAGTGTGATGAGTGAATTGTGTGTGAGTGTGATGTTTGGGTATGTTGTGTGTAAGTGTGATGTTGAGTGAAAGTTTCCTGTGATTTCTCTATGAAGCAACAGCATACCTGCCTACCTCCAAATGAAATTCCACCAGCTGAAGGTGACCAATGTAACAGACTGGAGCAGGAAGTCTTTCTGTGGTGAGTACTGCCCCCTGCTGGTTCATGTATCGCTCTCTGTCATGTTTTATACTGTTGTCTGTTTTCTGGTGGAGTATGCAAAAGTGACCTTGGGTTTGAGAAAAGCACTACATCACGTAAACAACAACTTCACTTTTGTTGTCTTCTTCCCTTCTCCTCTTCTTCTCCTCTTCTTCTGTCTTGCTCTTCTTCCTCTGCCGCATTGTCTCTCTGTCTGTCCCCTTCTCTAACCTCCCTCTGTCTATGATGGCATTGTCTCTCTGTCTGTCCCCTTCTTTAACCTCCCTCTGTCTCTGATGGCAGACATCATTGATTTCCTGTATGAGCAGACCTTGCCAAAGCTGGAGGAGGAGCTGAAAGATTGTGAGGATGATGAAGAGCCCACAGAGCAGCGACAGTCCTACAAGCTGTCAGAGATCTTCCCTGACCTCTGAACCACCCCAACACCACCCCCACTCACCAGCAGCAGATGGACTCTTCCAAGCTGTCAGAGATTTTCCCCAACCTCTGAACCACCCCAACACCACCCCTACTCATCACCATAGAGACTCTTCCCCAACTTCTGAAACTGCCCAACACCACCCCCACTCACCACCACCAGATGGACTCTTCCAAGCTGTCAGAGATCTTCCCCAACCTCTGAACCACCCCAACGCCACCCCTACTCATCACCATAGAGACTCTTCCCCAACTTCTGAAACTGCCCAACACCACCTCTACTCATCACCATAGAGACTCTTCCCCAACTTCTGAAACTGCCCAACACCACCCCCACTCACCACCACCAGAGAGACTCTACCAAGCTGTCAGAGATCTTCCCCAACCTCTGAACCACCCTAACACCACCCCCACTCATCACCAGAGGGAAGGGTCACTCTTATGTCTTTCAGAGATCTTCAAACACTGACAATGCCCCAAACTCTTTTCTCGCCCAGAGACTATTTGTTTAATTTTTTCTTGTCATGTTCCGGGTTGTTCGAATCTTATTTTTCCGCATTGTTTTGTGCGTTATTAGGATTGTGACTGAGATTGCTTACTCTGATTTCCCTGATATGCTCAAAGCAGGTCTGTGAGCCACGCAGATTTTCATTATCCAAGCAATTATATTAGCGGCAACTGTGTATAGATTTGTCATACACAGGCATGAGAATCACTCACCTTTTAGCGAAATTCGCCGTTTTGAAAACAAAATAGTTGACCTACGTGAATCGTGTAGATTCGATGAGTTTTGTTTTTGTGGGGGGGGTTCGTATTCAGATGACATGTACATTTGTAAGCATGCAACTAGTGCTGGCGGCGGCAAGGTGCTCAGTGTTGCCAGATTGTAAATGGCGTATCATATCAAAGGCTCAAAATGATCGTATTTGGAGTATAATGAATTATATCTTTCAATACTCAGAAAGTTTGACCAATGACAGAGCTTGCGCAAGAAGGTTGAACGTAAGTGATACCCTTTCCAAAACGTGTAAAGACGTAATAACTCAGTTGTGAAAGACCCAGAGAAACAATAATATCCGACGAGGCAAAATCCCGGACAATTTTGGAATCCCTGCTGGACGCATTTTTTTTTTGTAATGTTAGCATATAAAACGTTAAAACATGTGTTCGGTAACTTAACGGGATGATTCATTTCAAGGGGTATAACCTTCAGATACAAGTATGAAAAAGTTAGCAAGCATATGATGTGATTAGCCTGGTTACGAGACGGCTACGGTGTGAATAACTGATGGAGTAAGATCATTTAGCTACATTAACTCAAACGCCACAAAGACTCCCTGTTCTAACTTAGAATCGCTCTGTTGGGGCAAAGTGATCATTGCAAAGGTGTTTGACTACAGACTGTTAACGTAGCAAATAATTCCTACTATTGCAGCCTGTCAACCTACAAGCCTTGCAGGTATAAAACAAATCATGACGTCAGATGACCATTTTCAGTCTCGTTACCATAAACAAGACCCAATACAGAGCAACCCTGAGCACTGACATGATAAGCACTTTGGTGACAAGAAAGGTGAGCATGGCTGCAAAGGGGACTCTTGTCACATGGAAGGCTTCAGTGATGCTCTGCTCAAAAAGGCCAAGTCGCCAAGCTATGAGGCAAAGCAGTCAAGAGCAAGTGCCACTGGAAGTAGATAGATGGATACTTTATTAGGAGCTTAACATATATTTAAATATATCCAGTTATTCAACATAATAAATCAGCGGCGAAAAAAACAATAGAATCATATTTTCTTTGACAAGAATTCCATAAATGAAAAGAGATCCTTACATTTTGCATCATTTAGTACTTCTAAAGAATATATGATTGTATTGTTTTTTTCGCCGCTGATTTATTATGTTGAATAACTGGATGATGCGAGTGCATCGAAATATTAACGCGAAGGGCCTTGCCAATAAAATGTATTGAAATCTGAATTACATAATATTGTATTGGCTGTCAATCATGATGGAAGAGTAGACAAGTTAAGTTACGGCATCTCTCGTGGGGGCTATGCATTAAGCCATTTGTGGTGCCCTTACCACATTGTGCCTCATATACTGTAAATGATAGACCCAGTGACAGGCTGGCATGAAATGGCTCGCATATTACTAAGTAAGGAGGCCAAAATCATTTTTGACTCATGGCGGAAGCTAAGTTTCTCCAGCTCTCCCCAGGTTGGAAAAAAAGCATCTCAAACTGCATCAGATTGACGCTTTAAAATATGGAATATTTAAATTTTACTTACAGGGGGGGCACGCCCCCGGACCCCCCTAGAGGGGTAATATCCTCCTCACCTTTTTCACCCCTGACCCGTTTTCATGCCTGCATACAGATATAAAAATGGCCCCAACAGATGGATAAAGAGAAGTTGTTTTAGAAGTTTGAAACGCCAGTGACTCTTTATATCTGAATTAACATTTATTTGCTCAGGCCTTTTTCCAAAGAAATTCATATGTTATATTTTCAGGAATGTCAAAGAATGAAGAAAATATCAGTTTCGTAATGTTTTACTGCAACTGATTATGTATTTTTATGCACTTTATACATTCAATAGTAAATCAAGGAGTTTTTAACCCAGTGTCTGTTGACCATTTTGTTTTATGTGGATTTTCTTCTGGTCAACAGTGGAGAAAGACATTAGGCATTTTCACCAGTTTTACTTCATCACAGAGTGTCATCATCGGTTAGCCCTTTGCCAACAGACTGACCAAACTGCCTGTCACAATCGGGCCGGTCATACAGGCACGTTACCCCTGCCGTAGTCTCATATTAGTTGATGGAGCTGGAAGGGCTTCTGTGGCTTGACTATATACAATCAGTATCAGTGTGGGTAGAATATTAACAATCAGGATAAACACTAGGATATTCATGATAGCAAGCTATTAACACTACTGTACTACTACTAAAAAATTATTGACACTATTGATATGAGTTACTTTTTTCTCGGTTTAAATATGCATCAAGTCTGGGCCTAGGGATATGTGAGGGGCCTTAGGGGTGACCGAGATAACTATCTACACTCATGCACGCTGAAGGGGTGACCGAGATAACTATCTACACTCATGCACGCTGAAGGAATGACCGAGATAACTATCTACACTCATGCACGCTGAAGGGCCTTGTTTCCAGAGTAGCCGCAGGGCTTAGTGTGATCGCGGTATTCGACTGGCTTGTGAGCGTCATCTTCTTTTGTCATTTCTTGGCATGCTTTCCAGGCATCTCTCTTCAGATACTGCTTGCCACTTGCATGAACCTCATGAACTGTTTCTGCAATCTATTGTCTGAAGTTGCACTCGCGCTGTTTCATAAGACCTAGCCATGTATATTGCTTTGTCTAGTGTCAAATCAGATCCGACATTAAGCAGCTTTTCATGAACTTTATGTGAATGTACTCTGAACACCACACGATCCCTTATCATTTATTCACAGTTAGCATATCCAAAGTCCTTTGTAAGCAGTCTCAATTCTGTGATAAACTGTTCAAAAGGCTTGCTATTTTAAAACTTTTGCTTTTGCCTCTGTTAATATCCATGTATGATAGATGTCTCTAACTTTTTCTCAGACCCACAAAAGAAGATAGCTACACTTCTCCTCTTCTGTTTTCTTCTTAAACATCAATTCACATGTATCGCCATGCTACAGACAGGTTGATGGAATCCCAATTCATACGAGGTGAAGGAACTCCAGTAACGTCCATTCTTTTTCGAATCTTTTCCAAGTATACTCTGACATCATGTCTTGTTTCGTATTGTACGTACAAAAATCAGGAGCAAACCGACGTGCTATAAACTGTATTTAATTAGTACTGATGCGGGAGTAACATAATGTGTGACCTGGCTGGGTCACATCTCACTCTAAACGCACACTGAGGATGCGCAGTAGGAATGCAACATATAAATCATGAAGCGCACTGATTGGCCAGCAGGAACATATCAAAAAAATGTCAAGGTGAATATGACACCCCGTTTTAAGTATCGGGCTGCAGCTCACTGAGGACCTAACATGGACCCTCCACACAACATCTGACAAAGGCATCTAGGCAGCGGTTGTACTTCCTCCAGAGGCTGAGGTTTCCCCTCCCCAACATACCTCAGATGATTTGATAGTAAGTGTAGTAAACTCTTAGGAATATCCCTTATAAGATTGTAAAATACACATTATATTATATCTTAAACTAAAATTTGAGTAGGAAAGGATAGTACAATCCCTGTCGATTTTTAAGTTATTTACTGTATGTAATAGAGCATTGTCCTACATTATATTTTAAGTGAAACTTCACATTTGTTGAACTTCAGTAATACGTTGTGTAATATTTGTTCAATATGGTTCATGTGTTAGCAAGTATGAGTTAAACTTACAGTAGCCACTAGAGTGAGTTTGTTGTTCTTGTGGCCTGTGAGGGTTAGGGTTAGGTCTCGGTCACCCCAAGTGATTGTGATGCGGCATCTGGAAATAGTGGTGAAGAGTAACAAACCACGGTGTAGAGAGGATAGATTTTATACAAAAATATATATTGGTATTTATTTGGCTCCAACACCAAACATACAAACAAACATAAATATGTAGTTAAACAGTACTCAAAACTAGCTTACTTTACACAGCAATGCAAAAATATTCCAACCGTATTTCAATAGCATGTTATTGCATTCACCTCACATCAACAAGTAATAATAATAATAATAACTAGAAAATGCATTTCCTGAAGGAAATACCAGTGCATGAAATGCAAAAGTTAGGAAAGGAAGAAGAAAAGAAAGAAGAGTGAAAGAAGGAAAGAAGAGTGGAAGAAGGAAAGAAGAAAGGATAGAAGAGTGAAGAAAGGAGAGAAGAGAGGATGAAGGAAAGAAGAGTGAAAGAAGAAAAGAAAGAAGAGTGAAGAAAGGAAAGAGGAGTGGAAGAAGAAAAGAAAGAAGAGTGAAAAAAGGAAATAGTAGTTGAAGGAAAGAAGAAAAGGAAAGAAGAGTGAAAGAAGAAAGGAGAGTGAAGAAAGGAAAGAAAAGTGAAAGAAGGAAAGAAGAGTGGAAGAAGGAAAGAAGAGTGAAAGAGAAAAAGAGTGAAAATATTGAAAAAAGGAGCTAAAAATGGAGTGAAGAAGAGAGATTGAGTGTGAGAGAAAGTAGACTGAGAGGGATAGAGAGAGAGATGGAGAGAAAAAAAGTCGAGAATGGAAGGTGTCTTAATGTTCCTACACTGTAAAAAAAAAAAAAAAGTTGGGTGAACTAAACATTTTAAGGCAACAAACTTCAGTAAAATTTTAAGGCAACAAACTTCAGTAAAATTTTAAGGCAACAAAAGTTGGGCAATTAAACTCAATATTTTAAGTTTTGCTTTTGAGTTTGCTCAACTCTGAATTCTGATTTTGGTCAACTCAAGAGTAAGTTCTACTAACTCATAATTTTACATTGTAATAACATTTAATCCTTACTTGTGCCAACTCTCCCCTAAATTGTACTCACTTATTATTTAACATTGTAATAACATTTAATCCTTACTTGTGCTAACTCTCCCCTAAGTTGTACTTACTTATTATTTAACATTGTAATAACTTTTAATCTTTACTTCTGCTAACTCTCCCCTAAATTGTACTAACTTATTATTTAACGTTGTAATAACTTTTAATCCTCACTTCAGCTAACTGTCCTGTTAATTGTAGTAATTTATAATTTTACATTGTAATGAGTTCTTATACAGAATTCACTTTAAATGGGTTTAGTTAGTATAGCAGAATAATTTAAGAGGAATTTAAAATCGCACACTGCAATAGTTTATAATGTAACTCAACTTTATAATTTATAACCAGGAACTTCTAATCAAATGTATAGATAATTACAGACGCAACATATACATTCAAAACATTTGTTTTATTAATACTGTATCAAATCCCTTCCAAAAGGGGCAAGTAAATGCAAACTATCGAGACCATGTAACATGTTTCAGAAAAACCAACCAAAAAAAAAATGTTTCAGAAAAAACTAAATAAAATAAGATGCAAAATAAATGTAAAGTGGGAGATCGAGATACACAACAGTTGATTAATTAACATGGTGTTGGATGGACAGAAGGGAACAATTCCAGATCCAAGTAAATGTAAAGTGGGAGATCGAGAATACACAACAGTTGATTAATTAACATGGTGTTGGATGGACAGAAGGGAACAATTCCAGATCCAACACTTTACTTCACTGAAGAAGTTTGTTTTTTAGGGATCTGACCGTTGCAGAGAGGTCCGACCCCAGTTCCATTATGACCTTTTGGACAGTTTCAAAGGTGTATTTCAAATCCTTTGGGTAACTAAGGTTGAATGTATAGATCAGTCCAACAAGGTAGGCAAATGCAGTTGGCAGGTAAGGGAGATCTTGGAGGACAATCTCTTCTTCCAACACAAGAGCAACATTCCTGACACTTTTAGAGACTGCTCTGCTATCATCCTCCAACACAGTGAGGATACCCACAATGAGGCCTTTCGTCTGTCCCTCTTCTGGGTCAGTGTCCTTGTGTTGACAGACAGAAAACACCAATACATGAATTGCAAGACATTAGTAATTAAAATACTGTGAATCAGAATAAGCTCTTAATCTAAAATAACTCAAAATATTGTATAATTTTTTTTTTCCAAATAGAATTAATTATGAGTTTGACATATTAACTATTTCCATCCCATACACCACAATCAAAAATGTAACCCTCATACACACATCATATGACATCAATTAGGCTACATCAAGTCAAGGGCAGGACAGTGAAACTACAGAAGACACTCTGGACATGGTTAGGGAACCAGGAGGACAGAGAGGTTATGGTTGAAGACAACGCTATATACAGCACTATAAATACAGTATAGTAACATATTTACAATTTCTATTCATAGCCACTCACAAGACAGTTCCTGAAGAGCTTCTCCTGACTCTCACGGAGATACAAGGGAAGGCCCTTTAAAGCTGCAGTTTGTCTATGTGCAGTGATGTCAGATGTCTGAAACAAGAGTTGCATGAAACATTACAAGATGTAATTGACATATAAGTAGAGTAAACATGCAGGCAGCTGTCCTTTTCAATATCCAAAATGATTGCTACGATTACGATTGCTCACTGTGAAGGTATATCCACTGGAGGTGCTTTTTGTGTCACTGACAGGCTCATATCATTATCAGTGTCTGACAACATTATGAAAAGGCTCCCCACAGAGCAATGTCTTTTTGTTTTTAAGATTAAAATAACCTTTGTTTAACAAGAAAAAGCCGCTATATCACCTCGATTTGAAAACTGAATCAAAACGTCTAAAAATGACCCATATATTCCACAATTCACACTACATGGACAAAGATGTAAACAGTGTTGTTGGACTGCTCATTAACTTCACTGGAGCAATTCCAAGAACGCGATTGGATAACAACGACAAAACGTCACGATTATCGGACCCAAAGTGTAGCTGCCCTCTCCATTTGCCTCGGGAATAGGCTAAAGTTATCGATAACGACTTAAGGCGAGACACGGCAGGCAAAAACATCGTTTTTTCAGCAGTGGTCAATTTTGAGATTTTGAGCTAGTTCACTCCCTAAACATGTAATCTTTCATACTAGCAGAAAGAAAATATCCTAATTATACATTAATGTGTATATTTATTCACATTTTGTCTGGTCGCGGCGTCAGCATTCTCATAGGTTTCCAGGAAAGTTAGCAGTCTAACGTAACGTGCAGTATGTCGGCTTTCTGATGCTAGACATGTTTGGTACCGTTGGAAAGCGGTATAGCTCTCACACAACGTTATCTAATCCAAATAAGGACATTTCCTTTCCAGCAGTAACCAATGATGTTAGCAAAAACGGGGGTTTAAACATAAGGACGCAATTTCATTGGTTTGCGGTGGTTTCTGATAACGTGATTCGCTCAGACGCATCACGTGGTATGGCTTGACACTTCCTGAATCTTTAAATGCGATTTTCTCAAAATGAGTTTTTTTGTCATTCTCCGGTAGATACTTCTCAGCCTATGTAGCACCTATGTACACCAAACTTTCCAGTTATACACTTAGCAGTCTTCTGAAGATATTTACAGAAGGATTTGTTAATTAATCATTCCTGGCCTGATTTATGTGACATTTTGATCAAAAAAAGGTGGCGAAAATCGGTTTTTTAAGGCTGTAGACAGTATATTTTGATTTTCTAGGTAATGAAAGCAGATATCCTGAAATCCCTCTGTAAATTTGTTTGCATCTTGTATGTTAACAAAATGAAAATAAAAAAAATCACCTGGCTTTATCGTATGTCCAGATATATCTACCGGAAATATATGCAAATTTGAGCATATTTAATTAGATAAGGCCTAATTTGCATAATCAAACATAGTAATTACAGAAACTTGTAATACATTTTTTGTTCATACATGTGAGAGTAATCAACTGAGGAAGTTTCATGGTGATATCTATTATTTAAAAAAAATACCCTATTCACCTGTAGTGTCTCGCCTTAATAAGCAATAACTGCAAGTGTCAACAATTTGTGTCTAAACGTGAATACAAACGTAGAACATATTTACAAAAACATGGCTTCTCCATATCCAGGGAACGTTAAAATGCACGAAATCGTACCTCGGCCCACCAGATGTGTACATGAAATTCAGGTGGTAATTGCAAGGAAAAGATCACGTTCCCAGTTCTGCTCCATTAGGGATCTCAGACAGGAGTGTTGGGAAAGGTGGCAGGCCCACCCCCTGCAGAGCTGAAACCGGCCATGAATAATGTGGCACTGTTTATCATCTGTGCAGGACGCAGAGGGCCTAAAAAGGGAGAGAATATAGTGTAAATATATCAAACTAATCAGGTGAAGATGATTTGGATGCACAATCAGAGGGCCAGCTCACAGCACTATACCTGCTGAGACAGTAATCAAGAGGGGGTAGAAAGTGAGTAGATTTGAATCGGTACGTGGGCTAGTGTTCGTGTGCATGGATTCACGCAACCTGGGATGACAGACATGTCATGTTGTACTGTTCCAAACTCTTTATTATCAATAGAAAATAGAATTCATTTTCGCATAACCTTTAGTCTAACCACTGATTTTATTAACCACCATAATGTAATGTTGCTAATTGGAGCTTGAATGTCTTGTGTAATGTGTTTATCTGTGTGCTGTGCTCCTTTACCGCCTGTGTGTAGTCTTTTCTTCTACGTTTTTCACGTTTTTTTCAGTTGTCTGTAGCAGCGCTAAAGCGCCACCAACAGGCGTGGGGTATGTTCTACAGGCGGTTCATCACAAGTGGCTGTGTCGGTCCTTACGCAGATCTCTCGTTACCAGGCTCCATCCTTACGAAATTAAAAGATTCGATTTGTGTGAAACCCGATTCAGTGAAACTAGGCTCCGGGGGAATTTAGCCTAAAGGGTGATATATGCTCCGTTTTAGACGCAACGCGTAAGCAAGTTAGATACACAAGAGCCCCCTGCACAGTAAAATACCCCCCCTTTTCACTTTCGGACTATCCGACAAAGACACTCCGGCCTCACGCAGCTCGCAAAGACGGTGATTGGCCGGCTAACCACAGCCTTTCACAGAGTCTCACGTTTCCGGTTTCATAGCATACTACAGTCTTTTTTAGACCCAGAATTTTTCTAATCATGGATACCCTGCAGACCATCTCACAAGCCTTTTCTTGTGGATTATGAACAAACATAACAGAAAAGGTCCGAAGACATGAACTCCTTTACAAACCCTCTATAAACACTTATACGGACGCTCAAATGACCGCACATTTATGGAGAGAATATCCCATTCTCACCCGCGATTGTTTGGAGAGAATGTGCTAATTCACCAAACAAATACTTTCATATTCATTTTCCACCACTTGTGAGTCATGGTGATATCATTCATTGAGTTCATATTGACGTGAATCAATCAATTGCACCCGCAAGTTTGATAGAATGAGCCCGGTCTGCTCATATACAAAAGCTAATTTTAACGTGGAGTTGCGGCCAACACCATTGTATTTACAAGCACTGACAACATACACTCATGATGAGAAGGCACACCTGGCAATTCTCTTTTTATTAACCTCTTATCTTTGAATAATGTAACTCATAAACACATAATTTTAAAGTGCTGCGGCCGTCATTAAAGATGTGTCAATAAACAAACTTTTGCATCATGTGATCTGTCTTTTTCGCCACTGGTACTGAATTGCCAACCTTTGTATTTTGTGTAACACATGTATTCATAACATCAAGCCTTTCGCCCACTACACTTTCATGCTCCGGTAAGTTTGTTTCCTTTGTCCTGCTGCAATAAAGACGCTTACTTCACTCAAAATAAAAGCTACAGTTCTGGCGTTGATTTGCTTTGCAACACGCGCAATCCGTAGGGAACCTAATGGAACCTTAAGGAACCGTAAATCAAAACTTGTCTAAAACAAGTTCCTTGGGTAAATTACGTGCTTACCCGTTGTGTCTAAAACAGAGCATTTATCACCCTTTAGGCTGATTACCAATTGTAAGCCCAGAGCACCCCACTCCACCAACGACTCACGCCTGGCCAACAACTTAAATGAGTTGAGTCAGTGTGGACACATGTGTCCAATTCCCGATTTCAGTCCGATTTAAATTGGATATTGGACACATGTGTCTCCCCAGAACTAGATTCATTGTGTCCGACTTGAGTCAGACTGGACTCCGATGTAAACCCCTGGACACACGATTCGATTCCGCTGGTAATTGGACTGGGCGCGCATGTGTCTCTCGTATCTGATTCAAATTGGACAAAAACAACTTTTGCACGTGCTTGAGATCGTGCCCACAGACATATACATGCATCATATATGTCTATGATATGATAATCGCTGCTAGACGCTCAGTTCTTGTGCTCCCTCTCATTCACGTTGAAATACTGAAACCGAAACTAAACCTTTGAAACTGGAACGCAACTGTTTGGGACAGAACCCGCTAATTCAGTGAACAAATATTTTCATATTACTTTTCCACCAGTTGTTAGTCATGTTATCCATTCATATCGATGTGAATCAATCAATACTAATACAACTTTAACTGTGGTGTGTTTTTGTTTCATTTCACAACGTATTTACTGTATAATCAACGGTAGCAGATGTAAACATTCCGCATTTGATTTGAACTGACGCGGCCAAGGTCTAGATTGGTCACTGCCATGTGCTTTGAGATAGAGCAGTTAACCCCCCATGGAGACCCCATGGAGAGAATTGGATGGGATCGGAGTGCTGCCATCATGTGCCCGCACTGACTGTCGTTTTGATGGACAATGGGACAGTCCTGACACCATCCCCCTTGACACCCCACTCCAGCCCCAGCCCATCAACTGTACTGCCCCCATCACAGCAGAGGCCTGCGCCTTCTCACAACTGCCCACCTCAGAGCCTCCTCCCTCCTCCCCCTCCACAGTGACGACTCTCTCTATCTTGGAGAGAGATGTCAACAGACTATTCAAGAAACAGATACTCCGCAAAGCTGCCGGGCCAGACTCTGTCTCTCCATCAGTCCTGAAGCACTGTGCTGATCACCCCGCAAACAGGGAACGTCCCCAGGACGTTAACAGGACATTCGCAAGGTCCCCAATCGTCCCCAATTGGTCCCCGCCACAACGTTCGCTAGAGGACGTTACCAGAACGTTTTTGACGTTCGTAGCAAGTCTATGTTTGGTCCTTCTGCGACGTTCGCATGAGTCTTAAATCGGACTTTTAGGGAACCTTATAAATTGGTCTGTCAGCACACCTCCCCAGGACGTCATTTAAAAACGTCCCCATAACCTTTACCTGCAGGTCCTCTGCGTGACGTTCGCATGAGCCTTAAAACGGACTATTAAGGAACGTTATAATTTGGTCACTCAGCACACGTCCCCAGGACGTCATTTAAAAACGTCCCGTAACCTTTACCTGCAGGTCCTCTGCGTGACGTTCGCATGAGCCTTAAAACGGACTATTAAGGAACGTTATAATTTGGTCACTCAGCACACGTCCCCAGGACGTCATTTAAAAACGTCCCGTAACCTTTACCTGCAGGTCCTCTGCGTGACGTTCGCATGAGCCTTAAAACGGACTATTAAGGAACGTTATAATTTGGTAACTCAGCACACATCCCCAGGACGTCATTTAAAAACGTCCCGTAACCTTTACCTGCAGGTCCTCTGCGTGACGTTCGCATGAGCCTTAAAACGGACTATTAAGGAACGTTATAATTTGGTAACTCAGCACACATCCCCAGGACGTCATTTAAAAACGTCCCGTAACCTTTACCTGCAGGTCCTCTGCGTGACGTTCGCATGAGCCTTAAAACGGACTATTAAGGAACGTTATAATTTGGTAACTCAGCACACATCCCCAGGACGTCATTTAAAAACGTCCCGTAACCTTTACCTGCATGTCCTCTGCGTGACGTTCGCATGAGCCTTAAAACGGACTTTTAGGGACCGTTCTTATTTGGTCCTCTGATGGTCCTCTCTGAACCAGAAGTTCCGCTAGAGAAAAATGATTTTCATTTGCCCGACATTTTAATGATAAGCCGGCCAAATATCTAGCCTATTTCTGCTTCTAAATTAGCCCATTGAAGAAAACTGACGGCCTGCATAGCTTAAATAATAACATAATCAGGTAGTTTAGAATGCAACATGTTTATTTTCCTAAGTTTACAATGGGAAACAAAAACATTTATGTCTGATGCGCGTCAATAAGTGGCCTTTAAGCGCAACCTGCTGTGGCGTTAAAATGAGCGCCGCAACATGGTCATTGCTCTGTTCAATGAGAGCAGAGATTCTTAAATTATTCGACCCTCTTGTGAATCCTTTGCACATTTTACTGTGACTATCAATTACCTCGCACCTGAGCCAAGAGAACTTGTCACTCCATAACGACATAAACGCCCGACATTTCAGCTTTTTCTTTGGTGATGCTGTTCGAACATCTAGGGCTTCAGGTATTCAGTGTTTGGAAAGTTCACTTTCTACATGAACTTGCTCAGTTCATTGTTGATAATTCATAATTTTGAACTACGTTCACAGCTCCAATTTTCAATATGAGGCGAGTGCTATAATTTTTCAAAATCTCTGTCTGCAATACCGCTCTCGGCTCTTCCGCGCGCTCACGCACGGTAATAAAAGGAAACGCGCAACACTGCAGGTATTACAGGTTCATCCTCGTCAGAAGGTTTACCCTCATCAGATGTTTTTGGCCTCTGAAAAAAAGCTTTTAAGGCTAGTCTGCTTGGCCATGTTGGATCCTTCTCACTCAGTTCGCTCCTCGTTTGAAACCGAGGGTTTGCGCTTTAAAATGCAGCATATGCGCATATGCGTGTTGTTAAATAACTTTCTAACGGCAGATTAGCCTGTTCCTTTTAAACATAATAAGGGCAGTGCACGTTTGCTTTATAGGCCTTACGTAATATTAGGATTGTTGTCAAAATTGTGTTTGCGAGACGGGATTTTTAAAGAAATTCCAATCAGACAATTTGACCGGTGAGCTCTTCGTTCTGTTGCACCATCTTTGAAGGCCTGTGGAAAGCTCAATATGTTAAAGCTAGACACTTGGTCACCTTCCTATGTATGCATTGTATTGGAATCATGCAGACATTACATTTATAGCACAGATCAGTACAGAAGCATTCATATTTATTTTATTTCATCATTCTTAGTTTGGCTAGTTATTCTGCCTCCCTGCCCGCACGTCCGTGATGTGCCATGGATGTTAATTAAAAAAGGAATCATTACGGAAAACCCTCAATGCGTAGTGACTGAGATTGCTACAATATGCTTTTCCTCAAAAAAGACTAAGTTTGTTGGCTGTCTCACACTGTGATAAACCTGTTAAAGTGGCACTATAGTAATCAGACAGTGTTAGGACAGTAGGTAGCGATCTCGTTTAGTAATAGGAAGGTTTACGGTTCAATTCCCATGCCCGCAATCAAGTTTGTAATCGTGTGTGTCTGTGTCTATGCATATCATATGAAATGTGTAATATAAATGAACTTGTGTGTGTGTGCGCACTGTAAGCAAAATGACGGCTCCGCGATCTATTATTATTTTATTTTCTTCATTTAGCTCAGCAAAAACGGTCGTGCCTGCTACGTCCGCGGTGCATCCTTGAATAACGTACCCAGGACGTCTAAAATAGGTTTTGTAGATGTCACCACAATGCCCTCAGGACGTTCTTGCAACTTCCTGCAGAACGTCCCCAGGACCTATAGAAACACGTTCCCCAGACGTAACCACAATGCCCTCGGGAGGTGCTTGCAACGTCCTGCATAACGTCCCCAGGACCTATAGAAAACGTTTCTCAGTTGTCACCGCAACGTCCTCGGGACGGTCTTGGAACGTCGTGCAAAACGTCCTAAAGTTGTCACGGGAACCATACACATTTACGTTTTTAGAACGTTCAGAGAGACCATTACGGGACGTCTAGGGGACGTCATTTTGCTTACAGGGCAGCTGTCTCCGGTGTTCACAGACATTTTTAACACCTCACTGGAGACATGCCACGTTCCAGCCTGCTTCAAGACCTCCACCATCATTCCTGTCCGCAAAAAAACTAAGATCACTGGACTCAATGATTACAGACCCGTCGCCCTGACCTCTGTGGTGATGAAGGCATTTGAGCGCCTTGTGCTGGTTCACCTCAAAGCCATCACCGACCCACTACTGGACCCCCTGCAGTTTGCCTACAGAGCCAACAGGTCTGTAGACGATGCAGTTAACATGGCCCTTCACTTCATCCTCCAGCACCTGGACTCCATTGGAACCTACGCCAGTATCCTGTTTGTGGACTTCAGCTCTGCTTTTAACACAATCATTCCGGCTCTACTTCAGGGCAAGCTCTCCCAGTTGAGCGTGCCTGACTCCACCTGCAGGTGGATCACAGACTTCCTGTCTGACAGGAGGCAACACATGAGGCTGGGGAAGCATGTCTCTGACTCCCGGACCATAAGCACCGGTTCCCCCCAGGGCTGTGTTCTTTCCCCTCTACTCTTCTCCCTGTATACCAACAGCTGCACCTCCAGCCACCAGTCCGTCAAAGTCCTTAAGTTTGCAGACGACACCACCCTCATTGGACTCATCTCTGGTGGGGACGAGTCTTCTTACAGGTGGGAGATTGACCATCTGGTGACCTGGTGTGGTCAGAACAACCTGGAGCTAAATGCTCTGAAAACAGTGGTGATGGTTGTAGACTTTAGAAGGAACACAGCCCCACCCACCCCAATCACCCTGAGTGACTCCCCAGCCGACACTTTAGGCCCCTGAGGCGGGCAGGTAAGATTGCAGCTGATCCTTCGAGGTCCTCCCCCCCGGCAGGAGGCTGCGGTCCATCAGGACCAAAACCTCACGCCACAAAAACAGCTTTTTCCCAGCTGCAGCTGGACTTATTAACAAGGCCCGGGATCCCCACCTGTCTTGGACTCTTGTCCCGCCCCCTCACCCCAAGTCTGAGTTATGTTAACTCACATTTCACTTCTGTACATTGCACACTCACTTTTGCACTCCTGCCCTGCATTTTTTTGCATTTTACCTTTCACTTTATTTTTGTATACACAATTTTTTTATACATCTGTTTCCATACTGTGTTATATCTGTAGTACTTTTGTTATGTGTAGTACTTAGTGTGATTCTATGTTCTATGTAGTACTTACTGTGTATGTTTTTATGTTTTACTGTATGCACCCATACACCGGAGCAAATTTCAGGTAGGCTCACACCTACTTGACAATAAATCTGTTTCTGTTTCTGATTCTGATGGCCGTCACCTGGGTTGTAACGTCCAGTTATCGTACGTCTTTGTTATTAATACTGTGCAGAGTCAGAGTCAAAGACAGTCTAATGAGCATTAAGAAAAGAAGCAAATTACTATGTGCAATATAGAAATATAAAATATTTAGCCTTTTGAGACCAACAAATGAACTCTTGTTACCGTCCTAAAACTATGGAGCCCTTTTTAATGTGTCTCCTCAAAGAAGTGGACTAAGAGAATATTTGTTATCATTAAACACTAACAACATTAAACAGAAAACTGCACAAGTGGGAGACACAACAGAGAATAAATGATGTTTAGTTCCAATCACAGGGGAATAGGTGGTCGTCAGAGATTTATCCTCATGTACTGTAAGTGGCGCCCTGGTGTTAACTGAACGCAATTTGGCTGAGAATTTAAAATATCATGAGCAAGGGAAAAAGCTCCATGTTCTTATTAACTTCTAAAATTTAAATACATGTGTGACAGTGGCAAGGTAAATTGTTAGAATGATTTGGAATGTCGACTACGCCACCTAGGTAGTCACCCTAGGACAAAGATAGACTAAGCTTGCTTGTTCTAACAAGGTAAACACAAGTTCGTACCACTTTTAGGCCATAGACATGGGTTCCATAAATACAGTTTATTAATAGACAAACAAACAGGAGTAAACAGGTACAGGGTAATTCTAGCACAGGCTGTTGCCTCTCACACAACAACCAAGCAGAGCTACTTTCAGTATACGTACATACATACAATAAACACACTCAGTATGCAATGTTAGCCGGAGGCTAGGAACCCAATAGGAAGCAGTTGAGATGGCCGTAGCAGTACGGGGATTGACCAGTGGCCAGGACTAAGAGTTGGAGCATGGCAGTGGCTAGCCGCGGCGAGCAGGACCTTCCAGGAGGGGGACAGGAGAGACCCAGAAAACACACTCCACACGTGCATAAAACAAATACACACTGCACTCCAAAAAGGACAACCGTTGTGCACACATCACTGAGGCTAGGTCACGGAACGTAACGGCTCAGACGGAGAGATTCGGGTGATGAGTTTATTAATGGAGTACAGCCGGGAAACGGGACACAAACAGAAACAGAGTATACAATCCACGAAAGGGTTAACAGACAGAGGGAGACAGGACAGACACACAGACGAACTTAGAATACAGGTTAACCAAACTACACAGAGTCTTACTCCGGAAAAGACTAACAGGGGGTGATGAGCTAAACAGAGAACACAACGGGGAACTAGTTACATAACTTACTACACACTGAGACACACATTGGGAGAAAATAATAAATTAACAACAGACAGGGAATACTACACTAACACACGAAACAAAAACTAGGCACAAGAACATAAGATCGCCCAGAGTCTCACTCTGGGCTACGGTGCGCGAGGGCACAGAACAGAGGTACATGGCGGCAAGCGGGGTGAGACAGACAAGTTACTCCTGGTGCCGTATGCACGGCACTCTGGGTAATGTATTCTTTAAAGTCGGGCAGCACGGAACTGGCTGACTAGGAAGCCAGCGGACAGGGAGCTTGCAGGGCTGGACGCCCGCGGACAGTTTGCTGGGTTGGAAGCCAGCTGACAATGGGGTTGTAGTTGCCGGTGGCCGGGAGGCGGAATCCAGGGGACATAGAGTGGGTCACGGAGCATGAAGTCTCGGGCAAAGGTTTCGTCCTTGTAGCGACGAGACCAGACACGGAGTGAGGGGAGTGCAGGTTATATATAGGGTGTGAATCAGGGGTGTGTGATCGTGTGAATTGGGAGATGTGAATGCAGTGCAGCTGGGACGGTGAGTGAGAGTGAAACAGGTGTATGTGCTTCTGTGAATAGGAACATGAATGCAGCGGGGAGTGTTACGCCTCTCTCACATTGTTGCGTTGGAATGCGTTCATCCAACGGAGGAGGAGTCTGGCGAATGGGGTTCTGTTGATACCGGAGACGTTATAGTGAGATTGACAGGTCATCAAACCAATCAAGCTTTTACCCTGTGAGTAGTAGCATGCTATCATTAGACAGGGTGCTCAGAGACCTCGCAAATCCTATGATACGTATTTTTCAGTTACAATAAAGGGGTTTTCACATTGTACAGTGTCTATTTCTTGGTAACTTTAAAAAAATCTAACGAAAAAAAAGTCAAACAACCAACTTGTAGGTACAAATACGACCATCTACGGAGTTTGGCAGCCATCTTTTTTTTTTGAGTTTGCCGCTCTGTAGACGTGAGCATATACGGGATATGATTGGCTAGCGCCTGTGCTGTCAATTATGCATGAAAGGCAATATGACCCTGACGCATCAACGCATTCCAACGCATCAGTGTGAGAGAGGCGTGAGTGAGCTGAAGGGGGCGTGGCCGGAGCAGAGCTCAGCAGGAACGTGACAGGCTACTTATCTTAGCAGAGGGACTAAGGGCTGGGAAGACCTCCAATGGCAGCAAGGAGTAGCAGCTCTTGTCACATTAACCGGGGTTACCTTAGCTGCACATGTAGCCGGCGTGGTCTAACCTCGCTGACTACTGCGTTGTGTTCAGGTGCAAAGATATCACAGGACGCTGCAGTTCTTATAAGACACTTTACTTTAAGTCTCTCAGTGTGTAGATTCCAAACTTTTGTTGAATGGCAAAACATAGACAGACAAAAGAAAAGGACAACTGAAACATATGGGCTACACTACAGACAGAAAAAACGAAAACTAGCATAGTAAAATAGGTAACGCAGAAGGTTAGCTATATCTAATCCCAAAATTTACAAAACAGCAAATACATCCCAAAATCCCAAAACAAACTAACCAACTCTACATGCCCTGACCACAAAACATATTAATGAACCCCTGTGTGTACCACAATTTGATCTAAAACACATATATTACTAATCTACATTAAATGATTATGGACACACACTATTAACACGTACCTTTTGTTGAATGGCAAAACATAGACTGAGCCAGGCACGTAACTGCAGCCTATAGCCATTAAACCAGCCAGTAGAGGGTGCACTTATTCAACAAATAATAATAAAATCATAGCTATAATAAAAGAAAACAAGATTTTGGTGAAATAAAACTTATATACACAAAATATTAAATGAAAGATTGCACACATATTAGTTATACTTTAAACCTGTTACACACGCACTCACACACAAGGGCGTCAGTTTGTTTTTAGAAGTGGTGGGGACAATAACCATAAGCTTGAGTGTGGTTTGAAAAGTGCTGGGTACCCTTATGTAAGCTATTCATCAATTCAACGTTGCATTACAATATGCTCTACAGTGTATTGTCAGGTGTTGAAAATCCCATTCGAACAATAAAAGATCGTGTTTTGGCTTGTATTGCAAAACGGTGTTGGGAACACCAGGGTATTGGCTCGGGATATGTAATACTAATACACATAGGACAAAGAACAGAATTGGCAACTTAACACTTCTCTTGACAGCAACAAAGTTTACCAGACAATCAATTTCAGACTGTGAAGGGTGTATGAAATGGAACGAGGTACTGAGCATCAACCAGCGGCGTAACAATGACTTGACTTCCCTTACCTTCGTAACGTCAGAAGTAGGCTAATGATAATGCAATTCTGCGAGACGCAGGCTAATGTAGGCTACTTATGATGTACAATACACATTAAGGGTTGCTACAATATGTTGTCATGAAAACACCAATGAACACAGTATTTCATCGATCAAACGGATTTTAGAGAAACAGTGTAAAATGAGCAGTAGACAACACATGGGGAAACATTAATACAACTTCTTCAAAGGGGGTTATCAAACATTATTGTGAATTACGAACATTTACATGGATTTATTGGAACAGCCGCTCGACAGCGCCTGCTGCAACAAAACAAACTTCCTCCAACAATATCTTATTCTTTTAACGACATTGAAGCGAAACAATACATTTGAAGTTGCATTAGGCGTATTATAAAACGTAACATGCATGACGTTTAGAATGGAAAGGAAACAATAGCAGGGCCATGCACACCTCGCCAAAGGCTAATGTAACCAAGTGGTTATCCACAATCTGAGCTTTTGCTATTTGTTGCACTCATGACTGCTGAGAGATCGCTGCTTGAAAAGCAGGACGTGAACTATAGGAGTTGACAGTATCAGACAGTAAACGCTATGTGATTAGCCTACCCTGGTGGGCCTAATTTCCGTTGGGCTGGGGGTCAGAGACGTAGTGTTCTCCTGAACACTCTTCGCCACAAATCCAAATGAAGATAATTTTGGCAGTTTTGCCACCCTTTCATCCTGCTCGTTGCGTTCATACCGCTTCCTACAGCCACTTTTGTGTTTGAAGGGCATGGGGGAGCCTACTTATCGCTTACTCAACACGCAATGCAACACAACACAGGGTGGGAAACAATCGCAACAATTGTGGGTGGGCTATAGAATCTTTGACAACAAAATAGACTTCCTTGCGATTTTTCATTCAGCAAAAGGCAAATGAGGCTAAATTAATTATTTGCTGTTGTCAAGACTGACTATTGTTAAAATGGTTATTGGGCAAGTGATAGCTCATAATTATGAATAACTGTCACCGTAATTGAGAAATGTTTGCTAATTGATGGGAGCAGATCATATGAAAGATTTAGAATGGACGATTGCGGTTGAGTATGTGAGGATTTTATCGGTCGCAATTGGTTAGCACATTTTTAAGAGTGGTGGGGACAAAAATTCAAATCATGAATAGTGGTGGGGACATGTCCCCCCCCGTCCCCCCCGTATCTGACGCCTATGCTCACACACACAGATGCAAACGCCCGCAACAAACACGGTTAAGCTAGTTACCAGTGGCACTCAGAATTACCACCACCCTAGCTGACATATCAAAAGCACAAATCAACAAATCAACAAACATGCAGGCCAAGTAGCGGAGATGGAACCAACATGCCCAGCCTAGCCCCATGCATGCAGGAAAACAAGGATAGAAACAAACAAAGAACCAAACAAACAAACAAAACATGCAGTGGCGCCTCCAGAAAATTATTCCAGGGGTGGCCAGTGGGGGCCACAGCAAATCTTAGGGTGGCATACAAAAAAAAAAAAACATAACCCAATTTAATAATCTACTATTTATTCTAATAAATATATATCTATGTAATATGGTGTATACAGACATATTTTGATCTCTTGACTGTTAATGGCAACTCTCAAACAAGCAATCTTGTTTAACATGTGTACGTATACTATACAGTAGCCTATTTCACTGTAGCTAAATAGTAGTACCAACTGTCCTTTTCCTTGACAATTACTGTAGTTTTAATTTTGATGTTTAAATGAACAATACATTTGAAAACACCCTAAAAATATTTTTTATATTGCTTTATTGTGCAGTGCACAGATTAACAGCACAGGTTATAATAGGTCCATTTAAATAGACAGTTAAACTACTAAAACAATTAAACAGTTCCATCTTAGAATATTGCCTAAATATATTCACAAGCTTGCCATTTTCAACAAAATCTGTATGAACAGAAATTTATGGGCATAGATTTGTCTCAAAAATAACTGCAAATGCACAGAGGGTAATCTGCAAATATGCCTTGAGTTGTACACGTGTTTTGCAATCCACAAATACAAATTTCCGATTTGTAACTTGTGTATTGGTTTTTACAAATATATGTGTATTTGTAAATATATAATTTTACATTTGTGAAACAAAAAGACATTTGTGAAACTAAAATTATGTTTGTGAATCGTGTCTCAGCATGTCTCAGCATTTGTGGATCAACAATCACATGTTCGTATTTTTGAGACAATCGTTCCGCAATTTTGAGACATTCTTTCCACTAACTCGTAACTCGTAATCTCGTGATTCACGAGCACCATCCAGCAGATGGCGCTGTTGTTCACTGATATATCTTTAGCTCTACTTTAGTGGGCCTTCATTTCTTCATTTCTGCGGGAAAACCTTCGAAATCATGGCCGGACAAGAAGAGCAGCCACCTTCCTGTGTGAGTACAAAGAATTTTCCAACGAATTTTCCTTGTCTTGTATTAAGATACATCTAGTATCATTATTAATCAATCAATCTTACATATTTCAGTAGAGGTGGTGTCTAGATAACGTTAAGTCTTCTATTATGTTGTGCTTCGAGACCAACATTTGAATCGCTAACGCTTGGGTGTAACACATAGGAGTGACAGAGTAACTAACCGTTTAAAGTAGCCCACTTCAGCTTCACTAGCTAAATCTATTTTCATGGTTTTCATGGACGCGTACTTACTGTTAATATTTCATGAACGTAGCGGAAACCTGTTAGCTCACGTTAGATGGTATTTGGTTGATATGCTTTGATCACTTGGTGGGAATGCTTTAACTTTCCTAGCTTGCTAGATATCCTAGCTAACATAGCGTTGCTGGTGAACGTTAGGTAACCATCTCCCTTAGTTGAGTCATTAAGCAGAGAAGTAATGTAATGTTCATTAACGTTTTTTTATTCAGTTGTCAGTGAGCCATGGTAAATGAGTAGTGGTTTGTTTTGGAGGATAAGACTTATGTACCATTAAAGTTATCCTTTTATCTAACATTGAAATACTGATAGCAAGGTGGTAGATGTCATTTTTTTAAGTTAATGTTAGCTAATGAGTTACCTTGCCAGATACAATATTATATATATATAAGCCAAGATAAAAGTTTTCAAGAGTACAGCTGTCATTTGGGAGGGCTTCCTGTCATTCATTATAACAAAGAAACTGTTTTTAAGTCTGCTGGTTGCACAGACATGTACCAGTTGGCAACCAAGAGAACAGCTGATGTGTGTGTGTGTGTGTGTGTGTGTGTGTGTGTGTGTGTGTGGTGTAGTGTGGTTTGTGATCTTGTGTGCCTTTCTTGGGCATCTTTGCTGTTAAACGTGCTGTATGGCAGATAGGTTCTAGGGCCAATAGTTTTCCGCGAAAACGGAAAACGGACGGAATACGCGGAATGGACCATCTGAAACGGAATGGACCACTGAAAACGGAATTGCAACTTTTCAAACGGAAACATAATTTTGTGCATCAAAATCGCCCAAAACCCCGTGTATTTTACCCTGTAAGACTGAATGTCTTTCAAATAAACACAACAACGATCGCAACAATGAACAAACATTAATTAAAGAACAAAAGCGGTCAGAAAATGTCACGTCTGCGCTGAACTCTGCTCCGGCCACGCCCCCCTTTTCAATGGTAGTCACGTTCATTTGCTCATCTTCCCAATCGCATTAAAAACTAAAAATGTTAAGTCTTCTGTTGTGTTGATGGCTGGCAAACAACAATCTAAGAAGGGCACGTATTATTCACTGAGTTACCAAGCAGTCTAATTTATGGGGACTAATTAGCACTGCACTGAATTACATTACCATGACTTATTGCTACACAATAACAATTACACAACTAATATTACTAGATACATATAATAGTGGACATTACACTAGGCAACATGGATGTCATTCATATCTCATCCAGTCGAAATCTTAACAGGATTGAACCCATCTTTATTACAGCGTATCAACATAAGAACAGAACATAGCTAAATCTCCGCTTAGCATCATGCTAATCACTACTAATAGCACGAGCAGGTAGCCCAAAATTTGGTATTTAATACACGCTCTATTACAGAAGCAACTTCATGAAAACCCTTACTTTCATTAAGTATGCACATAATGCCTCACATACAGGTCGAACAATGATGATTTAAGCATTGGAAATGTATAAGACACAGTATGGTCAACTACTTAGCGACAAACTGAACTCGACAGTATCTTAACTGTGGGTGCTGCACGCACGCAAACAGCGTTGCTAGGCAACATCACTATCAACAGAGTTTTTGATACAGTTAACGTGCAGAAAGGCATTATACGGCTGTTTTTATTTTTTTGACGCGGAATCACGGAATTACCAAAAACGTGACACGGAATTTGCTTTTTTTTGACGCGGAAAACTATTGGCCCTGAGGTTCTAGCCTGTAATATCTTGTACCACCTCCACCACTCTGCTTTTCATGATACTCCTGTGACTCTTAATTGTCAATGTTTTGTTGTGTTGCAGACAGGATATGTTGAAGAAGAGGCTGACTTTGCAGAGACTGTCTACAGATACACTCGTGGACATGCTACGTTATCCATCAGGAAACCATACAGTCAAGGGAGTTGAGCCAGACAGACAGCGAGACTGAAAAAGGGACAACTAAGTGCCAAACAACACAAGAGAATGCAAGGACACTATATGTGACCCGCTCTGGCGAAATGAGTCGGAAGTCGCAACGTTCTATTTTGAGATATGGCCGTTTACAGTAAGAAACATTGAAAATATTGATTTTTTTTTTTTTACCTTATATGAAAGAAAAGGTCTTCAAAATTAATCTCCCAAAGTTTCATCATCACAGTAATTGCGAAAATGCACTTAAATGGCTGTTTAGGTTGACTTGCAACTCTTAATCTTACAAAGAATGTCTTGAATAACGCTGTTTTACCAGCCGGCTCGACCAAGGATTTCGCACGAGGATTTTCCTATGTTTTGATATCCCCTGAAACGTCATGCTCTCAGTTATCCAAATATGGTGTGAAAACGTCAAGTCCTTTCTTATTAAACCTATCAAAATGTTCACAGAGCCTCCTCAATTGCCAATAGGAAGCCCTGTTTACAGCCTTGTGCGACGCGATTGGTCCACCTACCATCCTGTCAGATTAGCAGTGATACTGAAGTCTAATGCTAGCAACATTTTCTCCAAAATATCTCCTCAAAAAGTTCGCGTTTCACTTAATACTTTGTATTCAACCTTGTCATTTTTAAAGTGTAGTGTGCATTACGTGTGTTTGGTAAAGTGTACCATACCGTGTGCTTGGTAATGTCGTTATCTAAAGAATGTGAAATAGCTAATGCGTTAAACTCCGTTGGCGCCTCTAATTTGCGCTCTGCTACTGGCCAGGAAGACTGGATAAAGCTGGTGAAAGACTACTTTGGATGTATTGATCCATGGCGTCTCTTTCTGAATATGAGAAAGACCTAATTCTTCTGGGGAAGATCAGCTGTCACTTCCAGAATGATAAACGCACTTGTTCGACGAAGAAAATCCAACGAGAGCGTCAACATCAAAGGTCGGAATATTACTTGGATGGAAGAAGAATTTGCCGTGAAACATTCAAGTTCATACATTGGTAAGTAGGCTTTACAACCATTACACTTATGCGACTGATCAGAAGTATGTTCTTGATTTTACTGACAGTAGTTTACGTGATGTTCCCGTTTAATTTCAGAATCAGCCAGAATAAACTGACAGCTCTACTTAAACACTACAAGGAACACGGCTTGACCCCACGAGTTAAATGTCGTAGTGGTACAATAAGAGGGGGGTAAATGTAGTAGGCTATGCAGAATCAGATGTTTAAAAAGACATGCAGACATGTTTGATGATGGAAGGTTATTGCTGTGATATTAATCCTGTAAGGCCTGTATACTTTTAAACTTAATCTTTATCATAGTCTGATAGGCCAGGTGGGTTCAATCTTAAATCAGGATAATGCAGTGGGATTTGGCAATGTTAATAGTTGCATTTGGCACATAAACTCTATTAAGATGTGGATAAACTGTGTTTACTTGCGTTTAGCTACCACTACATCCTTGCTTATTACTGAGCATTTGTGTGCTGAAATTATGTAAATAAGCCGTTGATGTAGGTAATTGTTAAAGTGTGTGTGTGTTTGTAAGGATGGATGATTTACTCATTTTTTTTTCTCAATCTTCTGTATTTTCAGAATGACCTGGGTGGGTGTTCTACAAGGAATTTGCCAATTCTGAGGAACGTGGAATATGCCTGCTCAAAGAGGATGCACCACCAATGCAGAGGCCCCCTGCTGTCAATCCTCCTGGTTTGGATTTGAAACGTCAGGACTATCTTTACCAACACATTCGCGAGTTTTGCACCGACAATACAAGGGACATTACATGCCCAAAACCAGCTGGGAAGGTGAGCTGTTCCACTGAGAAAGAAGCTAAGAAACGTGATTGCAACAAGAAATATGATTCCAACTATGTGTCTCTGTGTTTATGCCACACACACTCTCTCACTAACTCACTGACTCTCTCTCAGTCTTCCTCTCTCTCCCTCTCTCTCTCTATGTAGATACATGTATATAGTCAATGTCTCTCTGCCACACACACACACACACACACGCACACACACGCACACACACACACACACACACACACACACACACACACACACACACACACACACACACACACACTGAACACTCACTCACTGACATTTTGCCACTCTCTCAAAGGCTTTAAAGCGAAAATGTAGTACGTCTGTTTTGACTCTCTCTCAGTCTCCCTCTCTCTCTCTCTATGTAGATACATGTATATAATAGTCAATTTCTCTCTGCCACATACACATACACACACACACTGGCATTTTGCCACTGTCTCAAAGGCTTTAAAGCGAAAATATTGTATGTCTGTACAATCTTTGGAGGTATTCATCAATGTTCCTGTTACACATCCAGACTGAGGGCACACTATTGTACCTAAAATGTATGTATGTTTGTATGTGACATTTGATCTACTTATGTTTTTATAGTCCTTTTTAATATATATCTGTTCTGTCTTTTGTTGTTTTGGACATGAGTGTGTCAAATCAGCTGAATTGAATTGTATTGAATTTAAATGAATTGAATCTCTGTAAAACGCGCCTTAAATTATTATTGAATTATTTGATAAATATTGAATAATATGTAATAAATATTTTGAAATAATTGATGTTTCAGTCCAATTTAATAGGTCATCAAAAAACGGACGGAAAACTAAAATGCGATTATCTCAGGTTTTCAGTTGGAAAAAGGTGCTGCCACACCATCATTCAAATTAATGTTACTTCACAACCGTTTAAGATAGGACTTTGACCAATACATCATTTATTTTCCCATCTTTCCAAAGATACCAATATCTCAATTTTGAGTTCTTGGTCACTGTGACTCATTTTGCTGCATCAGGTCACATATACAGCAGTGTTGTTCTTAAAAAGACATCTTAGTGGCAAACTGTTGTTCCCCTTGCACTAAACAATCTAGTTAGCTGAATTATAGGCGCCAATGAGGAGCCGACACTGGATCATTATGTCAACATTGCTGATGACTTGCATTTGAAAGTTTTCTGTTTGTCAAGACATTGTGTACCTTGATTCCAAGGGCTGTAAGCAGACGAAGTAAGGGCTGAATGGCCTTAATCGTTTATTCCTTTTTTCTGTTTTGTACACTTTTATGTATCATATTTCATATTTTTCATAAAGATTGTTTTTATGGTTCATCAGTGTTGTTTTCATTTGTGGAAGAATGAATGAATGAACGAACGAGCAAACAAATGGTCATTGGTGTAAGTGCAATAACTGCCTTTTATTGATACAAAGAAGGAGGTTTATTTGTCACATAAATAGAAATACTAACATAAAGCATGTAGTGAAATTTCGTTTGGTGTTAAGCTTTTTCTGTGCGAGTGTGAAGAAAGAAAGATCAATAAATATTTTTCATAAATAGTAAGAGGGAATATAAAGTGAAGTGTGTACAGTCCATGTGCAAGTGTGAAAGAAAGTGTAATTGCAGTTTATGAAGTAATTTGTGTTCAGGATACAGAATGCTTGAGGAAAGTAGCTCGTCCTCATTCTCTGTTCTGATCTTGTAGCAACAGAGACTTTTGTCTGACCTCAGTATTTTGAAAAGTCCCTGGTCAGGATGTTAGGAGTCCTTTACAATACTTTGGGCCCTGGTACATAGTCTTCTCTTGTAGGTCTCCTGCAGAATAGGGAGAGATGCTCTGATGGTGCGGTACTGCAGTTACAGCCTTTACAGTTCCCATACCAAGTGATGATGCTGTCAGGACACTATTCACAGCTTCCTCAGCTGACGTACGAAGTACAGTATTTGCTTTGATTTATTCAGTGTGTGCTGGGTGTTCAGTTTTCACAGTCCATGTTAGATCGTCAGTAAGGTGTATTCCCAGGATTGTCAAACTTGATCTAAATGACTTAACATAAACATGACATTATCGTATATTTTGCCGCATTGTTCTTCTTGGACGCGGCAATGTATACAGCACTATTTAGAATCAATTTAGTCCACTTTTGAGGATGTTCGGTTGTTTTCCTCTATCAGTAATGTTCAATCTAACCACGGGCGCAGTGTAGATTAGAACGATCACTTGTCGAACCGTGCCACCATTCGCGACCAAGATCCTATTACGCTCTGAAGAAACTAGTTCTGAATAAAATAAAGCAGATGGTAGTATTGACTGAAAATTCAGCGATGAACTTTTTTTTGGTATGTTAGCACGACTGGTTCTTTTTTATTAGCTAAAGATTGTGTAGATGCCAGACATTGGAGCGGGTTGAAACGAAACAGGGTTCACCTTATGGCCTAAAAGGCGAGGTAAAGATACATCAGTGAACAACAGCGCCATCTGCTGGATGGTGCTTGTGAATCAAGAGCTCACGAGTTTGTGGATGTGTGTGGATTTGCGGAACGAATGTCTCAAAAATACGAACGTGTGATTGTTGATTCACAAATGCTGTGTCACGATTCACAAACAGAATTTTCAGTTTCACAAATGGCTTTTTTTTTCACAAACTGAATTTTCAGTTTCACAAATGGCTTTTTGTTTTACAAATGTAAAATGATATATTTACAAATACACATATATTTGTAAAAACCAATACACAAGTTACAAATCGGAAATTTGTATTTGTGGATTGCAAAACACGTGTGCAACTCAAGGCATATTTGTAGATCACCCTCATTTGTAGATAACTCCATAGAAATTAAACATTGAAAAAACAATGGACAATACATGAACAGTTCAGATACATTAATTTGCAATGAATTTACAGAAATTGGATTGCTTTGTTTTTCCTTGAAAATAAAATTAAGATTGCACTTTGATAGAGCAAATGACCAAAAACATGTAGCCTAATCTTCTCAACCGAAATTAATCCTCAGGCATTCCTATCAAACTTTCGGATTCCTGGTATATTGAAACATGATGCCATTACATTACTGATGTTAGCCTATTTGAAATATCCATTTCAGTAGCAAGGATATCTATTTTATCTCTGTAACTTTACCTGCTGGCCCAGGAACCGTCGCTGACACGGCGTGTTCTGTCCCTGATCTATCCACCTCTTCCAGTTCATTGCCTAGCTCTACCTGTTCCTCCTCATTCTCATTCTCCCCTGGCTGTTTTTCCGTTTTTCTTTTCATCCTCTGAAAATTGACACACCATTTCAGTATTAGTTGTTAGCTATGCTAACTTCCCCGCTTAGCAATGCTAGCGTGAATTCAACAATAATAAAAACGTAATGAGTAAGTTCAGTTTTAAGAATGAAGTAAACATATGTATGTATTTCCTTTGAGAGTTCACCATTGTGTGATATACATACCCACTAGAAGTTTTCTCGTCGGAAATGTTGTCCAAGTGCTGTTCAAAAGGTGTTGTCCAAGTACTATGGTCTCCGTCATCCATATTTCCTTCAAATCTCTCATAGCAATCACCAACAAGCAACGTCAGGGAGGGGGAGCTAGCTACAATGTCAGCAAGAGCAGCGCGCTGTATCTTGCTACAAAATAGTTTTCACATTACGAACAACTATTGTGAATTTAAAAAAAATCTCGAGTACATTAAATATTTAAAATAAATATGCATAATAAAATGTGTCTTAGTGTGTGTCAAATGGGGTGGCAAAGAATTATTTTGGGGTGGCAGCAGCCACCCCTCGCCACCCCTTGGTGGCGCCACTGAAAACATGAGCATGCGGTCAATTCTAAACATGCAATTTCACAGCCGAACAGAACGACAGCTTAGCCGCATTGACGCACGCTCAGGAACAGCAAGGCACGAACGGAGCTTTGTTAGCTCGGCTACCAACAAAACAGACAGAAAGGTAGCATTGTGATTCAGGACTGATGCCGTTTAAAAATACAGAGGGGTACTAGCAGTGTTGTGCACGTTCACACCTCACATGAACGAGTTCAAAGTTCAGTTCATACAAGTAAATATGAATCGTTCACGTTCATAGTTCACCATTTCAATTCTGAAGTCGTTCATAGTTCAGTTCAGTTCATTTTTTTAAATAATTGCTCATTTTCCAGGAGGACATAGTTTGCACAGAAAGGTGCGATTTTTACTGTCGGAAAGTTTTTCAGATACACAGCCCTGTTGTAGGCTACCATTTAAATAATTAATTATACAGGGAATTAAGGGTAAGAATGCAAACCTCAATGATAAGCAATGATATACGACTGGCTTAATCTAAGATATACAAGATCATGTAGCCTACACTAAATGAATGACCGCTCAAAAGTTAGCAAAGGTAAACCCTGTAACACTCGTATTTGTACACTAGCAGTTTATGCTAAGCGAGTTCACGAACAGTACTATCCTGCTAGATTAATTAAGTGACAGTTCTCATAACAATTATGAGCAAGCTAAACTATAACAAACACGTAATGACAAGGTAGGCTACAAAGTCAAACTTACGTCGGCTTCATGGACGCACACAGCTTCCACACTTAGTCTCACACTTAACCCACTATCTATCCATGGAAACTTCAACACACTCACACACACACACACACACACACACACACACACACACACACACACATGCGCATATCTCCAGCTCTGTTCTTTCCATCTCAAGCTCCCCATTGCTGTCTCCTGGGGGAGAGCTGCACAGGAATTAAGTGTGGTTTGATCCTGAGCGAAGCACTCTGCTGTTTAAGAGGCTCAGTCTGCAGAAGTAAATAACGAGCATGGAGGACAGCAGCAAAGCAGTGCATCAAGGCATAATACATGGCCTGGCAGAGACTTTCTCTCTCTCACACACACACACACACACATTTTCACACACACAGAATACATTACTCAAAGTGCCACATGCACTTGCAGACTACATGTAACAGTAGCTACACAAAGTATGTAGTGTTCCATGCAGGATAATGGTATAGCACAGTTATGACATATAACAGAATTCAACAAACCTCTAATGATTTAATTCTTTCTTTGACATACATTTCTTTTATTTCTCTTGCTGCTCATAACATATATACTTGTCCTGTTTTGAGAACCCAACCCCTTATATTGTTGTCTTTCTTCCTTCTGTCCAAACTGAAGGGATGTGTTTTCTTGGAGAGTAACGAGTAGACGGAGTAAGGCTCCGGAGCAGAGGGGAGCTAGAGGAGCCGTGGACACTAACTGCTGCTGTCAGAGTGTGGCAGAGAAAGAGATCTCCAGCCCCTTCTCTCAGCAGCTCCAAACCACCAGCCTGCCCTGCGTCTGACCTGCCTGCCATGGAAGTGACCGCAGTTGCCTTTTGCCGTCACGACAGCTCCATAACAGCTTGATAACAGAACACACCACTGACAGATTGGACCTGGCATCAAATAGATTTACTTCCATGGCCAGGAGAGAGAGAGAGAGAGAGAGAGAGAGAGAGAGAGAGGGGGAGAGAGAGCGCTAGACTGTCAGTGGGGGTAGGTGCAGAGATACAGAACAGAAGATGAGTTATGAGAACTTATCAGCAACACTTCTGGCTTGAGATAATGCATGATGTGTTGAGTATGTGTGATAACAAGAACCGAGCTCATACCGAACCACCAACCTAGTCAAACCTCACAGAAGAACCCTTCGGTCTGTGTGTGTGTGTGTGTGTCCTAATGCCATACTTGCATAGACTTCTTCTGGTTTTTTTTTTATGTTACACACTTCTAGTATGGGAGGGAGGGAGAAGTGGAAGACAAGCCAAGTACATTCAGTGTAAAGGAATAGTGAGAGAGAGGTAAGTGATTTTATTGGTTGAGATGAACCAAACGGAGGAAAATAATTTAAATTCAAAAGTAGCCCACTGATAGTGGGAGCCAGCCAAGCAGGGCAAGGTGAGCTGCTTCACGATCGCTTCCTTCCATTCAAGTTCACCATTCAAAAGCATGGGAACAGACAGTAAGGGGTAAGAACATATTTCATCCAATCACGTCTCATTCTTTGTGAAGCGCCTTCACTGCATCCTCAGCAGGTCCACAGTAGTGTCAGCTAATTGAAAAATCTTATTTTGATAGACAGATCAGCTAATCAAATTGTTCTATTACTGTGAAACTAGCATGATCAGTCAGACTATCTACACTGTAAAAAAACAACCTAATTTTACAGTTAATAACTCTACATTTTTACAGTGGTTTTCTGTTTTTTGAAATTGTATACAAAACTACATATAATAATGGAGGTTAACTATAAATTAAAAACACGACTCCTATTTTAAGGATAATGCCAATAATGACAAATTACATGGATTTCAATTTTTTTTACAGAAAATAACTGTATTATTTATACATACATTTTCCATTTTTCTGAAATACATGCAAATGTAAATAAAATTACACTGATAATCTGTAATTTAATATGTAGCTCATTATATTATGGTTTATGTACATACTAACAATTTAGCATGATTCTATGTAAATTTACAGTGAATTCTTCACTAATTCAGCATAAACATTTTTGCAAACCCATTTTCATTTAACCTGTTAGAACCTTGATGTTTTTTCCTAAATGACCTAAAAATTCCATGCCCAAATGTAAAGGCTTACTTTTGAGTTTTAGGCACAGTATGGTGGAAAATTTCAATTTGATGTTACAGAGTACCCGTCAAGCTATGAGTACCATATATGATATCTGAAATTTTAGAAAGATGTCGATAACCTTCCCAAAATGTAGGCGCTCCCTATTTTTTTTCATTTACATCTAGATTACTGTGGATGTAAGTAGGAAAATGAATAGAAATGCCCAGTTTTGTCATATAATTGTGTGCCCCCAAGGGTATGCCATCACTTGAACAAATTTGGAACTGATATCTCATCCCAATCAAAAGTTAGAATATAAATAATCGGTGAGCCCTCCATATACTTCTGTGACTTTTGCTGCTTTTTGATTATACCAGACTCTATTTCAATCTTCTCGTCATCCAACCGTTGAAGCTCTTCCAATACTACTGTTACCCCATAAAAACAATCTTTTTGGGAGCTGGCTCTCTGTTTTATTTTTAGAAGCCATGATGATGTAGAATAAATGTGTTTTGTTGTGCACCTGCATTACGTTATAGAACTGTCAAAACTTGCGTGGCTAAACGGCAAAACAAATGCACGTGAATTACTGATTACATCCCACCTTCTCTGTTGTGCACTCGGATATCTTTGCATCTCATTGGTCTACAGTCATGATTGACACATGTGTGGACCAGTCAAGGAAAGTATTAGTTTATGTTTTTCACGCACAGACTTAGCAGAGTTTACCATAGCAACCATGGACATATGATAGCAACAAAATAGTCTTGGGTGCGCGCATTGTGTCAGACTGACAGGTCAGTCAACCTATGATATTAGTTACAGGTTCCCGTATCTTGCTGGCTGATTGGGTTATCCTGATAAGATAAGACTCTGTAAAAGGTCGGGATAGCCTTCACGCTTAGAGCAAGATGTTACTCATAAGAGGACTCAGGAGGTTGAAGATGTTAGAAAGATGGGTATTTTTATTAACCCAAATAAGGCACAAAGGCAGTTAAAACACTGACAATACTAAATCAATATAAAAAATACAGTTTTCACTAAGGACAAATGCATGAAGCCACCAACAAATAAGCAATTCACATAAGACCACATGTATAAAAAGGACCATTAACTGGTCAGTGAGAGTCCTTATTAAACACGATCACTACGAAACAAAACAAAAGCAAATAAAAGGACCAAGGTAACTAGCCCATCGTGAGAGCTCCAAGGACTTACGTCCTATTAAACTGGCAACTTTCCTGAACAAAGAACAAAGGTAAGTTTAAGTAGCCTTGACAAGCACCTTGAATTGGCTCATACCAATCATTGATTTCAGGTGTGTCAATCAGCAAGGCACCAACACCTGTGGCTCACAGCAGCCATACCTAAACAATCAAACTCCCAATCAACTAGGAAACACAGACTACACATGGTAGCAATTAGGCTTGGTGCCGGCATAGCCGACACATAATAAAGCAGCCAAATCTCATTAAACATAAACTCCATATATCGCGCCATCTTCACAACACAAACTTAGACACTAAACACCGGTTGACAAACGGTATGAAATATGACAATATGATTATTGTTAAACTAAATAAACAGAAAATTTCAGAGACAAGACATTGAATGTGTGCTGATTTTAACTGAACAAAGACATGAACATCAAACATGTAACACACACACACACCAAAACACCTTCACCCAGTCCACAAAAGCAGCAGCCTACAGGCTGCAGTGGTGGGTCACACAGGTGCCCCGTCACAGACTCACTTTGTTCATTCGGTTAAAATCAAGCCACCCCTGAACTAAACACCACTATACATATTTGGGACCCATTCTAACGGCATCGGCAAGCCTGGTCTAGTCACACAAGAGCATTGTCCAAATTCCCTAATGCTGAATGGGCACTAAATCCAACAGACCCACTCCAAAATCTTGTTGAAAGACTTCCTATAAGAGAGGCAACTGTTATAGAGTAGTTTTGGAATGGGATGTGCGTGAAACTCATATATGTGTGATGATCAGGTGTCCCAATACTTTTGACCTGACCTAACCTTGGATCTGGCTGGCCCAGAGCAATGCAGAACAATAAAGACGAGACAAGGGGGAAATTACTTTGCAATGGACTGACTCACTCCATGTAGTTTAATATGAGTCTGAAGTCAAATGTTTTAACTTTTGTGGGTAGAGGCTATTGTGATGTTCCTGCTGAGCTCCGCTCCGGCCACGCCCCCTTCAATCACACAAGCACATACACCTGTTTCACTCTCACTCATGCTCTCAGCTGCATGTCATCAGTATCATTCACCATCCCAGCTGCACTGCATTCAGGTCCCAAATCACATGATCACACACACCTGATTCACTCCTATATATAACCTGCACTCCCCTCACTCCGTGTTTGGTCTCGTCGCTACAAGGGTGAAACCTTTGCCCAAGTCTTCTAAATCTGTGGCCCACTCTACGTCCCTGGGATTCCGCCTTCCGGCCACCGGCAACTACAACCCCATTGTCAGCTGGCTTCCAGCCCAGCAAGCTCTCTGTCCGTGGGCGTCCAGCCCCGCAAGCTCCCTGTCTGCTGGCTTCCGAGTCAGCCATTTCGGTGCCGGCAGACTTTTAGGACTGCATTATCCAGAGTGCCGTGCATACGGCACCGGGAGTAATGTGACTGACTTGTCCGGCCTGTAGCCGTGTACCTCTGTTCTTTGCCCTTGCGCACAGTAGCCAGAGTGAGACTCTGTGCGATCTTTAGTTCATGTTCCTAGATCTTTGTGTTAGAACTCTGTCTGTTAACCCTTTCGTTGATTTGTATTCTCTGTTTGTGTCCTCTTCCCCGTCTGTACTCCATCAATAAACTCTGCATCACCTGAAACTCTTCAATCACAAACCCTGCAAGTCAATGTTTGAAATAATTGTCTTCCAAAATAAAACCATCATTTTACAATCTTGAGCATGTGTCAGCACTTTATTGAATGTGTTTGATCATAAAAATGTAGGAGCAATCTGAAAAATGACAGTTTCTCTGCTAAATGTGAATCGCCGTCACTTAATTGAAGGTGTTTCATTGTAATAAATGAGGGAAAATCTGTAAAATACCAGTGTTTCTCTGCAAAACTGTTAGGGCTGCCACTTTATTGAAGGTGTTTAATCTTAATTAAAGAAGCCTGACTTAATGAATGGTGTTTGCTCGTTATAAATTAGGAAGAATCTGTAAAATAACAGTATTTTTTGCTGAACTTGTAGTACTGTCACTTTATTGAAAGTGTTCGATATTAATAATAAAAAAATCTGTAAAATAACAGTTTTTCTCTGCTGAACTGTTAGGGCTGCCACTTTATTGAAGATTTTTAATCTTAATTAAAGAAGCCTGACTTAATGAATGGTGTTTGTTCGTAATAAATTAGGAAGAATCTGTAAAATAACAGCATTTTTTGCTAAACTTGTAGTACTGTCACCTTATTGAAAGTGTTCGATATTAATAATAGATACAAAAATCTGTAAAATAACAGTTTTTCTCTGCTGAACTGTTAGGGTTGCCACTTTATTGAAGGTTTTTAATCTTAAATATCGAGGAAAACATTGTAAAATAACAGTGTTTCTCTGCTATACTTTTAGTACCCTAACTTAATAAAAGGTGTTTGCTCGTAATAAATTAGGAAGAATCTGTACAATAACAGTTTTTCTCTGCTAAACTGTTAGGGATGTAACTTTATTAATGGTGTTTGATTGTATTAATTGAGGAAAAATCTATAAAAAAAACAGTTTTTCTCTGCAAATCCTTAAATGGAAATATCTGTAAATATAGGGTTTTTGCACTTTATTTGAATTAGGATGTTTTACTTTAATTTTGCGGTTTTTGTTTGGCAGCCGTAGCTGCCAGTAATTTACTGTTTTTTTACAGATTTTTTTTTTACAGTGTATCTAACAATGCTGTGAGATTGTTTGGTGTAATGTGACAGTAATGCTAGCAACAGGTTAAGTATTTCACTTTATTAGGCAGGTTCTGTTTGCCGAAACCACATTTTGCTGTTGTTGCCCAGTAAATTATTGAAAGGATTTATCTTGTCTTGCCATTTCTTTGACAATAATCTTGTTTGGCTGTAGGCTGCTGTTACTTTAAGGCAGCAAAGCTAACAACCTAAAATGCCCAGTTGGCACTGTTAGAAGCTTGCCAACACACTAACTGGTGTCTTTTGTGCAGTAAAGCTGGCAATGTCATGAATGTGAAAGCTTTTCTTCCATTTTTTCAGGGGGTTCCAGCCCAGTACACAGAACTACATAGTGCATTTCCTGGATGGCTAGTGTGAAAGACACAGGTGTTTATCTATCCTTCACATAACCATATGCTATACAAATAAAAATTACCTTTCTAGCAACAGTAACTTGCTTAAACAATGGGTTTCTTCCATGTCCTTTTCATCTCAAAATTATGAAAAGTGGGTGTTTAAACTCTATAACTATAATTTGTTTTACTGACACAAACATAAATCGTCACTGATAGCTCAATCACGAAACCCACGGTCTGCCACTGTCACTGCTACATTAAAACATGTCCAAGCTCTTCTTATAAAATTCAGTAGGCAAGAAAATTCATTACTATTCATTCTGCATTTGGGAACACACCCACACACTCTCTCTCACACATACGTACTCACACACACACTCTCTCTCTTACACACACACACACACACTCACACACAAATTAATGCCTTTTGGAGCTGGAGTGGCACCAAAGCTGCCATCAAGCATTTTTGTGTTACGTGGCTCAGATACATTTGTTATTAGCATGGCCTCTTTAAATCCAGGGAGCTTTGGCATGTGCCTCCCCTGTGCATTGGTTAGAAACCTCCACGGATGGATGATTTCTTCACAGGTAGAAATCAGTGGCGGTGCGTCAATACAAGGCGCTGGGGCGCCGCCCACCCTACCATTTTGAGATGAAAAAAAAAATGAAATGTCAAAAAACATTATATATCAAATAATTTATTAAGAAATGTACCGTTTTAAAGCGTTAAATGTGTGCCGGAGACCGTAAGCCCCTGTCAAAAAACACTTAAATGTGACCAAATATAATATATTGCCATTCGTTATCATTGAGAGAGAAGCCACTCCTCCCTGTGGGCGCCGGCCAAGTGGAAGTCTATAGAAGCCAAAAAAAGGGGCAGGAACATTTGAGCAAGGACAGCTTCTCATTGGCGGATGACAGTTCGAGCCCGGGGCGCACTCCACTTGCGCCCCCAGCCAATGACAGGACTGTCCAATCAGAGACCTTTTGTTATTCCCTCACATCTCATTTAAATATCACATATCTACCGGAGCACCATAGCTAGCAGAGAATTGGAATCTGAGAGTATGGCGACTGAAAACTCCTTAGTATCTATTCGTGGAACACCTTTTAATCGACGATCAGATGTCGATAAGAAGAGACTAAAAGACATGGGACCAGAATGTATGGATTTAAGCACTGACCGCGGGAGGACGTACCTCGACCGGAGCTGGTTAGCGGGCTGTTCAGTGAGTAATGCTTGTAGCGACGCTACTAGCTTAACAACATTTGACAGTAGCTTGGCAGTAACGTTGCTATTTACAAAACCAAGTAACTTTTCAGTAGCTAAGCTCTTTTATTGATCAAGTAGCGCAGTAGTGTCCCCGAAAGAATGTATCCTGGACCTTTCTAATGTTCATACATTCCCTGTATCCATCAAACAGACAAATTAAGCAGTACGTCACTTTAGTGGAGACTAGTGAAAAGCTAGGTATCGTAATTTCAAGTACAACAGACGCTGCTCATACATTTAGAATTAATGAATTTTAAATGGGCAGTTTGCATGCACATTCTAGACAACCGGATAACTAGAATGCTGTGGATATTCAGATACAGCTAGAGATAGTTAAAATAAAATAAAGTACAAATAAAGGAAGTCTGTGCTGTCTGCTCAGGGAGTCGAATTGCGAAAATGCCAAAGAAAAAGTTCCTGTCAACATAATGACATCCAACACAAACATACGAACACACGTACAGGTGATTGAATTTCATTTACCGTTTTTATCTGACTGACAGTTGTGTTGATCACTACAATTGCATTGACTCGGCATGCAGTTTGTTTAACTGAAAGAAGCTACTAAGTTATCAAACTACTTTTGACAGGTTTTTGTAACTTAGCTTGCTACTTCTTTATGAGGTGTAGCTTCTGTGTAGTGAAGCTGAATGTATTGTAGAGTAGCTGATAGCTTCGCTCGCTACAAATATCAAGAAGCTTGCCCATCACTGCAAATATTCTACTCAAAACCTGTTTTCTTCTCACTGTGGAGAGCTATTTAAACCGCGCAGCCAAACTGCGCCCCCCCTCAAAAAAATTTCACCAGCCGCCACTGGTATAAAATAGATAGCAGGGGCTGTGGAGAAGCACCCATCGGCATGGGTGAAGAACCTCTAGGGAAAAAAGCTCTACCTCACACACCACACCACTGATGGGCTCACACAGCTCACAACCAGTTCTCTCCTCCCATAATTTTCTCCCTCTCTCTTGCTGTTCTATTGTACTGTCCTTCTATAGTTTAGTTGTATATATTGGTGCTCTTCATGATAAATAAAGGAAAGAGTACACATTGTGAATGCTGCATAATGACTTGGCAACCGTGCCCGCGCCAACAGGTCTATTCGATGGTGATGAGGCCTTGCGTGTGTGTGTATGTTGGACTGCGGCAGCTTGTTTGGAGCGGCCCGGTGTGTGATCAGAGGGCGTTGTGCTGTGTTTGTGTAAACAACGGCAGAAGCCAGGATATGAGGAAACACATGTTTCCTGCATTCCGCACACAGCACACCAGCTAGGGCAGGAGCATACATTAGAGTGATTCACACTAAGCTTTATGAACACAGTTGTGATGAGTGTGTGTGCACGCGTGTGTGTGTGTGTGTGCACGTGTGTTTGTGTGTGTGTGGTGCTGAGCTGACGCAGTAGGGGAGCAGATTGAGGGGTTTGATGATGGGGATTTAGAGAAAAAGAAAATGCCTTGCCTTGCCATTTTTGCACAACTAAAGGATTAGATGTGCTGTGGCAAGATTGAGCCAATACTTGGAAAAGAAATGTGTGTGTACGTTTCTCGGTCTGTTTGTGTGTGTGTGTGCGAGCGCGCACATCTGTGCATGTTTGTGTTTTTTTAGGTTTAAAAAACATGCACTGCAAGCAGAAAAGGCTTATGTGATGATAGCACAATAAAGGCAATGTTGCCAATAGTTTGTGTTGACCTGATATAAGAGCAGGATCAATAGCTGGATTAAAACAATATTGTGGCCGATTGGAGAGTGTGTAATTGAGGTAGCTAATTCTTTCTAAAATGTTTGTCTGCCATCCAGGAAAGTATGCCTGAAAGTACCAAACCTTTTTTTTTCATTGTATATTTCTCTTTATTTTCCCCTCATCTCTTTCCTTTTCTCACCCACCAAAAAGGGCAAATCATTTTGATCAAAGACGGTTGTTAGTTTGCTTGAAGTTTACCTTTAGAAAACAGGGCTGTGTATGCAGACAAGGTGAATACACAGCCCTGTTTTCTAAAGGTAAACTTCAAGCAAGCTAACAACCGTCTTTGATCAAAATGATTTGCCTCAGAGTGCTCTCTGTCTGCTCTCTACTGTCATGGTCAATTCAGTAAATTGTGGACTACCTCATCTAGTGTTAGATGCCAAACCAACAACAACAGTTGATCTTTCCTTCCTCACACACTTTAGCCTCCTTGCTTTATTCCACTAATCAAGATAGGCTTCTATTACCAAGGCAATGAGTGTAAAAGTATGCAAAATAATGGAGAGGGTGGCAGTGGACTTGTGAAATGGGGAGAGAGATAGAAAGAGAGATAATAGATTGCGCTTCATTTAGAGCTTGTTGAATTAATTACAACATTCACTGGAGATTGGTAGCTAATCGATGTGGCCTGATTTATGCTTGAAAGCTGTTAAGTTTGGAGTGGGACAATAAGGTAGGGAAATGAAATGCACTGCCAATTAGTAAATACACATGGAACATTTTATTTTATTTTAAACGTCACGTGTCATTTTGTTTTTATATATTAAGTTTCATAGTCTTTGCACATTTTTATGGCATTAGCAATGACCTTCAATCAATGACTCTCAATGGCATTTCATTGCGCTCAGGGTAGGAGTTCCTGAAAGAGGAGGGCTGCTTGACAGCTGAGATGCAGCTTTGACAAGGACATTTGCATTGCCAAGGCAACGTGCAGCTAGAGCCACTAGCAGCACTGGACTTGTTTCAAAGAGACAACCAGTAGGCATGACATCCAATCATTTTCAAATAACATCAAAATAAAGAAAGAGAAGTTTGTAACAGCGACCAATCAAATCATTGCTGTGGGGTGAAATAAGGACAGGCACTAATCAAAACAGCAATTGAGGGCCTGACAGAGATGATTGACAGGTGGGTGGTAGCGGCTGTGTGTAGAGAAGAGACTGACCTCTCTCAGCTAGAGGAGCGATGGAAGTGGTTTTGAGACAGTGAGTCTTGAGGAGGGGAGAGGCATCGCCCTTGGTATGTTGTGGGAAATGTGTGTGAGACAAACAAAGAGGGAGTTATAAGGCATATTCACATCAAATCATACCTGCAGGACTTCATCTCTCATAGTTTGCCTAATGGAAAAAGCAGGAGACAAAAGAATGATTAACAAATTAATGACAGAATGTCTCTCTTCCAGTGCCATTAGTTAGTCTTGCTTGCCAGACTCTGATTTACCAAGGAAACAGCGGCCGGGAATTGTAAACTACCTCATTCATCTTTCAGTAAAGCACATTAATTAATTCATTCCTTTACAAAAATATGATACCCATGTCAACTCATTCAGTTGAAGTGTAGTAGAACTGTCTGTCAACAGCACTGTCAGAATTAAATCTGTGATACAAGACTGATGCGTGAATATTTATCAAGTCAAGACAGGTCCCTTTTTATTTATACAGCATATTTAAAAGTACGGTATGTAAGATTTAGAGGTAGATTGCAACCAATTGAATACCTTAATCTGAGCATGTATGAGACGTCATGTTGGACGTCAGGTGCCATAAAAACAAGAAAAGCCCTCTCTAGGGTTTTGGTTTGTCCATTCTGGGCTACTGTAGTAAAAACATGGCAGGGCAGCATGGCACACATTTCCTAATTATAGGTGATTATACACGATTATAAAACAATTGGTTCTATCGCGTTATTTAGCTGTTTCTGATTGGACGAGAGACGTTCCATGAGTTGGATTATCCGTCAACATACCAACTGTCTGGGACTTTTCACAGCTAATAATAAATTACTCCGCGATTAAACATTCTTTAGCGCATTGATGATAACCGTTAATTCAAAATTCTTATAATTCCAAACCAAGGCTCCGGCCTCGGTGGCTACGGCCGAACATCATCCGTGGGATTATCCCTTACCTACCCCACTCCCACTCGTACTATATTGATTAAATGAATGAAGTTATAGGTGATTATGCATGAATGTATCACAAACTGGAGACTTGGAACAAGAAATAGGATGCAACAGTCTCAAGGCGTGTTTTACTTAAATAAATCAAAATGCCACGATGGGCAAACAAGGCTACGTTCACAGGCCTGGAGAACACAGCATGTCTTACTGATCACAAACAATTACACACAAAGACAAAGGAAAAGTCCAAGGCTTACATAGGAGCTTAATTAATACATTGGCTACAGGTGAGAACTAAACTAATTAACACAATGGCTAGAGGGGAGAACTAAACTTAATTAACACATTGCCTACAGGTGAACCAAACATTGAGGAAAGGAAACATTGAGGAAACCAAACATCGAGGAAAAACTAAGTTGTGAGGGAAATACTAAACACAGGAGAGGATGAACGGGCTGGAGTAGCATATGGAGCAAGAGCAGGAACAGAAACAGAGGAGCGTGCAGCTAAGGTTGTGACAGAATCCCCCCTCTGACGAGCAGCTCCAGATGCTCTAGAACAGGGGTTTTCAACCGGGGGTCCGCAGCGGTATTGCAGGGGGTCCGCGATAAAAAAATAAATAATAGTAAATACAAATATTTGCTTTGATATTTCAACCCATTTCCAGATTACTCTTGAAAAATGTCTGAAATAAGAAAAATGTCTAAAATAATACAAAGGTGATTCACGCTTACAGAATGTAGCCTTGCACCTATCCAGTCTATGGTAGCCTGTGCTTTGCTGATGTTAATGCATTGCGTTCGTAACGTCACGCCATACCGGATCATTTATAACGTACAGTCTCGCGTGCAAAGTTGACAAGCATCTGCAGTTAAGCATAGCCTACGAGTACTTTTGAAGTCTAGTGGAATAAGTAAAACTTTTGGTGAACGACTGAAGTTATCTATTGTCCTTAGCTAACATTTCGTTCTAAAGTGGAGTTAGCTGGTCAGAAGCGCCAATGGATCGGTGTTTAGTGAGGAGAGAGACAGGCTGCCACGACAAAGGTACACCTTTACAGGATACAGGGAAACAAAGTCAACAAAGAAAAAGAAAAAACAATGAAGAATACATCAAATACGGATTTACAGTGATGATAGCCAGAGCAGGAGAGGAGGTACCACTGTGTTTCGTGTGTTCAACATTACTGTCAACTGAAGCTATGAAGCCGTCGAAACTATTGCGGCGTATGGAGACGCATTACGTTTTCTTGAATGCCAAGCTTATTGAGTACATGCAACAGATGTTGCGTGATTTTCATATGACTTAAGTTCTGGATAAGTTGCAAGACCGAATTTCCAGAGCTGGCTGCAAAAGCAATGAGGTGTATTTTGCAAACTTTCAAGCTACCTGTGTGAGCATTTTTTTTAAGTACAGGGCAAGAGAATGATATGAGACTGTCGCTGTCTACCATTTCGCCACTAATAGAAAGGCTGTGTGGACTTCACCATGCCCAGATATTACACTGACAGGTCTCCCCTCTCCCCACACATGCACGAACGAATGCACACACGCACGCGGGCAGGCACGCATCAGTGGGCCGCGGATTACTTTCTAGTCAGAATGGTGGTCCCTGGGACAAAACCAGTTGAAAACCCCTGCTCTAGAATGCTGACCGGGGGGACGGCCTCGGTTGCGTGGAGCAGGACGGTCAGGGCATCTCCGGTGAAATTCTGCTTTAAACATGGGGTCCAGGATGTCATTAGACGCCACCCAAGATTGCTCCTCTGGGCCATACCCTTCCCAATCAACGAGTTGTTGGAGTCGGCCAGTTCTCCGTCTCGAGTTCAGTAGTGCTCTCACAGCATATGCAGGTTCTCCGTCAACTTTAAATACTGGAGGTGGAGTGTCCAGGGGCTCTGCCTCCTGCAGTGGACCTGGAACCACCGGCCTAATGAGGGAAACATGAAATGAGGGTGCACTGCATGAAATGTGGGATTTACAACAGTCTTCGACCCTGTGTATTGCTGTAGAAGCCCACATTGGTGTGAAAGCCCCCCCCCCCCCCCTCCCCTTGGCCAGGCCTAGGTTTTGTTATGTTAATTGAATTGACCTGGCTTGAAAACAACTCCTATATAAGTTAGGAACATTACACATAGCCTAAGTTAAAACTTTTAAACACATACCACCATAAACATGTGAGATAATTCGACAAGAGATATTGAAAGACAGCTAACTCACTGCTTCGTCAAATAAGACAGATCAACTATATATATATCTGGAAACCACTTACAGATTCCGATTAGCTAAATTTGCGTCTGGATGGAAAGGTGTTATCTTTCCCATCCCACCCATGCTAAGCCAATTCTAGCATAACCTGCGATCTACCGTGGAAAACAGAAGGCAGGCGATTTTTTATCAGTTCCATCGTCTCATCTTTGCTCCTTGAATGTCGATATGTAATGGTATGGTGTTATTGAAACTTACTACGTGTAAAAAAGACTAAAAATTGAACGTTTATTATTCGAGTCTAAAGTTTCTAATGTTGCCTCGGGCGCTTTTAAGTGAACATAATTAAAACTTAACACATAAGTCCACTAAACAATCTCCAGTAACAGAAGAGAAATACCCCAGAGGAGGAAGGACTTGGTCGCACTGACGAGCTAAATCCTTACCAGCAAAGGTTGCTAAGCGGTTAGATACAGCAGATTTCAAAATCTACCTGAAAAGACACAGGTTAGAAATTCACGAGTGGCAAACATGTCCCAAGTTGCGAAATGACTATCTCAATATCAGAGTAAGCCGGACTCTGTATAATAACATGCCAACAGTGAATCTCAAGAACATTACAGAGTGGAAGCTCTGGAATATGAGTGGAACAGCCTCAACAGTACATTGCAACCCTCGAATTCTGAAAATGAAAGGCAAAGCAAGAATCGTGATAACCCCGACCCCACAGGGTGTGTGTGGCTAGACTGCTGACAGTCAATATACTAATAAGTGCATTTCTCACCTCTGTCAGTGGGAGCTGAGAATGCTAAACACATCGCCCCCCTCCCCTTGCAGGTTCCTTCCCGGGAAATTCCGTTCGTATGCGGCAGACGGATATTTTGGCGGAATGTCCGCGATCAACCAGGAATGGTGACCATTCGCGGCTGTATCACAGCGTGTACGGGCCCGATAATCTTGGTTTTTGTGCAGTGGTGAGACTTTGAACTGTGATGGTAATTGCAGGCGATATGTTACCCTGTTTATTTGTTTTAGGATCTTGAAAATGAAGCGTGGCCCACGCTTTCTGCATGGCTGGCGGAGATTGATGTCCTTTGTGGTTAACCACACTCTCTGGCCTGGATGGTAGGTTGGAGCCTCTCGGTGATGGCGGTCGGCTGCCTCCTTATGCCTCTTGATGGCCCTCTGGAGGTGAACGTGAGCTGAAGATCAGACATCATTGCTACGAGTATACCACTCCTTCACTGCTGGAACTTCAGTACTGCTTGGATTCCAAGGGAAAAGTGGTGGTTGAAAACCCAAAAAGCATTGAAATGGTGCCAAATCGGAAGAGGAGTGCTTGAGTGAGTTTTGAGCGTATTCTGCCCAGGGGAGAAATCTACACCAATCACCCTGCCTGTCCTGAGAGTAGCTTCTGAGGTACCGACCGAGTTCCTGGTTTAACCTCTCCACCTGACCATTAGACTGCGGGTGATGACCTGAGGTCAGACTCACCGTGACCCCCAGCCTCTCCATGAAGGCCCGCCAAACCTGTGAGGTGAACTGAGTGCCCCGGTCAGAGACGATGTCTTCAGGGAGGCCAAAACGTCTGAAGACATTGTGGAGTATGGCCTCGGCAGTCTGAAGAGCTGTGGGGATACCCGGCAGAGGAACAAGACAGCAACCCTTTGAAAATCTGTCCACTATAACAAAAATTGTGGTATTACCTTCAGATGGAGGCAGGTCGGTGACAGAATCTATGGACAGATGGGTCCACGGGCGCTGAGGTAAAGGCAGTGGCTCCAGGGTGCCTGCAGGTAGGTGTCGGGGAACCTTTGATTGAGCACAAACACTACACGACTGAACATGAGACTGGACATCCTTGTTTAGGGTAGGCCACCAATACTGAGAGGATAGCAGCTGTTGTGTGCGAGTGGTGCCAGGGTGACCCGTGCCAAGAGATGTGTGCGCCCAGGTAATGAGACGACTGCGCAAAGAATCAGGCACGTAGATCCTGTTCGGAGGGCATTCAGGTGGTTTAGGGTCCTGAGCTGAAGCCTCCAGGAGCTCTCTCGCCAGATCCCACCGAATGGGGGCTACAATACAGGTGAGAGGGACAATGGGTTCTGGGGTGTCAGGATGTGGTATTGCTTCAAACATGCGAGAGAGTGAGTCGGCTTTGGTGTTTTTTGAACCAGGACGATATGAGATGGTGAATTGGAAACGAGTGAGGAATAAGGCCCACCTGGCTTGTCGGGGGTTGAGCCGCTTGGCTGTTCGGATATATTCCAAATTTTTGTGATCTGTAAATATCACAAAAGGCTGTTGCGCCCCCTCCAGCCAGTGACGCCACCCTCCAGGGCAAGCTTGATGGCCAGTAGCTCCCTATTACCCACATCGTAATTTTTTCTCAGCCTGGGTCAGCTTCCTGGAGAAGTAAGCACATTTAGCAGGATTACCTTGACGTTGAGACAGGATGACGCCTACCCCCACCTCTGAGGCATCCACCTCTACAACAAAAGGAAGCGCAGGGTCAGGATGCTTCAGTAGAGGGGACGATGTTAACCTTGTTTTGAGAGTCCTGAATGCCTCCTCTGCTTCAGGTGACCAGGAAAAAAGACGAGGAGATCCTTTCAGGAGAGAAGTCAGAGGAGCCGCTACAGAACTGAAATTCCTAATAAACCTGTGGTAAAAATTAGAAAAGCCAAGAAATCTTTGAAGTTCCTTTGTAGTTTTGGGCCTCAACCAGTTCAGAACAGCCTGCACCTTTTCCTCATCCATCTGCACTCCCTGTGAATTCAACACGTAGCCTAGGAATGAGATGGAAGACTGATGGAAGAGACATTTCTCAGCTTTGACAAAGAGGTCATGCTCAAGCAGTCTGTTACACATGTTTTACATGATCCTGAACATTGTCTGAGTATATAAGAATGTCATCAATATAAACAACAACAAACCTGTGGAGCATATCTCTGAGAACCTCATTCACAAATGACTGGAACTCAGAAGGAGCATTGACTAACCCATACGGTAAAACAAGGTATGCATAGTGACCAGTGGTAGTGGAGAATGCAGTTTTCCATTCATCTCCTTCCCGGATCCTCGCCAGGTTGTATGCGCTTTGCAGGTCCAGCTTGGTGAAGTATCGGGCCCCACGAAGTTGTTCAAGTGCTGAAGGGACTAATGGCAGTGGGTAACGGTACTTAATGGTTATGTTGTTAAGAGCCGTGTAATCTATACAAGGACGCAAACCAACATCTTTCTTTTCAACAAAGAAAAATCCTGCTGACACCGGGGATGTGGATGGACGAATGAAACCCACAAAGGGTTTCCTTGTGAATGTGATCAATGGTGAGTTGTAAAACCCTGCGTCTTCTCAGTCACTCTTCCTGAGCCCAGTGGTCGACCATCAATTGCATTCACCCGTAAAGGAGGGGTACATTGAGTTCTTGGAATCTTCAAAGTATGTACAAAATCTTCCGCAATGAAATTACCAGCAGCACCAGAATCAATCATGGCTAGACCAGAGTAGTGACCAGCTCCCCATCTTAAAGTTACTTCTATATTGAATAGTTCAGGCATTGTATTTGTCAAGTTGAACTGTGGGCCATGTCCCTGACAACCTGAGTGCACCAGGCTGAGCTTGAGCTGTAGGCCACGCCCCTTCCAGCTTGAGTGCACCAGGTGAGATTGATTAGCTAATTTTTTACGTTATTTTCGGACCGGAAGTTTGAGACCAGATGTGTGGATTGCTATTGTGGACACGAGATTTTCGCAGTAGTTTGGTTCAGTGAGCGTTTTTTGTTTGATTTGGAAGGTTTTTTGTTTGTTTGGGTAGAGCGAGGGTGTCGGTCCGACGGCCGTCGGCTGGCCGGCACGTTTGCTTTATTTTTATTTTATTTGAAGAGGTATGCCGGGCTCTATAATAAATAGTGAGAGTGACATGGATGAGGAAGCTGAGGGTGCTGTGCGTGGAGGGGGGAGAAAGAGAAAGGGGAGTGATGGTAGTGGTGGCGAAAGCTCAGCTACTAAGGGTAGAAAAATGGAGGAGGACGCGTATAAAGTGTTGATGAAGTTTAATGGGGATATCTCAAAACACGACATTTCCAATCCGATGCGGCTAACCAAACTGATAAAAGAAGCTGTTGGAGAGGTGTTATCAGCGAGGTATATTAGCAATAATAGGGTCATAGTATTTTGTAAATCTAGCCAGCAGAAACAGAAGGCTCTACGTTTAAGTAAGCTAGGGAAGGAGGATATGGAATGTGTGGAGATGGGTGTAAGAGATGGAACAAAAGGAGTTATAACTGGTGTCCCAATGAATATATCTGAAGAAGTAATAAAATCTTGTATGGAGGGAGGCACACTAGTGAAGGCAACCCGATTTAACGCTACCAGGGAGGGAAAAAAGGTTCCAAGTACAACAATCTTGTTGCATTTTAGTGAAGTGCAGCTTCCGAAACGGGTAATGATTGGATATGTTTGCTACCCAGTCAGGCCATATGTGCCGGCACCGCTCAGGTGCTTTAAATGCCAAAGGCTGGGGCATGTCGCAGCAGTCTGCAGAGGGGCAAGAAGATGTTGTAGATGTGGAGGAGATCACGATTATGGACACTGTGGGGAGGGAGTGTAGCCCAAATGTTGCAATTGTGGTGGGGCACATAGCGCAGCATTTCAGGGATGTGCCAAACAGCAGGAGGAACAGGAGGTACAAAAATATAGGGCAGTTAACCAGGTGTCATATGCAGAGGCTGTCAAACAGGTTAAAGTAAAAGAGCCTACAATCAATCAGAGGGCAAATCAGAAAGAGGCATCAATGCAGGGTGAAGTACAAGGCAGGGACGACCCCCCAGTACGAGTGGATACAATGCAGGTGGATAAGAGAGATTTTCTAGCTTTTATAATTAAGGTTATTAACTGCTCTGCCCAAGCAACTACACGGACAGATCGTATAAAGATAATAATGCAAGCTGCAAAAACACATTTGGACATGGCTAGTGTACCTCTGGAAGAGGTGATGAAAAAGTTAGAGGGAAATGTTGAACAATCACAGGGTGAAGGATGACAGGAACCCCATTAACAATATTACAATGGAATGCTAGAAGCCTAGTGGCGAATGGGCAGGAATTTAAGAAATTTGTGTATGATCTACCTGATTTACCGGACATTTTATGTATACAGGAGACATGGTTAGTCCCTCACTTACAGTTTGTGGTGCACGTCAGTACGGAAAGATAGGAGGGAAGGGCATGGGGGGGGATGTTGCACTTTTGTGAAAGAGGGTCTGCCATACAGGGAATTAATAGTGAGTGAGGATAGTGAATATGTGGCGGTGGAAATGTGGTGGACAAGAGGGGATAGTATCATAATAGTGAATTTTTACAATCCCTGTAATGACCTTACAGTGGCGTATTTGGAAAGAGTGGTGCAGAGAGAGGGTAAAAGGGTGGTGTGGTGTGGGGATTTCAATGCACATAACTCTCTGTGGGGGGGTGATGTCACAAATAGGAATGGTGAAGTTGTAGAGGAGTATATGCCTAAATGATGGGCGAGGCACCAGGGTGAATGTGAGAACTGGAGCATTATCAGCTCTGGATCTCACGTGTGTATCCAGTACATTAGCTGGGATAAGTGAGTGGGACATATTAGAGCATTCCACTATAGGAAGTGATCACTTCCCTTTAATGTGCAAAATAGCTGTGGATGTAATCAAAGAGGTGAATTGGTGTCCAGGGAAGTGGCATTGGAAAGAGGCAGACTGGGAAGTTTTTAATGAAGTTTGTGAAACCAGGATAGGCCAGGTACAGATCACAGGAGAGGTCAATGACATGGCAAGGAGCTTGTCTGATGTATTTTTATCTGCAACTGCAGCTGCAGTACCCAGATCCCAAGGGAGAGGTAGGAGAAGGATAGTGCCATGGTGGACCAAGGAGTGTACTGAGGCAATCAAAACACGCAACAAAGCATTTAGGGTGTTGAGAAATACGCTCACCCCTGAGAAAGTGGTGGAGTATCAGAATGCAAGGGCCAAGGCTAGAAAAGTCATTAAAGATGCGAAAAGGAAATGTTGGAGGGAATACTGTAGTCAACTTGGAACATATGTCCCGATAGAACAGGTATGGGGTATGGTTAAAAAGATGATGGGGGTATTTAGAGGGAGCTCTATCCCTGTTTTGGTTGAGTGAAATAATGTGGCAAGCTCAGCAAAGGATAAAGCGGAGCTTTTGAAGAATGCATTTGCCAAAGCGCATAGTACAGGCAACCTGGGAGAACAGTCTGTGGAGCGCAGACAGACAACCCTGAGAGAGTGGGGAAATGTATGTGAAAGGCAAACAGAATGCAACAGTGTTATGGATAGGGATATAACATTATTCGAGCTTAAATGTGCCCTCATCAATACCTCCAATACTGCACAAGGTCAAGCTGAAGTGTGCTACATAATGATGAAGCATGTATCTGATGAAGTGCTTAAAAAGGTGGTGGAAGTTTTTAATAGAATATGGTTAGAAGGAAAGGTGCCAGATGTGTGGAAGCATTCACTTGTCATCCCAATAGCCAAGCCAGGGAAAGACCCTTCAAAGGCAACTAGCTACAGGCCTATTGCTCTCACCTCAAATATGTGCAAACTGATGGAGAGAATACTTGTTAATAGATTAACATACTTTATGGAAAGCAAAGGTCTGTTTGCAGGATACCAAAGTGGGTTTAGGAAGGGGAGGTCTACACTGGATGCCATGATTAGGCTTGAGACAGACTTTAGGAAAGCCTTAGCAATGAAAGAGGTTCTAGTGGCTCAATGTCCTTTTTGACATTGAGAAGGCCTATGACATGTTGTGGAAGGAAGGCCTCATGATACAGCTTAAAAAGCTTGGGGTGGGAGGGAGGCTTTTTAACTGGATACTGAGCTTCCTATTTGGGCGTGCAATCCAGGTGAGGGTGGGGGCAGACATGTCTACAGTGACTGAGGTGGAGAATGGCACGCCCCAGGGCAGTGTAATCAGCCCTGTGTTGTTCAATATCATGGTGAATGGTGTGTTTAGGAGGGTAAGCCCAGACATAGAGGTCTCACTATATGCAGATGATGGGGCACTGTGGAGGAGGGGAAGGAACATTAATTTTATAGTCAGTAAGATCCAACAAGCAATTGAGGCAGTTGAAGGATGGGCTGGTGACTGGGGATTTAGATTCTCAGTAGCAAAAACGTACTGTGAATTCTTTACAAAAAGAACAGTTGCTGATAACGTTAAACTGTACATGTATGGGGAACCACTTGAGCGAGTTGAGGTTGCCAGGTATTTAGGGCTTTGGTTTGACAGAAGGCTCACATGGAAAACACATATTGATAAATTGGAGACAAAGTGCAAGAAGGTACTAAATGTTATGAGATGTCTGACAGGGATGGAATGGGGGGCAAGCCCGTCCTCATTAATGACATTATATTATGCCCTCCTGCGTTCAGCAATAGACTATGGCAGCTTTGTTTATGGATCTGCGTCTGATTCTCAAATCATGAGGCTGGAAAGAATACAGTCGCGAGCACTGAGGCTTTGTTGTGGAGCACTACAATCCTCCCCAATAGTCAGTTTACATGTGGAGCTGGGGGAAATGCCTTTAGCTATAAGAAGGAAAAAGCTGTCCCTAGCCTACTGGTCAAACTTGGAAGGCCACAATCAAGAGAATCCTGCGAAAAGGGTGATAGAGCCATGCTGGGAGTACGAGGCCAAAAAAGGCAAAGGGTTTGGGTGGAGGGTGAGAGAATGGGTACAGGAAGTGGGGTTGAAAGAGGGAATGGTTAGCCCGACAGTGGCCATGTCACCAGTGCCACCATGGTTGTTCCCCCTGCCTAAAGTGGACATGAGTGTTTTTAAGTATGCCCAGGAAGAACAGGAGAAGCAGTACGTGGCTGGGTATGCACTGGACCATATTGGGTGTACATATGCAAGACCTGTCCAGATATATACAGATGGATCAAAAGACCCAGAATCTGGGAAAACTGCAGCTGCCATGGTTGTGAAAGGGATGGGTGTCTGTGCCTCCTGGAGGTTGACAGATGAGGTGTCTGTGTACACCACAGAGCTAATTGCCATCATTAAAGCACTAGAGTGGGTTGAGGAGACTGGACAAGAGGAGGGGCTTATTTGCTCTGACTCTGCAGCAGTGTTGGGCAGCATACAGTCATTTAGATCCTGTAGAATGGATTTACTAAATGAAGTGTACCTGTGCCTATATAGGCTGGAGCAGAGAGGGGCTTCTGTGTCTTTCCTGTGGATCCCAGCCCATGTGGGCATATGGGGCAATGAGAAAGCGGATGGCCTAGCCAAAAAGGCACTTGAAAATCCAGAGCCACTGTAACGCTCCTGGATAGGAGACGTACCAAATCTTGGACACACGCCCATTCCCCAATGACACTCACCTGCAGCCAATTGCGGTTATCTTTTAAAATACCGGCTGCTTCCGCAAATTCAGGGTAGAGACACGATTGCCACGATCAGAGAGAGAAGCGAGTAGCCTATACCAACGACCAATTCATGGAAACGTATGACCCAAAACACCTCTAAGAAGACACCTCTACAGAGAACGCGAGTACGGTATTCACTCTGCACTGCGGTGGCCTCCGCTGTGAGCAAGCATTTCCGTGCCGCGGTGCAAATCCCTGAATGTTTCGCCGAGTGGCCAACTGTAACCCAACTCTGAGAGTTTTCTGAACTAGTACACGAAACCCGGTCCCGGTGCTAATCCTTTTGTTACGCCGAGCGGCGAAGTGTCTTATAGTTGGACTTGACTTTGGACTGATATTTTCCCTTTTACTGAATTGATAAACGTGGTGTTGTTGGGTAACCTCTGCCTTCTTTGTTGGTGATCCTAGCGTGTCTTTATTGCCCGACCTTATATGGAAATGTTTGTATGAGACGTGGGCTTTATGGTGTTGTGTCTTCATGAAATGTTATGTTACATTGACGTTATTTTGTTTTGTATGAGCCGGAGGCTTTATTGCATTACATGGTGAGAGCATGTTGTATGGGCCATGGGCTTTATTTTGTTTATTTTGTGACCACCTGTTTGTATGTGCTGTGGGCTTCATTGTGATTATTGTGGGTGCTTCAGAATACTATGAATAGTTTCCCATACAGAGACAAAGACATGGACTACTAAATCTCTGAACTCTGAACTTTTGCAACCAGCCCTGGACATATCAATTCCCCTCATATGCATTCTCCCTCATTACAGACTGTTGCATCAACCAAAACTGTGTTGTGAATATGAATGATATTATGTGATTATTGTGTTTGTGAATATAATACTGCAATGAAACCTTGAGTCTGTGTTCTGCTGAATCCTGCAAGTCAATAGTTCAGTCAATAGTTCATCTCAGTCCTAAACAAAAAAGGGTCAGTTAAGCCTACACTGAATGTTGTGTATTGTTACTAATTGATTCCTGTGTAATGGTTGATTTGTCGCCTAGTCCTAGTCAAACCGTTACACCACACGTCAACATTAAGCTTGGGAGGGGGGAGGTAAAAGGTTTTATAAAGAGGGCTCTGAGAAAGCAGTGGCAGACACAGTGGGATGCAAGTCCTAAAGGCAGACATATGTATGCAATAAACAGAGAGGTTGGGAGAGAAGCCAGAGTTGGAGGTTGCAGGAGGGATGAGGTTGTAGTCGCTAGGCTCAGGATTGGCCATACGCTGTTGAACAGCACCCAGTGCATGGTAGGTAGGACAGAGACAGGAGATTGTATGTGGTGTCCAGGCCAGGATGAGACAGTGGAACATGTGTTGCTTGTCTGTCCAACATACCAGAGTCACAGGGAGCAATGGATAGAAGAACTGCAAAGAGCTGGATGTTCTGACTTTAATCTAGCTGCGGTTTTGGGGGATGGAATAAGGCCAGGGGAATTGATCAAGTTCCTGAAAAGGGCAGGGCTCTACGAGCGAATATGAATATCCCTTTTATTTTATTATTATTTTCTTTTCTTTATTTTTGTGTTGCTGAGACGCCAAAATCTGCACTGTCTAAATAGTGACCTGTAGGTGGCGGTATGCACCTGTAGGTGTAACCCGCCATTAACCGAAAGAAGAAGAAGAAGAAGATTAGCTAATTGACTGGCTTGCAGTCTCTCACTCACACACACAGAATCTCAGCAGAGCAGCAGCAACAGGACTAACAAACGGACTGCTTTGTGTGTACCAAGCCTATTTCAAAAAGGAAGAAGCAGCCGGTGAGCTTCATTGTTTGTGACTGTTGTAGCCATTTATTTATTAAGTAACTGAAGTGTTGGGTGATTGTGGCTGTCATGGTGTTTAAATGTAATTAAAATGTGATCCATGTAAAATCTGGTGAACTCCATTTGAAGCCCTTGTGAGCTGGGTACAATTTAAGGGGATGCATTTGGAGGTTTTGTCCTTTTAAAATATGCTGATTCTGAGATAATTCAGCTAGAGATAATTCAGCTGAGATAATTCAGCATAGGTTGGTTTGCTTACACATTTGGGAATTTGCTTTGAGTTTGTAAGCAGTGGCGGCGCCAGGGGGGGGGGCTAGGGGGTGCTAGAGCACCCCCTAGATTGGCCATAGCACCCCCATAGCACCCCCAAGAAAATAATGGTTTATTTAGGCCTATTATTGTTATTTAATTTCATTCTGAGTTCTTAATAAAATGTATTGTGTGATAATAATATTTTAATCACAAAAGAAAATAACTGAAAATAACAGATTGAAATAAACAGATTGTTCACGTAGCACGACACAGACACGTTGCGCGTGAACGTGATTGTTCAATGAGTAGTAGGCTAAGTAACAGTAATCCTCGCGATCGGTCAAGCGTTCACAAAATCACGAAAATGGATCGGTATTTGATCCGCACATTTCCTCGAGTTGAATAAGATGTTCAAGAGGAAGAAAAAATGCAAGAGGTATTGGATTCTGATTCTGATGTAGAAGAAGAGGAACGTCCTGGTCCAAGTTAACCCTTCACCTCTACTGAGGGCGCTGCTAGCCATGCTGCTAGCACCCTGGGTGACTTAAGCATGAACGCCCAGGATGGTCCGAAAAGACCAATATTACAAAAATGTTGTGGAAAGCTTGCGCTACACACTGCTTGTCAGGGGATCTCACAGCGAGGCCACATTGAAGATGAGGATTCAGCAAACAGGGGTAATGTCCGCGAGTTGCTATCTGTAATTGGAAAATTTGATAAAACCGTTCAGAAAAAGTTAGATAACAACCCGTCAAATGCAAAGTATGTGCACCATGACGTGCAGAATGAGATCATCAATGTAATGGCAGAAATGATTAGGAAACAATTAAGGGATGTTTTAAGCATAGTTTTTTGTGCACTTTTTGATACACTTTTTGATCTCTTATTATTGTGGTTTTGAGTGCCTACTGTTTGGTCTCATTCATGTTTTTATTGATTGTGACTTAAAATAATATACACTTTTTGAAAGCATTTCTGACTCTTTGCCTGTTTAAGTTAATTAGGCTATATCTGATATTCTAATCTGTCGTCTTTAGTTAGAAGTGTATTGAACTTGGTATGTTTAGTTTAATTTGTTCACACATGGTAGTGGTGACCTGTTAGTCATCTGGCGCAAACTTTAATCCACACACTGAAGTAAGTGAAGTATTTGGGATTACGTTATCTATAACATGCTGCATCCATTTTGACCGTCGGAGATGAACGCGGCTTTGTGCGCGTCCGTCAGAAGTAGCCTAATGATAATAGTAATAATACGATCGATTTGAATGACGCTTTTTATGTACCTCAAAGACGCGTTAGAGATCAAACGTGTAAACATATGTGACGATATGGTGGGGAGGTGTTGTAGTAGAGAAAAATGAGACTCATATGCTATCACCCTAATTTCATAGCACCCTCAGTAAAACGCCGAGCATCCCCATAGCACCACCTGAAAAAAATCTCTGGCGCCGCCACTGTTTGTAAGGTTAATTTATGGGTACTTGATTTGAGCACTTTGGGTGGTTCTGCATTTTAAGTGTTGTATGTGTTTGTATTTAAGTAATTTAAGTCTTGTATTGTATTGCGTATATAGTGCACTGAATGTTATTGTCTTGCTTTTCATTTTCTTAAGTGGTGTTTGTGTTTTGTATTTAAAGGTTTTTCACCTCTCTGGTTGACCAGCAAAGAACTTCTTAAATAAAAGAAAGAAGGAAAAAGAGCAAAATTGTGGTCAATGAGTGGAATCCTGTGAAACTTCCAGAAATTGGCTGTCCCTTTCAAGTGGGGGAGTTTGCATTAAACTACCTAGCAAAAGTGAGGGAACACTTGACAGTATTAATGGAATCTCTGCTTACCCTGGCGGACCATTGTGACTCTTGGTGTTGAGGACGGCGGCTACAGGTTGCTATTACGCCCGACTCACATTGTTGCGTTGATGCAACGGACGGTGGAGGAGGAGTTTGGCGCATGGGGTTCTGTTGATAACGGAGACGTTATAGTGAGATTGACAGGTCAACAAACCAATCACGTCATTAGTAAGCTTTTACCCTGTGAGTAGTAGCATGCTAACCCTAACCCATCATTAGACAGTGTGCTCAGACACCTCGCAAATCCTATGATACGTATTTCTCAGTTACAGTAAAGGGGTTTTTACATTGTACAGTGTCTATTTCTCGGTAACTTTTAAAAAATCTAACCAAAAAAAAGTCAAACAACCAACTTGTAGGTACAAATACGACCATCTACGGAGTTTGGCAGCCATGTTTTTTTTTTGAGTTTGCCGCTCTGTAGACGTGAGCATATACGGGATATGATTGGCTAGTGCCTGTGCTGTCAGTTATGCATGAAAGGCAATATGATTGGCTGACGCATGCATTGCCTGTTGAAAAGTTTAACCTTCTTCAACTCTTGTCGCGAGCAAAGCATGAAACGCAACGCACGCGAACCAAACGGAGCCACAATTCAGTTCGGCAAAGGATGATGTCACCCCATGCAAAGTGAATGGGGATGCGTTAACCCTGACGCATCAACGCAGCAATGTGAGTCGGGCGTTAGGTGACCGGATTCCCCACAGTACAAACATAGGCCGCTGCGCTTCCGGCGCACCCTCTCTTCTGGGGTCAGGCGTGTGTGGCCTATTTCCATCTGCTCGTAGGTTTGCGGAACCTGAGGTGTCACAATTGATGTATGAACGAGGCCTTGAAAGTCCTCTTGTTCTAATGAGGTTGTCCAGACGTATGGCTAATGCCCTTAGCTGGTCCAGAGTTAAGGAGTCATCTCGACAGGCTAGCTCAGACTGAATCTCAGGTCTCAGACCATGATAAGGAGGGATTGCTCGTTCCAACCACTTCTGGCTGCAAGGATCCTGAAAGACAGAGAATAATCAGCTACTGAGCGATCTCCCTGATTTAGCTTCAGTAGCTGCTCCCCGACTTCCAATCCCTCAGCTGGATGTTCAAACACGGCCTTGAAAAGTGCTTCGAATGAGGCAAAATCCTTGATGTCATCTCCATCTTGTTCCCATAGTGCAGTAGCCCACTCCAAAGCTTTTCCAGTTAGAAGATAAAAGATAAAAGCTACCTTGGATTCATCAGACTGGAAATTCCCTGGATTCTGAACCATGTGCAATGAGCACTGAAGTAGGAAACCTCTACAGGCATTTGGGCTTCCATCAAACCTCTCAGGTTTCACCAGGGAACAATCTCGCTGAGGCGCAGGCTGAGGTGGAGGTGGTGGGCGAGCAGACAACTCCTGGATGGTAGTAGTCATCTGGTTTAGTTGGTCACGTTGTTGGCCTAGTAACTGACCCTGAGCGGTGATGGCTTCACGAAATCTTGCTGCCTCGGCTGTATCCATGCTTTGGTGTGTAATTCTATCACAAACTGGAGACTTGGAACAAGAAATAGGATGCAAACGCTCAAGGCGTGTTATACTTAAATAAATCAAAGTGCCACGATGGGCAAACAAGGCAAAGTTCACAGGACTGGAGAACACAGCATGTCTTACGCCCGACTCACATTGCTGCGTTGGAAGGCGTTGATGCGTCAGGGTTAACGCATCCCCATTCACTTTGCATGGGGTGACATCATCCTTTGCCGAACTGAATTGTGGCTCCGTTTGGTTCGCGTGCGTTGCGTTTCATGCTTTGCTCGCGACAAGAGTTGAAGAAGGTTTAACTTTTCAACAGGCAATGCATGCGTCAGCCAATCATATTGCCTTTCATGCATAACTGACAGCACAGGCACTAGCCAATCATATCCCGTATATGCTCACGTCTACAGAGCGGCAAACTCAAAAAAAAAACATGGCTGCCAAACTCCGTAGATGGTCGTATTTGTACCTACAAGTTGGTTGTTTGACTTTTTTTTGGTTAGATTTTTTAAAAGTTACCGAGAAATAGACACTGTACAATGTAAAAACCCCTTTACTGTAACTGAGAAATACGTATCATAGGATTTGCGAGGTGTCTGAGCACACTGTCTAATGATGGGTTAGGGTTAGCATGCTACTACTCACAGGGTAAAAGCCTACTAGTGACCTGATTGGTTTGTTGACCTGTCAATCTCACTATAACGTCTCCGTTATCAACAGAACCGCATGCGCCAGACTCCTCCTCCACCGTCCGTTGCATCAATGCCTTCAAACGCAACAATGTGAGTCGGGCGTTACTGATCACAAACAATTACACACAAAGACAAAGGAAAAGTCCAAGGCTTACGTAGGAGCTTAATTAATACATTGGCTACAGGTGAGAACTAAACTAATTAACACAATGGCTAGAGGGGAGAACTAAACTTAATTAACACATTGCCTACAGGTGAACCAAACATCGAGGAAAGGAAACATCGAGAACAGGCACATGCACAGACATTTTGGCGGGCAGGTGCTCAAAAAAAAAAAAGGGCACCCATCGCCAAAATTATTTATGAAATTAAGAATAATAATAATAATAATTAAAAAAAACACAGAAGGATATTTTCAATGTATATATTAGTAGGGTAACTGATTCTCCCTCATTTGATTGGCTCGTTGATGGCCTGATCCAAGTTAAAATGGAGCGGCTACTCTGAGCTGCTTGCTGCAGGTCCCTGTCCTTCTGCTTCTTGAGTGTCTTTTTTGGCATTATGCTGCACATTTTGTGAATGAGATAAATCAATGTTGTGGATATTAATTGTACTGTTTTCTGAAGGCACAAGCATAAGCAGCATTACACTAATTATGCTTTTCTTAACCTGTGTTTCCTGTTGGCAGGATTAGACAGCTAGCTTACATTTCCCTTATTTTACTCTTTTTCACCCTTTGCAATTACTCATACAAGTTTGATCGTTGTAAAACAGGCAAAACGAAGAGATACACAAATATCACGTTAAACAATGTGGGACGAGGATAGCACGACACCGAGAGCTAGAATAGTTTACCTGCTATTTTCTAGATGTGAATTCTCGTTACATTTATAAACATAAATTCAACATACTTTCGAAATTCTTTAACGGCATTTATACATCCCAAAATATGCACTTTCAGGCAAATAATGTCATTAAACATGGCAAACAGGCACGTGCACAGATAGACCCCAAGTGGTGCTCAAGCACCAGCCCTTGTGCCCTGGTTGAGAAAAAGTGCCCTTTTTGGCTGGAGCCCAAAACATTTTTCATTCATCAATATTTTTAGAATACAAATTAGTCCCTCTGTCATCAATTTCCCCAAATGTGTTTTGATATCTGAGGGGGGCATTTATTTTAGTTCTTGTGAGATCTTCGCCCCGACATGCTCCGCGGCATAGACGTAGAATGCGTATTCTATGCCTACGTCCACGGTGCTCACAATGACGGTGTTTGTGCAATCCCCCGACGTTGTTTGTTATAAATTAACAACAACATTAGTGCCGCTGAAAAGATTACGTTTTAAAACATAACTGGTCTGACGTTTCCTAAAAAAAAAAAAAACTAACTTGATTTCAAAGCATTGTCCAGCTGTTTACTGACGTTTGTCATGTTTAATGGCATTATTTGTCTGAAAGTGCGTATTTTGTGTTGTATAAATTCCGTTTAGACAATTTCGAAAGTATGTTGAATTTATGTTTATAAATGTCACGAGAATTCACAGCTAGAAAATAGCAGGTAAACTATGCTAGCTCTCGGTGTCATGCTATCCTTGTCCCACATTGTATAACGTGATATTTATGTATCTCCTCGTTTTGCCTGTTTGACAATGATCAAACTTGTATGAGTAATTGCAGAGGGTGAAAAAGAGTAAAATTAGGGAAATGTAGCTGTCTAATCCTGCCAAAAGGAAACACAGGTTGAGAACAGCATAATTAGTGTAATGCTTCTTATGCTTTAACAATTATTATCCACAAATTTGATCTATCTCATTTACTAAATTTGCAGCATAATGCCAAAAAAAGACAGACTTAAGAAGCAGAAGGACAGGGAACTGCAGCAAGCAACTCCCTTAAACTTGGATCAGGCCATCAACGAGCCAATCAAATGAGGGAGAATCAGTTACCCTACCTGGTCCAGAGGAGACCATCACAGATGAGGAAGGATAGACAAAGTGTAGGACTAAGTTATGTTCAGGGGCAGCAACAGAAACAGTGTTGCCTGAGGAGATGAGTGAATAAGAGGGTGGAGTGACAGCAGCCCTCTCTACATCACAGCAAGGGCATGTGGAGGAAAGAACTGAAAGTGAGGATGCGATTTCCAAAATAGCCACCATGCCATATCTTATAGATCCGTCCCATGTTGACGCATTTAACCTCAGGTGCAATGAGAGCTAGATAGCTATGTGCTGCAGTGTAGGGCCCTCTCAACCAGATCCCCCCCCCCCCCCCCCCCCCCCCCAAAAAAAAAGATGAAGGGGGGTCGTTCCAAAAGCATTGGTTTTCTGGAAATGGGTGGCTGGAGTATTCCCTCCACAATGGCAAGGATTTCTTGCAGGTTCTTCGAGGGAAAGCTGGAGTGGAACACCTTTACCTCGGTCTTCAGCTGGTCCTCATTTTAATTTCATAAATCATTTTTGCGATGGGTGCCCTTTTTTTTGGTTTGAGCACCTGCCCCCCAAAATGTCTGTGCACGTGCCTGATGGCAAACGTCAGTAAACAGCTGGACAATGCTTTGAAATCAAGTTAGCTGTTAGTTTATTATTTTAGGAAACGTCGGACCAGTTATGTTTTCAGACGTAATGTTTTCAGCGGCACTAATGTTGTTGTTAATTTATAACAAACAACGTTGCGGGATTGCACAAACACCATCATTACCTGTTTGTCTGATGCTGCAGGTCAGTGAAGAATAAATGTCACTTCAGATATCAAAACACATTCGGGGAAATTGATGACAGAGAGACTAATTTGTATTCTAAAAATATTGATGAATGAAAACAAAATTCGGCTCAGCAAAAAGGGCACTTTTTCTCAACCAGGGCACAAGGGCTGGTGCTTAAGCACCACTTGGGGTCTATCTGTGCACGTGCCTAATCGAGGAAAGGAATCATCAAGGAAAACAAACATCGAGGAAAATCTAAGTAGTGAGGGAAATACTAAACACAGGAGAGGATGAACGGGCTGGAGTAGCATATGGAGCAAGAGCAGGAACAGAAACAGAGGAGCGTGCAGCTAAGGTTGTGACAGAATGAATTAAGTTATAGGTGATTATACATGAATGAATGAAGTGATAGGTGATTATACATTAATGAAGGACATTATAGGTGATTACACACTAATTAATTAAGTTATAGGTGACTATAAACTAATGAAGTTATAGGTGATTATACACTAATGAATGAAGTTATAGGTGATTATACATGAATGAATTAAGTGATAGGTGATTATACATTAATGAAGGAAATTATAGGTGATTACACAAAAATGAATTAAGTTATAGGTGACTATACACTAATGAAGTTATAGGTGATTAAACACTAATGAATGAAGTTATAGGTGATAATACACTAATGAATGAAGTTATAGGTGGTTATACACTAATGAAAACATCATTATATTCCATTGCTGCTCAAAGACCATCCCACATCTTCCATACTGTAAAACAACACAAAAGTGTCACTCAAGGTTTATTGCTTAACATTACACACATACATGAACAATAATTATTATTGGTTCAAATTAAAAGCAGGACTAAGAACAAAACACAAACAAGCATGAAAACAGATACGCATAAAAGGGAAAACACATCAAAATATAGCTGCAAGCAGCGATGTGGTGGCCAAGCTGGTCAAATGACCCAGAAGAAGCCTTCGATTCACTCAGAAGAGGCTTTTGATATATTCAGCAGAGGCTGGATTCGAACTGATGAGGCTGCCAACGACAGGACACCATTCACCAACTCACTTAGGGCTCAAATACACATACGCGTCTTTTTTCAGGCAGAAACGCTTCAGTAACGCCTTGGCAAAGTGCGGCGGCCAAAACAGAAGCGGTGCGTTTCCCTGCCTTGGGCTGGAAAGTTGAGAATAGTTCAACTTTTAAGCGCACCTAAAAAACGCTTCAAAGACGCAACGCGCGGTGGAGAAGGGGCGCACGCTTTAAACGCGCCGTACCATAGGAATCAATGCATTTGCTCGCGTCCCGTTTTTACAAAAACGCGTATGTGTATCTGAGCCCTTACCTAGTGAGCTATTGTCGGTGATGGAAATCACAGAGTTCAGTTACTGTGTCAAAATAGAAGCGGTTTTTCCTGTGGCAATGGTTGTCAAATTTGGACTAAGTTTAAACAGTTTTAACAGCTGTAATTCAGTCCTATTTGGACATGTCAAGGTGATTGTGGTCTGAAGATAATCTGCGCCAAATTTGATGAATATTTGATATTCACCAAAAACATTATATTCATTCATTCAAAATGGCAGCCACATCATTTTGATGGACTGTAACTAAGATACGGTAAATCAAAACGGCAGGGGATAACTTTTATGAGGCTTGGTCTGAAGATCATGTGTTGCAAGTTTGAAGAAGATTCGACAAAAATTGTAGGAGGAGTCGCGAAAAAACGCTTTTCCTTAACATTCAAACTAGCAGAAAATCTATATAACTGGGTATTATGTCATGAATTAGTCTTTATCCATGGAATCCAATGATATCTCATTTTGGAAAATGGGGCATATGGTTCAAAAGTAACGTGCGTAAACACATCTTCAACTTTAACCCATTGGTGGCCCTAGAGGGTTCAAATGGGAGACATGAAACTTGGTGAAAATGATGAGGGGACTGGTCCCAAAGAGTGTGCCAAATTTCACAACTTTTGACCATGCGCTTCAAAAGTAACGCGCTGCTTGGCCACCAATTAATCAAATGTTTTTATTTAACTCAAACATTTAAGTCAAAGAAGTAAAATGATAAATGAAGAGAAACTGAATGAAACAGATTAAAGCGCAGTAAGATGAGGCAACTTCAGACTTAAGTATTGTGGGGCTTATCCATTGAGGGCCTTAAAACTAATTTTACTTTATTTTCCTGGTAACCAGTACAAGTGAGCAAGAACAGGAGTGTTGTGTTTGTTTAACCGGATCGTTCCGGTTAAAAACCTTGCAGTTGCATTTTGAACCATTTGTAGTTGAGAATTGGGTCAACCCAATTTACAGGGAAGTAAAAGTCCAGCAGAGAGGTGATAAAATCATGGTTAAATGTTTACAGGTCCTTAAATTATACATTTGTATATATAATTTGGCTATGGTTCTCAGCTGATAAAAGCTGCCCTTCACAACACTTCTGACTTGTTGATTAAAATTCAAAGAAGTGTCCAAGAAAACAGTTTCCTATTCTGACTGAAAATGTTCTTTCTCTCAGGTAGGAGCAGTACCGGTTCTTTCAACACGCACACTACGCACGTTGCGTAGGGCCCCGCAAATTTATTATTTATAAAAAAAAATATTATTAAAAAAAAAACGTGACAACGTAACTGTCCGTCGCGGACGTCAGATAGCTACCCATGCGCATCATTGCATCATCAGTCAGTGTAGAAAGATGAATCGGAGCTATCCCTCGGGGTATGAAAAAAGGAAGAGGAAGGAACTTGAAAATGAACGGCGGGAGCAGCAGTCAGGTAAAGCCTTAACTCTCCTCTTCTGGTGGGAGAGAGGGAGGGACAGTCCGTGTTAGACCTACATCAACCGGACGGTGAGCCCTTGGGGATCCCCGGTCTCTGTGTGCGTCTTGCTAGCTTCTATAATTTTAGTTGTAGCCTTGTATAGTTACAACTGCACTTTACAAAATGGAAAGTAATGGATACATATTGACTAAGATTGAAATTTGTTTGCTTGGATAGCCAACAGGCAAATATAGACGCAGATACGATTTATTCTTGGTGAATAAATAAAACTCGTGAAATATTATGACAATGGTGTATAATAAACACGTATTAATAGAGTGAGATCATACCGAGAAATATCAAACTGTTGCTTGAAGTATTGGTTTGATGTTTCGAGGTTAGTACGTTGTTTATTATGGCATTTTACTCTCCTTTCATTTTTTCGAAAACATGTCGTTTTGTTAAGCTCAAGTCTTCTCACGACTCAATTTGTTTGCCTAGCAACCACTTCAACAGAAAACGGACAATATGGATCTGCTAAATAAAATGGTTTTAATTCCAACACAAGTGATTCAGAGTTTGTAGTCTTTCTATAACAAATAGTTGCTTCTTCTGAGAACCTTGGCATATTTTCACTGGACCATTGAAGATTTGAAAGTTACAACCAATGTGTGTGTTTTCATGTTAGCATGGGAGCTGGTAAATTAACTGTTGATTGTAAATAGGCTGCCTTTTAAAGATGTTTAGGTCTTTGTGTTTTTTCTCTCAGTGTTCACACTTTTCTGCTCCAGAATGTTGGAACTGTCGTTGCCATATAATAATAATTAAATAATTACAGTATATAAACATTCACCTATATTTGAAGTATATGAAAGTAAAACAAGTGCGTCAGGTGCGACGGTTGAAAATGTTGGGGGTTCAGTTAGGAGGGCCCCTTGGCAGAATTTTGCCTAGGGCCCCATGGAGGTCTGAACCGGCTCTGGGTAGGAGGTAAACCATTATAACACTGCAGACCAACCTCACCCTCCAGCCCTTTTAGAAGAATGTCATGGTAGATTGTGCCAAATACTGCGATGAGACTGAACAGGACTAAAATGACACAAAAACCAGAAACCTTCAACCCAGCAGATTCTGTAATATCCACCGCTCTAAAAACAGACTAGAATTGGCCAAAGATGTCGAATGTGAAATAGAAGGAGATAATAGTAGATTGGAGATGGGCCAGTACTTTTTATGGTCATTGAGATCTAGGCTATGTTTTCTTAATCTGATTGTAAAATTGTATGTTTAAACAGGTACTAATTATAGCCTGAATAAGATGGCAGATTGTGATAAAGTTTTCCTTGAATGTGCTGGACCTTCAAGAAGCGGATGATCGCAGGGCCTGAACAAGCACGACTCCTAAAAGAGTTTGAGCAAGAGTATATGTCAGAAGAAGTCAAGAAACAACAACATCACGAAGTAGGACTGTCCACACAGAAGATATTCAAAGGCCAAGCCCTCACTCTGGTGACCACCATCAGTCGGATGAGCAATCCGTTCCTAGACAACACCCCAGAGCTACTTACGCTGGACACACGGAATGTGATTGATGGGTCTGTGGTCAACACTGTCCGCACTGTGGAATCAGTGGGCAGGGATCAGTACAACAACTACAATAAGACAGTGATAGTGGGCCGCACACACTCCATCCATGAGCCCATCAAACATAACTCGCTGCCGCTCTTCAGATGCCCAACACCCAAGACCAAGAGCAAGCAGGCAGGGCAGATCTCAATGTTGAAGGATGATGTGGCACTCTTCTCACGATTGTACATAGCCACTCAACACAGAGAGGGGGACCTGAGCACCTTCTTTGAGCACGAAAACCATCCATACCCTCCTTCTCTATCTAATAGAGGGAAACTACGGCTGGGAAAGAAGTCAGATCTGCTAAACGTCCTTGCACAGAAGACACAACCGGAACCTCCTGCTACTTTTGATGTCAAAGTACTTGACGGAGCTGCTGTGGTCCACTTCCTGTCCCCTACCAACATCACCACGTTTGATGAATATGCCAGCTGTGTATTTATTCCCCACATCATGAACACTTGTGGACCTCTAAAAGAGTTGACGTCGTCTGGGATACTTACTTCCCCAGCAGTATAAAAGAGTCAACCAGGGAGAAGCGAGGCAAAGGGATACGACGGAAGGTGTCTGGTCAGAACAAGCTGCCGAGGAATTGGCCAGATTTCCTGCGTGACCCTAAGAACAAGGAAGAACTCTTCACCTTTATCTCAGGGAAGATTGAGTCCACTGTGTGGCCAGAGGGGAAGCTGGTCTTCATTACCTCTGGAACCAGAGTGGTCGGCACAGACACCAGCCACTCCATGCTGCCATGCAACCATGAAGAGGCCGATACTAGGATACTGATCCACCTGCTTGATGCCCTGGAGCATGGCTCTTCTACCTGCTTGGTGCGCACTGTGGATACAGATGTTGTTGTGATCCTCATTGGCAAGTTCCATGCCCTGCTCACCCAGTATCCAGCTACAAACATCTGGATTGCTTTTGGCACTGGCAAGAACTACACCTATCTGCATGTAAACACCATCAGCCACGCTCTGGGAAAGGACAAGTCAACCGCTCTTCCAGTCTTCCACTGCTACAAAGGCTGTGACACAACCTCAGCATTCTGTGGGAAGGGGAAGAAGTCAGCATGGATTGCTTGGAACTCCTACCCAGAGGTCACACAGGCCTTCAACTACACAGCAGCAAATCTGCACACTCCTGTGACCATAGATGCCCAACACTTCCGATGTCTGGAGCGCTTCACTGTTGTTCTTTATGACAAGACGAGTGATTTGGAATCAGTCAATGGTGCAAGAAGAGAGTTGTTCTGCCAGAAGACCAAGGCAATGGAACATATTCCACCAACCCAAGGAGCACTGATCCAACACGTGAAAAGAGTCACTTACCAGCAGTGTTGGGCAAGTTACTTCAAAACTGGAATGCATTATTTATTACTTGTTACTGTCATTTTAAAGTAATTCGGTACATTACAATATTACTGTTTTTAAAATGTAAGGCATTACACTACTATTGTATTACTTGTAAGTTACTCGCACCAAAATCACTGGAAGTATGGATTTGGCAATCTTACTGTAATGAAGCTCAAGACGCTCAATTACTCCATCCAGTGGAAGGTGATGTGGTATCTGAACTTATGGTAAACAGTAGAACATAATAGCCACAGTGATGGCTCATGGCACAATACAAAGAACAATCATCGCAAGAACAGACAAAATGTCAAAGTCTGGCAAATTTTGATAGAAATACTGTAACTTCATATTAACAATAATTGGACTGTATTGTAATGTCTAAAAATATGACAGGATACAAAATTAGCATTTCTATGCCTTTATTATTTCCAACTTCACAGCATTAAGCATAGTTTATGCGTCATAAAAAAATCTAAAATTGTTTGCAACTGGATTAGTGTATGGGCTGTACACCTATGGTGGGGAAGCAGTACACATAGCACCTGGGCATCCAAGTCCTTTGTGAAGGTTTTTTGGCTTTGAAGTACATGCTGAAAATATAAGAAAATAGCCAGATTTCAAATTCAAGAGTCTAAGATATAAACACTACATATAAAGGGGCCTTACAATGTACAACCCAAATGAAACCAACTATTTTTGTAAGGTATGGCTGTGCTGAACATGAACATTGAAATATTTGGGTGCATTAGGCTACCTGCCCCATGAGAACATTTACATTGAAAAATGTATGTGTGTCAAAATATTTTTTTCTATGGGACAGGTAGCACAGGCTAGCGCACCCCAATGTTTCAATGTTCATGTTCAGCACGCCCTTACAAAAATGTTCCACATTATATTTAAAATGTATAAAACGCATACATGTATAAGCCCTAGGCTAGATCTAAAAAATAAAATAAAAATCCATATGGGACAGAAACAGGCAGTGCATCACACATTTTCAATATTAACCTTCAAATTAAAGTTCATCTTATGGTTTATTGTATTAAACATACTTCTTGTAGACTACGTTTCATCTTAATACATTGACGTGGTTCACAATTACGTTATGTATCTGTTCTGATCTAGAACTATGTAGGTTAAACCAGATACATAGAAGGATTCTAGAAAGATAGAAAGATTCTATGGCTCTGGGCTAAACTAGTGTTTAATGATTTGTAGGGAAAGTGCACTTTAACAGAAAGACGCTTTATCCTACATGTACACTGTTTGGTAAAAGAGCTAAGTTAGTAAGTTACCTAGTATTTTCAGTTAACAAGCTAGCGGGTTATTCAGTGAAGAGGTGGGCTTTTAGGCGTATTTTTGATATGAAACAAAATCCCTGTGTTCAGTTAGATATGTAGCGGAACTAGAGACTGTCAATACATTTGTTTGCTTTGATAAGAGTCTTAAGTGAAACGATACAGCCACAGTGGCGGGTGAAGTAACATCACATAGCCTAGCCTAGGAGGGAGAACCTTGGTGCTAAATTAGGCTAACGTTAATTCTCTGAACTTGTCTGATCATGTTGATGGCCACATATTTAATCGTTTGTGATTCATTTTTTAAGCTATATTCTGAGAATGGAAAAGTACATTTTCATTCATGTCTGTTAGAACCAATGAATTTGTGGCTCCAAACCACATTTAATTTAATTGTGACATGACTTCAGAAGGAAAGTTACCTTAGCCCAGTAAGAAAAAAACATGTTGACGCAATGGTAGTGTGGGTATCATATCTGCAAGGATACCATATCTGAACGTTTTAGCCTTACCTTGTCATCATTGCTGCTAATGGCCTCAGGGATCTTGCTGCCAATTTTTCGGAAAGCTGGCGATTCCACCGTTGAAAGCGGCATCGACTAGCCTTAAGGAAAAGGAAGTGAAACATTTTGCGCCGACGTTTCACCTCTGCTGATCTCGCGGTGATTTAGGCGAATTTGGATGAAGGGAAATAAAACACTTCATTCCAGGTTAAAAATGCATTGTAACGCGCGTTACTGACATTTGTACCGAGGTAAATATTACCAATTTTTTTTCTGTAATGCCTTGCATTACCGCGTTACCGCAAAAAGCAATACATTACAGTAATTCGTTACTTTTGTAACGTGTTACTCCCAACACTGCTTACCAGTCTGGGATCTGGTCAACATCTGAAAAAACCCAGCAGCCAATACCCAGCCCTGAAGGATGGGGATGGACACTGGATGGAGACAGCCAGGCCTGGCTTCCTGTGTGGAGCACCTTGCCAATTGCATCAAAAGCCTGCAGTGAACTATTCAAATGCAGTTAAACAAAGGACTGTACGGCAAGGTGCTCATGCAAAAAAGCACAGTGGAATTGCACAGGCCTTTGCAGTTGCAAATGTTACACCAACTAAATACACTAGCAAACTAATAAGAAAGGATGGTTGGTTTTGGGAGGGGGGAAGGTAAATTAAATTCCAGGGGGGGACTGATGTACTGGTTCCGCTTCTCTCTCTCCCCTGCATGCTGTTGGACAAAGGCTGAGCACGATACAGAACGATGCACAATGATTTTTTATCACAAAGGGAAATTCTTTTAGGGAAGGGGTTTGTTATTTTTGGTGCACCACTGTTTCCCCTGTTCGTGTAACATTAAAGTTCAGTTTACCTTTATATTCTGTGTCCAGAATGAATATATTAATATATTTTTGGCATAAATAATTATCTAATGATATTCTCAATACCTTTATTGCATTCATTGACCAAGAAAATGTATATTTTGACACCAAGATTGACCTTCAAAGTGGCTTGGAAGCTGATTTATTAGCATTTATAGCAGACGTTTTGTAAATCCAAGATGGCCGCCTTCCACCATCTTGATCTACTGTTGGTAAAACATCTCTTAATGATATTCCTAACATCTTTACTCCATTCATTGACCCAGCAACTGTACATTTTGACACCAAGATTGACCTTCTAAGTGACTTGGAAGCTGATATATTGACATTTATAGGTTTTGCATCCGCCGTGTCCCCACACTGCATGAAATGTGGGATTTACGACAGTTTTTGACCCTGTGTATTGCCGTAGAAGCCCACATTGGTGTGAACCCCCATCCCCTTGGCCAGGCCTAGCTTTTGTTATGTTAATTGAATTGACCTGGATTGAAAACAACTCCCTCCCCCCCCCCCCCGCCAGGGGAGGCACCCCGTCACTGCTTCACTGATTTAAAAAAAACCTGAAAGATCCCCACTAGTGGCAACCATGGCCCAAGTTGCTTAACGACTGTTAACGACTCTTAATGACTATAATCAGAGTAAGCCTGACTCTGTATAATTACATGCCAGAAACGAATCTCAAGAACATTAAGGTGAAATAATAATATATAAGTTAGGAACATTACACATAGCCTAAAAACGTTTAAACACATACCACCATAAACATGTGAGATAATTCGACAAGAGATATTGAAAGACAGCTAACTCACTGCCTCGTCAAATAAGACAGATCAACTATATATCTGGAAACTAATTACAGATTCCGATTAGCTAAATTTGCGTCTGGATGGAAAGGTGTTATCTTTCCCCATCCCACCCATGCTAAGCCATTTATAGCATAACCTGCGATCTACCGTGGAAAACAGAAGGCAGGCGATTTCGACGTCTCATCTTTGCTCCTTGAATGTCGATATGTAATAGTATGGTGTTAATGAAACTTACTACGTGTAAAAAATGAACGTTTATTATTCGAAATTCTAAAGTTTCTAATGTTGCCTCGGGCGCCTTTAAGTGAACATAGGGTAATTAAAACTTCCATAAGTCCACTAAACAATTCCGAATTCCCACGCTCCAGTAACAGAAGAGAAATAGGCCTACCCCAGAGGAGGGAGGAATGATAAACCAGTGACTTGGTCGCATCGACGAGCCAATTTCTCACCAGCAACATGGCTAAGCGGTTAGACACACAGTACCATTAACCTGAAGGGCGCAGGTTCGAAGCTCGCGTAAGATTTCAAAATCTACCTGAAAAGACACAGGTTAGATATTCACGATTGGCAAACATGTCCCAAGTCGTGAAATGACTATCTCAATATCAGAGTAAGCCCGACTCTGTATGATTACATGCCAAAAGTGAATCTCAAGAACAATACAGAGAGGAAGCTCGGGAATATGAGTGGAACAGCCTCGAACGTGGCATTGCGACCCTCGAACTTTGAAAATGAAAGGCAAAGCAAGAATCGTGATAACCCCGAAATCAAAACTCTGAAAACGGAAGGCAAATGAAGAAATGTGATAACCCCGGAGCAAAACCCTAAAGACACAACATTAATTAAATTATTATCGAGTAGGCTACATTTTAATTTCGTTTTTATGGGGCAATAGCTGTAAATGGGAGGGGATACGTTTTGTCAGTTGAAAGCTGCCCAATAGACAGAATCTCATTCCGTCTCATCACAAGACATTTGATTTCAATTCCTTGTCGTTTTCAACCAATGGCTGCAGCAGGGTGTGTGTGGCTAGACTGCTGACAGTCAATATGCTAATAAGAGCATTTCACACCTCTGTCAGCGGGAGGTGAGAAGTAACACATCGCCCCCCTCTCCCCTCTTGGTCTGTATGCGGGAAATTCCGGTAATTTGCGGCAGATGGATATTTCGGGGGAATGTCAGATATCAACGGAATGCTCATCATTCGCGGGTGTATCACAGCGTTTACGGGTCCGATAATCTTGCTTTTCGTGCAGTGCCATTTTGCTCAAATCTGGTCCTAAGCCACCTGACTACAATGTCCAAGGGACAATAGGTAGGATTCATGTGTGAGATGACCTCATACAGCTAGGGGGGACTGACTGCATGAATGGTCTCTGAGGGATCAGAGACTGGGTAGTGTGAGATGTGAGATCTTATGTTGTCAAATCTGTCCATGAAGTAATTCAGAAACTTCAGGTGTCAGTAGTGGATGCAGAGGTGGTAACAGCATTTCTGTTTGGATATAAGAGTGTTTTGGTAAAAGAACGTATGCTGTGACATACTCTGTTGAGAAAGGTACCAACATTATGTTTTTTTTTTAACGTTTTGATGTCTGTGTGATATGTGTACAATAGAGCGGAGAAATGATCAAACAGCAAAATGATATCTTTGTTTTAGGAATACATCTATACAGAATACATTTATAAACTCACCAGAACAGAGCCATCATACAAAAAGGTCTGCTCTCTATTTATTTATTTTTCAAACAGAGGACTTCACATGGCATGTTTGCTCTGACAGACAGAAGTTCCCATCATGAAAAGTCTTTTTAAAACACTGTGCTTGTGTGGAGGTTAGACATTCACTGATTCCAGATCAGTCATGGGTATAGTTTGAAGTAGTCTCTAGCCTAGGTGGTGCACAGTCTAAGGCCCCATGCATGTTTCCCCCAGTGGGAGGGGAAACTGTGGGTTAGCTCTGAGTCATGGTCACACTCACACATGCTGAACTACACAGCCAAGCAAACATGATAAATCCCTTGCACTCTCAAACGATTGCATTTAGTGGATTCATGGATTTCCCCCACTCTTTGTTCAGTGTGTTATGCCATTCATTGGCTGATTATATTTGTCAATTTACCAAGCCTTTAGTGGCCTAGTCTAAAAAGAAAGCATTTGTCCCATGTATGGACTCTTTGCCAGACTATCTCATCTTATATCATCATGTTGTCCAATAAATACTTCATATTCAAAATCCAATTCATAACCATCCATAAAATGTTGCTGCAGGGATATAAGATATTGATTATGATATTGATCCATAAACAGGTAGTCTGACTCATATCTCAGAGGCCTGTCAACAGTCCCAACAGGAAACAGCTCCTCTGTGTGTGTATGTGCATGGGGGGAAATGTCTGGAGCATATTTAGCAAAAATAGGGTGCCAAAATGAAAACAAGTGAAAGTAAAGTTAGAACTGTCCTAACCTGAACTGTGTGAAAATTAACTGTATAATTTGATATAAGGAAAGTCTGCAGCAGTAAAGTGTGAAAGTATGTGTCACGGGGTGACTAAATTCAGTAGGGGAGGCACAGCCGTCGGGAACACGTTTCCCATGGGGAATGGTTTTAACGCAACACCAGGTAAACAAACCAGATTAATTCACGAGCTACAGCTGGCAAACTAGCTACAGGTGTCCTTCATGACTATAAGAAGGGGGAGATGCCTTCAGACAGAGTGCCCGGCTGGGACCCGTGGAACCGTGGCGGACGACGGACCGAGAAGAAGCGAGGACGGGAAGAGGAACCCGACAAGCCAGGCATATTGTCTCTTGGAGCTCCCGACGTATTAGAATTGGAATACTGACTTCGCAAACGTTCTAGCTACGTTACTCGTGGAAGTCCCGCTAACCGGAGTAAGAGGAGACATCCCGGTCATCGCGGAGATAAGTAGCCTCCCTCCCTGTCTGGTTTTAAGCGCAAGATTGTGAACTAGCCGTCTGCTAACGGCTACTCAGAGGTGCTCTGACGCTGCCCCTGTTGCCTGGACCACCGGCCACTCCCTCTCTCTCTCTCTCCTCGTACATTGTTGCCTACCCAGTCTCCCCTCAGAGACCATTGCCCAGACTGTTACTAAGCCACGTGAGTTCACTGTTGATGGCAGTAGTTTGCTGTGACTATTGTTTGGGGTGTCATTGGTCTGCTGTGTATCCAATTATAGTGACTTTGTTTGCAGTGTTGTTTTGTGCAGTGTCCATCTTAAGAGTGCCCTGTTCTGTTTGAAGTGCTACACTGTCCTTTGTTGGCTCCTAATCTACAGTGTTGGGTAGTTGACTGTACTAGCCTGGGTAGGCTGCATCTGAGATCTTCTAGCCCAAACTTAACGCAGCTGCCGCTGTCCAGCCCCTGTCAGAGGTGACGAGCTACTGCTGCACCCCCCATCCAGAGGTGACGAACTACCGCTGCACATCTCCGCCTGGCTGCCTACTGCCCCATCCGCCATCCCGAGGTGAGGAGCTACTGCTGCACACCCCCGCCTGACTGCTGACTGCGCCCTTCTCCCCTGCCTTCTTGCCATCACCCCTCTAAGGCTCTTTGACTCCCCCCTCTCACTCTTGGAGGACATGAGTAACTGCCTACTCCCCTTTTAAAATATTTAATAAAATAATACTTTTTAAAACCTATCTCTGAGTTCTGACTTCTCTAGGAAACACGGTTTGCTCCTCAGCCATAGTAATACAAGGGGTGTTCACAGCCCCCTCCCTACCTGTGACAAGTGGCGTAGTCGGCAGGATTGACTGAGTTTGAGCAACCGTAATCCGACAGAATGTCAGTTGACGAGGCTCCCCCAGATGCCCCCAAAGCAGGTCCCACAGATGCCCCCAAAGCAGGTCCCACAGATACCCCCACAGAAACCTCAAGTGCAGCAGGTCCCCCAGACGCCCCCAAAGCAGCCTCAAGTGCAGCAGGTCCCCCAGATGCCCCAAAGCAGCCTGAAGTGCAGCAGGTCCCCCAGATGATCCCCCAGATGATCCCACAGATGATCCCACGGATTATCCCAAAGCAGCCTCAAGTGCAGCAGGTCCCCCAGATGATCCCACAGATGCCCCAACAGACTGTTGGCCAGATCCCTGAGATGCCCTCAAAGGAGCCTCAAGTTCAGCAGATCCCACAGATGCCCCCACAGCTGCCTCAAGTGCAGCAGGTCCCCCAGATGTTTCATAATCTAGGTTCTAGGGACTAGAACCCATTAGTGGGGGAGGATGTCACGGGGTGACTAAATTCAGTAGGGGAGGCACAGCCGTCGGGAACACGTTTCCCATGGGGAATGGTTTTAACGCAACACCAGGTAAACAAACCAGATTAATTCATGAGCTACAGCTGGCAAACTAGCTACAGGTGTCCTTCATGACTATAAGAAGGGGGAGATGCCTTCAGACAGAGTGCCCGGCTGGGACCCGGGGAACCGTGGCGGACGACGGGCCGAGAAGAAGCGAGGATGGGAAGAGGAACCCGACAAGCCAGGCATATTGTCTCTTGGAGCTCCCGACGTATCAGAATTGGAATACTGACTTCGCGAACGTTCTAGCTGCGTTACTCGTGGAAGTCCCGCTAACCGGAGTAAGAGGAGACATCCCGGTCATCGCGGAGATAAGTAGCCTCCCTCCCTGTTTGGTTTTAAGCGCAAGATTGTGAACTAGCCGTCTGCTAACGGCTACTCAGAGGTGCTCTGACGCTGCCCCTGTTGCCTGGACCACCGGCCACTCCCTCTCTCTCTCTCTCCTCGTACATTGTTGCCTACCCAGTCTCCCCTCAGAGACCATTGCCCAGACTGTTACTAAGCCACGTGAGTTCACTGTTGATGGCAGTAGTTTGCTGTGACTATTGTTTGGGATGTCATTGGTCTGCTGTGTATCCAATTATAGTGACTTTGTTTGCAGTGTTGTTTTGTGCAGTGTCCATCTTAAGAGTGCCCTGTTCTGTTTGAAGTGCTACACAAAGTGCCTACACTGTCCTGTGTTGGCTCCTAATCTACATTGTTGGGTAGTTGACTGTACTAGCCTGGGTAGGCTGCATCTGAGATCTTCTAGCCCAAACTTAACGCAGCTGCCGCTGTCCAGCCCCTGTCAGAGGTGACGAGCTACTGCTGCACCCCCCATCCAGAGGTGACGAACTACCGCTGCACATCTCCGCCTGGCTGCCTACTGCCCCATCCGCCATCCCGAGGCGAGGAGCTACTGCTGCACACCCCCGCCTGACTGCTGACTGCGCCCTTCCCCCCTGCCTTCTTGCCATCACCCCTCTAAGGCTCTTAGACTCCCCCCTCTCACTCTTGGAGGACATGAGTAACTGCCTACTCCCCTTTTAAAATATTTAATAAAATAATACTTTTTAAAACCTATCTCTGAGTTCTGACTTCTCTAGGAAACACGGTTTGCTCCTCAGCCATAGTAATACAAGGGGTGTTCACAGCCCCCTCCCTACCTGTGACATATGTGATGGCTGAATGTGAAAAAAACTCCATTATGACGTTACGGACGTTATGTCTTATATCCACATGAACCATTCTTCGAAATGTGACATCTATGTAGATGGTTTAGCTCAATCTTCTTTCACAAATTTTCAATAAAACCCCTTTAAACAGGTATTAAACCTTAGCCCTGAGCTCTTCCATGGAATAACAACTCTTCCTCTTCTCTGGGAGAGATAGATAGTGTTAGAAGAGAGAGAGTGAGAGACCTTGTCATCACTGAAACGAAAATGAGGCCAGTTCCACACAGTGAGATTAAACACTTAAAGAGTAATTATTGAGGGAATATGTGCCACCGTCAGTACCAGCCAGGGAGTTCCACACCTGGCAGTGAGGAGGGGCTGAGAGGAGTGTGATGATCGGAGAGGGAGAGAAAGACAGCAACACACAAGAGGGAAAGAAAAAACAGGGAACATAGCTAGGGGAGGAGGACAGCACAGAAAGACGAAAGCAAACGTCTATTATAAATATATACTAATACTTGAGAGTCTATCGCCTTTCCTGACCTGACGGCAAACATTTATCTTTTGCAAGTCTGTGGTAAAGAAGACTGTCTTATAATGGATGCAAAGCAATTACATTTTGCTTTGCTGTTTCTGAATAATTACAGTCCTGCCCTCAGGAGCTGGTCAGCAATTAGTTCTGTTAATAGTTAAATCCTAATAAATTCTTTAATTTAGCTTTTTTTTTACAACATTATGCAGGAAATAATTGTCTTATTGATGCGGCTGAATTAATAAGAAAGTCATGGAATCTGACTCTAAATACAAATGGCCAATCAGAAAAGAGATCCACAGAGGAATAGGCCCTGACCTTTTAGACAGTTAGTCAAGGAGCCGGGTTCCCATATAGGGATGATAAGCAAACTACAGAAGATTGGTATTCCACAGCCAGCCTGATCCTGTCAAAATGCATCTGAAGTTCCCTCCTCACAGCCCCCAGCATCTAGACCATTCCTAACACTGTGTTTGCAAAGCAAATGTCTTACTGCCTGACAGCATACGCATGCTGACACTTACTATCATCGGGACATGCAGACAGACATGCTATTTGTTTACCAATGGCCATAGAGTACCACATGAGGAACAGGGACCGTGCAGAGCTTTCAGCTTCACCTTCATGGACTCAACCCAAGAGCAGTAATGGTGATATTGAGGGCTGATTTGTTCCAGTGCTACGTACTGAACATGTATGATGGGAATTATCTCATAGTTATTAACTCATAGTTTCCTCAAATATGTGAAATTAGTTTTTTCAGAAACCTTTTTTTAGTTTTTTAGTTCATCGTATTGTTTTTGTCCTTTCCTCCTCGTATTCCCAGTAGCACTCACTCAGTTATCCCAGTGGGAAGTGTAAACTCACTAAGGATCCGGCAATCGCTGAAGAACACAAACCTGCACCCTTGTGTGGATCCAGTCATCCATTTCCTCTGCCGTGCTTGGCTAGAATGTGGAGAGAAACACATCTCCGTGATGATGATGGCCCATCCATCTTCCCGTGGCTTATGTCTTGGTCTGTCACCAACACCAGGCCACAGATGTGACCCAAACGGAGCTCATTGCAGGCAGCACACCTCACTTGGCTGTGAAAGTCACATTACAGAGGCACCCAAACAGGAAATGTGTTTGTGTGTGGGTGTGTGTGAGTTTGTGTAAGTATACACATGTGTGTGGATGCTATATCATTGTCTGACCCCACCATAAAACAATGGGGTTTGGTATTAGATTGAGCAGAGCACAAACTCTTAGAGAACCTGGTCCATTGTCAGCTCTGACTTCATGCCAAGGCAATCAGAACCGACTGCCTGCTATGGTGTCTTGTTTACTGTATGAGAGTGCAACACCACAAGCTGTCACAGTGAGAGATGCAGAGACACACTGAGGCTATTTGCTGCATGGCAGTTATTGAAAGTGAAGCAGCTGTCCATTTTGAGATAATGTTGATGAGTTGTCTAAAGTCATTATAATCATGTTGACTCTCTCTTAGTGGTTATTCACAAACAAATACTGGTCACTGGAAACTAGCTCAGGCTATACATATTAAATTCTTCAGTTTACTGACTGCATATTACATACTGTATAGGGTTGACTCAACATGTAACAGAACATTAGCAAAACATTACTACAAACAAACTGACTTGATAATGATATATTTGAAAACATTTGAGTAAGCAATGTCATGCGTTTCATGAAACTGGACTGAAAACCAGTCAGTTGTTCTGAGTGCAAATCTTAACCTTCAGATTTGTGCACGAACGAGCACCCACATTTTGTGTGTGACAGAAAAACTCAGCCTCTCATGAATATACAGGTAAGTCCATTAGGTCTCATAGGCTTTGTGTGTTGACATGTCCAAATGTATCCTACTCAATCCTTGATAAATCCTTATGGTGTAGTGGGATACATTTGAAAACACACACAACTGCACAAAAGACTGACTTTATCATTCATCATCATTTCAGAAAAGGCATTAGACTTTTGAACACTAACTTTAGTTTACTTTACATTACAAAATATCTTAACTTATCTTCATTTTTTCTCTGATAATGAATACAAATAAAAAAAAAAACACATTTCACAATGCTATTATAAGGTGGTGTAGTAATGCTGGACGAAAACAATGTCAAAACAAATTACACAAACAAGGTGAATTGATTCAAAGTATTATTTAATAGTAAACCCTGGGACATGAACAAACATTACAACAGATGTACTGTACAACACAAACATAATGCACACACACACACCCCCTACATCATTCACCTGTCTCTCACACACACACAGGTAGTATAGTGTGTTAACCAGTCTTGAAAGACCAATATTGACTCTCTTTTAAATGTTGCTTTGTTTGTTGGTAGATAGAAATGAAAGGTTCATGTAGACGGCCAAAAAGGTTACTACTGACAACTGCCACAATTTACTCCTTTCTCAGGCACCTGTTCCTCGCATCTCACCATTAGATGCTTAGTTTTGAATCCCATAAAGTAGATTATGTCAAAGAAACTACAAGGCCAAAACCATTAATTTAGTCCCCAAAGATGCCTTACTCCCTTCATAGACGTTCTCACTTTTCAGCTATTTTCAAGAAATGAAATAAACCCCTGACATGAACCAAACAAAGGGACCAAAGCCCATGGACAGAGATGAGAGGAAACCAGATTTAAGAGGGAGCGAGTTTGACTGCAGCATAGTACACTCCGTCAACTGACATTGTCAAAACCCAAATACAGCTGGGTTAAAATCTGCTGAAGTTACTGAAGGTGTTCAATGTATTCCTGGACAAGAGTGTGCGTGCACGCATGTACACACACACACACCACACACACACACAAACACACACACACACACACACACACACAATGGTTACTTAACAGTCAATTTTGATATTGCCACAGAAGATGCCGAATGCACTAGTTTGTTGATGGCTTCTGTCTCTGAAGTGCCATCACAAAGTTAACAGGCTGGATATATGGGGTCGGTGAGTGCATGATCTGATTATTTCCTATCAGTCATGAAATCAGGGGCCTAATGCTGTCTGAATCTCTCTATCCCTCGGTCCCTTTTTTCTTTGTTTTCATTGATCATTTCATCCAGTTTTAGCCTACCCAGCCTGCCCTCATTGATACACCTTCCATGCCACAGTAACATGCAGTATGTTTTAACCACACTGGGGCTCATCCATGCTATAAGCTTTCACTTCTCTACAGAGATGAGGAACACTGTCCAACCAGCCGAGGCTTTCAGGACCATCAGCTCAGACTGGAACACATATAGGTTCCTTGTTCTAGTTTCCTCTTTTCATTATCTAGAAGCCACAACTTCAGGTTTTACAGATGTTGTAAGAGTTTGTCAGGCATGTCTGACACATTGATAACTAGTATGAACATTTTTTTTACAGTTTCCTCAATGATCAGGGAGAAAAACAGAAAAAAACAAAACATTGCAACAGGACGTGCCGAAATTCCTCTGTCAGAGCCTGTAGACAAAATGCTGCTTCCTCAGTCGATACAAAAACACACTTAACTGCAAACAGTGAAATACAATCAGTTTTTTTTTTCTTACACATTGCCTGTACAAAATTCTTCACCCTGTTTGTTGGTGTGTACACTCTTAACTGAAAAGAGAGACAAGAGGGGAAAATGATTTGGCACAAAAAGGTGGATAAGTCAAAGGTCTCTACAGACATTTATAAATCAATGAGATTACTGTGTAGCTAGTTCAGCCACACACACGCACGCACACACACACACACACACACACACACACACACACTATGATCACTGTTAGAAAGCTCCATCGCTCTATTACATGAGTCGAAGCCTGCACTCAGCACCAGATCAATGAATGCGGGGAGAGCATGTGTGTGTGTGTGTGTGTGTGTGTGTGTGTGTGTGTGTGTGTTTGTGTGTGTGTCTGTGTTTGTGTGTGTGTTTGTGCCACAGGCAAGATCAAACATTGACCTCTTCTGTCTTAAAAGCAGCACCTGCATTGTATTTTCTTGGGTGGACAAGAGGACATTAAAGAACAAAAAGATATACAGCAGTTTCTCCTGGGACTCCCTTAAATAACACACTGTTGTTATTACTATCTGCTCTCCAACCACTGGAATCTGTGCTTTAAATTACATGTTGCTGGTATAATATAATTATATGAACATATCTCCCTGTTCTTTTTAGTTTTGAACACCAAGATTGAGTGATCACTGCATACGCTGTTATGAACAAAGGCATTGTCCATCCTGGTGGTACCTTGTTTTCCTGGCGAAGAAAGTAAACTAAAACACAGAAGATCAGTACTGATTACAGGAACCCATTCACATATACTCGACTACATTGCGAGCATATCTACATGTTAACACAAGGTGCAATTTGTTGGTTTAAACTAAACAAGCCAGGCCAAGGTCTAGCTACTGGATTATATTGCATCTCACTTTGTGTAGTTGTGTACTCTTTCACCTACAAAGATCAAAAACAACAGTAATTAATAACCGTGAAAGTAAATGCTTCTACTGGCCAAGACCCACTGACCACACGTAGAGATACATGGATTCCAGCCTGCATCAGGGCTACTGGCAGGACAGACCCTGTTCTTTTATCTCCAGTGCCATAGGCAAGGTGATCAGCTCTGAGAGAACAGGAGTATCCAATGACAGGAATGTAGCTGTGTGTGTGTGTGTGCGCGTGTGTGTGTGTGTTTGTGTGTGTTTGTGTGTGTGTGTGTGTGTTGGTTTGTTTGCTTGTTTGTATGTATGTAATTGTGTTTGTATGAACTGCATAACTCCACAGTCCCACAAACTTCAAACATCCAGACGATCCATCAGGCCAATCTTGAATGTCCACATCCCCTCCAAGTCATATGCAGGGATTATTTCTAATTGAGTTCAGTCTGTCCAAAGACAGGCATCACCATGGGAGTATGTCAGGTGTGTGTGTGTGTGTGTGTGTGTGTGTGTGTCTGTGTGTGTGTGCTTGTGTGTATATGTGTGTGAGGGTGTATATATGTGTGTGAATGAAGGTTGTGGGGCTTTGAAAACACATAGGGACCTGTGTGTGTGATCAGCCACAGGAGATGACGGTGAAGCGCTTGGAGATGCAGGACATGTTGTGGAGCACGATGCCCAACAAGAAGAGCAGCACACAAGCCACAAGGATGACTGTGCACACCCCCGACCACGTGGAGCCCTTCCCGCCCACACCGCCTCCTCCTCCCACCACTTCTCCTCTCCTCCCCTCCCCCATCTCCAGACCCTCCAGACTGCCCAGCCCCAGGGGCTCCTGCTCCGTCATGGCCACCACCGCAACCCCATTGCCCTTTCGTCCTGCTGCCAAACCTGCTGCTCCCCCCGGCAGTAGCCGGCAGCCCAGCTCCCCTGGCAGCAGCGCCCGCTCCTTGGCCATGGACAGGGGCAGCATGTAGCAGCCATTGCTGGGCAGGCGGATGAAGACAGGCGTGTGCTCAGAGGCGTGCGGGATGGCCACCACCGCCACCAGGTCTGGGTCATCAGGCAGCTGGGACACGGACAGGCCGGCAGGCAGTTTGGTGATGCGGCGGCACCAGGGACAGCGGACCTCACGTTGACCACCCCGCATCTGAGTCAGGCACACAGAGCAGCATGTGTGCCGACAGTCCAGCAGCTTGGGTCGCCGCCGTGGGCTGTAGTAGTTGAAGCAGATCTGGCACTCAAGGATAGAGTCTTGGGGCAATGTCTCCATTGTTGCCTCGTTGAACTGTCTGCTTGACACCTTGAGAAGAATCTGCTGACTGGTTGGTTTGAACCAGTCTTTTTCCAAGGCCGTCTGGTTTGAGAACCTCAATGAAAAACTGTTTCAGGATTTGTTTATCTAGGATATTCCGACATCCAAGGGCTGTATAAAAAGTAGAAAAAGGCAGGTTGGAATCCTCTAGTCAAGGAGAGGTCACAGAGCAGTCCAGGTCACTAGCTCCTCCATCTGTGAAAAGCACAGGAGAAGACACTGATTACACCAAGTCATCACAAAACCATCCCTCATGACTTCTCATTCTTTCCCCTAGTCTTTACATCTCCCATTTATCTGTTCCCTGTGTAAGAGCTCTATCTGTACTGTGAACCATGTCCAATAGGTAATTCATTAACATTTACAGCCAATTACGACATAGCATTTGAAGGTCACCTGCTTCCAGTGGGAGTTTTTGTTTACAGCAGCATCGGAAGTGTAGAATTTCAACCTGTGTTTCTCACGTGACAGGAGAAATGGCTGGATGCAGTGACATGACAGGTTCAGGTGCTGCCTGACTGAAAAAACAAACTAAATAAAGAAAAAAAAAGGACAGCAGCACCTGCCTGCACACCAATACAAGCCAAACAGCACTACGTGTTTCCTAGGTCATCTCTCCTTACACATCTAATAGCCCCTTTTCTCATCTCTGCTCTCTTTGCTCAACCACAAAGCCTCACAGAGCAGCAGCTTGGAGGCATCCAGGCAGGCAAGCTGGCACAGTCACCTGCAGGCTTGGAGGGACTTCCAAGCTGCCTGTCTGCATGCTGGCTAAAAAAGGGCTTATGGTAGCTGACTAAAGCCACGCTAAACGTCAGCCATTTCTGCTCATTAGTGTCACCGGTCCCTCTTATCGGACTTGCTTGGCTTGCGGCTAAATGATACATCTCTGCTTAGGCAACACTGCCGTACTCACTGGGTGACCTACTTTCCCTCTTTGCCATGCCAAAATCTGAGGGGGAAAAAAAAAAAAACCCTGGTAATCTCAGAGGGTAAGTAGAGAGAGACACACACACACAGACACACACACACACACACACACACACACACACAAACACACAGAAAGTGAGAGAGTGAGAGACAGAAAGAGAGAGAGCTATTCCCTTCTAGAGCCATGGAGACATCCAGGGGGTAGCTTTACAATCCCTTTCTAAGATAAAGGTTTGCTTTGATCTGACATTAATGCTGTGTGGCAAAACACCATCTCACTCTTCCCCAGCCTGCCTGCCTGCCTCCCTCATTCCCCCTCCACAGTCTATCATCCTTGGGTTATTTCCCATTTCCCTTCATCTCATGTCTCTGCTTTTCACAATTGCACTCATTTTTTCACTAATTCTCGAACGCTGTGAGGATATACCAACCTCCTACCGAGCAGATAATAGGATAAAAGCCCTTTTTGAACCACAAAGCTATTAAAAAATATTTGGACTAAATCACCATGCTTTCAGATGATTTTGCCCAAATTATTTCTGCACTGTATGTTGATTCCTGCATGAGAACTATTCATTACAAATCCATTTTTGATGTTTTTTAATTATATCATTAACATTGATTGCACTGTTAACATTTGCATACTAGAGTTCTGTCTGATCAGGTTAGACATTGATGCATGTTCTCCTGGTGTAAGCCACACACAACACCAACACAGTGGCGTAAGTATTATGACATATGGAGTCACGGGCACGTCTTACAAATGAAGCGAGAATAAGTATCCTGAGAGCAGAGAGCCTGAGCACGAGGGAGATAGGAGGGAGACAGGAGGGAGATAGGAGGAGGGAGATAGGAGGAGGGAGACAGGAGGAGGGAGATAGGAGGAGGGAGACAGGAGGAGGGAGATAGGAGGAGGGATATAGGAGGAGGGAGACAGGAGGAGGGAGACAGGAGGGAGATAGGAGGAGGGAGATAGGAGGAGAAAGATAGGAGGAGGGAGATAGGAGGAGGGAAAAAAGGAGAACCCACAGTTGTCACCTCCTGGTGCCCAAGGCGAAGGTGACACTTGCCAAAAACAAACCCAATTTTGCACATTTCTTCTGAAGGGAAAAAAAGAGTCACTCTCTCCTCTCTTCCATCCTGTCTTTTTTCCGAATCCATATCATGGTGCAGCCTGATGTGTTCTCTGCACTAGAGGAATGTGGGTATTGTGGGGTGTTTGGTTTAGATACAACTTAAGATTGTGGCAGGAGCAGGGACAAAATACTTGGCTCATAGTGAGCAATCTAGGTCCATCTTGAACCCAACAGGTTAATAAGACAACCCTTATAGCAGAGAAAGAAAATGAGAGAGGTTATTAATCAGCAGAATAGTCTGCAGACATGCAAGTTCACTCTGTGGCCATCCCCATTAGTTTTAGCAGTGTGGTGAGAGAGTCTACAAAAGATCAGTGAACCCAGCCCACATGGCCTCTTATTAATTAACATTTCACGTTTCACTAACATTTCACTTTATCATGGTGGTGCAGTGGAGGAACACTTACTCACAAGGCTGGATACCAAACATGTCTATTTCACACTGGGTTCAAACTGGCCTCATTAAAAAAATATTAATGTGAAGTCTTTCTTTACTTCTCAAATTATATGACTATTTAAATAGTCCACAGCCTGTATAAAACCAGAGGAGAGACATAAACACAAGAGTTTAAAGGACAGTGAAGCACAACTAAAACCATCTAGTATGGTAATGATAACTCTGCCCTGCTGCTGAACAAGCTCTTTCCTCCCTCTGCTTCCCTGTCTGCTCAGATTAGCACCGTGATCTTACCACTATTCTACTCATTTAAAGTAACACTATGCAACAATTTGACACTTTTTGAGGTGTGGTTTTATAGGCAACTAGTTTTGGTACCATCCTCAAATTCATTGTGATAGCATATTCATGTGAAGGACAGATAAACACCTGTGTCTTTCCCACTAGCCATCCAAGATATGCCCCATGTAGTTCTGTGTAACGGGCTGGAACCCCCTGCAAAAACGGAAGAAAAGCTTTCACACGCATTGCCAGCTATACTGCAAAAAAACACCAGTTAGTGTGTTGGCTTCAGTGTCACCTGGGCTGTTGGTGAGGTTTTTGCATGCCTTTTAGGTAGTTAGCGTGCTAGTTTTGGAACAGAACTCCGTATTGCAGCTTTAATACCCATCCTTGGCAACGTCAGCATATCTGAAAACCTCCGTTACCCCTGACAACGTAGTGTGGATGGGGTTTAAGTTTGCTGTAACCTCGTGAACCAAAACCTCTTATTCTAATTCTAATTCTAATTTGAAACACATCATCCATGGTGGCAGGATAACGCAGGCCCTTTCTTCCCTATTTTAGCAGCACGCTAATAACACTAGAGGGCGGAGTAAGGCGCTGATTACACGACAAGGTTCTTGTTTGATAAATACTACGCAAAATGCGGAAACACACCTTGCGCTCTATGTGGTTTGGCAAAGGCGCTGATTACGCTGCGCTCGCAAATGTTAGTAAATGAGGCCCTGGGTCTCTTTGACTTCTTCTGTTCCTGCTGTGTTATAGCAGCTAACGCTGAAGGACAGACTGGGCCAAAATGGAGAGGCTGGAAGATAGAAACAGGCTGAGAGGACTGAGGACTGAGGGGGACTTGGGCTGATGGGTTGGAGAGGCTGGAGGATAGAAACAGTGGAGGACTGAGGGGGACTTGGGCTGATGGCTTGGAGAGGCTGGAGGATAGAAACAGGATGTGAGGACTGAGGACTGAGTTCTGTCCTGACCATCACAATCTGAACTTCAGCATTGATCTAAAAACCTCAATGTGTTAATATCTGAGCAGAATGTAGTTCTCATGCCTCAGCACAAGCTTCATGTTGACAGCCAGGGCTCAAAAGGACCCGTCACGCTAATGTGTTGCTAGGTGTGTGTGATGTCAGAGATAAGAGATCATTCACCCACACAAGCAGCTTCAGCATGGGTGTGATTGTGTGAAAGGCTAATCAACAGGGACAAACCCCCAGGGACCATGAGTCAAACTACCTCTTTTCATTTCATCAAAGTCACAAAGGCTTAAGGCTCTCACAGTAATGAGGCATAATATAAGGGACATAAGTGGACTGTAGTTTCCCTTTTATGACAAAATTGATCAAAATACAATAAATACACCTCATATGAAGTGTATTAAAAGTATTAATCTGATTTCAAACTCTGAAGACAGAAAAACACTGAGCAATAGATGTCATCCTCTTTACCTCATTGCCACTACTAAGTACAGGCACATCAATACAGTGCTGCTGCCAGGGACGCCTCCTCTCCTTCATTACAGTTGGATTCATCTGCTTTAGGTGAAGAAACAGGAATGGCACTGATACCTGGATAATATATCAGCCCATGTGTGTGTGTGTGTGTGTGTGTGTGTGTGTGTGTGTGTGTGTGTGTGTGTGTGTGTTTTATTCTCAAGAAATGCCCTCACTCTCACTGTTATATGATGTAGGAGGGGTTAGGTAAGGGTTGATGTTAGTAACACGGTCACTGTTATATGATGTAGGAGGGGTTAGGTAAGGGTTGATGTTAGTAACACGGTCACTGTTATATGATGTAGGTGGGATTAGGTAAGGGTTGATGTTAGTAACAAGGAACAACATGTAGTTACTCAAATAGCACAAAGCAAGAAGGCTGTACTGGTATTAACTTTAATATAAAGAGGCACTAAATATTCCTTTATTCATTTGGTCAAAACATAGACAAAACATATTCCTTGTAATAGCCATTGTGCCTGTAGAGCGGGTGGCAGAAAATACATTTAGGTTAAACAGTTGCAGGTGGTTTACCAAAACGTATCTCCACGTTTAGACTACAAGTCTGTCTGGCCCCAAATTAAGCAAACATTTACAACAGACAAATCATTCAGGAAATGAATGCTTATTGTTCCACAGCACACTGCCAGACCAATGCTCTGAGGCAAGAGAGCACCACATAAACTCAATATACTTGTGGACTGAGACTTTACACAGGGATTAACATTTCATGCCTCAAACTGTATACAGTACTTCCCACTACTGACATCCCACAAACACTCTCTTTCAACACATACAACACACATGCTGCAGCTACAGAATGTCTGCGTCAAGTGGCAAATATCTCTACCAAAACTACTTTGTTTACTTTATATCACTAATTGCCTACTATCTGGGTCTTATCTCTCGTATGCTTGAAGTCGGTGCTAATGCTAGGAAGCATTCAGTGCTCTGACTCAAAGACAGACAGAATCAATAGACCAAACCTTTCATGAAACAGCCATTCTCCTATCAATAGGCTTTCCACAGGTTACTGCATTAAAGGGGGATTATTATTCCTGTGACGAGGAGGCAAGGAGTTGGCACGGGAACAGACTTATGTAATGTGTTTGTTATCAGTCGCCCAAAACACTGACATTCTGTTATGGCTTCAGATTAGTTTTGGCTTGACCACATGGAGCCTTTCAAGGACACAGGGGGTTTCATTTCCCAAAACAGGCAAGAAATCCTCAGAGCTGCAAAATAGGAAGAGTTCCTTTTCAAACCAAGGGCAAGATGTTTCTGGAGTTTAATGTGCTCTTTTTCAAACAGCCAAATCAATCGTTTTCTGTGAGGGATTAATGCTGTGGGCACAAGTCCAGTGTGTGCGGAGCAGTGGAGCAGGGAACGAGGAAGGACAGAGAAGAGTGAAGAAGAAAAAGAACAGTTCCCTATCGCAGTGGACTGCGATGTAACATATGGGACATGACACTGTTATGGACCATTCGAAGCACTATCTATTCACGCCGGAAGGCCGAATTGCGACGAATCACCACCCTGAGCCTGCCCCCTCAGGTACCCTTAAATAGGGGGTGACTACATCGCTCTTCCTCTTTCGACTCTTCGCTCTAGAAGCTAAAGACAGTCAGTACTTCTACACGTATTCCTGTTTCTTGTGTGCTTTTTACTCTTTCGAGTTAGTGAGTTGTCGGATTTAATTCCCTTACTAGCTTTGAGTGCTACAAGGATATTCAACGCTTTTAGCAAAGCTGCTGTCTAGCTGGTGACCACGCTCGTCTTAGATTTGCCATCTCACCGCTGCTTACAACGTGCTACGTTGATATAGCTTTCTTTGCTAATCTTTGTTTCATTTCAGATAAAGATGTCAAAGCTCTGCCAGGACTGTGGGCAAACCCCCTCTTGCTCATCTCCGGCGCGCTCACTTGCCCCAGTCGCGGTGACTGCAGAGGCAGCTGAGCCGCTGACTGAGCTCCTCGAACTGGACGTCGACTTGGAGCGAGAGAGTATGTTGGACGACTTGTTCGAGCACGTCTCGGACGGGGAGGACACAGACATGGTTCTGGGTGACGCGCCGGGGCTACGCAGCCTGCGGCGCTCTCCCGGAGCCTGGGCCAGCAGCTACACGAGGTAGCAAGGAGGGCGGCTAGCCAGCTTGGTCTCCCCCTCCCTCCCCCACCCAGCGTGCGTACTGCATTGCTGGACGGGGAGTATTATGGTGGCCCACCCGCTCCAGCTCCCTCGTCGATCCCCTTCTTCGAGGAGGTTCAAGAGGAGCTAGAAACCTCATGAGCTGCGCCCTACTCAGGGCGCGCTCCGGTTACGGGTTTTGCGGCGTACCTCCAGGGTTACCTCTACCCCTCCAGGGCTACCTCTCCTTCCCGCCAGTGGAGGACACCGTGACTGCGTATTTTTAATAGAAGGAAATATATTGAATATTATGTCCGCTTGTTTTGTCAGTGTCCGATGTGAGAAGTCAATAATTCCCCTACGATGCGCCTCGGCCAGAAACCCGTGCTACCCAAGAAGTCTGCAAGACACACAGCGTTTCTGGCCGAGAAGGCTTATCTAGCTGTGGGGCAGTCGGCATATCCACGAACACGTCGGTGCTGCTTCAGCGCTACCAAGCCAAGCTCCTCACGGAGCTCGCTGCACGTTTGGGGGACGACGAGACCGTGGAGGAGCTGCGCAGGGCGACTGACCGTTCCCTCCAGCGCACCAGGTGCTCGTCGCAAGGGCTGGGGCGAGTCATCGGGGCCTCTGTGACAATGCAGAGGTACCTGTGGCTTTCCCTGGCCAAGCTTTCTGACAGGGAGAAAGCGCCGCTCCTTGACGCACCAGTCAGTGTCAAGGGCGTGTTTGAAGAAGCGGTGGGGGCGATGAATGAGAAGTTCGAAGCCGAACAGAAAAGCCGCGAGGCTTTCCAGGCGTGGATGCCGAGGTCCAGAATTCGTTCCGGCCACCAGCCCGGCCCGCCCCCAAGCAGCAGCAGCCAGCTGCCCAGACAAGCACCAGTCCCACGCCCAAACACACACGCCGTGGCACGAGAGGGCGAGGCAAGCCGCCGGCGCCCTGATGCACGTCGTCCCCTGAAAAGAAAGGGGGGGGAGGTGGTGTGGCCGCCACCACCTGGGAAGGTCGCCAGGTGCGCTCATGTAAGGTTCATGTCCAGCACAGCAAAAACGTTCCCAAAAGCATTACATCCCCGTTAGGCGCAGACACAAGACAAGCTTGTCTATCCCCTCCCGCGATGCACCCGCTGCATTCGCAAAAGCAATTTTTTATTCAAACCATGAGGGGGAAACCCCAGATCTCACCCTCCTTCCTCCAAATTCAACTTATCTCCCAGCCTGGCAGACTGCGTTGTAAGCTTGATTGCATGCGCAGTCTCGCCCTGGGTGCTGAGGAGGGTCTCGGTGGGCTACACACTGCCAGACCGCCTCCCAACTTCAGGGGCGTCATTCAGTCAATGGGCCCACGAAATCGCATACATTTCCTACAACAGGAGATAGACGCGTTACTCGTAAAGAGGGCTATAAGCGTAGTGTCGCCAGAGGACATGAACTCAGGCCACTACAGCCGAAATGTTCTCGTCCCCAAAAAGGACGGGAATTATCGCCCTATATTAGATCTACGTGTGTTAAACAAAGCACTGATGCCGTTGAAGTTCAAAACGTTAACTCCACGTCGCCTGGTTCAGTTCATAAAGCCAAGCGATTGGCTGGTCACAATAGATCTAAAGGATGCGTATTTCCAAATACCAATTCATCCCAGACATCACAGATTTCTGAGATTTGCACTCGGCGGAATAGCATACCAGTTTCACAAGCTCCCTTTCGGTCTATCCCTAGCTCCGAGAGTTTTTACAAAATGCGTGGAAGCTGCCATAGCCCCGTTAAGAGAAATAGGCATTCGCCTATTCAATTACCTGGACGATTGGCTGCTGGCGTCTTGCTCAGAGGCAGAGGCGGTGCAAGAGTGCCATCTTGTGGTGGCGCACCTGCACCGTCTCGGATTCATGGTCAACAGGGAAAAGAGCATATTATGTCCACGGCAGACTGCTCATTTCCTACGCATGACAGTGAATTCCGTCTCAATGACGGTCGGTTTGTCGCAGGCACGAATAGATGTCATCAGGGCATGTGTGCAACAGTTCAGACTGGGGCAAAAAGTCACATCTTTTCGCTGTCAAAAACTTTTGGGCTTGATGGCGGCGGCGGCCGCCGTTGCGCTCCCACTAGGGATGCTGCATGCGCGGCCGTTTCAGGGGTGGTATCTGTCTTTAAAGCTCGGCTCCACCAGAGACAAGTTTCACTTGGTCACGGTGTATTGCAGATGTTAGCAGGCCTTAGCCATCTGGCGAACCCCGCATTTCCTCTTGACTGCGGCTCCACTAGGCACAGTGACACGCCGCATTGTCGTAACCACAGACGCCTCCACTACAGGTTGGGGCGCGATCTGCGAAGGGGAATCTGTGAACGGGCGTTGGTCATCAGCGCAAGCTGCGTCACATATAAATGTGTTAGAACTGTGAACGATTTTTCTAGTGCTTCGGCATTTTCTACACATACTAAGCAGGCAGCATGTACTCGTCAGGACGGACAACAAGTCCGCCATGGCATACATAAACCGCCAAGGGGGGGTGCGCTTCCCTGCGCTTTACCTATGGGCAAACCGACTACTCTTGTGGGCGGCGGACCATGTTCGCTCTCTCAGAGCGGTGCACATTCCAGGTCATCTCAATTATGGAGCAGACCTATTGTCGAGGGGCAACCCTCAAGAAGCAGACTGGTGCCTCCACTGTCAGGTGGTCAACCAGATTTGGCTGCGATTTTACAGGGCGCAGGTAGACCTGTTCGCAATCAGGCAGAACACCTGCTGCCCTCTGTGGTTTTCGCTAGGAGGCGACAACCCTCCACTAGGCGTAGACGCACTTGGTCACGGTGTATCGCAGATGTTGGCAGGCCTTAGCCATCTGGCGAACCCCGCATTTCCTCTTGACTGCGGCTCCACTAGGCACAGTGACACGCCGCATTGTCGTAACCACAGACGCCTCCACTACAGGTTGGGGCGCGATCTGCGAAGGGGAATCTGTGAACGGGCGTTGGTCATCAGCGCAAGCTGCGTCACATATAAATGTGTTAGAACTGTGAACGATTTTTCTAGTGCTTCGGCATTTTCTACACATACTAAGCAGGCAGCATGTACTCGTCAGGACGGACAACAAGTCCGCCATGGCATACATAAACCGCCAAGGGGGGGTGCGCTTCCCTGCGCTTTACCTATGGGCAAACCGACTACTCTTGTGGGCGGCGGACCATGTTCGCTCTCTCAGAGCGGTGCACATTCCAGGTCATCTCAATTATGGAGCAGACCTATTGTCGAGGGGCAACCCTCAAGAAGCAGACTGGTGCCTCCACTGTCAGGTGGTCAACCAGATTTGGCTGCGATTTTACAGGGCGCAGGTAGACCTGTTCGCAAACAGGCAGAACACCTGCTGCCCTCTGTGGTTTTCGCTAGGAGGCGACAACCCTCCACTAGGCGTAGACGCACTTGGTCACGGTGTATCGCAGATGCTGGCAGGCCTTAGCCATCTGCGAACCCCGCATTTCCTCTTGACTGCGGCTCCACTAGGCACAGTGACGCGCCGCATTGTCGTAACCAGACGCCTCCACTACAGGTTTGGGCGCGATCTGCGAAGGGGAATCTGTGAACGGGCGTTGGTCATCAGCGCAAGCCGCGTCACATATAAATGTGTTAGAACTGCGAACGATTTTTCTAGCGCTTCGGCATTTTCTACACATACTAAGCAGGCAGCATGTACTCGTCAGGACGGACAACAAGCAATGGCCCAGCATGCGTCTTTACGCGTTTCCTCCAATCCCTCTTCTGCATCAGGTAGTCTACAGGGTGAAGGAGGAGGGCATAGAACTGAGACTGGGTCAATCAGCCATGGTAAGCGGACTTAATCAGAATGTCAGTGCAGCCTCCGTGGGAGCTCCCTCTGTGCAGAGATCTCCTCTCGCAAGCTCACGGGATGGTCTGGCACCCCAAGCCAGAGCTGTGGCAGCTTAGGGCCTGGCACCTGAAAGGAACAGGCTCTTAGCTTCAGGCCTGTCAGATTCATTGGTGAATACTATAAAGAGCGCTCGGGCAACGTCTACCCGATCTCTGTATATGCTCAAGTGGCGCATGTTCGAGCGAGGGTGCGCTGCACATCAGCACGACCCTATTGACTGCGCTCTGGGCATCATCCTAGAATTCTTACAGCAATTATTTGATGAGGGGAAGGTGGCTTCTACTATCAAAGTATACTTAGCAGCTATCTCCGCCTGCCATGCTGGCATTAATGGCAAATCTCCCGGTAACCACGCTGCTCCTGGCACTGGTGTCAGCAAAGCGCGTCGGTGACATGCAAGCGTTGTCTGTCAGCCCGTCGTGCATTCAGTTTTCGATTGCCGGGGACAAGGTGGTATTGCGGCCTAACGCAGCATATACACCTAAGGTAGTGACAACTCCATTCCGTAACCAGGTCATTGAGTTGGCCGTATTCTCGCCACCTCCTTTCGCATCAGCGGAGGAGGAGCGTTTGCATAAGCTCTGTCCGGTGCGTTGTCTGCGCACTTATGTGGAGCGCACCAGTACGTTCAGGCAATCTGATCAGTTATTTGTGTGCTTTGGTGCAAACGCCAAAGGCAAACCTCTGGCAGAGTCGAGCCTCTCCCGTTGGCTGGTGGAGGCTATCACTTTGTCTTATACAAGTTTGTCGTTGGTGCCCCTGGAGAAGCTCCGTGCGCATTCTACTCGTGAGGTTTCATCATCCTGGGCCCTGTTCAAGGGAATTTCAGTTGATGATATCTGCAAGGCAGCAATCTAGAGCTCTCGCCACACCTTTATTAATTATTATATGTTGGATGTGGCAGAGCCTGGGTTCCTGCAGAGTGTATTGCAGGCGAGTGATCTGTGATCCTCTGTGGCCTGTGAATATGCTACATTATGTGTTCATCTCCCTTTATGTATTAAAGGCGGATGGCGCAGTTGGGGTGTAAGTTTCAAAAGCAAGGGATCGGTGATCCCGTTCACCTTAAATTAAATCATACCCCATATAAGGCACACTGCCACCCGCCACATGAACCTCTCTGAGGGCAAGGCGAATAGGTTGGCGTGTGCGTATGTATGTTGGCCGACACTGTTGCACGCGTGAATGGACTCCCATATGTTACATCGCAGTCCACTGCGATAGGGAACATCTTGGTTACGTATGTAACCTCAGTTCCCTGAGTAGGGACCAGATGTAACATGCGTTGCGTGCACAGTGCGTGTATTTTTATGGTAGGCTCATTGCTCAGAGTCTTCAGAGGAAGATCGACGTAGTCACCCCCTATTTAAGGGTACCTGAGGGGGCGGGCTCAGGACGGTGATGCGTCGCAATTCGGCCTTCCGGCGTGAATAGATAGTGCTTCGATTGGTCCACAACAGTGTCATGTCCCATATGTTACATCTGGTCCCTACTCAGGTAACCAAGGTTACATACGTAACCAAGATGTTATTCAGAAGAGCTGATATATGTCCTAATAACGGTATAATTTTTTACTACACTGTGCATATTTTTGCTGTTCAAAATAAATGTACCAAACCGATATCCAGAATCAAAGAAAATAAAGCCTCTCACTGCAAGGGAGCTTCCAGCCATCCACGCTGGCTTCATCAGCATGTGTGATGTGTGTGCTGGATGGCGTCTGGAAGCCCGGCCAACTGTCAGAGCAGAGAGAGGACACGGATAGTGCCTGACACACAGTCATGGACATAATCCATCGCCACCCATACATTGGCGTGACAGCGGCACCATGGTAAAAACACAAGCCGATCAATGTGCTGATGACAGGCCTCAGGCAGCCAGCAAGTGGGAGGCAAAGATGAATCCAGAGATGAATCCATCAAACATACACACACCAAAATAATACAATCAGACACACACTCTGATTCGTATCATTTAAACACCTCACACACCGACGTATCTTACAAGACTGATAACTTTCAGCGCAACACTGGCAAAGAGCCCAATGTAATCTCTACCACACACCCTTCTCAGTTTGGGATGATAAGCTTTATCAGGGGATTCTGTGCTATGACCCACAGACAGAGGAACTCAATTGTAAGTCACAAGAGGTCTGTGTAGTATTTTATATGAAAATGAGGAATTATTGTAAGACAGTGAGGGAGGAGGATTTAGGACAGGGCAAAACTAGTGTTTTCATATGCCCATCATCAAGAGAACAGTTGAATTTTGAATTCACCTCAAATTTGTTCCTATGAAAAAAAATATACATCACACCTCAACGTTGGATCCACAAAGGAAACATATTGACTACGATAGACACAAGATACTGGTAACAATTTACAGAAGAAAAATGTTGACTAGATGTGTGGTGTCAATGCCGCTTGGCTCGGCCCTGGTCATCTACACCACTCCATCATCCAACACCAAGCCATCTTGAATTCAAACATCTTGAAAATAAATGTTTTTTGTAACATAATTTCCAAACCAGAGAAAGTCAATTAGATTCCTCGATCAGCTCGACCCACAGTGCCCAGCCCTCTGCCATCCTCTGTCAATTAGGCACCCCAAAGACAGCCATCAAATGCTTCCCGCCTTTTTCGCCTCTAAAAAGGTTTCCCATGTGTTGCCAATTCAACATCCTTTGATGTCTAATTTCCCCCCTGACACTCCTGTTCTCCAACAACTTCGGAAAAATAAAATGTTAAAAGGCAAAATGGATGGTGTGAGGGTGACATATTTTTGCAAGCCCTCAAAGCGATGAAACAAATGACAGGTGAACAACATCAATGGGAGACGCACCGGAAGGCAGAAGACTTTGAATGCACCAATTTGGTTCAGTGTATGATCTGAGATTAACATGCCAACACTACTCAACTCCCACACACAAAATCACAATGAAATATACCTAGAGATACAAAAAAGAAAGACCATAAAGTTCTGAATCTATGAAGAAATAAGGGGCTATTCTCACTTTATGATATTCCAATAGATACAAGCAGGGCAATGGTCCGGTGGACCAAACAGTGTACCACGGGGGTAGTTTTAATTCAAAGGGTCAAAGAGAGGTCCTTGCATACTTTACTGTAGAAATGGGAGTCTGATTGTCATGTCAGTATTGAGTTGTGGGTGTGATGTTGTGATGCTGAACTCTGGCGGTAAACCTCTCCGAGATATCTCTGTTTGTCTGTGAATGAGTCTGTGAGCTCACACATCACATTCATATAACAGAAATGCGTACTATGAGCTCTGATTGCGTTCCATGCACAAGGTATTCCTGAACAAATCAAAAGCAAGCTGCACATTTTGCATTACACAAGCACAGAGATCACGTCCATTTTACCCCACAATGCACTGTTGCTGAGGATGCATGTAACACTGACTACTGTGTCCAGGTAGTCATAGAAACACTGAGCCTCTCCTGCACCTTACATCCACAACTACTGCTCTCAGTAACACTGACCCCTGCAGCAGGCGCGCACACACACACACACACACACACACACACACACACACACACACACACACACACACACACACACACAGAGACTATAGGTAGCAATCTGATGTGACTGCCAGGCTATTCCTTAGGGCTCCTAACAAACTGAAAAAGCACAGTCACACACTGCTGATCACACATGGACCAAATCACTTGCTGTTTACTGTTTTCTGTCTTCATTATAAAGTGGACTATCCCAGTCTTCATATCTGATTGATGGAGAAGCCTCCCTCATACGTATATTCCCCATTATTAGAATGCCAAATATAATGCCTTGCTTCATCCTCTCAACTACGACCACTTCAAAAGGTTTCTACTAGCACTGACTCTTTGTGCACGATCCCCAACACATGAACCACAAGAAGCACAGTCAGGTTTAAGATTTCTCTGGAGCGTGAACTTGCATTAGAAAACCCTCATATACAATGAAATGTTTTGAGAGTTGAAATTACCTACAGCCATGTAGCATAGTGCAGAAGTGGATCCTTAATATAAAGGGCTTGTGACCCTCCATAATGCATTCGGCCTAATTATAATTTATTTTCAAAGATTATTCTTTTCCACTTCTAGCTAAGAATATTTTACTTCTATGCCCTTGTCTTTTATAAATTAAATCATCACATAAAGAAGCCGTGGATAAACTGACCTGGAAACACCGGGAAGGACATAACAGTGTAGTGATGTCAGGAAAGAACAATTCCCCTTCTAATTTGAAACATTGAGCCTTTATGTAGCCTGGTTTAGAGGAGTACAACATCTGCAGAGGTCTTAACTGCCCCTGATTGGATCATAATGGCCTCGGCCAGAAAGTGGAAATACAGCGGCACACAAAATAATTTAATGGTAAAGGAGAAAAATAACATCAAGCAGATTTGGACCTCTCAAACATTTTACAGAGACCACTAAAATCACAAAAACCTTTCTAAAAACATATAAGAAAAGTGCCCAACCTAAAAAGAATCGATTAAAAAAAACCTTCAAAAAAACCTTCAAAGGGTCAGGAAGACTCAACATGCCATGTTGTTGTGGTGTCTGTGAGAAGAAGAAAGGACACAAGAAATACAAAGAAAATTAAAGCCTCACTCAATTCTGCAGACAACTCATTTTCAACTACAACATTTCAGGGTAATAACTTATACTCACGAGAGAGGGAGCAATTTTTTAATATTTAAATCTTTAAATGTTAGCATGGCTAGGACAGGATCTCCAGACACTAAACACAAGGGTTGCAGTAGTGGTTCAACAACAGCTGGTACAAGCATGTACAGTAATATAGTCTTACAGTGACATACAAAGGTTTGGGAACCCCTAGTCATCATTTCTGTTACTGTGAATTGGTAAGTGAGTAAAGGAGGACCTAATTCAAAAAGGCGCAAATTGAAGATGACACATTTCTTTAATATTTTCTTCCTTGCAAAAGGTTCTATGAGATTATTGGGCTGTCTTGCTTGTTCTGCTCTTTTGAGATCTAGCCACACTGGATTTTAAACTAGTTAAGTTTAGGGGACTGTCCATGGGGTCATCATGTTTAGGTCAGGGGACTCTCTTTGGGGCCATGACAAAACCCTCAGCTTGAGCCTCTCAAGGTGCTTCAGCTTTTTTACAAACGGTGTGATGTTCAATCCATTCTTCCCTCTACCAGTGAATTTTTTCCCGTGCCACTGGCTGCAACACAAGCATGATCGACCTAGCCCCGTGCTTAACAGTTGGTGAGGTGTTAATTTCATGAAATTTTGCATCCTTTTTTTTTTCAAACACACCTTTGCTCAAAAAGCTATATTATCTTCATCTCTCTACAGGAATCGTTTCCAAAATGCATCAGGCTTGTTTACATGCTCGTTGCAAACTTGAGAAGGTTCTTCTAAAGACACCTTCCATGAAGGTCATATTTGTGCAGGTGTCTCTGCACAGTAGAACAGTGTACCACCACTCCCTAGTCTGCTAAATCTTCCTGAAGATCTTTTGCAGTCAAACACTTTCTAGCATGAGCAGTTCCCTCGGAAGGTTTTCTTGGTATTCCAGACCTCAAGTTGACCTCCACTGTTTCTGCCATTTCTCAATTACAATATGAATTGAGAAAACGGCTACCTGAAAACACTTTGGTTTCTTCTTACGCCTCGCTCACATTGCTGCGTTGGAATGCGTTGATGCGTCAGGGTTAACGCATCCCCATTCACTTTGAATGGGGTGACGTCATCCTTTGCCGAACTGAATTGTGGCTCCGCTTGGTTCGCGTGCGTTGCGTTCCCTGCTTTGCTTGCGGCAAGAGTTGAAGAATGTTGAACTTTTCGAGAGGCAAAGCATGCGTCAGCCAATCAAATTCCCTTTCATGCATAACTGACAGCACAGGCGCTAGCCAATCATATCCCGTATATGCTCACGTCTACACAGCGGCAAGCTAAAAAAAAAAAATGGCTGACCAAACTCCGTAGATGGTCGTATTTGTACCTACAAGTTGGTTGTTTGACTTTTTTTTGGTTAGATTTTTTTAAAGTTATCGAGAAATAGACACTGTACAATGTAAAAACCCCTTTATTGTAACTGAAAAATATGTATCATAGGATTTGCGAGGTGTCTGAGCAACCTATCTAATGATAGCATGCTACTACTCACAGGGTAAAAGCTTGCTAGTTACGTGATTAGTTTGTTGACCTGTCAATCTCACTATAACGTCTCCGGTATCAGCAGAACCCCATGCGCCAGACTCCTCCTCCGCCTTCCGTTGGATCAACGCATTCCAACGCATCAATGTGAGAGAGGCGTTACATCCTTCTCTAGCTTTTAGGGCATCAATTATTTGTATTGGCTGGGCACTAGACAGCTGCTTAGAGGAGCCCATGGCTGCTAATTGTTGGGACAAGTTTTGAGGACTCACAGTATTTACACTGTGCTTTGAAATTCATCACCTGGCCTTTCCTAACAATGATTGTGAACAAGACATGGCCCCAACAAGCCAATTAAGGTCTGAGACCTTGATCACATTTATCTAAGAGCACAAATCTCTTAGGGTGCCCAAACTTTCCTTTGGTCACCTTAAAATTAACACACTAATCTTGCCTAAAATGTTGAAAAGAATCGATCATCTTAAACTTTATGCCTTTTTGAGGTCAGCTAATCTCCTACTTGTAACTATTCACAGTAACAGAAATTTTGACATAGGGTGCCGACACTTAATGGTACTTTATCTTCTATACTGCAGAGGCTAAAACTAGCCAACTGATGCAGAATCTAGTACTAAAGAGCAGCTCATTGATACTCAGACAGTTTATGCAGAAACTACTGCTAAAGAGCAGCTCATTGATACTCAGACAGTTGATCAGAAACTAGTGCTAAAGAGCAGCTCATTGATACTCAGACAGTTGAGCATTTAAAAAAAAGAGAAGCTCATTGATACTCAGACAGTTGAGTATTTCAATAAAGGCTATGCAAACTTAGCTAATGATAAAGCACACAGAGACGCCATAGACGAATGCTCCAGTCGATAGGGCACACACAAGAGCAGACACAAGGTCTAGATGACCCACTCCATGAAACGATGTGGCCCTGACACATAATGCTAACGCTCAGGCTGTCCCTGGCATTCACACAATCAATAGGATATGGGCTCTCTTCCAGACTTCCAGGCACACACATTCACACATCACATGCAGAGACACACACACACACACACACATTCACACCTACACACATAAGCACATCACATACACAGACACACTGCATGGTGTCCTAAGGATGATACTTATGAGTTTATCTATTATCAATAATCTGCTCTTCAGAAAGCTCCAGAATGTTCCATCCACTGCCCATTGGGGTCATATTTGTATTGTCAGGATTTTTTTTTCAATAATGACCTGCAGACTATACATGATCCCTTACTTAATCTCTTCATTGTTTATTTGTTGGTGGTATGCATATTCACAATGTATTTGCCTGCTCTCCTGATAGATTTAGCATTAGCCTTATGCCCCTTTCCCGCCCCTCCATAAATAACTGAATAGCCACTGAGTACCAAGTCAAAAGCACAGGAACACAAAGTTTGAAACAAGATGATTTGCGTACAACAAGAACCATGAGGGCACTGAACTGATAATTAATGCATGATCCACCACGTTCTAGTATTCTAGTATAACATAGTCAACTTTGTACAGTCAAAATCAATGTTAGGTACATTAAAAGCGTTAAAGTGCCTAACAGTGGCGATTGAGCAAGGTATCAAAATGACTGCAGGTTACTACACAGGAAATGACAAATCATACTTCAACATTAGGCTGAGAGAAATGGAGAGAGAGAGAGAGACAGAGGGAGAAAGAGAAAGGGGGAGAGGCACTGAGGGAAAGTAAGGGAGAGATAGAGACAGAGGGAGTGGCACTGAGGGAAAGTAAGTGTGGAGTGTGCACTGGCTTGTCCTTGAGCTACCAGCATGACACTCGATGAAGGCTTTTTTCACAAGCCCACTTTATAATGACGACCCCCCCCCCCCCCCCCCCCACACACACACACACACAGACACACACACACATACACATACCTACTTATCTACCATCCCTCCTTTAAACAGTCTCCAGCGGATCTCCTCTTATTAGTGGGCCGATACGGTTACCCATTTTCACCTCTTCCTCTCAGAGTCTGGAACCCTTTTCCAAAGCACAACCCCCAGATCAAATCAAACATATCATAGCCTCCCCTGAAGATAACATTCCCATTTCCCCTTCCTCAGTAACCTGCTTCATGTCCATTTTCCCTTCTTGTAACTGCATTCCCCTCTTCCGTAACCTCATTCCTTGTCTTTTCCAATCATCTGTATCAGACAGATCTCCAGAGCTCGGTACTCTGTGGGCTTGCTTCTGTGAAACATGATGGGGGAGAACTATTGCCTTGCTCCAAAAAGTCTGTCTGTCTGTCTGTCTGTCTGTCTGTCTGTCTGTCTGTCTGTCTGTCTGTCTGTCTGTCTGTCTGTCTGTCTGTATCTGCCCTGTGTGTCTGTTGATTAATCTGTCTATCCATCTATGTTATTTCTCCATCTCTGTATCTGTGTCTCAATTCGCACACTCACTCACTCACTCACTCACTCTCACTCACTCACTCTCACACTCTCTCACTCTCTCACTCTCTCCCTCCCTGAGTGGACGTGCAAGTGGTGTGCTGCGAGAGACGCGTGAGTGAAACTGTTGTCTGTGACAGAGACTTTTCTTCTAACTTTATCTTCTGTGCGTTGCATTCATTTATTTGTTTGTATATAGTATAATTATTTGCAAAACAAGTTTTGTGCCCTGTGTTACTTAAGTTGCGGGGGTGCGCTTCAGCACTTGCTGGGCGACCACCTGCACCACGTTAGTGAACAATGGAGTCTTTCGCGTGTTTGACGAGGTCTCACGCAATTAGGATTGAATCCCTGGTCGGAGTGGAGGAATGTAGCTTAGCTATTGGTGAAATTGTTGGACATGAGCATGTGCTTTCGGGTTCACGCATGAATAAAGCCATTGTGCTGTTTTTAAGTTCGGTTGCAAACGCTGATATGGCCATCCAGCATGGCGTGGTAATTAGGGCTTCCCTGATACCTGTGCTTCCCCTTAGCAGTCCTTCCCGAAAGATACTTCTTTCTAATGTTCCACCCTTCCTCAGTGATGAGCAGATTGTTAAAGAATTGTCTCGTTTTGGAAAAGTGGTGTCGCGGATTAAGATGTTACCTGTTGGCTGTTAATCGTCTAAATTAAAGCATCTTCTGTCTTTCCGTAGGCAGGTTTATATGGTTCTCACTGGAAATCGGAGCGAGCTAGATGTTAAAATGAGTTTCAATGTTGGTGGTTTCAGCTACCTTGTGTTTGTAACTTCAAACGTGGCTATAAAGTGCTTCCGATGTGGAAAAGTCGGACATCGAGGCAGGACTGTGACAGGGGTGGGAACAATGATAAGGCTGAGCAGGGCAATGCGCATGGAGAAGCTGCAGCGGGCTCTGCAAAGCCCACGAGCGAGGCTACAACACCGGAGCCTAATACGGCTGATTCCCCTGTTAGCTCTCCCAAACCATCCACGAATGGTTTATATAATGACAACATTACTGCCACAATGCCTGGTGAGACTGAGACTCTCATGACTGGTCCTAAGGTGCCTACTCCATCAGACTCACTTGCGGCCGAAGTGCCTGCGCCTCCCGTAGGGCAAAGCCCTGAGACACCTGTTGAAACCGGGTTAGGGGAGGAGGGTGCTGGGGTGGAAACTGCTGATAAACCTGAGTCAGCCGAGGCCGTATCTGTACCTATCTCTGGTGGTCAGATTGCGCAGCCTCTTGATGAGTTGATACACAGGGAAGTCGCTGAAATGGAAGTCGCTGAGTTTAAAAAACCGGCATGCAAAAGAAAATCGAAAGATGAAGAAAACGAGCAAGTAAAGGTTAAAAAAGGAGAAAGTGTACTTGAAGGCGCGGCTGAGGCTGAGGATTACACCTCTGACTCTAGCTGGTCGGGTTGCTCTTAAACGGATTTCATGCAGTTTCTCATAAAAACTAAGGGGCATAGAGAGGTCCGTGTTGTGGACTATTTTCCGAATAAATAGCATTTTGTTAGGGATGGCACGTTCTGGTTGAGAGAGGGCGAGATCCCTAAGCCAGAGTATTATCGGCTTCGGAAAAAAGTCAGTGAGGTGCGGAAAGAGTTGCGTAGCGGGGATGTTGCCAGCTGATTTGGTTGTTTATCGTATATTTTTTTATTTGAAGTTGTCCCTAATGCTGCGAGCTCAACTTAACAGTCAAGATGATGACTTTTTCTTTAAATATTATTAATCTAAATGGTGCAAGGCACATTAAAAAGAGGATGTTGCTTTACAAACTAATGAGATTAAAGCGCATAGACGTGCTGTTTGCGCAAGAAACGCACATCGACGGAAAAAATTAAATTGATTGGAAAAGGGAGTGGGATGGTTTGTCTGTTTTAAGGCACAAATCTTCGACAAGTGGCGGTGTGGCCATCTTATTTTCTAAGCATTTCATGCCACTTTACTTTGAAGTAGAAGAGATTGTCAAAGGACACTGCTTAAAGGTTGTGGCAAAGTTTGAGGATACTACTTTGTCTTTTTTGAATGTATACGCGCCCACAGTAGGGGCAGACAGGTTTTTGTTCCTTTATACAGTTGGTGGCTCTTTGAGTAAGTTAAAAGCTGGTGACTTTAATTGTACTGAGAATGACTACTTGGACAGGAATCATTTGGAGCCACATTTTGCTTCTAAGAAGGCTCTCAAACAGATAATTGAAGCTTATGACCTTTGCGATGTTTGGAGGAATCTCCACCCAGACATAAAACAGTTTACAGTGACTATTGGCATCTCAACGAAACTCTTGTAGAGGACAAACGTTTTTTAGGAATTTTCACTTTATTTTGGGAGAACTTTAAAAAACAGAAAAGAACATACTCCTCCCTGCAACTGTGGTGGGACTGTGGAAAAGTCTTAATAAGGCAGCTTTGTCAGCAGTACACTCTAAATGTGACTAAAGAAGTATCTCAGTCAATGAAGACTCTTGAGAGGGAAATTCTGGGCCTACAAGACTTAGTAGCATCCTCTCATAATGAAGAACATATTAATGCTCTCAGGTGTAAAAAGAAAATGCTTGATGATTTATTAAATGTCAGGGCCCAAGGGGCTCTTGTACGTTCACGATTTCAAAATGCAACACAGATGGATGCACCCTCAAAGTTCTTCTTTAGTCTAGAAAGAAAGAATGGACAGAGTAAACTGATCCACTGTCTGCTCTCAGAAACTGGGCAAGAGCTCACTGAGCCAGCCGACATTCGCAAGAGAGCGGTTGGTTTCTATGCTGATTTGTTTAAGTGTGAACTAAATGACATGGAGGCTGTAGCTTGCACTTATTATGATGATCTACCGAAGGTAGAAGATGAGTCTGCTACTAAACTGAAGGAGCCAGTGACCCTAGGTGAACTCCATACTGCACTCCTGGGGATGGAAAATGGACGTTCAGCTGGCGTTGATGGGCTTACAGTCGAGTTCTTTAAAGCATACTGGGTGCTAATTGGGCAGGACCTTTTAGAGGTCCTGGTAGATAGTCTTGATAAAGGGTTATTGCCACTAAGGTGTAGAAGAGCTGCCATCGCCCTGCTACCCAAGAAGGGGGATTTACAAAACATGGCAAACTGGCGGCCCGTCTCACTCTTGTGTGTGGATTTAAAAATTTTGTCTAAAACCCTGGCTACAAGAATGCGTAATGTAATTGGTCAAGTAGTTCATATTGATCAGACTTACTGCATACCTCAAAGATCAATTTTTGATAATGTTGCACTAATACGTGATTTACTGGACTTTTCACGCTTAACTGGCGTTAAGGCGGGTCTAATATATCTAGACCAACAGAAAGCCTTTGATAGGGTTGAACATTATTTTCTTTGGCAATCTCTTGAAGCCTTTGGTTTTGGTCCTGGATTCAGGGCCATGATTGAGACCATGTACAGAGGCATTGAAAGTGTGTTGAAAATCAATGGGGGGTTGAGTGCTCCCTTTAAAGTAAGCAGAGGAATCAGGCAGGGGTGTGCCATGTCAGGAATGCTGTACTCCCTTGCTATCGAGCCTTTACTCCATAAGCTTCGAACTGAGTTACAAGGGTTTTCAATACCTCATTGTAATAGCAAACTGTGTCTGTCTGCATATGCAGATGATTTAATTGTTGTTGTGAATGGAAATGAAGATGTTGATAAGCTTGAATGTATTGTGCATGATTTTAAAAAGTTTTCATCAGCTGCAGTAAACTGGGCCAAAAGTGAAGCTTTGCTAACAGGGAACTGGGTTGGGCAGCCCCCCAGATTACCTGTTGGGCTGGTTTGGAGAAGGGATGGGTTAAAGTATCTTGGTGTGTTTTTGGGTAATGATGTTTTTTTAAAGAAGAATTGGGATTGTGTTGTGGAAAAGGTCCAGGGTCGTCTTGAAAAATGGGAGGTGGATCCTGCCTCAACTGTCATATAGGGGGCGGACACTAATAATAAACAACCTGGTGGCCTCTTCCCTGTGGCACAAGCTTGCCTGTGTGGACCCTCCTGCTGGGCTTTTAGCCCAAATTCAAAGACATTTAGTGGACTTCTACTGGGATAAGCTCCACTGGGTCCCTCAAAGTGTGCTCTTTCTGCCCAAGGATGAGGGCGGGCAGGGTCTCATCAATCTAATCAGCAGACAAGCGACTTACCGTCTAGAGTTTGTCCAGAAACTTTTGTGGGGGCTGAGGGACCTGGTCTGGAGACCTCTCGCCCTGGCAATGCTACGCAGGGTGAATGGAATGCTGATAGACAATGCACTGTCTTTGATGGACCATAAGAGACTCAACCTGAATGAACTGTCATCCTTTTATGAGAGCTGCTTCAAGGCCTTTGGTATCTTTAGGCAAAGCTGGTCGGCAACAGCAACATCACTACACTGGCTGCTTGAAGAACCTGTTACTCTTGGAGCTCGGTTTGACTTGTGTGGGGAGGATACCCCAGGACTAACGAACATTCTGTGTGATTGTAACTGTTTTCAATTAAGAAATGTTTTTGAAAAAGCAGGACATGATTTAAAGAATGCTGGGGCCTTGGCCTCTGCTTTAGGGGTGAGGTCTTTGAGGTATGCAAGCAGAGTACTTCCGAAACTGCGTGGTTTTTTGAATGTTAGAGAGGGAGCCCTTTTAGAGGGTTACTGTTCGGGTAACATGTTGCCAAATGAAAACGATCCCTTTCCTGATTGTGTCCTTAATACAGATTGGCTGGAGCCTGGTTATACTAGTCCCCTGCTTAATCTGGGAATTGATGAAAATCTGAATTTGGCCACTGCAAATGGGAAGGCAGTGTACAAGGTCATGGTGAAAGCCTTTAACAACAATAATCTAAAGGGGCGCACTGATACAGTATGGAGGGAGAAGTTAGGGATTGATGGAAAAACTAGACCTGTTTGGAGAGTTTTCTACAAGCCACCATTGACCAAAAGGACAGGGGATCTTCAATGGAGGATACTGGATGGGGCCATAGCAGTCTATGCTGTTATGGCAGTCATGAACCCTGAGCTGAATGACAAGTGTCTATACTGTAACGAAAGGGAAACTATCTTTCATTGCTTTATGGAATGTAACAGACTAATGCCTATGTTTATTTTTCTTAACAGTTTACTTAACCCTTTAGGGGTGGTGTGCTCTATGCAGAGCTTTGTACTTGGTTTCCCTTACAGTCAGAAGCGAAGAGCTAAATGTCAGCTGATCAATTTTATTGTTGGGCAAGCAAAGCTTGCCATATACTTGAGTAGGAAAAACAAAATGCATCAAATGTCGGATTGCCATGTGGTACCTATTTTGAGGAATCTGATAATGTCAAGAGTCTCACTTGATTTTTGTTTTTATAAAAAGCCATGGATGATTTGGATAGTTTTGTTGAGCAGTGGTGCTGCGAAATAGCTGTGTGCTCAGTTGATAACGATGATTTAGTTTTTGATGTCTTGTTTTGTTTCCCATTGTTTTGAATAATGTGTAAAACTCTGTTTGCCCTTTTTTTTTTTTAAATAACTCTCTCTCTCTCTCCCTGAGCGGACGTGCGAGTGGTGTGCTGCGTGAGTGAGTGTGAGTGAGCAAGTGCTACTTCTAACTTTTCTCCCTTTGTGTGTTGTTTATATGTGTGTTTAATCATTTAATTATTTTGGTGGCACTTAGTTTTACAACTACTGGGGTTTGGTTTAGTTTGGTGTTGTAAATATCACTTTTTGTTTCCCCGTGGAGTCTGCGACCGGCTTTTGCTGCGAGTATGGCGGCCACGGGAAGCATGGATTTTGAAAAATTAACTCGCCAGGACGGGATTAAAGTTGAATGTACCGCAAGTGTGGAAATTTGTAGCTTGGCGGTTGGTGAATTAATTGGGCATGGTAACGTTAAGTCGGCTTCACGAATGAATAATGCAGTGGTGCTGTTTCTCAGCACAATTGAGAAGGCTAATGAGGTAATTGTGAGGGGTATAGTACTCAATGATTCCTTCATGCCAGTCTTCCCACTCAGTACCCCCGCCAAGAAAGTAATCATTTCAAATGTACCCCCGTTCATCAAAGATGAGCTTATTGTTAAAGAGTTGCAAAGTTATGGCAGGCTGGTTTCGTCTGTTCGAAAAATCCCTCTGGGATGTAAATCGCCCGTTCTTCGACATCTAGTGTCTTTTAGAAGGCAAGCATACATGATCCTAAATAGTGGCTGGAGGAGATTGAGCTAGTGTTGAAATTAAGGGTGGACGGGTTCGATTATGTGGTGTATGCAACGTAAGACACTGCGTTGAAATGTTTCAGTTGCGGTGGAGCAGGACACATTGGGCGTTTTTGTCCTGGTAAAAAGGGCAACACTGAAAAGGAGGACACTCCAGCAAAAAGCCGTGGCAGAGCTAGCTGCGGCTGGACCAGGTGAAACTGGGAATAAGGAGGGGCCTTCAGTAAATACACTGACAGTGCCTCAACCGTCAGTGGAGGTGGCTCAGGCTGAGGCTATCGACATAGACCCAGTCTTCAAAGTACCGGTGAAGAGAAAAATAGACCCGGTGGAGGTTACCGGGACTAAAGTGAAAAAAGACACACACACGAGTGGTGATCTGGATAGCGATTGCGAATCCATTGACTCAAACTGGTCCGAGTGTTCGCAGGGAGAGGCACAGCTCTCCAGCGAAGACACGAAATATACTGCAGAGCAAGGCTTTGAACCGGTTCACGGAAAACGAAAACCAGAAACTTTTGATGTTTTGCTAGGAACAGAAACGAAACCAGAAACTTTAAAAAAAATTATGTTCCGGATCAGAATCGTTTCCCTAAAATAATGGTAACCGGTTAATAACGCTCTTTTTTCGCTCTTTCACAAGATTCCTAAATGCAATATGATTGGTGATGTTCTCTTCCGGTCGTTCACTTAGATAGAGAACCTTGCCGCGCGCCACCAGCTATTAGCCTTATCGGATCAAATCTATGCACAAGCTGTAGCCACCAGTCTCTCAAACTCAATCTTTAGAAGAGGTAAATATTGTACCAAGTATCTCACACATGTTTGTTTTTAAAAAGGAATTCTATAAGATAGGCTACCAATTTCTAATGCACTGTTGTAAAAATCTGCAGGGTCAAGTTAATGAAATTATAGCTAAGTTGGACAGTTAGCATTGGCAGTAGACTACCTGGCTATTGCCAAGCATAACCTACCCTAGTTTGTTAAGTCTTTATTGAAAACGTAGGCTAATCCGGTAGTTCTCATATTTGGAATTTTAACTTTTTTGTTCAGATGGGAAGACATTGCGAGAATCCTATGCGGCAGCATTATTCATTTGACCCCGCAACTAACAAATCCAAATACAACATTGATGGATGTATGTAGATACCATTGTAGTTTTGTAATATTTGTATCGTCTCTGTTGACAAAAATGCACTGATTGGGCCCTGACGAGGTTTGGCCAAATGCTGTTATGTTTTGTTTGCCCAATAAACAACATGGCATACATTTTCCTTGTCTTAACTCATGTATAATACTTACAAGATGTCAGAATTACAGTTGCCGCTTACATAATGTAGCCTATAGTGCTTTTTTAATGTTTAATGACAAGATAGAGACATATAAGATTATTTTAAAGTCCTAATGATCAGCCTACTTATTTGTATGTCCCGCAGCTGACATGGAACACTATTAACCGGTTCAGGAACTTTATTTTTTTGTTCTAACCGGTTCAGGTACGTCAATTTTAGGGTTGGAACGAAAACCGGAAACGTTAAAATACTGTTTCTGTTCGGAACGAACCAATTGGGAAAAAATTCTGGTTCAAAGCCCTGCTGCAGAGACCATTAACAGTTTCCTACGCGAAACGAAAGGGATGCGGAAAGTGGAGGTGGAACTGTATTTTCCTGATTGCTCGCAGTCTGTTAACGATGTTGGCTGTTTCATGAGGGAGGGTGTATTTGAGGATACGGATGTATTTCGTCTCCGGAAAATATTGAGCAAATTGAGGAAAAAGTTGCGTGGTAAAATAACTAAGCCTACTTAGTTTATCTGTATGTGTAAGGATGGTTTGGTATGACTTGTAAGATGTTGAATATTGTTTGCTCCTGTGTTGGAATAATTGAGCCTGGTTTCATTTGTGTGTTATAATGTACAGTGATTTTTGTTTCTGCAAACCAATGGCAAATATTTCTGTGAAAAATGTGTTAAATGTTAAAAAAAATTTAATGATGATTTTTATTTCCGTTTGTTTTGAATAAGGTGTAAAATACTGTTGGCATTACTGTTTACAGTTTTTTATAAAATCAAAAATCTCTCTCTCTCTCTCTCTCTCTCTCTCTCTCTCTCCTTGAGAAAATCCAGAACAATACAGTCAATGCAATCCCCTGTAGCCATGATAACAACCTTTTTTTTAAATCAGTCTGCAAACTGCTTGTGTTGTTGGAGAAAACCCTGACCCCAGCCTGAGCTCTCAAACATGGAGCATCGATTTGGAACAATTACAAAAAACACTTCAAACTAGAAGGAGAAAGGGAGACTCCATTTCTCTCCCAACTGAGAGGAAAACAGAAGGACAGAGGACGATGATCAGAAAAAGCTTTAGGTTGTTTGTGTGGAAGTAATTAGCTTTAGGTTTTTTGTAGGGATGGGACCGATCCGATCCAGTATCGGTATCGGGTTCCGATATCAACGTAATTCACTTATCGGAAATTTCCTATCCACCCTGTTAAGATTTCCGATCCACACATTCTCCTGAAAAGATTCTATGAGCACGTTTCGCGGTATGCCGCTTTGCTATTGCAAGATGTGGAATGGATTTCCTTAACGGGGCCATCTCAATGCTCAGAGCTCAAGCACGCCTCCGTTCCAGAATTCCATGCCACAGATTGCAACAAGCTAGCAGGCGAGCGTTAAACATGCGGTCTCTGGCTGGTTAGTTAGTGCCGCTAACAGTCATCATCGTCTCGACATGTCTGTTTTGTGGAGATACTTTACACTTGATTCACAGCATAGCGATACAGCAAAGTGTAACGTTTGCAAAGCTGTTGTATCTAGAGGTGGACGCTCCATTGCGGTATACAATACTACTTACCTAATAAAACATCTGCAGAAGCACCATCCTAAAGAGCATGATGAGTTCTTAGCCATAAGGGGTCAGAAAGCACCTAGCCGTCAGGAGTCACTTAACGTTAACTAGAAAGCAAATAACTGTTACTGAGACTAACGCCATCTGACTGTTAACGTTACGCGATGAGTGATTTGGTTTGGTAATCATAGTATCGCCAAATAGTAAGCTAACGTTAGGCAGCTATCCTATGACTGATGTGGTCATACCCATGGCAACAGCTAACTTACTGCAAGCTCGCTGCTAACTTCTTAAGGTAAGTTAGCAAACTGCCTGCCAGTAATAAATACGAGTTGCTCCACTGACACCAAAACACAGCAAAATAGCAAGAGCCATAGCTGACTATCTTGCACAGTAGCGGAAATATAACATAGGTTCCGAGTGTAAACCAGTTATCTAAGTATGTAACCAGCCGTACGATAACTTGGGCAGGAGTATTAAGAGCAAATAGCTATCTATCCATCTTTACTTAGAGTGTGTTCCGAAGCTACACTTTGCACAGGACCCTGCAATACAGGGACCTGTAATACAGGGCCCTGACACCTACAGTGCACTCCCCATCGCTCAGGGGGTGCTTTATCAAATAGAACACCTGGTGGAAGTGACGGACGCAAATCTGCTCGCGATTCCCGGGGAAACTAAATAGCCAGCTATCTAGCATAACTGCCATGCAATTCTAATGGTAATGCTACCTAGCTTGGTATGCTAACTGTCGGTAGCCTATACATCGTGAAATCAACCAAAACACTGATGTCACTGGCTTTAATGTTAGTAGTACATTTAATATCAGTACAGTTGTTAAACACTGTCCAATGACTGACATAGCCATCTGTCGTTTACTTAGATGCACCTTTTTCGGACTAGCCACAGACACTGGGTGGGGGAATAGCCCGATAGCTTAGCATATCTGCCATGCAATTCTAATGGTAATGCTACCTAGCTTGGTATGCTAACTGTCGGTAGCCTATACATCGTGAAATCAACCAAAATACTGATGTCACTGGCTTTAATTTGATAATGGCATGTTAGTAGTACATTTAATATCAGTACAGTTGTTTAATTACTGCTGATATTTACATGTACGGTCTGTAGCCTGGTGATCTACAGCCTCTGCTACCTTAGCCACCGTTAACCATCATGTCCGCCATTGTTTTCGTTATAAAATGAAAAGCTAGCTTTGGCTCCTCCTCTTCCGTACGTAGCCAAGATGATGGCCGTTGGGGAGAGTAGTGACCATCAAATCACACTACATAATTTGACCGTTTTCAGGGTATGATACGGGCATTTTCAGTGCCCTGCATTCTGCTGATTTTGTCAGTGTGGCTCCCTAAGCCCTGAAAGTCGGGGCTCGAAGGGCTCAAGGGGTCGATACGGAACACACTCTTAGATATCCTCGTTAGCCAGCCAGCTAACGTTTTCTCACCTCACTGAGTATGTCGTGCAGGTAGCGGAAAGGCGGTTTGTTGAGCAGCTTCTCTGTGAGAGGCGGTTTTTTAATCACCTTTCCCAGGGTCCATCCATCCTGGCCTCACTATGTTATGTGTTATGTTATGGGTTGCTGAGGTGAATAAATATTGAAGGCCAATTTGAAATCCTGCTTGGTTAAACCTGACCTCACTATGTTATGTGTTATGCTATCTCAGACAGTGTTGCTGCACTTCATTTGTTTTTTGTAAGATAATGTTTAACCCATTATGGGTTGCTGAGGTGAATGAATATTGAAGGCCAATTTGAAATCCTGCTTGGTTGATCCTGACCTCACTATATTAGCCTATGTGTTATGCTATCTCAGATAGTGTTGCTGCACTTCATTTGTTTTTGGTAAGATAATGTTTTTACCCATTATGGGTTGCTGGGGTGAATAAATATTGAAGGCCAACTTGAAATCCTGCTTGCGTGTAGTTTGTTAACAGTAATTATGATAATGTATGTCTTCATAAGGGTTATTTTGTTATGGGTTAATACTACTTAAATGCTCCCTGTGCCAGTATACTATGGTGTATCAAGTGGCTGGTATAATTTGAAAGAACATGACTGTTACCAGTGGTATCGGAATAGTATCGGTATCGGCAGATATCCAAATTTAGTTATCAGAATCAGATCGGAAATGAAAATATGTGTATCGGTGCATCCCTAGTTTTTTGTGTGTAAGAAATTAGCTTTAGGTTGTTTGTGTGTAAGTTATTAGCATTTTGGTGGTTATGAGTGTGACCAAAATCAATAGAGTTCCAGCTGGGTTGGTGAACACCATGACCATGCATATCTCCTACTCTATTAACTAAAGCCTAATTTATGGTCAGTCTTTTACGCAGACATGCAGAGCCCCTTGCGTCGTTGCAAACCCCCTCCGAGCACCTCTCCGCGGCTTGCATGCACCTCCCAAATGTTTTAACTATCCGACGAGAGGGCTTGGATTGGTTCCAACCCATCGCTGTTTACTTTGAGGGAAGTAGCATGCTGGCTCAGACACCTTGCAAATCCCCTCAGTTACAGTAACGGGGTTTTTACATTTCACAGTGTCTATTTCTTGGTAACTTTTTAAAATATGTAAGCAAAAAAGCCGGAGTTTGGTCCGGCATCTTTTTTTTTTCAGTGTCGCAATTTGATTGCCTGGTCATCGGGTCTTGCTTTGCGACACCCACCAACTGACGGAGAACTATAAAAGGTTCACACGTTAGTCAAAGCAATGGCATAACGAGACGTAGAAGCATATTACAACCTTAAGAATCAGACCGTTCACGGTTTCTCAACAGCAGTGACTACTAAAGCAGAGCAGAAAGGAGACATGAGGCTGATGATAGGTGATAGGTTTAATTGGGGATTATCCAGGAGTCCACCCCTCATGCTGACATGTTCTCAACACACTGAAGAAACAGTTGTGACAGAAACAGTATTCGACATGCACAAAAAGGTGTGAGGTACGTGCTACAGCAGAAAGAAGTGTGTGTTGACACCCAGTCGAGCAGCACATGGAAGAGAGAGAAAGAGAGAGAGAGAGAGAGAGGAGAGAGAGAGAGCGAGAGAGAGGGGGATGCAGACAGGAAGAGAAAGAGAGAGGAGGATGCGGACAGAGATAGCACCCGAGAGGGACAGGACTGCCATGATTACTCGCCGTAACAGAGTGGCTCTTTGTCACCCTTGCTCCTATCGCCGGGGGAAATCAGCACTTTCTAAACAAATTAGCCTGGTGAAAACTGCTGAGGCTTAAATGCTTAATTACATCACGTTAAAAATTAATTACAGCCAGACAGACACTGCTGCATGCAATAACTAATACACAATAATCAAACAGCTTCCCTCACACACCCAATCTCTCCATCACCTTCCAAACACACACACACACTCTCTAATCGACTCTCTTATATCCAAACACACCCTCTGTCTCGCTCTTCCTTTTCTCTTTCTCTCTCAAAGACTCTTTATTGTCTTTTTCTGACTAATTCTGATTTATCTCCAGCCAACTCTGACTAACTCTCCCTTACATTCATCTCTTTCTGTGTGTATGTGTGTTGAGGTCATGTCCTCTGAATATCTCTCCCACTCTTTCTGTTCTCCCATTGCCCTTAACTGTCCCATAAATGCTACAACTTTCCTTTCATGGCTGCACAGGCACCCTTTTATATAACGTGTCAGCATTCGAAATCCGAAGAGAATTTACAACTGACAGGAGCGAGTGAGCAGCCAGGCACACACATGGGAGTTTTAACCTTCACTAATGTAATCTACGCTCAATGTCACTGCACTCATGATGGGTGTCCCAGCAGCCTGCAAAGATCATGAGCCTGTCAGAAGCGCAAATTACTAAACTGAATTGATACATTAACCAATATTCCTTCTACAAACTTGGTCATTACGAGGAACAATTTCAAACTCAACAAATGCTCATGTATTTTCCGAAACACTGAAAAGGCGAGCAATTCCAGAGAAACGTTCACCCCACACTGAGGTGAATATGACCTCCAGTAAATCAGTGCCAACCCCACCAACATCCCCGTAGGGTGAAAGGGAACGGGGAAAGAGAGGGAGACATTTGGAAAGAAAGATAGCAAAGGGAGAAATGCACGCACGCACACGCACACGCACACGCACTCACACCCACAGGCACACTCACAGGCACACACACACACACTCACACACTCACACAAATACACACACACTCACATGCACAGGCACATACACACACACACACGCTCTCAGTCTCCAGCCATGTAACAATCCACCTCCCCAGGCAAGGAGTTGCACTTAACCTTAATCGCTGCCATGGCGACACCCACTTTGCTCAATGCTAATCAGCTGGTTATCTTCACCCACTGAAATAAGCAGACAGGATTACTATGTATGACATGAGCAGTAGAACTCTGTAGTCCTACTTGAATTCAATAACGAAAAGTGTCAGAAAATAGAGCTTTTGAGTCTGTATTGTCCACACGTGTACGATAGGACACTTAACATGTTGTTTTGCCACATCACTGCAGAAATGAGTACCTCATCATTGATAACCTCACAAACTTCAGGCAAGGTCTTGCATTCACTGAAATGACCATGTATGTAGAAATACTCCTTCAAGCAGACACCTCAGAACACGTTTGTCTATTTAACATGCTAACCACGCTAACACCTGGACACAAATCCACACCAATAAAACATTATCACAGATGTGCAAACATTTTCACAAAATTGTATGAAATGCCAGTGTGTGTGCCATGGCTGGCCTGCAGAAGATGAGCGCAGGTAGAGCACAGACTCTCTCCACATGTCGTGTTGTGATGCGTGCGTCCGGAGCAGCGCTGGCACCATGTCTGACAAGCGCCGCAGCCGGTGACTGCCGCCCCTGGAGCCGCTCTTCAGCACCTGGAGCCCAGCAGCCAGCGCCAGGATGGAGCCGGGCCGGGCCAGGGATGACAAAAGCGTAGGTGTGGAGCGTCAGGCAGTGCATTAGTGGCAGTCTGCCCAGTAAACGTCCACACCACCAGAGCAGAACAGAGAAGAGCAGTCTCTGCACATGGTGGATGGAAAGACAAGTGGGAATAGGTGGGGGCATCAAAATTCGCTCCTCTCTCTCTCTCTCTGTGTCTACCACTTCCTGAGTCTCCATCTCTCCTTCCTTCTACCTGTCTGTCTGTCTCCATCTCTCTTTCCTCCTACCTGTCTGTCTATCTCCATCCCTCCTCCCTGTTTAATTCTCTCCTCCCTGTCTGTCTGTCTGTCTCCATCCCTCCTACCTGACGTGCATCCCTCTTCCTCCCTCAGCCTTCTGACTGCACAGTTTTTTTTCTCCTCTTGGCATCTCCTTAGCCATCTCCTTCATCTTTTCAAATATATCTGGGTCCTCCTGCCCTCCCCTCTCTTCTTCATCAGAGCCTCCTGTGTGTTGTCAGGGCCCCCTCTCTGTCAATAGCTGGAGGGCCTGATCTCTTTGTTTTCACACCAGCAGGAGAAGTGCTGTGACAAGCACGGCTAGCCAACCTCCTGTTCCAGAACTTCCAGCAGGGGTCAGTCGGTGTCACTCTTAGAAAAATCATCCCCTTCCTTAGATAAAAACCCTATTAGCTACGCCTCAGCCTGCAGAAGCACACTGCCCTGCTGGACTCTGGACCTCCACACACACAGAACAGCTATTACACAGAGGGGAAATAGCTCTCAAATTCAATCCCCACATCAAATCTAAAAGGAAAATAAGACTGGAGGGGGCAGTAGTGCGAGACAGAGAGACAGAGAGACAGAGAGAGAGAGACAGACAGACAGACAGACAGACAGAGAGAGAAAGAGAGAGGGAAAGAGAGAGAGAGAAAGAGAGAGAGAGAGTTTACCTGGATTACCTGGATGAGGGGGAAACAACACTGCTTCAATATTTACCTTCCCATTTCCAGACCAGGCACTCCGTACACAAGCTTATGGCTAGAGCAGTGAACCAACACCCAAACACTGACCCCATGTGAGGCAGTGATTATGTGTACATGAGTGTGGCAGCGGGCGCTGGGGGTGGTGTCCTCCTGAGGTGATTTAGATGCACCATTAATAAATGGGCCGTGGAGGGAAAGCCACTGAGAAGGACGGTCAGACCTGCTGTAATTATAAAGTGGGCCAGGTGTCTGTCTAGTGCCAGCTCTTAACAAGGGAAATCCATACCAGCTAGGCACTTGTCAAAGTGTTCCTCAATTAGAAGGAAAGCTTGTAAAACGCCTAAAGAAAAAATACATTCAGCGTGCTGTGTGTTATGAAGCCTGGGTAGGCTGTAATTGATGATGAATTGAAGTATGGAGAGGGACCATATTCACTGTCACACTCTCCATGCAACATCTCATGAAAAGGATATGACCCAAATGAACATCCTTGGCCTGTTTGGCGGGGACCAAAGTCCTCTAGAGGACGGCTGCAACTTGCCATATAATAAAGATTAATGTGAAACAGGGAGGCCACTTTTCTTGATCTAAAACCCAACTCGGTAAGTAATGGTTGCAGGCGGACAGCGTTGTGGGCATGGAGACAAGTGGGTCAGACACAGGTGAATGTCAGAGCAGAGCCCCCGGTCTTTTTGAGCACCCCAATGAACACAAGGCTGGAGGAGCTCAGGAGAGAAGACAGTCACAAAGCATCATCGCTGCTCTGGAGCTCATATAGTCTTCCCCTTTAGCTGCCTGCTTTTGTCCTCCCACAACTTTTCTAATTCCACTTCCCCATCCACTCTCACATGCACACCCTTGACTGCTTTTGACTGCAGCTTCCCTTCAATGTCACTGCTGAAGGCCAGCTGCACACTCTTCCTGGTTAATCGACCTGGCAGAAAAACACCACCTTTCACCGCCTCAGATCAACACACGTGTCAAGACAAACACCACTAATTACCACGGCTTCCATGTTCAGTCAGCCACGACTGAAAGACGCCGCTCAGTTAATCATGTTAACTGATTGTCATCAGGGTTTCACTGAAAAGGCTGTGCAGCTGGCCGAGGAGATATCTGACACAAACATAAAAGATCTCCCTCCATGTTGCATTGATCAGTTTAGTTTTCCATAGGAGAGGCAAATGAATAGTTCAGAGCTACGCTGTTCGAATGTTAATCAGTGCTAACTGTTCATCTGCTATGCCAGTCTTTGTCCAGAGGGCTGCAGACAGGACAATAGCAACTGTCCAGGCTAACGCAATCTTCCCCTTTTTCACAGGGTGTTTGCAGTGGGGAATAAAATGCCTTTTATCTGACAACAATAGATGGTTCAGATGACTGTCCACCATTAGTCAGCATTTATGCAAAAGCAACACAACCACATTCATCAAAAGATACCCCTAAAACAATGAACACCAAGGAGACCAAGGAAACTAGGAGGTTTGGATACAGAGAGGATACATTACCAATAAACTCGACAAAGTAAAGGCTGAATTATAACCTAAATAAATACATAGCAAAAATCAACAAGGCTTTGGAGAAATGTATTTAATGATGTCATTAAGGCCAGGACAACAAGTCAGTGGGAAGCATCAGTATTGGCTGTGTGTGCATGAAAAACTCATTTTAGATAGGAATGGCAAAACAAATTGAGTGTCAGGCGGCGGGGCTGAGTATCTAATGCAAATACACCCATATCAGCTCACTTACAGGCCTGCAAACAACCATTAACAACCAGCCTTAAGTCTCCATTTTCTACTTATACTTTTGCATGAGAAAAAAAAACAGATACACCAACATAATCTATCAGTCGCTGCAGAAACATGTTCCCATGGGGTCACAACTCAATTTATGACATCATTCTAAAACAAGGTAACCTTGGTAGTTTATCCTTGGAAGTCACAACGCACCCTCGCTTCCTCCCCATATTTCTGAACCAATCCAAGCTGTCTCATTCTCTTTTCCATTTTTTGCTGAGGAATGGGATTTAACAACTAGCATGTCCCATGCTACATTTTGTCAATCAGCAGCGAGCCCTACCTCTGCTGCAATAGCTCTCATTAATTTTCAGCCCCAGATAGCGAGACATCACCTCGTTAGTGAAGGTCACTGTTGGCACCCCATCAATTGTCAGACATATTTTTTCCCCAGAAAAGTGCTCGAGTTGCATTTATCACAAGCACCTCTGGTAGAAGCAGAGTAATTCAGGTAGAATCTCACAGTGAATAGCAGACTCTTTTTATATCAAGAGAAAATAGATTGAGGTAGAAGGGAAGTAAAAAACAAATGAGACAAAAAGATCTTTAAAACTTTTGGTTAAAGTGCCGACCATAACAAACACTGAAAGCTTTACATTCCATTACATATCCAGTATACAATACCAGGGTTGGGAAGGTTTCTTTTTAAATGCAATAGGTTACAGATTAATATTTACTCTGTTAAAATGTAATTAGTAATGTTACTGTCTTAATTACTTCATCAAGTTATGTACCATACTACATTGGATTATTTTCAATTGCTATTTGATTGGCAGAGAGGTGGTGCAAATTCAAACAAGGAAAACATGCAATGGGTCTGTGCCATGAATCCAAGTGTTATTGTGGAAACTAAAAAAATCTGCAGATACACTGCATTGTTTTGGATCAGTTCCTATTTCAAACAAACATTGAACAGTACAGTCTTATATAAAAGCATATAAAAGTCTGTAAAATGTAAACATTCAGTATATTAAGAGAACAAATGGGTACCACTGTGATGGCTTCACCAGGTGCACAAACTCCTGGTTGCAAATTAAAAAACATAGACTGCTATAAAGCAACTAGCTCAAAGTCACAAAGATCCATACGGACAGCCCTTTGTCCTTGAACCCCCAGAATGCTAATAAGAAAATGGGTTCTGTTGCTATGAGTTTAGATGCAATCCAGCTCATAACGTATCTGTCCACAGTTAAACAAATGCGTCAGATGACATCCTGTAGTTTGTTGGTTTATGAGCACTTCCTGTTTCTAAATAACAACTTCAAGTGCAACAGTGCCTCATTAAACTGACACACCTCATGGTATAACTTCATTTTACTCATACTTACCGTTTGAAAAATGAACCCTGCCTCTTCTTAACACTACAGAAACACAGTTTTCAGTTAAAGCTGTGACATCTCAGACCATAAACAGATTGAAATTATGCTCTACTTGTCAAACCATGAGAAATCCCCACCCCAGGCCAAAACATTGTATGATCCAGTCTTAATTCCTTTTATTAACATCTTAGAAAAGTTTTGGCCCTGGAGCAACATATGGGATAGAAATATTGTACGCCAGTAATGTTCTGAAAGATGAGAGAAGGAGCAAGACTCCAGACACAAACTACACAAGATCCCAAGAGCCAGCACAGCCACTAGCCTCAACAGAGGGAGGCCAATTAACCACATGATATGGGAAACTATCTGGATGCCAGGGTGGAGCTGCCATGCTCATGCTCACATGGGGAAAGGAGGGAAAACCTGCTGGCATTGTAAGGACATAGAGATATATGATCAAGTGAGTACAGGACATGGGAACTCACTCACAAAAACACAGAGGGGTGTCTTGAAATATTAAGGACTATAGTGCAACCTACAACCTCAAGAAACACAGGCTTTCATATAAGTGTGTGGGAAAGGTTTACCATGGCTGTGGGTAGATTCCTCTGGAGGTTTGATAGATGTAAAAGAAAGAGAATCACTGCATGTTTATCAAAACGTATTACTATGAACTACTCTGTGTTCAGCAACATTTCAGATAGTTGTTTAGGAATCTTTTTATATAATGGAGCCATTCTGCCATCACTTTTCTTTCTTTACTAAAGAACATTATTTGCTTTCTTAACTTCTAAACATCTTTTCTAGCAAATTATTCTGCTCATCATCTACGGATACAATTGTGTCAGTCTTTGATACTGACAAAGCCAATTAACAGAAATGGCTATCTATACGTTTGCCTCTACTGAAACAACAAAAGCTAATGGAGACCAAAGCTTCAATCCGTACATAAAGGAGAAGAAAGGATAACATAAAGGAGAAGAAAGGAGAGCATAAGGGAGAGAGGAGGGGAGAAAAACACAGGCGCCTGTCAATGAGAGTCATGCATCTGCCAGTCATCAGTAGGGTTGGGTACCGAGAACCGGTACCAATACGGCACCGGTTCCATACAACCGATACCTACCCGGACCGAAATGCAACGCAGATTTCGGTGCTTCCTTTCGGTGCCTGAGCAGATAATTTTTTTTTTTTTTTTTTTTTTAATTCAATTTTTTATAATTTAACAAAACTAGCGATAGCTAACGAGAAGTAACGTTAGTGGCGTAGATCTTTCTGAGTACGATCTGTATACTTTTTTGTGTTGATAACAGATTTCGTGGGGCACATATAAAACTGCTCCATCTCCCAATGTAGACTCTCGCCTGTGTCGCTCACGCTGCATTCCGTATGGGACTAGTGGAAACGGGATTTGTGTTGAGTAGTTGCCATGGTAATGGGTTGACTTGCGTGTGGTTTCGGTTTCAAGATAAGTGTGGTTGTTCTAAGCAGAAGTTGGATACGCTTTATTAAACGGAGAGCTACCGTCTCATCCAAAGATATTCCTTCTCAATGTGAGTTCTTAAGAGAGCACTAACTTGGACGCTACAATAACATTGCAACAGTCTGACAGCGAAGAGCAGGCAGCCTTGCACAGAGCAAGCACAAACAGAGCTAGCCATCAATATAACGGAGAAAATGTCGAAAGGTAAACGATCAAAAGTGTGGCTGTATTTCGCACAAAAAGATTCAAACAACGCGACGTGCGTGAAATTGCGGGAGAGAACTCAAGAGGCCCTGAAGCTAAACTTTTAAAGGGGCAGTACACATTCACGAAACCAGTGGGTTTAAATAAATGCAAACTAATTAATATTTGTTTTACTCTGAAGGCAAACATGCTCATATTTCTGCAAAAGTATTACTGAAGTGTGAAGTGTGTGTACAGAGTTTGTTATGTATTTATTTATATTTATTTAAGTATACTGTAAACAGTTGTTATAAGTTAATATATTGTTCATAGTTTGAAGTTAAAAGTTTTGAAGCCAAGTGTTTTGTATTTATTTTTATTTATAGTATACCTCAAACAGTTAATATATTGTTAAATTTAAAGAAAACTATTTGCCTTGGCAATAAATAAGCCTAATGTCTTTAATTAAAAAAAAAAAAAAAGTATCGGTTCTGGCACCGTTTAGGCACCGGTATCGTTTTAAAAGTATCGGTTATGTACCGGTATCGGAAAAAACCCAAACGATACCCATCCCTAGTCATCAGGGAGAAAGGCAGAAACCTTTCTGATGACACAATAACAGCTTTCATAGCCTTCAAGTTCCTCAAAAGCTCACAGAAATAAATGGTAATCAAGTCTTCCAACGGGAGGATGAGGACCCTTTCTGGGTCTTCAAACGACCGCCCTCCTTGTTGTCCGGTCTCCACCCATCCCCAAATGACCCTCAGCATTCCATCTGATTTCAGAAACACATTCCACCCATCTTGTAAAGCTAAATCTGGTGTAGACACAGACTGTCGCCCAAACCCACTAGTATTGGCCGCACTCTAGCACTGCATGAGGCTACTGACAAGAACATAAAACTGGCACCCATGTTGAAGCAGTAACACATTTTGATTGGCAAGGAAAGGGGGGAGAGGGGAGGCTTCTGAAGGGCAACTGGTCAAGAAGGGCAGCAATCACACACACGTGTCAATTTATCAAACATCAGAAATTAGCCAACAGTGGCAGACAGCCCTTCAGTAAACATGACATGGCCTTCCGTGACTCAGCACTTTTAGAATGAGTCCAAGGCTGTTTATCAAGATTGCAGCAATGTTGCATGCTCCTTCTGAAACGAACTACAAATGTTTTCATTTCAGGAGGTTTATCTATCACTAGGTGCCAAGGGAGAACAAAGAGCTCTTTTCTGTGGCATCAAAGCCATGAATATGCTATGTGGAGAACGCCGTCAGGGAGCTTGAGGGATGGAGGGCCACTTTGCAGAAAAAGACAATACCACAATGGATAGAAATTGTTGACAACCAAACAGCTCGAGGGATGATTTCACTCATAGAACTCATCTGTGCACATTTGTCTACATACAGGTCAAGCATATATGAAAAAGAAACCACACAGGATAAATCTGTCTCCCTAAAACATACAAACGAACGTTCCCATTCCTTGTCTTTTCATTGTCTTGCTTTTTTTTACTTTCATGAAAAGCAGCTGTTCAGCTAAATCTCACAATTCTTTCAAGGCGATGTCTTCCACTGAGTACTCCTCAGTGCAGAATACATGACTTAACTCAATCTCATCAGAGCAGTCCTCAAAAGAAGACAAGCTGTGGACCACAGGAGACAACAACAGAGAGAGAGGCTGAGATAAATATTGATAGAACGAGAGTGACAGAAAGAGAAACATATACTTGCAGCTGCAAATCCCACTGCTTCAAGTCTACATTTGGATATAATCCATGCTTCACAAGAGAGTACCAGTGATCTACTTTCAACCTAAACAGAAAAACATTTCATTTCACCTGTGATTTTATCATTTCATTCTGTTGTGAGAGGTAGTGATGTGACATGACACTCCATCTCTGGAATCATCCTGGCTTAGATTCACCCAACTCAGTTAGTTTCAACCTTTTATTTAAGTGATGACCAGGGGTACCACTATGATTAGTAACCTTATCACTAAAAACTCATTTCCAAAGACTACCAAGTGAGGAGAAACACCACAATATGTCTGTGAGTTATCAGCACCAACATTGAGTGGTTTTTTTTCTAAAATGAAGGTTTAATTTGCTTATCCGCTGACTGGAAATGGAATGATAATGGGTGAGGAAATCCACTAGAGAGGTATCTCTACGAAGAGAAGGGGAGACTGGTGAAGGATGACTGACACCCTAAAACTCCCTGCCGTACCCAGGGTGTGCATCACGTCATTTCTTCAATAAAGCCACTATCTGTAGACGTGAGCACGCATTACAGGCATTGACAAACATCACAAACAACACAAGCATCTCAAACGAGACAGAGACGCATCTCATGCACTCATCCAGAATGACAGGCATCGGGTTGAGTCCATGGAGGACTGAAGATTGTGGGGACTGTCTCACAGGAGTCACTGTCCTGTACCGCTGATTAGAGCCTACGTGTCCATACTTGTATTGATGACATCGATAATACATGTAATTGCCTTGTAGCGTCAGCTTATACTGTGTTTTATTAGGGTTGACTATGTGCTGCCTTTTTCAGAAATGTGCTTCCTGGTCATGCATAGCACCTTTGGGAGTGACAAGTTCAAAGACACCTACTGCGGGTAGGTGCGATGATTAGGTTAAATGTTTAATATATATTTTAGTTGAACACAAATAAGCCCACAGTTTCCAATTCAAATAAAAAATACGCGACAGTTGTGGTTACACGAGTTTTTGTTGAAAATTTTGATAACAATGACAATATTACTGACAGGATCCTCTGCATCTCGTCGCCAGAAGGACTACCTAGTCGCTTGCTCTCACAACAGCGCAACAGGGAACCCAGTCCCGTAAACAAGAGTGGACAAGCGACGGTGCAACAAAGCATTGTTCTGCGCGCATGCAATCATTTGCAATATCACTTGGTGTTAGTCTCTTCCTCGAACAATAGCTTGGTGAGCAGCACCAGCTGCCTGTCGACACCACCTCTGACCAATCCGCGATGTAACGGAAAGATTAGAACGATTCTTTTACAATGAAATACAATTAGACTACGAATGCGTTATCCAGCCTGTAGGCTCCACATTATAATTATTAACGGGTCAACGTTAGGCATCATCATCAGAAATCTGTATACTATTGTCAAGTTTTGCACATAGCTTAAACATATGAGTAACGGAGAAAGGGTAGCCCAATTTCATTCGAAAATTCATTATTATGAAGAGCATAATGTAGCCTACAGTCAAAAATATACATGCTTATACCGTGCCAAGCCAAACTGCCAATTATTTGTATTTCTTGTACGCAAGTAACTTTATAGTAGTCGCTTTGACAGCCATGAAAAGTAAAATGCAATTTCCGTCACTTTCAAAATAACATACTCACAATGCTATAGAAGCCCCTTACTGGCTCATCCGCGCGCAAAAAGCGCCGTGATCCACATTTGACCGTTCCGATGAAATTGTAGTCGGTTAATGTCCGATTCTGATGGGAGTCCAGAGACCACGATATGAAATCAACAGTGGTGCCCACGTCCTGACAACTAGAGAGGTGGTTGTCTGTTTGTGATGCCTTCCTTATTTTAAAACCTACTGCATTGTCGTCCCACCCCTTAGCCAGTTTGACCTATCGGGAAGATACCTTAAATTGTGGGCGCGTCTCATGTGTCCCAGACCCCTCCTTGAAGACCACTGTGAGAAATCTCCTATATCCTTTCTTTTAATAAATTAAAATGCCATTTGAAAATAGCGGCAACAACGACGAGCTATGTTGCTTATACCAGAAACCATATTGTTTAACCTGAATGTATGAAAATGTATCCTGCTCCCTTGTTTGGGTGTTTCCTGATTTTTCTGATATTTCTGATAGAAATAAACAAATGTAAGGATATATATGTAATAGTGTGAGTCTGAGTGTTAAATCCTCATATAGCATATCTCAACAAAAGCATAATGTTAGTGGTAGCTTGTCAGTGTCAAGATTATATATGATTTGAGAGAACTGTCCTCTGGGAATCCTTTGTATATACAGCCGCGGAAAAAATTAAGAGACCACAAAATTATCAGTTTCTCTGGTTTTACTATTTATTAGTGTGCTTGCCCGAAGGGAAGCACAGTATTGTTATCGTCAAGTTTTCTTTATTCCGTACGTTTTTCTTGCAGCTAACTCCTCCTCGCCCGATTGAGCTAGAGACGCCATTCAAACACCAAAACGTCCGGCCCGATCCGGTGCAAGCTGCTATGACTTTTCGTGGCGGTACCCCTTGCCACTCCTTTTTTATTCCATTTTTTCATCCCCTTTTTCTCTCATTGACTAACATGGGGAAGGTTGAGCCATTGTGACGTCACCCGCTCTATCAGTCGTTTTCCATTCAACTGTAGGAATATTAAGAGACACCTTCCAGGGCTCTACAGTGCGAGTATTTCACTCGCATAAATAGGTACGTGCAAACTTGAAAAATAATTTACAAGCACAGTGTGCGAGTGACAGACAGTTGTCAATACGGCGCCAAAAAGTGAAGCATTCCATTGATTTCACATGGAAACAACTGACAGGGTCGCGACTCCAGGGTTTTCGACGGGACCAACAGCAGCAGCAGCATAATCATCATCTGGATTTACTGACATTTTCGGTATATATAAACACATAATATCAATTGGTAACTGGTGTGTTGTATCCTGTTTATGTCTGATACTTTATAAACATTTATGTTTTACGTTAACTTATTACACTAGGCAGCAGTATTGTGAAGTAGAGCTAGAAATGGCTTTGCTAGCTCCCATATTGTAGCTCACACCAGCAACTGCTCAATTTAGGACAGAAAGGAGTTTGGTAAATTAGCTTGTAACTGTCAATGATAACTAGTTATTAGAATATATTAGCCAACGTTAAGTTGACTTCAAAGGGGCAGTCGAGTGTTTAGGTTGTGTCAGCTAGCTTGGAAAGCTAGCTAATAATTTTTGATTGAAGCTTCACGTTAGCCTCTGTAAACGTTTAGCTAGCTAACGTTAGCTAACTATGAGGTAGCATATCCCAAGTAACTTGTTGTGACCGATAGCGTGACTTAACATTAACCCGTGTCCTGGGAGTAATGATTCATGAGAGACCTTGAATCATTAGGTTAACTGAAAAACACTGGCCTGGCTGTGTGGCATGGAGCATTGCCCTGCTGGAAAAAACACTTCTCAGAGTTGGGGAACATTGTCAGAGCAAAAGGAAGCAAGTTTTTCTTCCGGGACAACGTTGTACTTTGCCTGGCTGAGGTTTGTAAAAGACCATAAGGATTGAAAAAGCGGACTGGAGGTTCTTCTAAGTTCGTCTTCTCTGATGAGTCCGATTTCACAGTAGGTGCAAGACTCTCTGGCTTGTAGGCCTCTCCAGGTCTCCGTCTAACCATCAGACGACCATGTGTTGGGCAAAGCTGAAAATTGGACTCATCAGAGAAGACGAACTAGAAGACCCTCCAGTCCGCTTTTTTCAATCCTTATGGTCTTTTACAAACCTCAGCCAGGCAAAGTACAACGTTGTCCCGGAAGAAAAACTTGCTTCCTTTAGCTCTGACAATGTTCCCCAACTCTGAGAAATGTTTTTTCCAGCAGGGCAATGCTCCATGCCACACAGCCAGGCCAGTAAAGGTGTGGATGGAGTACCACCAGATCAGGGCCCTGACATGGCCAGCCCAATTTCGAGACCTAAATCCCATAAAAAACCTCTGAAATGTGATCAAGAGGAAGATGGATGGTCACAAGCCATGAAAAGAAGCCGAGCTGCTTGAATTCTTGCGCCAGGAATAGCATAAAGTCACCCAACGGCAATGTGAAAGACTGGTGGAGAGCATGCCAAGACACATGAAAGTTGTGATTTTAAATCAAGGTTTTTACACCAAATATTGATTTCTGAACTCTTCCTAAGTGTAAGCATTAGTATTGTGTAGTTTAAAAATGAATATGAGCTTGTTTTCTTTGCATTATTCGAGATCTGAAGACACTGCATCTTTTTTGCTATTTTGACCAATTGTCATTTTTCTGCAAATAAATGATCTAAATGACAATATTTTTATTTGAAATTTGGTAGGAATGTTGCCAGTAGGTTATAGAATAAAACTAAAATGTACATTTTACTTTAACACATACCAATAAATAGTAAAACCAGAGAAACTGATAATTTTGAAGTGGTCTCTTAATTTTTTCCGCGGCTGTATATATATATATATATATATATATATATATATATATATTAGTGCTGTCAAACGATTAAAATATTTAATCCCGAATAATCAAATTTTTGTCATAGTTAACTCAAAATGAATCGCGATTAATCGTAAATGTATCGCACATTTTTATCTATTCTAAATGTCCCTTCAATCATTTTTTTTTTTTTTTTACAGTTTTTTACAATCGGATACACACTAAAATCAAAAGTGTAACACATTTATCAAAACCTTCACTCAAGGATCAAAACAACGGCTCAGATCTGCACAACTATAAGCACATTTAAACATCACACTTTTTGCGAAACCATACACACAAGTGATTTGCAAAGCACTTAACACACTTTTATGCTTTAGACACAGATGTATATCAAGAGGTCACTTCCTTGCAATTCCAAAACACTCTGTCAAGTTACCACACCTATGAGCCGGTCAAATAAACACAGCCATCAAGTGCCCAAACACATGATTGCTTAATTGTAGACACAACAAACAGGTTTAAGCACTATAGAAATGCAGCAGATGAGTAACTGTAATCTGTCTTCAACCAAAATGGAAGGAGTCAAAAGAAGAAGAGTGAGGGTGAGGGGGGAATCCACAGAGGAGGAGAAGGAGGAAGAGGCCATGCCATGCCATGAGGCTGAGGTCAAGGTGGAAGTAGAGGAAGAGGAAGACCTGTAGCAGGAGGAAAATGTGCTCAAAGAAGAAGAAGACCAAATGTATCAAATACAGTAAACTTGAAAGGAGGACAGGCCCATATTCACGCAAGAACAAGATATAGAGATCATAAACATGCTTTTGGCAAATACGTAATGCTATCAGGCTCAGAGAAATTCAAGCAAACATTATCGGTGACCATGCCATTTTCAATACAGTAATATCCATCAGGTCTCTCAGTCAACACTGACAAATCTGTACATTTTACTGTAAATGGAATTGTAACCTGTATTGGAAACATCTTTTCACCTTTGTCTGATATTTGCTGAGCTTACAGTGTTATGCACACTACTGACGTAGCATGAAAACTGGGACATGTTTTGTTGTGATTCTCCATGTTGTCATGTTGACTGATTTGGGTATATGGAGAGAATTACGTATTAATATTTTCATCAGCATTGGTCTTGTGTGTAGTAGTAGTAGTAGTGTGGTAGTGTTTTTACTGTATTGTGTATTTTCACTTTCTCTGTGTACTTCACTTACACTACTGTAATCACTGAGAAGTATTGATAAAAGTGTTTTAGGTTTATAACAGAAGTGTGTAAGTGGTACAAACAGAATTCAGTATATGCAATGTGTGTGTTTCATATGGTAACAAAATATGGTTTTGTTAAATGAGTGTATAGATTTTACAAGAGTGTTTCATTTTGCAATGGATCTAATGTTTTTGCTCATTGGGTGTGTGGTTGTGCTTATTGTGTGAGGCGATTGAAAAGCAAAACAAAGCAGTCAAAATTGTGTGTATCCGATCGTAAAAAACTGTAATGCACTTATCAACATGGAAAAGTGGTTTGGCCTGCTTTATGCAATGTTTTATTTTATTGAAAAACAACATTGCCAAACAGGGTGGTACAAAATAAAATTATAAAATGTACATTTCAGATAAACAAGGACTCAGCCTATAGTGCAGTTAAACCATGGCTTAATATTTTCTTTTTTTCAAGTTTGCTGTGAACATAGAAGTCAGGCCTCTTATTTAAAAGACAATGAACCGTAACAGTTAGGTTACCATTAAAAGGTAAGCCTACTACTTCTGTGCTTTCAGCCAGCTGCCTGTTGACATCTTCAGACAACAGTGAAGCTTTTTTTAGTTTTTTTACAATGCGTTAATGGCGCGATAAAAAAATTAACGGCGTTAAAATGAGCCGTTAATAACGCGTAAAACAGACAGCACTTATACGTATATATATATATATATTACCATGTTATGCATAAAGACTGAAATGGACCAGATTGTGTATATTGTGATCTCTGATATATTGTGAGAGATACTAATGAGTTGAATGTGGAAGCAAGGCTGGGCAATGATAATGCATTACAGACTGTAAAGAAAATATGAAATGGGTGGCTTGTGTGTGAGAGAGCTTATAGAGGATGAGTCTGTGATCCCAGGAGATTTGATGAGATAGAATGAAAAGCTGTCTGTGGGTCAGGGGTGGAGTGGGGTGGTGTCCGTGTGGGGAAGCCCTCGCATGATGGGGGCACAAGATATCCGTATATGTATGAGAGCATGTGCAGTTCTGTGTGTTTGTTTGTTTGTGTGCTGCAAGATTCATGTAGGATTGGATAAAGAATGTGTCAGCGTTCCTCACAGCACTCATGTTCTGTCTGCAGGGTAGACAATGACAGCCTTGCCAGAATCATCTGGAACCACCTTCACACTCTGACACGCTTTTGACACGCTCAGTGTTTCTGCCTGAACGTGGGGGCGGGTCCTGGCATGGGCATGTGTATGTGTGCTATTATGTGAGTATGTATTTACACGCTTGTCCTACTTTTCAACAGCAATGGTATTCCCCAGCCTAATCAGCACTGGCGGAGGATAGCAGGGCTGGCTTTGAATGTGTGGGTGAGAGACGAAACCTCTTATCCTTAGCGTTCTCAGAGAAAAAGAGACAGAAAGGGGTTAGTCAATGTAACTGCGAAATAATGTTGTTTTTTTATATGCTCCATTTTATATGCTCCAACATTGCTTTGCCTTAAGTATTCTACTCATGCCCTACTTTACCTGAGCAGAGTAGGCAGTACCGTGCAGCATCTCTCTCAGTCTTGCCCCTTCTTCGGGCACAGTTTTGGATGAGCGATGCCTGGGTCACTTCAGGTGTCATAATAGTAATATGGTTCTGCAGTAATTTTTCTCCCAGTTTACTCCTTCATATTCTCATGAAAAGTCATTGATGAACTCTGTTCCCCTGCATCCCATTGGTCCAGTGCTCTCCTGCCTAAAGGAGCTGTAAAAAACACATCATCACTCTGGACGCTTGTACAACTCCTAGATTCATACCTTGGAGGCACTTCTGATGGGAGCTGTGTCACTGAGCAGGAGAAGCTGTATGATTCCTGCCATTCATCACAGTGAGCATATCAGATTCAAAGACAACACTGTGATCGGTTCTGTGTGATGTGAGCCACACCCACACAACATGTGTACACACATCAGCTATACCACTTATGAATGCAATGTGACAATTACCAACCACATTCGTAGATGACATACAATGTTTTGTCCACCTCTGTATAATGGCACTGGACACCGCGTGAGGACAGGTAAGGCAGAGTGTCCCTCAAAATGTTGATAAGTCAATCCACCTCTATGATGAGTGAAGTCTACACACAAAGTGTTCTATGGCATCAATTTACAGTATTTTTATTTAATACTAAGGCTGAATCCCATTTCTCCCCCTACCCCTTCGTCTTTCCCCTTCCCCTCCGTTTTGCGCGTTCATGTGGAGGGGTAGGGCTGTCCCAATTCACGTTAAGACAGAGGGGTAGGGGAGAGGGGAAGGGCTTTCTACCCCTCCAAACGGAGATTTTCCGAGGGCACACTTCAAACGGAGGGATAGACTGATTTCCCTCAATGCATTGCGAACCCGTGATCATTAAAGAAGAAACATCGCGCGAGTCCATTTAAAAATGTCGGAAACAGCAGGGAAAGCATCACACAAATGAAAGTATTTTCTTTGTAATTCATGATTTTAAAACTTGTTTGATGAAATGTTGCATTGTGTAAATAACAGCTGCAGGCGCCATGTTTGTTTATGTCTGGTGAGTGACAGCTGTCGCTCTCCGGTAACGTAACAGCTGACGCAGCGTACTGATGACGTACGTAAGTGTTGAAGGGCTATCCCAATTCGTAAGGCTAGAGTTTAAACCCCTTCGGCTACCCCTCCGTTTGAAAAAGCGAGGGCAAAGGGGTAGGGGTAAGGGTAGGGGTGGAGATTAGAAATGGGATTGGGCCTTAATGTACAACAGGCTTTCTTTTCACTAAATGTGTTGTAAAGTTTCACATTTGTGGAAATGACGGAAGACATAACATCCTGACCAGACTGGCTTCTACTTGTATGTTAAGCTGTGCTTAAACAAGTTGACAGGAACTGAAAACCATATATGCCAGATGCTCTGCATGCCATGAAATGCAAATGGCCTCCTCTGCCACTGGCAGCACTCACATTACCCAGTGCAGTGTGCTGCTAGGGTGATGAGAAGAGATAACTCATGTTCTCCAAAAGAAACTGTCTGCTTCTGAGCTTCCTCTGGGAAACCATTACAGAGCAGACCAAGTATATCTTTCTGTTTTCCTCCTACTAGCTCTCTCTCTCTCTTCCTCCTCCTCTCTCTCCTTCTCTGTCTTTGTCACACTCTGACTATCTCTCTCTCTCTCTCTTTCTTTTCCACTCTCCATGTCTCAGTCTCTCTTTTAAATCCATTTGTATTTTCCACAGTATCAGTCTAATTGGAGAGTATTTTCCATGCTCCTACAGAGGCTTAGTGTCTCTGACAGCATGGTTGAGGTAACAAAACCTCTTGCCGATGCTAAGCTCAGTTCTGACACACTACGTTTAATAGCTGTCAGTGTTTGTGTGCAGGTACAGATGAATGGTTATGACTGAGATGGTCTGCACAGTGAATGTATGTTGGTGTGTGTGTGTGTGTGTGTGTGTGTGTGTGTGTGTGTGTGTGTGTGTGTGTGTGTGTGTGTGTGTGTGTGTGTGTGTGTGTGTGAGTGTCCATGGTAAACTGAGTCATCTCTCAGCATGAGAGGAGGCTGGGCTGAGCCCGCGGCCATGCTCGCTGGGTCAGACCTTGCCATGTATCAACCAGAGGCACGGTTAATGTCCCTGGCAGATTTATGATAAGCAGACAGCATTAGCGTGCCACTAGCCTTGTCATGGCTGAGCCATGGCAAAGTGTTTGAGTGATTGAGTGAAAAAATGGCCACTGCTGCTCACAGAGAGATGTCCCAGGTATGCTTTTGGGGATATGGTACTTAAAGGAATTTGACCTTAGCTGCTTTTGAATGAAAGAAATGTACTGACTGAATTGTCACTATAGTGGTATGTGTTGATATTCTCACTGGTAGTGCTGGATCACATGATAAGAGCCCAGCAAAGACCACTAGATGAAGACATAAGCCCCCTGTGTCACAGCTGTCATAATCCTGGTTTTAGACACATGTTATTATGGTTGTTTTTAAGGCTGTGTTTATCATGTTCCAAATAGCAAAAATGGAAACAGCTACCTCTGGGCCCCTACAAGCACGTATAAACTAGGATGCCCTCGGATGGCCCTGGTGAAGTTTCTCAAACTCAACTGTGACAATACAATGAGAGGCGGAGAGTGACACCTTGATTCTAATCACTTTCAGACGCACGCACGGACAGCAGCGGACACCAAAGACACGTAGTCATTCTACTTTCTAGTCCACGCTGTTTCAGCATATGCAGTTGGTGCCCTTGTAGCATAGTGGCACAAAGAATTGGAGGGTACATGGATGTCCGCACAGAGCCCCACGTACAACCTCTGACGAGATGCATGTCACCCGGACCCTCATGTGCTCACGGAGGCTCAGTGTATAACACTAGCCTAACAAAGTGGAGTCAGACGTCATCATCTAGTTGCTTCACCCACCTCAAAGTAGATGAACAGAATGAGATATGAGGGGAGGCCACCCATTAAATTAGCCCGAACAGGAGGAGCCGCTCCCCACTCAAGCACCCATAGTTCCATCACATACCCATCTGGGCTCAGTCCATTGCAGAGCTCCTCATGGGAAAACCCAGCCAATCTCAGAATGCCAGCAGACAGCCAGGACCATATTCTGGCTCACTAAGAACACAAAGAAGACCCTGCATATTTTTTTTATTTTTTTTTGAAAATTATTTTTATTTCAGTTCGGTATGGACATGGCATCTTGAGCGTATCTGGGATTATTTATTTATTTATTTATTTACATTGAGGGTAGTAACTGAATCCGTGTATCATTCGTTCTTTTGTTTTTCCGATTTAGACGAGAATTGAAAAAATGAAAACAACGTTTGATTTCTCGTTTTTCCCTTTTCAAAACCAAAACCAGAAATTGGATTACGGTTCGTTTTCTCGTTTTTTCCATTCTGCACCCCCAAACGGAAAATGGAAAATGAAACATTCGAATAACAAAGGTCCGTGAAGAATCAATCCGTGTATCATTCGTTCATTTGTTTTTCCGATTTAGACGAGAATTGAAAAAATGAAAACAACGTTTGATTTCTCGTTTTTCCCTTTTCAAAACCAAAACCAGAAATCGGATTACGGTTCGTTTTCTCGTTTTTTCCATTCTGCACCCCCAAACGTAAAATGGAAAATGAAACATTCGAATAACAAATCCACGCTGCTTTTTTTGTGGGATCCCCGCGCCCCGGTGAATCGGTCGTCCGACCTGGGTGGGCCTAGAAGCTCGTAGAGAGTCCGTTGATGGTGCATCTTTCTCGGACACATATTTTTGACATCCCGGTGCCTGTGGAGGTTGAAAACAAGGGCCTAGAAGCTCGTAGAGAGTCCGTTGATGGTGCACTGTCCTCGGACACATTATGTTCACATCCTGGTGCCTCTGGATGATGATAACAAGGGTCACACACCTCGTAGCGAGTCCGCTAAAGGTGCACTGTCCTCGGACACATTATGTTCACATCCTGGTGCCTGTGGAGGAAGGAACCAGGGGTGTAGCTGCTCAGGGCCAGTCCGCTGATGGTGTACTATTCTCGGACACCTGTTGCTCTCATCCTGGTCCCTCTGGAGGATGGAACCAGGGGTGTAGCTGCTCAGGGCCAGTCCGCTGATGGTGTACTATTCTCGGACACCTGTTCCCAGGGTTAACCAGTTTGGACTTAGAAATATTTTGAAATATGACAACCAATACGGCCAGGATTTGTTATTCGAATGTTTCATTTTCCATTTTCCGTTTGGGGGTGCAGAATGGAAAAAACGAGAAAACCAACCGTAATCCGATTTCTGGTTTTGGTTTTAAAAAGGGAAAAACGAGAATTCAAACGTTGTTTTCATTTTTTCAATTCTCGTCTAAATCGGAAAAACAAATGAACGAATGATACACGGATTAGAATCCGTGTATCACTCGTTCATTTGTTTTTCCAATTTAGACGAGAATTGAACAAATGAAAACAACGTTTTATTTCTCGTTTTTCCCTTTTCAAAACCAAAACCAGAAATCGGATTACAGTTCGTTTTCTCGTTTTTTTCCATTCTGCACCCCCAAACGGAAAATGGAAAATGAAACATTCGAATAACAAATCCACGCTGCTTTTTTTGTGGGATCCCCGTGCCCCGGCGCGGGGCGCACCACTGGCCCGTCTCGCCCGCTCTGTCGGGGAGGTGGAGCAAGAGCGCGCGCGATAGGACCCGAAAGATGGTGAACTATGCCTGGGCAGGGCGAAGCCAGAGGAAACTCTGGTGGAGGCCCGTAGCGGTCCTGACGTGCAAATCGGTCGTCCGACCTGGGTGGGCTCAGAAGCTCGTAGAGAGTCCGTTGATGGTGCATCTTTCTCGGTCACATATTTTTGACATCCCGGTGCCTGTAGAGGTTGAAAACAAGGGCCTAGAAGCTCGTAGAGAGTCCGTTGATGGTGCACTGTCCTCTGTCACATATTTTTGACATCCCGGTGCCTGTGGAGGATGAAAACAAGGGCCTATAAGCTCGTAGAGAGTCCGTTGATGGTGCACTGTCCTCGGGCACAATATGTTCACATCCTGGTGCCTCTGGATGATGATAACAAGGGTCACACACCTCGTAGCGAGTCCGCTAAAGGTGCACTGTCCTCGGACACATTATGTTCACATCCTGGTGCCTGTGGAGGATGGAACCAGGGGTGTAGCTGCTCAGGGCCAGTCCGCTGATGGTGTACTATTCTCGGACACCTGTTCCCATGGTTAACCAGTTTGGACTTAGAAATATTTTGAAATATGACAACCAATACGGCCGGGATTTGTTATTCGAATGTTTCATTTTCCATTTTCCGTTTGGGGGTGCAGAATGGAAAAAACGAGAAAACGAACCGTAATCCGATTTCTGGTTTTGGTTTTGAAAAGGGAAAAACGAGAAATCAAACGTTGTTTTCATTTTTTCAATTCTCGTCTAAATCGGAAAAACAAATGAACGAATGATACACGGATTTAGAGGAAATGGCACGTAGCGATATGTCTTATCAAGAGATTTCTAGTGCTCTGATTGACAATTTTGGTTGGCAAAGAGGATATTCTGAGAGGTGCATCAGGCGATTCTGCTCCGAACACGGCCTGATACGGCGTCCTCTGACCCGTGACCAACTAGAGATGGAGGTGTCTCAAGCCGTTAACGAGGTAGGCTACTTGTAGCGAAGAGTTGATACTTAAAAGAGAGTCAGACACTTGAATGCGATGAACTGAAGTTTTATTGAAGTTAATCACTTGTTGCGTAGACCCATTTCAACCAATGGTGGCTTGTGAGAATGGGTTGGTGGCTTTGCTACTTTTTACAAATAATCTGATTAGATCTACCATTGACATGTCATCATTTCTTTGTCTCAGTACCTGTACTCGGTGCAATGTCAATAAAGTTGAATCTAAACTAATCTAATATGTCTCTCTCATCTTTATCCATGGGAACAGGCCTTTTCTCCCTTGACCTAACATAACACTTGTCTCTGCGCACAGGCCTAATTTGCAAAACTGCTTCATGTCCATTACTGTATTAAAACCCAGATATTTTCTTCATAGTCTACCCTATCCGGTCTAAAAAATAAGGCGGCCAGTAACATAGGCGTATGTGACTCATTTGATCAAACTGGATGTATCTGTTAGGTTGGACCAACATTTGGCAGGAAAATGCTCTCTGGGTATCTGGCCAACAAAGGAGTGAGGGCGGGACAAAGGCGGGTTGGAAGTGTCCTGCGAGAGATACACCAGCCATACCATCAGGCACGATGCAATGTGAGTATTAACACTTGAGACACATTCGGCCCACCACCTCCAGCCCCTTGCCTACCTTTAGCTTTGTATAGCCCTTCCTGGCTGCTCCCCTTTATGCATAGGAAAGGCTGACAAACAGAGGCTGGCATTTCCTCATCATACACACCTATTATTTCTATTTAATACAAATCCTTGAAACACCGTCTAGGTGTTGTCACACTGCCATTGATGATTTGTAATAGGCCGAACACACCTCCGACCCCCTTTTTACAGACTAGTTCTAGGTCTATGTTTGGTCGCATTGGCATATACACTACGTTTTATTTTGCCAATTCAAGATCTGAATGGAAATATTGGGCCTAGATATAATTTACTGACAAATTAATGTTTCTTCAGGGAGCCAGAAATCTAAATCCAGTTCCCTACATGGCTGAATATATGGGACACAAAATTCACCTGGACCAGAATGAGAAACTTGTGATGTTTGGAGCCACTCATGTATGCGCAATAGATGGACTAAGTGGGAAGATTGTTGGCCATTCAACAATGCCGGTGAAAAATAATCTGAGAATATATGAAGCTGTGTACAGGTATTACATAAAACTGACTTGTTTGCAGATTTATTTGCCTGTAATAAAGGTGTGTATTCTGAAATGTATTGTTTTCAACTGTATTTGGTCAAGGTCTGCAGTACTGAAATATGGACTTTGGGACCAAGTCCGTGTAGATCACGGTAAAGAGTTCTACCTGACGTTGTTCATGCAGGAAAACCTCCAAGCATATCGCCATAATCAGCAACGACGGCCATATATGCAGACCAAATCCACAGAGGTATGCTGATAAACTACATTGTAATCACTTACCCTGGTGTTTCCAAGCAGAGCTTGTGACATACTTATCAATAACTTGTAACCAATGGTTTTGGTACTGGCAAACTCATTGTTTTCTATAGAACCACAGAATTGAAAGAATATGGCCTGAGATAAACAACAGGGTGAACTACCCATTAAAGGCTGCTCTAGTGGAGTTGGTGAACAAAGATCTCCTTGATATGGCGGACAATACTGTGAAGTACTGCACATCTGAACTGCTTTGTCAAGTGAGCAACATAGGAGTGACAAGAGTAGTGGCAGCATGGAACGCTCATTCAATACCAGGTAACCTTAATTTCATTCATTTATTTATTTACTCTGAAACCATCTGCAATTACATTGTTCTTCTATTCTTTTTTGTTAAGGAAAGGGTGTACCAAATGACCTGGCCCGAAATGGCTGCAAGGTCAGAATTGCGGAAGATGTCTTGCCACCAGCATCAGAGGCAGCTGCATTATATGATCATGAGCTCAATTCTTCTCTAACCAGGATCTCTTGCTTTGGACAAAACCCGTTTGCCTCAGAAGAAGCAAAGATGAGGGCCGAGGGAGAGTTTGTCGCACTATTTCCGGACATGACAGTTCTGTATGAAACTGCAGTGCACCATCACTACGAACCTTTTCAAGACGCACTGAAGTGCCTTATTGATTTAACATCAAGGCACATTTAACTTATAATTCTAAGGTTTTATGTTGAAAGATGTTCTGAAACATGAGCAAACATTAAACTGTTTATTAAAGATATTTCAATGACATTTCAGTGATGTCCTCCCAATGTGAAAAGTGAAACTGCTATTAAAAACTAAAACTAGGTATCTAATGAAAATCAACAAACATGAATTTAACTAAACAGTAGAAAAACACAATGCAAAAACAAATTAATGCAAACTATGCAAAACACATTAATTCATTTTACACTTCTATATGTCTTTAAAAATGGTAAAAACCTCTGCCAATCCATTCACTCTGTGCAGAGTGAAATTTTCCCCCCGGCATTTTAGGCACATGGCCGAGGTTCGGCCCCATTGCTCCACACACGCCCAGCACCCTATCAAACTGGAGCAGCAGGTGGTGAACGCAGGGTCATTCATTGGCCCTGTGGGGAAAGGCACAATGCACATACAGTGTTGTTGAGGTAACATGGAAAAACTAAACATTAAAAGGCACCCAGTGCAACTTTCGAGGCTTAAAAATAAACATTCAATTTCTAGTCTTTTTTTAAACGTAGTAAGTTTCAATAACTCCATACCATTACATATCGACATTCAAGGAGCAAAGATGAGACGTCGTCGTGTGGTGAGAACTGATAGAAAATCGATAACAACAACAATCGCCGCCATTTTCTTTATTTTTTGTAACCTACAATAAATACAGCAGGCTTCCAGTCAATGGAAAAATTGCCTCTCCCCACCGGCGATTGTTGATGTTTACGATTTTCTATCAGTTCTCACCACACAACGACGTCTCATCTTTGCTCCTTGAATGACGATATGTAATGGTATGGAGTTATTGAAACTTACTATGTGTGAAAAAGACTAGAAATTGAATGTTTATTTTTCATTGAATGTTTCATGCCATGCTCAAAGAAACCTAGGGCATTAGATACAGAACATTTCATTGAATAAAAAACTGACCTTTGCAAACCAAACAACTCATTAGAGATTTAAATTCTTCTGCCTGTTGGCAAGACACCACCAGGCATTTGGTGCCATTGCCAAGTTGGGACAGTGATCTCAGCGATGCTGCAACCCCTCCCAGGCCTTGTGCAGAGAGCAGTACATCCTCTATTTTATCAGAGACTTCCTGCAGGCAGACCAGCTCATCATCTCTAGGGCTGAAGAGAAATGAAGGACATACCGTTAAGAGGAGGTTGGCATTGAACAGATCTTGGTTGGGCACAGAAAGTTTTTTTTTTGACAGGTTTAAAAGATTTCACATACTCAGCATAGTCTCTGTATGACATTATATACAAACATACATCTATCACAGGCACAAAACATTTATTTACAACTGGCCTCATATCAACAGTATGGGGAGGTTGAAGACAATGTTGTTGTTGATTTGATCATTCCCAATACTGCGGTACCTTGATCTCCTTCTTTTGGCCCTATCCCGCTGCTCTCGCTGCTCTCTGAAATCTGACTCCTTCACCACAAATATTTTGCGCGAATTTTGCTTCCAGTACACTGACCCTTCAAATATAAATTCATTATATTTCATATGTCATCACACTTCATTAATAAACCTTAAAACTCTAAATAAGGCTTCATCAAAAATCTGTCTCGTTCACCACAAATATTTTGCGCGAATTTTGCTTCCAGTACACTGACCCTTCAAATATAAATTCATTATATTTCATATGTCATCACACTTCATCGTAACTTTATCAGCACTATGTAGGGTACCTGTTGTTCCACTAGATTCCAAGATCTGGTTTCCTTGGGAATCAGTGATTAGAAGGGGCTCATCAGTAGCAAGGGCCTCCATGGCTTTGCCCACCATTCCACTGACTGTTGCCTCCGCCTCTTTAAATCGGATGACAATAGTCTGACTAGGGATGGGTTTCCCATCACGGATTTCAGAAGCAATATGAAGAGACCTAGGAGTAAATAAAGAGCCACCATTACCATTATATATATATTATATATACATACACACACATATACAGTATATGTGTGTGTGTGTGTGTGTGTGTGTATGTTGTATACTGCCGGTCGTCGTTATTAAACAAAGGACAAACTAAACGTTATAAAATTACTTCACCTCGGACCATTAAGCCTCACCTCTGATACATTTTTGCCAAACCACTGGTGGATGGTGCAGTGGTCTCTGCCCTTGTGAACGAAAATCGTGGGCATGGGGGAGGAACAACAGGTGTTGAACCAGCCATCAGGGCCTGGAAAAATTGCCATATTTCGGGGGTCCGAAATATAGACCGTATTAGCCTTGACCTACAAATACAAGTTGTAGTGATGTGAATTTCAACAAAACAGATGTGCCTCACGATAAAGTTCAGAAGCCAACAGATGTCTAAATGTAGTCAACAGGCCATGTAAATTGAGCTTATTCTACTCTTGATTATTCTCTAAGCAATCATTATGCTAACCGTTAAGTTAGGGAGGGCAGGTTCTGTATACTCCCATCCATCCTGCACCAGTGCAATCAACTGAGGGACGCTAGCTATTCTTTCACAACATTTTCCCAGCACTTCAGTGACCCAAACTCATGCAACATTTTGCGTTGAGGCTTATAATGTTACTAATGGTGCGCACACTAAAACACACAGGTAGCTTAATGTGCGTGATTCATCAGAGTGGCTACATCATTTATTTAGCGGTGCTTCTGCATGGTCACGTTGACCTAGCCTAGCACTGAGTTGGTCCATGCTTAGCGAACTATACTTCACAAATCTTTTGTTAAGTACACAACGTACCTGGAAAAGACGGGCGATTTTTTCAATCGTGAGGTCGCCTTCTTTAACCGAAAATCTTCTATTTTCTTTGAAAAGAAAATAAGCTTCGTCTTCCATCATTATACTGACAGTTTTCAAATCTTCCTCCACGACACGACCCTCCACCTTCACCTTAATGGCGATTGCTGATTCAACGGTGTCAGCTCATTACAGCTACCCATTACGTCACACCCAGAAATGAAAAAAGGAAAATCAAGAATGCCTAACAACTAAATTGACTGTGGTTTTGTTTTTGGTAATTCCATGTATGGCAATAGTGATAAAAACAGAAAACGACTCAATTTTCATTTTTCGATTCTCTATTTTTGATGAACAAATCACTAAATGCTTCATTTTTCGTTAACCCATACTGAATTTTGAAATGAAAAAACGATTGGCCAGAAGGTACACGGACCGGGTCCGTGGATCTTCTGGCCAATCGATTTTCGTTTTAAAACCAGGAAATGGAAAAAGGATAACGAGCCGTCTCCCATCTCCCGTCTCGGAGTCGGAAAATGGCAATTTTCCATCACTGATTTTGCATTAATATGACCCGGAACTTGATGTCTTTTGTCAGTGTCTGTTAATCATGGCTACCGTTGATGAAGTTGTGAGCAACAAGTGTCCGAGAATAGTACACCATCAGCGGACTGGCCCCGAGCTGCTAGACCCTTGTCTCCATCCTCCACAGGCACCAGGATGTGAGCAACAAGTGTCCGAGAATAGTACACCATCAGCTGACTGGCCCCGAGCTGCTAGACCCCTGTCTCCATCCTCCACTGGCACCTGGATGTGAAGATAATGTGTCCGAGGACAGTGCACCATCAGCGGACTGGCCCCGAGCTTCTAGGCCCTTGTTTTCATCCTCCACAGGCACCGGGATGTCAAAAATATGTGTCCGAGGACAGAGCACCATTCACGGACTCTCTATGAGCTTCCAGGCCCTTGTTTTCAACCTCCACAGGCACCGGGATGTCAGAAATATGTGTCCGCCAAAGATGCACCATCAACTGACTCTCTACGAGCTTCTAGGCCCTTGTCTCAGAACCAGTCCCGGGTCATATTAATGCAAAATCAGTGATGGAAAATTGCCCCTGTTTTTATTTACCCGAATTTCCATTCATAACCACGCACACGAACCACAGAAAACGTTCGAAACGTTTTGAAATCGGAAATCGGAAATGCGAAATAGGTTCGTTCCTCGTTTGCCATTTTCCGACTCCGAGACGGGAGACGGCTCGTTATCCGTTTTCCATTTCCTGGTTTTAAAACGAAAATCGATTGGCCAGAAGATCCACGGACCGGATTGTGTATCATCCGATCATTCAAGTATTCCATTCAATCTGGCAAACGGAAAACGAAATAACGACTCAATGTTTTGTTTTCCCGTTTTTCCCAGTATGACCAAATAAATGGGAATTGGTGTTTGTTTTCCTTTTTTTCAACACAAAACAGAACAAATAATAAAGAGAGAAACCAAAACGAAATAATGCCTGTAATTTATGATTATTGTTTTTCTGTTTCCCCACACCCCCATGTTCCTATGCGAAAGTTACCAGTGTTCGTCTAGGGAAGGCTCCGTAGATGTAAGGGCCATGCCAATATTACCTGTACAGTTGTTTAACTGATCCGTAGATTTAAGGGCCATGCCAATATTACCTGTAAAGTGCCTTAACTGGTCGGTAGATGTAAGGGCCATGCCAAAATTACCTGTAAAGTGCCTTAACTGGTCGGTAGATATAAGGGCCATGCCAATATTACCTCTACAGTGCCTTAACTGCTCCGTAGATGTAAGGGCCGTGCCAATATTACCTGTAAAGTGCCTTAACTGGTCGGTAGATATAAGAGCCATGCCAATATTACCTGTACAGTGCCTTAACTGGTCGGTAGATGTAAGGGCCATGCCAATATTACCTGAACGGTGCTTTAACTGGTCCGTAGATGTAAGGGCCATGCCAATATTTCCTCTACAATGCCTAAACTGGTCCGTGTATGTAAGGGCCATGCCAATATTACCTCTACAGTGCCTTAACTGGTCCGTAGATGTAAGGGCCATGCCAATATTTCCTCTACAATGCCTAAACTGGTCCGTGTATGTAAGGGCCATGCCAATATTACCTGTAGAGTGCCTAAACTAATAATAATATTATACCCTCATCTTCAAACAGCATCGAAACAGCCTATATTTAGTGCTATATAATAATAATAATAATAATAATAATAATAATAGGCCTAGGACGTTGCAGACATCAAATAGCTTGCCTATTCAACTTCAATGAAATGCTGCGCCACAAACAGTCTAAGTTGTCTCCTTATTCTACTTTGCCCTGTTTCTACAATTTGCATTATATCTGTCCATAAGCACAGCTTAACTATCATAAAATGAATAACTGATGAATGACGAGAAGTGCAATAAAAAAGTTTATTCAACAGTTGATTTAGTCAGGCGATTCGATTTAATAGGCTATTCCGTGTGTGGGGACTCAAGTGCGGACGGCACGGCACGTCTTCTCGTGACCCGATCCCCAGCCAGATTGAACCACCTTATAATGTGTCGCGTGACCTAAGCGTCCGTAGCGGACCGTGTCAGAGCGTTTTTTCTGACTGCACAGATTGTATTTTTATGAAAACAAAAAAACACGTAACACATAAAACATTCCAAAATCAACACTACACTAGATAACTCACATGGTCATTTACAACACATTAGGCGGGTCCTGTCCCAAGTGTAACCGGTGGCTTGTTCACTCTGCGGACACACGACTCCGTTTTGAATATTTATTGTTCTGGAAGACAGCAGTTGACAAGGCAGTGAGAATCCTACCCTCTTCCTCAGAATTACCAGGGTTTGGGAATACTGGGCTTTCGGAACATTGACATGGCACCGCGCACCAATAGGCTAACGGGCTAGCCCACCACTCAAACACACAACATAGAGTGTAGGCTTACGGCTGGCTGTTTCAGAGTAGAGAAGGCTGAGGGCTAGCAACAGCTACAGACTTGTCTTGTATTTACAATGCAAACGAACTTGGCCATAGAACATAGGCCCTAAGTCAAACATATTTTAGAGACGTTTTAATTCATGATCAGTAAGCCTACCGTAGGTCGTTGTATCGTATCTCCCTGGCTGTCGCCACCAGCATCAATGTCATCCACGGGAGCTGATGATGGCCCTGCCGTGGCAAACATTTCCGATATTTTGGCACATTTGGCAGCGTTGGCTTGAAGAGCAAGCCTCTTCTTATCTCGCAGTTTCTCCGCACCCCCTCCTCTCGAAACGTGCGTTTCTGTGCATCGACCAAGCTAAAGGTAGAAGGTGTTTGGTGATATGATTGGACGAGCCCCAAGTCACTAAAGAAGACAGCCAATGGGCCGCAGACTAGCGTGCGCGTGTCAAGCATGTCAAGGCCATGGGCCACGCTGAGTTTGTTTACCGTCCTAATGCATTATGTAGGCAGGTCCAAATCGAAAGGGGTTGATGTTGGGTCAGCCCAGGGGATGTGATTGGGCCAGCCCAGTGTCAATAGGGCCGCTCATGAACTACTTTCGTGGGCCAGCCGGTCAGACCATTATATGGGGAAAAAAATAAAAATTCGGGACTATCGGCCCATATTGCACGTCGGCCCAGCGGGCAAACGCCCGGTATGCCCGATGGCCAGTCCGTCCCTGATGGTAGCATTTAGCTGTGTGTGCCTGCGTGTGTGAGAGAATTGATCCTGCTTCGTGTCATTCATTCACATGTGTTATTGTGAATGAATGTGTAATTCGTTATTAATCCATCATGTATTGTTCACTTTTGTGTTTGAGTGTTTGTATCAAAACCAACAATACATTAGTCTACATGTGTTGATCTAAGTGGTTAATCAAGCACTTGTGATTTTCTGTTTCCATTGCTCAGATAATGGGAATGACTCTATCTCCTCCCCTGGGGCAGCCGCCTCTTACGATGACTGTTCCTCTGCCTCTACCTCGAGTGCAGACACACCACCACTTCCCTCTAGCCCAGAGAGAGCTGCCTCTGCCACAACGCCCCAGACCACCAGTAGTAAGTAAGTCATGTCATGTAGGCCTGTTATAAATGTTTGGTGCGTCACATTACTTCATTTGAGTTCATGTTTGCTTATGTGAAATGCATCATTTTATAGAACTTTGGAAAATGATTAGGATGCCATACAAATAATTGTTGTGTTGTGTTCGGTAATGCCTTTAGGATGAAGATCTAAACCGCTGAGCCCCTACGACAGGGCCATGAGCAAGTGGATGGGGGAACAGCAGAGGATGGTGGAGATGGCGGAGAGGATAGAGGAAGTGAGGGCTGAACGGCAGGCTGCACGGGAGGCTGCACGAGCTGAGCGGGAGGCTGCATGGGAGGCTGCACAAGCTGACCGGCAGGCTGCACAGGAAGACATCTTCAGGCGTCTGACAGACGCAGTGATGAGGAGCCAGCACAGCACCCAACAAATGGTGGCTGACGTGGTGGCTGGTCTGAGAGGTGTGTACCCAGCCCCGCAAGCCCCAGCACAGCCAGCCCCTTATCAACACTACCCAAGAGATGATACCACCTACCACCGTATCTGAAAGAATAAATTGTATTTTTTTTTGTGTGTGGTTTATATATTTTCTGTGTGTTAATGTTGTCCCTTTTTTCTGTGTGTTTGCACTTTTTCAGGCTTTGTTTGTGTGAAAAGTGTTTGTAGAATAGTGTTTTGATTTAATAAAAGTGCCTTTTACCATCATAAAGACTTTTCATTTAATATAATGTCAACAGTAGCCATGTTTACATGTGTCAATATAAGCCGTCTGACTAGACAGAGCAACAAAGAAGGCTAGCACACATGGTTTGCAATAACAAGTATATTTAATAAACGCATAATAAGACGATAAATTGCACCAAAATGAAGGTAAATAACATCAGTGTAATTGTGGTTAAACTATGTGTAATGCAATAGGTGTGTGTGGCAAAATTGTAACATGGAATAACTTTTACAGAAAATATCTAATCACATTTATTTAAAATAGATGTCCAGCACGATGTGGGAAGCGGGTACCCATACATGTGGTCAGCGCTTCCCTTGCTCTGCCATCCCCACCGACATTGTCCTGGGCATGCACGGCACGGACGGGCTGGGGGTAGTCACGCACATGGTCAGTATAAGCAGTGCCCTCCCACCAGATGCTGTTACCGGCCTCCTTCTCCCTCTCGCAAAAGTTGTGCAGTGCACAACAGGTGGCAAACACCTTTGGAGCAAAGGTGTAGTGGAAGTCGCTTCTTTTTAGAAGGACCCTCCACCTCCCCTTCAGCATGCCAAAGGTCATCTCCACCCCAACCCTGAGTGAGCTGAGGTATATGTTAAACGACTCCTGCTCTGGAGTGATGTGAGGGGAGTTTCTGTAGCCCTTCAGCAGCCAGTCGAGCATTGGGTAGGCAGGGTCACCGACAATCTGGAGTGGGACGTCTACTCCTTCAATCGACCTCACACACTACAAAAGGGGGCGAATGCGGACGAAAATGAGGTTAAGTGCTCTTTTATTACACCTTCATTTATATAAAAAGCTGGTTGCCAAATGGTGAAGTGGTCCTTTAAGTTATTAGGATGAAATATAGCCTTACTGGCCTTACCCTTGGCAGCAGGTGAGACCTCTGGTACAGGCCTGATTGTTTGAGCACATTCGCATGATTGGCACTTCCAGGCATTTTGCAGCTGATGTCCCAGAAGCTGGGGGGGTAGCAGGAAAGTGTCATTACACAGGGGATTTTTACCAGCATAACTACATAACAATTTACTGAATAAACAGACAGAAAACAACATTTAAATCTTCACCCTCAATCTCCCCCCTTCACCCTGGCTTGACTGCCATCCTCCAGCCACTGAACATTTGCACCATAATGTCTTTTTAATACTGTATCCACTTACTGCATTACCTGTATTAATTGTACTTTTCTACCTCATTCACTTGATGTCACTTGTTACCACCAGTATACTTACACCTGCACTTTATATACTTATCATACCTCACTCCTACCTCAATTGCTGCTAGTCTCAATTCTGTTTATATTACAATTATGTGTCTAAACTAGGCCGTAGTGTGACCAAGAGAAGAGATGTCCTACCAGCGTCGGTCATCAACGACAGCCTGCAGCACGTAGGAAGGCCATCCCTTGCGGTTCACAAAGTCTTTGTATCTGTTGGAGGGAGGAAGCATGGGGATGTGCGACCCATCAATGATTCCCATTATCTGTAAGTAAGTAAGACTTTATTAATATAGCACATTTCGTACAAGAGTTGCAATTCAAAGTGCTTTACATAAAATCAATAAAAGCAAGCAGCAGGAGCAATAAAATAATGGTCAAAATCGTATCAGAACCTGATGTTCCGATAGGCTTAAAATATTAAAATCATAATAAAAGTAATAAAACCCTTCTGCCTGGTATCTAGCTCAGTCGAAACCATAGTGCTGCTTCATAGATTCCGCCCTACCCTGTTAAATATTTTCCCTAGCTATGTTTCCCTGCCCAAAGGCCACCCTTCCTTCTATACCCTTCCTTCAGAGGCCTCTTCGTCTTCTTCCACCGAACGCACTTCAGGACTTCGGGAGAGACACTAGCTCTCTTTTACAGGCTGAAGGAAGGTGACTGCACCTAGGGGACTAGAACATGTGTTATGGAAATATCTCTGAGAATAATATGTGATATATTGAAGCCACAATATGGTTTCCGACAGTGCCATGGTACCCTCAAAACAGTTTTACAGAGAAATAGTAAAAGTAATAAAAGTCATAAAACCCTTAAAACAGTTTCAAAGAGAACTAGTAAAAATAGTGCAAGTTGCAGAGAAATAAAAAGTGTCAGATAAAATTAATAAAATGCTTTGGTAAAAAGATACAGTCCTGCTCACCATTATTGGCACCCCCTAGTGAATATGAGCAAACAGGGTATGACAAAATATGTCTGTGCTGTTTATCCTCTTGGTGTTTCACTCAAAATATTCACAAAAATCTTACCTTTTCATGGAAGTTAAATTATTGTAAGAAAAAACAACGGTTGAGATTAAATAAATATTTTTCCCCAAAACATGTGTGCCACTATTATTGGCACCCCTAGAACAATCTTATAATTGAAATCTAACTGAAGTATATTTCCAGTCATGTTTTACATTTTTAAGTTCACCTGTTTAATTATGAACTCTTAAGAGGTTAACCATGACTTCCTGTTCCACTGACGTACAAATATGAGGTGACACAGGCCAAATTCCATTAGTCATTCTTCACAATGGGAAAGACCCAAGAACACAGTGACGATGTGTGATGAAAAGTTGTTGAGCTGCACAAATCAAGAAATGGACACAAAAAAATCTCGTACCAGTTGAAAATACCCATTTCCACTATCATGGAAATAATAAAGAAGTTTAAAAAGTCAGGAGATGTTAAGAATCAGCCTGAAAGACGACGTTTGTGTACATTGACCCCACGCACCGTGAGGAGGATGGTTCGACTGGCAAAATAATCTCCAAGGATCACAGCTGGAGAATTGCAGACATTAGTTGAGTTTGGGGTCAGAAAGTCTCCAAAACTACCATCAGACGCCACCTACATCACCACAGGTTGATCTGGAGGGTTGCCAGAAAAAAGCCTCTGCTGTCAATCAAAAACTAACTAAAGTGCCTACAGTTTGCCAAATGGAAGTCAGACTTTCAATGGGACTGAGTTAAATGGTCAGATGAGACCAAAATAAAGCTTTTTGGCAAAAACAACAAAGGTGGGTTTGGCGAAGACAGAAAGATAGCCATACAGAAAAGCACCCCATACCCACTGTGAAGTATGGTGGTGGATCTTTGATGTTGTGGGGCTGTTTTACTTCCAAAGGCCCTGGACATCTTGTTAGGATACATGGTATCATGGACTCCATCAAATACCAGCAGATATTAAATGAAAACCTAACAGCTCCTCTAGTAGGCTTAAAATGGGCCATGGTTGGACCTTCCAGCAGGACAATGATCCGAAGCATCCCTTAAAATCAACACAAAAATGGTTCACCGACCGCAGAATAAAGGTTTTGCCATGGCCATCACAGTCCCCCGACCTAAACCCCATAGAAAATCTGTGGGATGAGCTGAAGCCGAGTCTACAAGCGTTGACTTCAGAATCTGAAGAATCTGGAGAGATACTGTATGTAAGAAGGGTGTCAGGTCCCGTGCCATGTGTTCACCAACCTTATCAGGCATTACAGGAGAAGACTCAGAGCTGTTATCTTGGCAAAGGGAGGCTGCACAAAACATATAATTAAGGGGTGCCAATAACTGTGGCACACATGTTTTGAAGAATAATATTTATTTAATGTCAAAAAAACGTTTTCTCTCAATTATTTTACCTCAATGAAAAGGTAAGATTTTTATGAATATTTTGAGTGGAAGACCAAGAGGATAAACAGCAAAGACATATTTTTTCATAGCCTGTTTGCTCATAATCACTAGGGGTGCCAATAATGGTGAGCAGGACTGTAGGTTTTAAGCTGCCTTTTAAAGGTGTCTAGCGTGGTTGCTTCCCTAATATTAACGGGTAATGTGTTCCATAATTTTGGGGCGTAGTTGACAAAGGCTGCATCACCAATCTTCTTATGACTGCTTCTGGTGACCTGTAACAGACATGTATCTGATGATGTGTTCTAGATGGTGTGTAGTTAGTAAGAGAGTTAGCAATGTAGCTAGGTCCTTGTCCATTTGCTTTGTATGTGAGGAGGAGGACCTTAAAGTAAATTCTAAAGGTAACAGGAAGCCAGTGTAAAGTAGCTAGGACAGGACTAATGTGTTCTCTCCTTTTAGTTTTGGTTAATAGTCTAGCTGTAGAATTTTGAATGAGCTGGAGTCTTACAGTTGTTTTCTTGGGAAGACCAGTAAGAAGTGAATTACAGTAGTCTAGCCGGCTCGATAAGAAAGCATGAATAAGCTTCTCGGCATCATTTTGGTTTAAGAATGATCGTACCTTTGCTATGTTCCTGAGGTGAAAGAAAGCTGTTTTGGTGACTTTGTTAATGTGGGAGTTAAAATTCAAAATTGAGTCCAGGATGACACCAAGACTTATCACCTCAGGTTTAATCCACCGGGATAAACCTCCTAGATTCTTGGTGAGCATCTCTCTTTTTAATTTGGGGCCGATAAGTAGGACTTCAGTTTTGTCCTCATTGAGTTTTAGAAAGTTATTGTTCATCCATTTGTTTATTGCCAATAAACAGTTGGTAATGGAGTTTATTGCTGTTGCATCATTAGGTTCAGCGGAAATATACAATTGTGTGTCATCCGCATAGCTATGAAAATCTATACTATATTCTCTGATGATGTCACTGAGTGGTAACATATAAAGAGAAAAGAGTAATGGACCTAAACAGCTCCTTTGTGCAACCCCGTAGCAGCTTTCATGTTTCTCGGACATATGGTCTCCTAGACTGACATAAAACTTCCTTCCTCTATATGTTTTGATCCAGTTCAATACACAGTCAGAGAACCCAATAACATTTTCAAGTCTATTGATTAGGATGTCGTGATCAATGGTATCAAATGCTGCACTAAGATCTAAAAGGATAAGGATAGAAACTTTATTTGCATCAGAGTTTTGTCTGATCTTTCTTTTTATTTCACTAACATTTTTATTTCTCAGCCATGGGGAGGTCCTACTTGTAAACTTATTTTTTGTTTTAATTTGGGCTACAGAGTCTAACACAGATGATAATGCTTCATTGAGGTTCTCTACCATTTAATTCAGAGAGCAGTCATGACTAGTTAGCTCATATAGAGCAATCTGCTCAGAAAATCTCTCCATAGCTTCATCGTCTAGATGTCTTTTATGGACTAAGATTTTTTTTGTGGTTTTTGGTAAGATGATTTCCACATCAAATGAGATGTGGGATGAGATACTTTGCCTCGAACCTTTTGGAAGAGAACAGAAGGTTTACTTTACCATTCAAGCTGCTTGTCTGTGCAATGTTACAACTACTTATTCAATTCAAAATGAATGACTTTCATAGCTGTAAAAAGTAGCCTTATTACTGAATGTGCAGAGATGCAAAAACCCTTTTAGTTGTATAAGCAGCGTGTAACATACCTGTTGGAAATCTCCAGCTCTTCCTGGTCGTTGGGTGCATGGATGAGTTCTTTAATTGGTCCGTCCACCATGCCTGTGCAGAACATCCGTACCATTTTCATGACGGTAGTCTTGTGGACGCCAAATTGATTTGCTATCACCCGGTATTCAGCACTGCTTCCCAATCTGTACAACACCATGGCAACTCGCATGGCCACTGGAATAGGGGCTCTTACAGTTACGGTGTCTGGAGCCATACACCTCTCCATTAAGCCGACCAATTTCATGAATGACCGGCGTGTCATTCGGAAATTATCGATCCATTCCTGGTCATCGAACAGCTGGAGAACCTGCCGCTCCCACCAAGACTTTTTCATATCTTCATCCACTGTCCCAGTGTCTTCGACGGAGGAAGAGGCATGCGGAGCAATCTTTCTTGGAAGAAGTTAGATGAGTCCGATTCGTCTGAACTCGAGTCCGAGTCCCAGTCGTCTGTGTCGTTAGGCTCGACTAAGAGTAAACAAGCTGATTCCAAAGCTTCTTGGCACATCTGAGAGTGAAAGAAAGAAAGCACTCTCGCGGGAGAAAGCACTCTCACGGTAGAAACCCCCTGTGCGCATGACCGTGGCAAGGTAACCGGTTCAAATTTCGATCCATGTATACACATACCGACAAGAGCGGATTCCCTTAAAAACTTTCACACCTACTCGCAAAGAGGATTCCGTGATTTGGGTTAAATTGGGTGGGTTAAATTTACACATGTACATGCAGCTATTGTGTCAAAGATGGATGACCAATAATGGTCTAGCTTTGGGCAAGACCAGAACATGTGAGTATGTGATGCTGGGTTACACTTACATCGATCACATAATGGGTCTACATCAGAAAACCGTTTAGACAATTTAAGTTGAGTCCAATGTTAACTAACAGGTTTGTTGTGTGAGCTGTGTACGATGAGGACAGGGGCGCAAAAACAAGAGCTGCCAATGAAGATTTTTGACATGACTTGGATTCAATTGACTGCCAAGAAAGTGCATCTGCACCGGGGTCTTCATATAGCCAGTGCAACATGGGACGGATGTTACATGCCCAGTAGTAGGATTGGAAATCTGGAAGAACCATGCCACCAAAACATTTGGGTTGTGTTAGGAGACTTTTCCTTGCTCTGGCAGGTTTATGATTCAAAATGAATGCTGAAATAAGTCCATCCAGTTAAGGGAAAAAAGACTTCGGTATAAAAACAGGAATACTCTGAAAGAGATATGTAAACTTTGGGAGAATAGACATTTTTATTGAATTAATTGTCCTGCTACCGACAATGGAAGTTGGGTCCAATGTTGTAAGAGCAGTTCTACTTTTGTCATGAGAGGAGTAAAGTTCTCTTTAAAGAGTTTTGAAAATTTGTCTGGTACATTAACTCCAAGGTAAGTAAATTTAGAAGTTACTTTGAAAGGGAAGGTATTAAATGATAATATACGCGCTGCTTCATTTACCGGGAATAGCACGCTCTTAGATAGGTTAATTTTATAGCCAGAAAGCTTATCAAATGTGACCAATATGTTTAAGGCTGATGGTAGGGAGTGTGAGGGGTCTGAGAGATAAATCAAGAGGTCGTCAGCATAAAGTGAGACCCTGTGCTCTTGACCTTCCCTAAAAATCCCGGTAAGTTGTATTGTCTGGCGTAATGACAGTGCTAAAGGCTCAATTGCAATTGCGAACAACAAGGGTGATAGGGGGCAACCCTGTCGTGTGCCACTGCAGACTGGAAAGAGTTCAGATGAAATGTTATTTGTCCGTACTGAAGAGATGGGGTCCACATATAACAGCTTGACCCATGATATAAACGTATGTCCAAAGCCAAACCTTTCTAATGTATAAAACAAATATCTCCACTCCACCCGGTCAAACGCCTTTTCGGCATTTTCAGGTATAGCAGACTGTGAGGGGTGATAGATTATGTTAAAAAGTCGACGTATGTTAACAAAGGAGAATCTGTCTTTAATGAATCCAGTTTGGTCTGGAGAAATAATATTTGGGACCTTGGCTAAAATCTTAAAATCTACTGATAGAAGAGACACAGGGCGGTATGAGCCACAGGATTGAGGGTCTTTACCTTTTTTCAATAGTAAAGAAATAGAAGCCTCACGCAAAGTTTTGGGTAAGCTGCCTGATTCAAGTGACTCATTATACATATTCAATAACACCGATACCAGCTCTGCAGAAAATTACTTAAAAAAAATTCCACAGGGAACCCGTCCCGGCCAGGGCATTTGTGAGTTTGTAAAGCAGATATAGCCTCTGAAACCTCCTCATGAGATAGGGGTCTGTCTAGAGACTGCATTGTAGCTTGGTCAATTTGGGGGAGAGTAATGTCTGAAAATAACTGCTCCATCTCAAGGGAGGTGCAGCTCTGTTCAGAACTATATAAAGATATATTATAGTTTCGAAATGCTTTATTTATTTCTAGATAGTCCCGGTTGACCCCCTGTGGTGCTTTAATTTCAGAAATTACATTAGAAGCAGAGGACTGTCTGAGCTGATGGGCCAGAAACTCTATGAGCTTTCTCACCAAACTCATAGTGAGAATGCCTGGATTTAAGTAGCATTTTTTCAATGTCCAGAGATGTATGTGTGGCAAATTCTGTCTGAAAAAGAAGGCGCTCTTTGAGCAGATCCGGTGATGGGGCATTATTATCAATTTGAGAGATTTTGTTAGATTGTTTAATGTCTGTTTGCGCTGTTTCTTTGCAAATGATGACATAGCTATTAATTATATTGGCCCCTAATATATGCCTTAAGAGCTTCCCAGACTGTGCTATGGGACACGTCTGGAGTGGAGTTTATTTTTATGTAGACATCAATGTTAGTGGTAATAAACTTAACCATATCATCATCAGCATAGTTGTATTAAATCTCCAACGTGGATGGATTATAGATATATCATTACATTTCAGTTTAAGAAAGAGTGGTGAGTGATCTGAAATGACAATTGCTTCGTATGTGGAAGCCCTGTCTGATGGAACACATTTCTTGTCTAAAAGAAAATAATCAATACGGGAGAAGGTTTGGTGAACATTAGAAAAAAAAGAGTAAGCCCTTGTAGTCGGGTTCACAGAACGCCATATATCTACAACTGCATAATCTCTAAGAAAGGTGTGTATCGCCTTTGCTGACCTGGAGGTAGCCATTTGTCTCTGGGATGACCTATCTTACATTGGGTTTAGGCATGTGTTAAAGTCGCCTCCAATTATCAAATGGTGAGAGTCAATGTTTGGAATGGATGACAGAAATCTAACAAAAAAACCTTCATCATCATAGTTAGGAGCATAAACATTGGCCAGCACCACAGGCGTATTGAATAGAGTTCCAGACACAATAACATAGCTCCCATTTCTATCAGCAATGACATCTGAAGCCTTAAATGAAACATTTTTATGCATGATGATAGCAGTCCCCCTGCCTCTGTTGTTGAAAAGAGAGTGAAAAGTCCCGGAAACCCACTTTTTTCTTAGTTTTGTATGATCTGAGAGAGAGAGATGAGTTTCTTGGAGGAATGCAATCTGTATATGCAAGCTATCTAAATGGGCCAACACCTTATTGAGCTTACTGGGTCGACCTAGACTTTTAACATTCCAGCTAGCAAAATTAATGCAGGCTCCCATACTTCAAAGATCACAGCGAAGGTAAAACCATAGAGATAAAGTGGCCGCAACGACTCATTAGGATAAAAGAACAACACATAGAAAACACAGAGACTCATTACTACATTAAACCCACTCTTCACTCTCTGTCGATAAGTGGCTGTTCGCGGAGATCCAACAGGTCTTTCAAGAGGTTGGAAATGAACTCCGTCGGAGCTTTGCCCTCCTCCCCTTCTGCAATACCAACTACCCTTAGGTTGTTCCTCCTCGATCTGTTTTCTAGATCTTCACATCTATTTTGAAGTGCTTGAATCTCCCCTTTGAGCAAAGTCACTGTCACTTCCATTTTTGATCGATATCAATTCCACCTGTTAGGAGCTGTTGAATATCACGTCTGCATCACAACAACGCAGCAGCGCCCCCGTCAGACCCTGCATATTTCTATAATTCAGGACCAAACTTCACAAGAACCACAATCGTCTCCTTGGACCAGTTTCAAACAGTCAAGCATGTGTACTGATAGCAACACAACAAGCCAGACACATCAAAGCTCCCATACTATTCTCTTTTCTGCAGTGCTAGATAGCGGTTTTAAAAGCAAGTGGTAAAAGACTGATCTTCCAGTCTTCATAAAGTAAAAAGACCCAGCCTTGCGCGCACACACACACATACACACACACACACACACACACACACACACACACACACACACACACATACACACACACGTTGCCTTTATGCTGAAACCATGATAAGAGATGTGCCAACTCATCAAACCCTGTACCACACCATCATGTGCCATCTTGCCTGAGACGACTTCCTTTCCTTCATCATTGAATACAGGTGGACAAAAGGAGAGAGAGAAAGGAGAGAGAGAGAGAGAGAGAGAGAGAGAGAGATAGAAAACAGTAAGAGAAAAAAGAGAATAATCATCTCCTCTCAGATGGCCAATTTCAGTGAGATCACGGTGATAGAGAGGGAAGGTGCCCCTGGTCTGGGCAGTGGAGGGGCTGGCTAATGGGGCTGCATAATTGGATGTATTGTAGAAGGGAAATGGGTGCTTGATACAGAACCTCAGCTAGGCCACGGAGATCAGACTGGACCTCCCACACGTAAACTCCACTGCAGACACAGCAAGGTGAGACTTAAAGGTCCCCTTTTCTGTTTCCTGCCTTTCACACATGCTGCCCTTCTTTTGGCATTTCCATAACATTTAACATGCCATTTAGCAAGGGAAAATAATAGCTTTTAATGAGACATGGCATATTTGGGGTTTTCATAAGACATGACTGTATCAAAAGGGCATGTTAGCATGTTGTCAAGGAATGGACAGCATGCCACTGAATTCAGAACTGGAGGGGGTTAGAGAAATGTCAGCCGCTTATGAATCAATGAAATAATCAACACCATCAAATTGAATAATCTTGGATATGTCCAAATTCTAGAGATGCATTATCTATTATAGCATCAACATCAATTAAATTCATCATTAAAATAAAGAGTAAAAGCTGATGCATTTATGCATTGTTTGGCTTAAATGTTGAATAAATGTACATTATACATGTTGTGGTCAATAATGAATCAAATGGATAAATATTGTAGAAACAGATGTGAAATAATCAAATATCAGCAAACAAGGGAAGTGGTTAAAATGGTGGTCTGTCTGAGGCATTGAGTTGGTTTTCTACTGTGCTGTTGCAGATGAGCTTGTTCAACACATACCTTCAGATGTCATTGGATTCAGGAAGGGCATGGCGAGAAGAAGAATGTGTGTGTGGTTCCATTCATTAAACCTCCCTGGAGGGGTCTCTTTAAAAGCTGTAAACTCACCAGCCTCAAGCTTACAGACACACACACACACACACACACACACACACACACACACACACACACACACACACACACACACACACACACACACACACACACACACACACACACACACACACACACACACACACACACACACACACACACGCACACACACACACACAGCAACATTTGACTATATCTCTTTTACCAGACACATAGATAGATCTCTCTCCCTCTCTCTCTCTGTTGCCCTGCACTGGAGGGGATCAATAGTTAACACATTGCCTTCTGTGTGCATGTAGGAGAGAATCATGCCAACCCAAACAGTTGCTAAACGCTATTTCTACATAATCAGTCTGTCTATATTGCACACACCTGTATCCGCAAATGACATGTTTAAAACAGCACAATGACTGTCTCTACACATACTTGACTGTCTGAAATGGGTCCAAGAAGACGATTGTGGTCTCAGAGTAGGGTACTGAATGAAAGTAGAGTACTGAATCATAGAAATCTGCAGGGTCTTCCTCAAGTGTTCTTTGTGAGCCTGAGTATAGTTCCCTCATGCTCACCTCACATCAGTCCATCACTAGACCTTGGTTTCAGTCTAATAACAGACTATGAAGGAATATGTATGTGTCTTGGTCTCAGTCTAACAACAGACTATGAAGGAATATGTATGTGTCTTGGTCTCAAAGGGCAAAGAAGTGTGTCCTCATCTGTCCTCCAGCGGCTATAGCGCTGCAGCATCTAGGGATGTGTGAGGAGTCTCAAGCTATAAGGTCCAGGGATGTATGAAAAGTTTAAGTACTTGGGGTAGAAGGATCACTCAGGGATGTGTGAGGAGTCTAAGTACTGGGGCTATAAGGGCCAGGGATGTATGAGGAGTTTAAGTACTGGGGGGTATAAGGATCATCCAGGCCGGCCGTGGTGGGTAACCGGTGGGCCGCTTCAATTCTGATCTGGTCTAGAATTACATTTATTGCCATTTGTCACGTTTGTTCATCTTCTCTTAAAGTAGGCTACACACGTTCCGCATTCTGACACCGCAGCCTCTGCATAGGTTGTACCATGCGAGGAAGTTCTCCCCTCCCAAATAGAGTTGGTTGGGTCCATAGCCTGTCTTTTCCAAAACGTTTTCTCAGATACCCTACCGGTAGCTGGGCTGGCCCTACCGCAAGGATACGCGTCAGGGAGGATGGATGGGAGGAAGAGGCCAGGAGGGGCTGAAAAAAAAGAAGGAGGATGATGCTACCAAATGTGCCAAGCTTACCGATTTATCTTCAAGAGGACAAACACAAGTGCCAACTGGTAAAGAGAGACATAGACCTAATGATTAGCAACGTAACGATTCGGCTAACGTTGTAGCGTTGGTTAATATAGCGTTGTCAACCTATTCGCCGGCAAAATATTAAATTTAATTAAAATATTTGCCTTTTTATATCACCTAATATATGGCGATCCATGGACTTTGCAAATATTGTACAAATATTGATAACAAAACTCAAACTTGTGTATGCAGTAAAATGACTGCTGAAAATTTGCAATGAGGAGGCCATGACTAAAGGGACAGGTAGAGAGGATAACAGAGTAAGCAATATGAATTAAAGTTATTTAATGTAAGAAAGAGCAGTATATGACAGTACTTGATGAAAGAAAAGAATACCAGGGGTGATTTTAGATGATGAACCAGTAGCCTCATCTGATGCTGCCTTTGAGGTGAATGTCCTGTTATTCTGGACACTGTGGCAGGTAGCATGGATAGGAGGTTTTCAGCAAATGCAAAACTTGCCTCAGATTTAGCTTGTCTTGACCCTAAAAACTTTCCTTAAATATAGATAAATGGGCTCCCTTACTCAGCACTCCAGGAAATCAGCAAATGTCTGCTTACGTTTGATGACAGAGCCACTGTTAGCATATTACAAACTGAGCTGCTCAGCCTGGCATACCAGTGGGAGAGACTGAAAAAGTCCTCTCTTGAAGGTTATACTGTCAGGGCATGTAGTGAGGTGGCACAGGAAGGTCAGGAGGATAGTGGCGGACTACCATATACGGAAGAACCAGAGATGGAGCTTGACAGCAGGACCTGTTCCTACTGCAAAAACTGTGCCATTTGTGTCCATTTAGGAAGATCCTCATGCCTATAAGCAACGAAACAGTTATAGATGAAGTGGCTAAAACCAGTGCACTGCTTAGGCAGTTACTGATGTTGTAGATGCTGTTGGTGCTATTCGCAATGTAACTGTACTACTCTACTGCAGTGGCGGTCCGTGCATTTCACGACTAGGCCTTCAGCGATGTCCTACAGTGTACCTACACGATGTTAAACTGAGTGAATCCACCTCCTAATACCATCATTATGACGCCATGGCTCTCGAACCAGTATATTTTATACAGAAAGGCAGTATAAGTGAGCATTGCATCACCTTAACATAGTCGAGTACAACAGACTTTATTAATATTTCCGGAGCATTTCAAATCAATACACCCGTATTAACAATACATTAAGAGTAGTAAACTCTAAGTTATATGATCGCTTGGATATTACTGTCACAACTTAAAAATAAAAGGCGATTTTCAGGGATTAGTCTACAAAGTTTTATTAAGTCCACCAAAAGTAGCCTATGTGACTCAATGTTAAGTTTAACAAGTTTAACAAGTAACATCGCATTGTCCCACCTGCAAAGCAGTTTCATTAAACTTCCCATCCTCACGATATCCAGTTTTTCTTGAAAGTTCCGTCTTGAAAATGGCGTTGTAATTGTATCAAAAACTGGAATTATCAAGTTTGTGTAAACTAATTGATTGGAGTTGGTTAATGTAATTATATTTAGTCTTACCAATTGAAACAACTAGAAGAATAAGCATTGAAACCAAGGTACGTCGTTTTAGCCAGCTATGAGCACTGAAGCACTGCACCGGTCTGCCTCAGTATCCAATCAAAGGACGTTTACGTGTCACGTTCAACGCGAGGAAATAAATCTTCCGGGCCTTCTAGAAGGCTCAGTGTCGCCAACTCGAAATCTGATTGGTTGTCACAACTGTCTGTTTCAGTTCATTCAACTTAAATGAACTGAAACAGCAAGTTGTGATAGCCAATCAGATGTACACGGGCCTTCAATGTGAATTCTGAAGGCCTCAGGGAAGATTTCTGTTCTCGGGGAAGATTTCAAGGAGCGTGGCAACACATGATAGCGGAAATATGATTGGATGAAAGCTCTAACATAAATGAACAACGCTGGAAGCATGAAATGAAGATAATGGACTATGGGGAATAATTTAATACATATTTATGAAAAGAAAATATTAAAATTAAATGTATTTTATTACATTTATTTTCTGATGATGTTTAGGCCAGCAGAGAAGGCCTTGAAGGCCCTGACGGACCGCCACTGCTCTACTGTGAGTTGAACTGTAAACATTAGTTCAAAATGCCTCTTTGTTTAAGGGTGGGATACGTTTCAAATGCTTTATTTTTTTAATTTATTTCCACTTTTGTAACAGTTTTTCACTATTGTTAAGACCTAAAAAGCCAATCACAAACTGGCTATTGGCTACCTGGCTATGACCTGGCGCGCCATTGGCGGATTTAAACTAACCACGACTACTGAACCAAAGCGACGGCAAACAGAGTTTGAAAACATTCGACATGGAGGCTTCCGAAGCACAGCAAAACTTCGATACTGCTCTCGCGGCTGTCTTGGATTACTTCAAAGGCAAGTTTTCTTTGAAAACAGAACAGAAACTGCAAAGTACGTCACCGTCACCTTGGTCTGATTGGTTAAAGGAGTGTCCAATTACGTGACTGAAGTGGACCACCATTGCGTAGTTCGCCAGACTAACTGAGCAAATGAAATGCAGTGAAGGGGGCGGGGATTTCCAAGACAAGGTATAAGGAGCTTGCAGGGATGAATGAGGAGTGTAAGTACTGGGGCTATAAGGTCCCTGAGGCAGTGAGGGGGTTTGATGCATGACTGCTCTGCTCCTGGGATTTCACCAGTATATCAGCAGCGGAAGTGGCTAAAGCATATTAGCTATATGTGTGTTTTCACACCAGCTTGGAGACACCAGCATTAGGACTCTCTGCAATCTCTTTCTCCTCTGTCTCTACCTCTCTTTTGCTCTTCTGTCTCTGTCTCTCTCTCTCGCGCTCTCTCTCTCTTTCAAACTGCACACCAATTCAAAGATCCGCTAATCCCAGATAAGACCGCAAGGTCTGTGGAAATCACTAAGGCTGAGATGCAGCCAGAGGACAGACAGAGAAGAAGTCAGGAAATATCGCCGTGGTAACAGAGAAAGACTAGCGCTCCTATTATGTTTTTTTTTCTTGAATACGAACCATCTTTATTAAATTAAAGAAAATTATAAATTAAAAAATATTCTGTAAGAAAAAAAAAATACAGAAGACATTACTGCCTAGTCTTAAGGGGTTACCACACTGAAGCCCCTCAAGGTCTTTGGACAATGAAGGCATCCTTTTCCACCCTTCTGGAATGTCTTGTATTTTCCTACTCCACTCACTCAACAACAATCCACTAGATGTTGAGTGCGGAAGAGAATGGGACATACGATGTTGTCAGGTAGTAAGTTTGATTTCAGTTTGGGTAACGGAAAAACAGGCACTCTCTGTAGGCTTCCAATAGGAATGGGCTGTTTTACTGTAAAAAATGCTCACACATGGGCAGAGATTATATATATATTTTGGATCGCCTGATCCAAACACACAGACTCAATACCACTCTTGTCAGAGCAAGAGAGGAGAGGAGAGGAGAGCAGAGCAGAGCAGAGTAGAGGAGGGGAGGGGAGGGGAGGAGAGGGGAGGGGATGAGAGGAGAGGAGAGGAGGAGAGGGGAGAGGAGAGGAGAGGAGAGGTGAGGGGAGGAAAGGGGAGGAGAGGAGAGGAGAGGAGAGGAGAGGAGAGGAGAGGAGAGGAGGGGAGGGCAGGAGAGGTGGGGCCATGGCCATGTGGTAGCAATCATGGTTTCCGGGCCTGTTCTGTGCAAGGTTTGTTTACTGGGTTTACGTGTGTGTGAGCTGAAAAATGTGTGTTTGGGAGGGTGTGTGTGTATGATCACCTCTTACGTAATATTGGAATTCAGAGAAAGCAGCAAGACAAAACTCATGACCTACACCCTTTTCAGGGGAATGTTCATGTTTCTCTTCCCCTCTTTTAGACCTCTTCCTGCTTTACCTTTATTTTGTTTAAACGCTTCATTTAGGTATCCTTTACTTCTCTTTTGTTTTAGAAGGGCTTCCATTCCACATGTCTGCACCTTAAACCTGAACCCTATGCAGTATAACAGCACCCTTTACAGTCATCAGATCTGACCTGAACACAAACAACTTAGCTTTTAAATCAACAAAATTATTTATTTTGCCATCACAATGATCTTGGCCAAACTCCTTCTCTCAGTTCAGCTCCATACACATGAAAGGCATGACGGTTATAACAATAGTGATGACATCAGCAGAGCAGCATGGCTAAGGGCAGTGGTGTTGGCTGGTGACAGCAGGGGAACAGAGCTATTGGAGCAATTGGGGAATGTTGTCCCTCAGGCTGTGGACTGAAGTCAGAACATAATTATGTTTCCAACTGGGAGGGGCTGGCATCCTCTCCCAAAATGGTGGCAAGCCTGCCCTGCTGATTTAACTTGCCAAAATACAGGATAATTTTGTTATATTTATAAGAATAGTGATGTTTTTAAAGAGAGTTATCTTTAAGTGACCTCTCTTTCTTTTCCTCTTCTCTCTCTTGCTCTCTATATTCTAAATATCGTCAGCACCTGTGTGAACTCTCTGTGCAAAACTAATCAAGCAGTTCTCAACCTCTAAAAAAGGATCAATAGATTGAAGTTGATACCAAGCATGTATCGAGGAGGCCACCACCAACAACCTCAGGATGAGGACAAGGAAGAGGTTGTGGTAAAGGTAGAGGGGCCCCTGTCAGGGGACGTGGCATTCGTGTAAGATGCTCTACAGTAAAGAAATTAGGGCAAGAGTCATTGATCCGTAGTGAATCATGACCTCTCCATGAGAGAGGCTGGCCAAAGGGTTCATCCAAACCTGAGCCGTCATACTGTGGCATCAATAGTTTGTATGTTCAGCAATGACAATTAAACTTTGCTGCCCTTTACAGTCAATATAATGTACTGTGTTTCACTGTATTTGCACTCTTGGCAACAACAATTTCTATACTTTTGTAAAGTGTGTTGCCACAATACAATGTATACTGTAGTTTCACTAAAGTTATTTACAAAATATACGATCGAATTCTGATACATGATTTGTATATATTTACAGTATTTACAGCCTATTGCACTATTTGTACAGAATCAACACACTGGCCCACACTGGAAGCAGGGGGAGATTGTTCACTGCAGAACAGATTTGACCTTTTTATTGTATATTGACACCTTTCATTTAGATTTTTTTTTACAGAATATACATGTAATGTGGAAAAAGGACTGCAATAAATATTTTTGTGTCAGAATCTTTGTCATTTTGTACACAGTAGAACAAATGTTACGTAATCAATGGTGTTGACAGGTCCTGGTTAGAATATATTGTATAGTGTTTAGCAATACAAAAACAGAACTACGATATTTTTCTGCATACAAATTTTCAGATTTCAAATACTTTCTGACAGTATATTCCCTAAGTAAGAGTGCTCAGTACAAAACACAAATTGTAGTAGGTTGTGGTAAAAAAGTCAATACTGTGAGGGTGTTGCACAAAAGTTAAAGATGTAGTTTGAGTTTTGTTATCCATTGTTAAATAAATGAGAAAACATACATTTTCAATTGAGCACAAATTGTAGGTTTTGAAGGAAATGTTTGGTTTTGATGGGTGTGTGATAAGTTTGAGAATGTGGTGTCATTCTGCAAACATCATATAGTGTTTGTCATTTCAGCTTCTGTTAAGGGCTGTGTGTGAGCCGTTTTGAAAAAGTAAACAGTGATTGGAAAAATGTGCCAAAGCAATTGAGAAAAACTGTAAATCCTTCCTTGGGTCTGCATTGGTGTGTATGTGCCTGTACAGTGTGTATGTATTGTGTGCATGACACGCTCCAAAGAGCTTCCCTCACAGGCCACATCCTGTGTTATTTAGTGCAGAGGGGGAATTCCAAGACATTGTCTGGGCATGATTTAATCAAAAGCGAGCTCAAACACATGTTTGTTTCCCCCTCTGTATCTGGACTGACGAAAGGCAACACGTGTAGCAAAGAAAAAGTTACATTTAGTTTTGTAGTCTTGCGTTAAACAATTTAAAATAGTTTGAGTAGTCTTGCTTTAAACATATTAATTCATGTAGTTATGCTTTAAACATTTAAATTGGTATAGTCTTGCTTTAAAGGAGGGTGAACTCAAATGAGTGCATCAAGCAGACTTTCAGAGCAGTGTAAATTGATCAACACTGACAGATGTAGCCATAGTTCCACCTGCTGCTGTAAACTGGTAATGGATACACTAGAAAGTTATATGGCCCACACCAAGGAGGTGAAGCCAATAAAGGACCATACTACCGAACCAGTGCATAAATGACTCAAGTGTTCAATAAGAGGAGTTGAAATGATTTTTCAAAAAAAAAAAAAAAAAAAAAAAAAAAAAAAAAAAAAAAAGCAGCCACAAATAGACAGACGCTGCTTTGTTTGTAAAAAGTGTTTAATTTATTGTAAAATGTGAGTGAAATTGTGATCAATAAGATTCTTTTCAAAGAGATTAAATTATGAACATTTGTGATTAAAAAGTGACTTCACGCCATGTCATGTGGGTTAAGTGTTAAATCAGCAACGTGTGACTTTTCTGTGATTTCCTACAGAGAACAAGAACAGGCAAACAGATTAGACATGTCACTTCAGTTTCAGTCTTCCCCCATGTTCAAATTCATTTTCAAAAGAAACTAGACAAATACACCTTACCTTGTGACTGTGAATATGGTTTCTTCTGATTAGTCTCACCCTTGGTGGGTGCTGAATCATAGGCCAGGGGACCTCTCCATGTCCTCTCTACAGAATAGGTGGGGAAAAAACCTTAAATGGATACATTTATCCAGGGAACAGACATTTATTAAAGTAGAAATGGCAGTTCTCTTACCAGCCTGGTGTTTCTGCACCAGTCCCTTCTGTGCCACCCGGTGTCGCTCTGTGCCGGCCATCACAGGGTCCACCTCACCCCTTCGCCAGCCAGAGGAATCATGTTGATTATGTCCATTGCCATCCCTTGGCCCAGAGAAGAAGTGGGGGCTTTTGGGCTCATCACATGAGCAGTTCTGCTCCCGGAGCTTGGGCCGCTGGGCCCCAGGACACTTCTCAGAGTGCCGGCTGAGGTGATGGGTCTTCCTGGATTCAGAGGCCCTCTTTTGACCACCATTAGCCCTCTTTGACCCTGTGAGGGAAAAAATACTATTTTCAGAGGTCTCTCCCTCAGTGGTGTCATCCTCCTCATTCAGGCGCCCAGGTACATCTGAGCCAGATCCTTTGATTGGGGAATTTGCCCGACCAGGAACACACTTGCAACTTGGAAAGGATGGGGATTTGACAGCGTCTCGCTGGGGGTGAGGAAGCTTGTGGCGCTTCATACTAGGAGTGGGACTTGAGGGAGCTGCACTACGTTTGGTTAAAGAGTGGTTACAGACGCAGTGCCCCTGGTGAGGGGACAGAAGGCTTCCCCCCTGGGAAGACATGGCTTGACACTCATGGTCAGACACATCACTGGCTGCTCCAGTCCTCCTTTTGTGCACGCTACTCTCTTCTCGGCGTCTTGAAGGAGGTGCTCCTAAACTCTGGGATACAGGCTGCCCACCTTTGGCATCTTGACAAGGCTCATCTAGTGGGAGGTTACCGTAAATGCTGAGCTGTTGCCGAACATTGGGTTGAAACTTGTGGTAGAGGTAGACGTTCCCAAAGTCTGCCAGCCAACTAGCTGAAGGGAGATATGTTGGCAAGGACTCCAAGGAAGTCATGGAGTCATGCGAGTCAGGTTCAACTCCTATGATGGCCTGTCTCTCCTGCAGAGAGTAGAAATCAGCCGTTTGGTTTGGACTCAAGGGGTCCTCGAGCACGGGACTCAGGGGGACTTCTTGGGACTTCTTGGGGGTCATCAGGTCATTCTGAATCAGCCACTCAGTGTTGGGCACATACGGCATCAGTGACTCCACCGACCACACAGATGTCTCCAGGTGCTGCACTTCCCCAAACTGCAGATCACGTTCCCCAAGGTGTAGAATCTTGAACTGTGGGTTACTGCTGTTGGGGAGAATGTCACAATCCTCCTTGTTCAGGTCATATTTAGACACCATTTGGGAGTCTCCACAAGCCACTACTGAGGAGTTCAAATCAGCAATAACATGTTTAGCTTGATCAGTCACAGCTGTATCTATAGCATCTGCATTTAGAGCATACATCTCTTCTGGAGACCCCTCTGTTGGAGGTACTGACTCATTGGGGCCAGTAGATGATGAAGCTCCTGTCAGAAGAATGTCTGGGCAAGAGGGTAGGCTTGGCTCCTCGGGGTTGGCAGTCCCACTGTCAGTCGGCACTCTTCTCACTTCATCTCCTTCCGTGAGCTCTTCTGGCTGAGGTGAAGGTAAGCGCTTCTGGAGGGCTCCATCCACCAATAAGTATGGGGGTACAGTACTACAGTCTAGCAACCCACTATTAAAGTCAGACACCAGTTTTGCAGTCTCTTCACAATGGGCAATCTTCAAGTCCACTACCGTCCCACTGCGCCTGACCTGTACCTCCTCAGCCTGGAACAGAATGTGGTCTTGGATTATAGTGGTCCGTGGAGTTGCAGAGTCAACAAAGGTGCTGGTGGTCTGCTGCTGTGACGTGGCCTTCACCACTGGCTCAAGGCGCTCAGGAGTCTTCATCTCAGTAGATGAAGCAGAAGATGTGGATGTTGAAGCAGAAGATGTGGATGTTGTGGTTGAGGTCGAGAGGGTGTAGTGTGTACCAGTGCCAGACTCCGAATGAGTTGGGCCATTTGACACACCATTAGAGGTGCTGTGGATGGGCATATGGCCTTGGCCAAGAGTTGGTTCGGTTTGAACTTCTGAGCTGATCATCACCCGTGTGTTGGCATGTTGATAGCGGAAGCGGCGAGCCTGGTATGCCATGGTTGGAGCCATATGTGGGTTCATCATGCGTCTGTAGTCCACCAAGTGTAACTGGGTGTGAGGCATGATGTAGCCTGGGGCATCCACATATGGAGAAGGAGGAAACGGGGGTACCACCATGCCATATCCTGTGTAGGTACAAACACATACAAATTCATTCCAAAAAAAGGCACAGGACATTTTGGCAACTACTAAAAAACAGAACACATCAAATGACATGAAGATAGTTCAAGGTACCTACCCATCCCAGGAAAACCACAGTAGGGGTTGTAGGGCATCTGCCATTGATAAGGCAGGTAAGGCTGTGGAGGTTGCCCATAAGGCGGTGGAGGTTGCGCATAGGGCTGTGGAGGTTGCGCATAGGGCTGTGCAGGTTGCACATAGAAGAAAGGCCGAGTGCGCTGGTGCGGATCCTCTGCATGAGGTCCCCCATACGGCCCAGGGGCAGGATGTCGAGGTGCTTGAGCAGGTGGAGCTGTAGCAGCCATAACTTGGCAGAAAGAGAACAACAAGTCCAATTTAATGTATTATTTAATTTAAATTATGACCACTCAAAATTCAGAACACCAAGAACAAAAAAACAGACCATGAAAAAATATTTAACTAGACACAGTAAGTTTCACAAATGCTAAAACATCATGGAAAATGCTGAAACATGCTAGAGGCCATGATTTATTTTAAAGTCAATGGTTTGCAAAGGCTGAAGAGACACCACGCTTAAGAACAACAGCACTTACTTGCAAAGCAGATGTCAGCAGTTATGGAGACAAACAACTTCTGGTGGTTTACTCTGGTTTTAAACATTTGGTAAAGGTGTATAAAGAACCTGATTCGTTCTCAAAAATATGTAAATTAGGACCCCCGTCCAATCACACCAATCTGCAGGTAGGCAAGACTCTGATCAGCTGCCAATGGTTGCCAATTAGTTAACCCAAACAATACGGTGGTCATTTGCCAATTTTGTAATTCCAAATCTCTCGCAAACAACTTCGTAATCATCAGTATTTTAATTCAGGAAGAGTCCCTAATGAGCCCAAATAAATGATAATCAAATACAAATTCATAATGATTTAATAATACACTTGGCAGATATATTGAATCATCAATTAGTTAAATTAAATTAACAACAGTCCACTACATATATATGAGAGGTTTATTCTTTCCGGCCTGCTCTTCATGCGGAAAGCCATTTGTGGAGAATTTTACTGCATGGCATAAGAGCATGTCAGACAATGTTGAGGAGAAACAAATGAATTATACTGCACTGTGTCCCACTCCTGAAACCACCATTCGCTGAACACACCTGATTGAAATCAGTGGGATTATAATCATCTTGATGACCTAAATCTGGGGCGTTCAGCTGCTCAAATGTGCCACTGATTTAATCAGTCAGGTATGCAGAGGAGTGGCAGGGGAAGGGTTGAGAACCACACTAGCCTCTCCCTCAACATCCAAGACACAGGACCCCCAATATTCCCTGGGCACAGCACTGCCGCTGCCCACAGCTCCTGCTCCTAGAACATGTGTGCTCACTGCTCCTAAGTACTGGATAGGTCAACTGCAGAGATTGTATCTCACTGCACACTGAAAGTGTGAGCCATTTAAAGATAATTTAACTTTAACCTTGCCGTTATCCTGACACATATCTACACGCCATGACAGCACCACAATGTTTATAGAAAAATTCTACTATTTTGCTACCTAACCAGCTTTAAATATGTTAAATATCTTCATGGTGTAGTTCAAGAACAAGGGAGAAAAACCATATGCACAAGTGACAAATGTAATGGGAGTTCCACATGCCAAAACACATGTCTGCTGCAGACACACAACTGGCCTCATCACTCAGGGGTTACGGGTGATTGTGGAAGTCTTCTCTTTAGACCAAGGAGATAAATAGAAGAACACATACCCATGCATAGTTTCAATTGAGAAACACAAAAGGTGGAGCGATGTTCAACACATGTCTGCTGCAGACACACAACTTTACAACAAATTTATAGGACTCCAATCTGTGAGAATTGCAAATATTTTAATGCCATCTTCACTGCAGAGCATTACAGCCAGAGAAATTCAAGAAGACAACAATCAAATAAATCAAAACAACATAAATGTTGAACCAGTCATAATTACCTCATCATGACCTTACACCAAAATCAAATCTCTAGTACAGTGCAAATGATACATACATTCTGTGATGGCACATCAAACTCAAAGATAATTATATATTATTCTGTGCATTTTCAGTGACTACTGCAAACCTCAGTGTAAATTCACCCGTTACCACCAAATCTTTTGTGCATTAATGTGGATTTAACATCCTGTTCCTCCAGTTTGTGGTCCCTAAAAGATGAGAATGGAGTTATTTGCATTTTCTTCTCATTTCTCACATATTAAGGTCATATTCTCTCTGCTGTGTATTTTACCATTCCCATGTGAAACTAAAGCCTCTTCATCTCCTCTCCCTCGTCCTCCTCTTCATCATCGTTGTCTTCAGGGTTTGGTATTTTTAAGTTCTGGCTCAGTTGGGGCTTAGCCAGACATCTCCTTTGGACCCTTTTCACTGAAAATTGTAATAGAAAAAATAAATTGCACACGGGTTTTGTAGGACAGAATCAAGGCTAAATGAGAGGGTACAAAATAAAGCAGGAGTTCCACATAGGCCCTGAGGTAATTAAGCTACTGGGAATGCGGAGATGTGTGTGAGGCACAGAGTATGCCTAAAGTAGGTTTGTGACCGTATGTGTGTGACTGTATTAGTGCAGCATGCCTAAATTATGTGTGTGACTGTATATGTGCAGTATGCCTAAAGTGTGTGTGTGACTATTAGTGCAGTATGCCTAAAGTATGTGTGTGACTGTATTAATGCAGTATGCCTAAAGTATGTGTGTGACAGTAAGTGCAGCACAGAGTATGCCTAAAGTAGCCCACATTCACTTCAATCTAACAGATAAGGCTCTTTGAATAACTTTAACATTTTAAGACCATATTTAATAAAAATGGGATATCAAACAAAAATAACAAGTCATGGTTTTAGTGACTCACTCAGAAAGAAACAGTACCTTGTCTCTGTGGCAAAGGTTGAAATTTTGGGGCTTTAACCAAACCCTTTCCACCTCCAATCTCCCGACAGTACTGATGCAGGCCCTCAGCTTCTCTCCACTGCTTCTCTGAAGGGAGAGACCATAAAGTACAAAGGGTACATATGCCAAATCTTCTAAAAATGCAAGAATACACACTGTTCGTTTAAAGGTGGAAGAGTTCCCATTACCAATCCATATGAATTGATGATTAAACATTACTCTTGAGGACCATGAAAAATAAGGTGACATTTACTGAATAACGATGGAATATGTGTATATATATGTATAGACCACTTTAAAGTACAAAGGGTACATATGCCAAATCTTCTAAAAATGCAAGAATACACACTGTTCGTTTAAAGGTGGAAGAGTTCCCATTACCAATCCATATGAATTGATGATTAAACATTACTCTTGAGGACCATGAAAAATAAGGTGACATTTACTGAATAACGATGGAATATGTGTATATATATGTATAGACCACTTTAAATCCACAGAGGGCAAGAGGGCTGGAGAGAGAAGTCAAGAGGTCAGTAATGAAATGGTTACCCCTGCATGGTCTATGCTGCTCCTCTTTGGGCTCATGCCTGTGGCTCCTCTCGGTCATAGCTGCCAATGCTTCACAGCACTTGTGCCTAGGGTAGTCCCATGATTGACTCTCTGACGGTTCTTGCTGATCCATTTTCCCTCTGCAATACAACCTCCTAGATTTTGGTTTTGCTTGGTGTTGAACACTTGTGGACTTTAAGGTTGTTCGACAGGTAGGGAGCTTCTTCGTACTCTTCCTCAAACAGGACTTGCAGCCTTGTTCTACTTCCTCTTCAGCTATGGCTCCCTCATCAGTGTCAGCCTGGTCATCACAGCAATACGCTCCAGAGACGCATGCCTCTGCTGTAGATACCCTAAGCCCACACGTGTTACATGTATGCTTCCTGTGGCACGTAGAGACACTCTCAATCAGTGTTAGTTTTTGTGCTTCCATCGCAGACACATGTGCCTGCAATCCCCGAGTGTACACATGACCTGGAAACAGATCCATTTCATCAAGGTCGGTGGAAAACATCTCATCCCTGGAGGAAAGCTCATCTAGAGAGGGGCTAAGAACACTGAACCTCTCATGTGCCAGCTGGGGGGCACGGTAGCTATAATAGAAGGGATTCCCAGGTGACAGTGGAGAGACAGAGGGAGCTTTAACAGCACTGTCCTTCTGAATGACTCCAGCAGAAAGCACCTTGCCAAAAGGCAGCCGGACGCTTGCGGCCCTCAGTTCACTCTGAGGGGCTGCCCTGTTGGTGTCTTCTGGACCTTGTCTTGTGCATTCTTCAGGCCCTTGGCTGGAGTCAAGGTGGGAATGAAACCCTCGAAATAAAGAGTTCTTTGTTTCTCCACAACAAACTTGATGATCTTGGGCATGGTCAGATGTAAAGTCTTGCTCGGTATGGTAATGATGAAAATGTGCATTATTGTCATTATCCTCCTCCTCATCATCAAGAAGCACACTCTTCTCATGAACAGATGACGTGTCAAGAGGTGGCTCGCCATCGGAATCCACTGACCAGCCCTCCCTCTGTCTTTGACTGCCATCTGGTTCACACACAGCTGTGCTGGCGTCACTGAACAAAGCGCCAGGAGAAGCTTGGTGGACCCGAATGCGTGTTGGCTCTTGTTTATTAGCCTCCTTTAGCTCCTCTTTCTTTGGCTCTTTTCTTGGGGAACAGACTCCAGACGCCTGAGAAATGACACCAGAGTCTAGTTCCCGTTCCGAGGAGGCCTCACTTGCACGGAGTTTATCCAGGCACTCAATCAGTTTGTTCAAAGCATCACTGGGGTCCGTCTGAGCACCCGAGCAGGTAGTCTCCTTTGACACATTACCATGGTGATGGTGGCGACGGACAGCGTCATATGCAGCAGGATTGAAGTGAGGGTCACACATTTTTCTGTAGTCAAGAAGATGCATTGGCGCATGAGGCATACCATATCCTGGATACTGCATATGGGAGTAGGGAGAGAAGGATGCACGTCCAAAGGCCAAACCTGGTGAAACTAATAACAACAATGTTTTAGTGCCAAAATTCAAAGTCAAAGCATGCCACTAGTCTATCCTGCAGTATTAATATTAAACTTCGGAAGTGGTAACCAAACCTGATCCTGGTAAGCTGTAGTGGTTGTAAGGGTTGTTGTTTGCCTGCCACTGGTACATGTAATAGGGTTGAGAGGGCGGTTGTACATAGAAAAATGGTCTTGGGTGACTGACAGGTCGTTGGGATTGACCGTTTGCCATTGATTGTGAAGATTGATTCGCTTCTGTAAAAAGAAAGTGTGTTGGAATAACAATTTAAACAGTAGCCCATTTCGATTAACATGCCCACATATCATTAAAAAAAAAACATTCGAAATATGTCAAATGTGACTTGAGACTAGAAAATGAGGTACACTTGGACTTGGCAAGCAGCCACGTGTAACCTTGATAGTGGAAATTTCAAATTGAACTTAAATCATATCCGGCTGTAAAGCATTACCGTTCATGTTTTAGTTTCGCCGCAGGTACCATACACTGGGGTCTGCGAAGTTCAGAGAAAGCGGAGCGGAACGGCGATGTTTATATTGATTAAAATACACATAAATATCAGTCTGTTACCACCTTATCATGGTTAGTACAACAAGCCGTGTAAGCTTGATAATAAAACACGGCGCGCCGATATATTAGCTAGAGTTTCAAAACACACAGGGCAATCAGTGACTTTTATAATGCACACCTGTTTCCTGATTGTTCCATGATTAGCACGGCAGTCTTCAGGCGATTTGTTCCCCGCACGATTTTTTTTTATTTAAAAAACGTACTTTTATAAATGGACATTTTAGTGTTATCCACGGAAATATCCTATGGAATCCTTACACGCACAAAAACATATCAATAGGCATATGCAAAATTAAATTACAGATGTATTTTCCAGTAGAGGGCAGGCAATCCTCGATGATGTGCAAACAAATCTTGGGCGCATGCCCAGTATCCTCGTTTAGCCCCTGTTGTCTTGTAAGGCGCTTGCGCGGTTAATCGAGGCTTCTTTCTAGTCGCCTCTCGCCGTAATTGTGTAAATTCGGCTTCCGGAGCTCATACTTTGTCTAACGGCTGGAAGGAACCCAATCACCTACATTTATGGAAACATCTCTTACAGTAAGGGAAATGCCTTTGCAGATAATCAGATAACTAAGTGTACGGTTGATCTATGCAATCGGTGGCTTGAATCACTTGCAAGCCATCAATGTAACGGTTTCCGCCTAGCTGGGGTATCTATCTAGCTATCTATCAAGGTAGCTATCGATCTCCAGCGGTAGCGTCGTAAGTGCAGACAGCTGGCTAGTAACAGCCAGCTATGCTAGCTAATGCTAAAGCATTATCTTAATTCACCCCACGTTCATGCAAGTTAACGTAAATTGTTCAGTTAGCATGACTGCTAACATATGGTTACCTTATTATTTACCTTACTAAATAACAAACCGTTGAAAATGTACTATTAGTAAGTTGCCTTAACAGGCTTTGATCATAAGTTGTAGTTTATTGATGTTACGTCTGCTGGCTAGGTGTATGCGTGGGTGTATGTTAAGTCCTGTCTGTCCGAATAGGGGAGACCCGGAAGGAAAGCAGCAGCAGCCGCCGCATCTGCTGATCTGTCTCTGTAACGCTAGGTCCTATTGAAATATAGCTGGACATTTGTTGTGGTGGAAAATACAGCGGCCGACACCCGACAAAAAAACATCAGAGAAATTGGATAGCTAAAGATTATTAGCGAAAGGTAACGTTTAAAATATTCACCAATACATGTCTAGCCAGCTGGCTGAGGCCTTTCCGACTATCCATGTTTGGGGGAAGGGGTGGGGGTACTGGATGTTTTTGGTGGTGGGTGAAAATGGGGCAGTGACCAGCTAAATAGAAAATGTTAGCTAGCTAGCTAGCTACTTAGCTGAAGAAGCACCCACTAGTAGATTGCTAGCTAGAAGGCTAACTATGGTATGTGGACGAAAGCGTTTTCAGGACACCTGACCGTATAGCTAGCCAATTAGCTTCCTGATGATGTTCATCTTGGGTACATTGTGTTCTTTTGAAGGCAATATACAGAATAAATCACTTATTTTGTGTCAACGATATGACATAATCTAACATTGGATGCCTGGACAAGGTGGCATCCTTGACAATATTGGCTAGCTAGGTAATGCTAACGTTAGCTTAATACTTTGATTCAGCTAGATAGCTATGTTATGCTGGTCAGTTATTTTAGCTACTCACCTAATGCGACCTAGCCCGCTAAAAACATCAGCTGGACTGTTACATTTTGAGACCACCTAAATATTCCACGACAGTTTTAACCATAATGTTAGATAATATCACGTTGCCGAGACCGATAACTCATCATTTAAGAGCGAAATGGAGTCGTCTCGTCTCTATGCAACACACTCGCCTGCTTCTCAAATGTAGGCCTACCTGATCGTAAACATAATCACTATGGACATATTCAGATGAGTCGTGATTAACTATGCATCCGTTGTTCGCCATAATGTTAGCTACCTCTCACTTTCATTGTGAGAAATGCTTTTGTATTTCATGAGTCGTGCTTTAAGTATATTTGCCATCGTAGCTAGCTAACGGTCACACTGGTACCAGCTTGCTTGGCTTGATACTGCCGATAGACGCAAAGATGAGAGACCTTAATCACCTAGCGGGAAACAAAACACCGTATACAACAGCTTTCTTAGGCTCAATTTGTGGTCGGCCTTTTTAGTGGACGACGCAACGGTCATTGGTGAAACATTGGATGTTAACAATTCGCAGCTCTTAGCATAGCATTTGACGCATGCTGTAGAGATGTGGGCAGTCGCCTAGATTCGTGGCGGTATTTAAAACCGGAAGCCTGCAAATTATATGTAGCCTACTACTGACTTGCACTGCAGTACCTTAACCCTTGTATGGTATTCGGGTCTGTGGGACCCGTTTTCCATTTTGATCAAAACAAAAATAATACTTCTAATCATTTTTTTAAACTAATTGGCTTTGGCTCATTTTATGCGAAGAACAGATATCAGTCTATATTTTCATTGAGCGCACACCGTAACCCCCCCCCCCCCCCCCTACACATTTGTGTTACATAGAGGGTATTCGGGTCCACTGGACCCGGGGCAAATAAAAGTGTGGAAATTGTAGGTCCTGTGTACCTAAAGTCAGTTTTCCGCCTGTCTGGGTCTGCTGTAAGTGTGTGTGTGTGTGTGTGTGTGTGTGTGTGTGTGTGTGTGTGTGTGTGTGTTTGCCCCGCGTGTGAGTGTGCCTGCAAGGGTTTGTGTGTGTGTGTGCACGCACACTTGTGTGTGTTTGTGTGTATGTGGACCTTGTTTGTATGTAGGCTAAGTATGTGTTTGTGATTGAGTGAGTGTGTGAGTAAGTTAGAGTAAGAGTTTTGTGTTTCTGCCGCTGATGCCATTTAGGGGCCCCTGCCCCTGTAGACATTAAATACCATCTAAACTTGCAAAATATGGTATAAAGATCTGGGCTGCCTCTGTGATGCGACTTCCTCATATGGTTGAACTTACAAATCTACATAGGGTAACCTGATTAGGACACCCTGAGAAAAATCAAGGAATGAGAGTTGTCCTGGACATGGCTCAGGGACTCAGTGGACACATCACATGCTAATTTTTTTTACATCCTACAAGCTGGGACAGGAGCTGACCAACTGCTGCCTACAAAGAACAGGCCTGTCAGATCTTCTAAATGTATGTACACGGCTGACGCGTCCCTGGTATCCTATGTGCCAAAGAAACGCAAGAATGTTGTACTAATGAGTACACTGCACACGGATGGGAGCATCTCTGGCCTGGAGCATCAAAAAACAGAGATCATCGTGGATTATAATGCCACAAAAGGTGGGGTGGACAACATGGACAAGCTGGTGTCTGCCTACAGCTGCAAAAGGAGGACCCTACACTGGCCACTGCCGTTTTTATTTGACATATTGGACATCTTGGCGTACAATGCCTTTGTCACCTGGATGGCACTGAACCCGGATTGGAAGAGAGGGAAGCTCCAGAGGATAAGCCTTTTTCTCAAGGAAGTGGGAAAGACACTGGGGAAACCTTCAAATCCTGAGAAGACAACATGTTCAAAGAATCTCAGCCTCTGAAGCCACCATCAGGAGGATTCAGGAGGACGATGCTGGTGCCCCAACCACCCATATTGAGCTATGTAAACTGACCTGTTTTCAAATTAAATTCACATAAATCAAAAAGTTATGAAAACCCTTGCTTCATTTGTATATTTGTTGAATTTTGTCCACTGATATATCGATTATAATTGATTTTCTTGATTTTTGTTAAAAAAAACTAAAAAAACGGGTAGCACTTAAATTCATAAATGTGATATAACAAAGCTAAAGGGCCAATATTAACCATATTTGCTGTTCATACTGGTTGCAATTGAGATGAAGTAAACATCTGTTGAGTATTTTACCCAAAAAATTGTTTGATTGTACTGAATTAAACACCCAAAAATCAAGCGGGTCCACCAGACCCGCAATACCTTCTGTGTAACAAAAAAACGAATACCATACAAGGGTTAAACGAGATAATTTAGTTAAGGTCAGGTAAGCCTCAAAAGTTACGCAAAACACATTGGTTAGAGAACCCACTTTCCCACCCTTGTATCAGTGTTCTTGTAATATTTCTTATATGCTGAGTAAGTGTAGATATATTAAAGGCTTGAAATAACCTGAATATAAAAAGATTAACATCTGGCAGATTATATGTTCCCGCGTCTCATTTAATAATGAAAGGAAATAGGTACTTGGTCAGTCCTCAGTCAGTTGGCTGCACCAGCGTCATGCAGTATGCTCTCAAGTGAAGAGTGTTAGGTTGAGATGCAGGTGCCAGTACTCCGTTGGAACAGACCAGCAGTGGCTCCGTGAATGGCTATATGATAAAACTGAATCATGGTGGGAGGCATAATGGCCATAGGAGGATGCCTCATTCTTGTTTTAATGCCCTCTTTCAAAGCACACTCTAGGGCCATTAACAACCTGACGGGTAAACTAGTAGGCTTTTACTAATGATGGTGTGCATTAGTGTGTCATGTACTGCCATACACTCAGGCTCATGCTGGCTAGCTGGCAGGATGGTTTGGCTGAAGGCTCAAACGGCAAGATCCATTGATGTAGGGGGTGGGAGCCTAGCAGATGACCTGCCAACAGCCAAGGACTGTTGAGTATGCACTTTTCTTATGCGGAAGGGAACCCGGATACGTACAGAGTTAACAGTGAGAACGAGATGGGAACAGAGGCAGATCGAGGGCAAGGCTGGAGAAAGGAGGGTTGAAGTGGTCCAAACCCAAAGATCTATTCAGAGTTTTATGAAGTGCATTGCCATGTGTTAGAAAATCAATGGTTTGAGGGGTTTTATTCTCTGTGATATTAAATGTGACTAGCAGAATTGAAATGATTCAAACATGTCACTTTTCAGACATCCTCCATATATTGCTCTGATCTATTAACAAAGAAGCAGAACATTTGATATGTTACTCGAGACCGTGTTGCTAAACTGGTTTTCTGATTGTCCTCTTTGCATGTCCTTTTTCTCCCAGGATCCTGAACGTGTAGACGCACTGATGTAGCAGCATCCCTTCTCCTACTCTCTACCTCCATCTCCTCTGCCCTCTCACCTTCAAGGAAGACAACAGGCCAGATAGCAAGCCGGTCCAGACGGTTTGTTCTGAGCGTGGGAATTATTGCATCGATTAGCACTGCCCTGACTGCTCGCTTTCACTCTGCTCTCTGGCCAAACTGCATCATAGCTGACACGGCAACTGAGGAGGACTGGCACTCCTTCTATTTTTCAATTATTATTATTCCTGTTTTTTGGGCGGGGGAGCAGAACTCTATGCACCTGATGAAGATGTTGACTGAAACTAAACTGGGGGATTAAGTACAGTCCACTGAATGTCTTCACCTTCCTGTCTTTCTGTAGAATTTCCAGCGGACACTTGAAATCCTGCATCATTTTTCACCTTCTTGACCAACTGTGTCAGTGCTGGGGCTTGTCAGATTTGCAGTGTTTGCCCCCCCCCCCCCCCCCCCCCCCAATCAGATCCCCCATTTTTTTGAATCTTTTTTTCCTGTGGGGCTTGGGGTCCGGTTAGGTCCGGCACGCGCTAGACACCTGAAGCTGGGGCGCGGCTCATGGGACACGAGCATGTCGGATCTGGGAGAGCGCCGGCCAGTAAACACAGACTACGCTGTCTCCGTGCTGGAGCAGCTCAAGTTCTTCTACGAACACAAGCTCCTCACTGACATCACACTGCTGGTGGAGGACAATGAGTTCCCCTGCCACAAAATGGTGCTGGCCACCTGTAGTTCCTACTTCAGGTGAGACTGCTGTGGAACTGGAGCTGTGTGAGGGTGTGTGAGACTGCTGTGGAACTGAGTGAGTGTGTGGGAGACTGCTGTGGAACTAAGTGAGTGTGTTTGTGTGCTGGCCACCTGTAGTTCCTACTTCAGGTGAGACTGCTGTGGAACTGGAACTGTGTGAGTGTGCTTGTGTGTTTGCATGCCACCTTTAGTTCCTACTTCAGGTGAGACTGCTGTGGAACTGTGTGAGTTTGTTTGTTTGCATGTAAGGCAGTGAATGAAATACTCCTTGTCTGTGTGCCTGATGAGTCATTCAAAATAATCTCAGATCAAACATCTTGTGTTCATCCTCCTGGATTGGGGCTTTGCCTTTTTAGGCCATAGTGCCATTCACCTTACTTTTGACTTACCATGATCCACTTTGAGCTTTGCCAATATTGTCCATTTGCAATGGTTCTCAAACTGATGGGCTAACATTTTGCCTATGAATGATCCAACAAGGTTTGGCATTCCTCCAAGGAACTTCTTTCCTTCCATCTGCATTACAGTCTAACCACGCAAACTTTCTCAGCTCACACACACACACACACACACACACACACACACAAAGCATTTTGAAATTGCTCCTCACATTCTGATTTAGAAGAAAACTCACAAAATATAATGGGTTTGGGACTCCTACTTTTTTGGCAAAGAGTAATTCATAAAGTCCCTTAGTGCTAAAAAAGTAGCACCTCAGTCTGAGAGAGCTGAAAATTGGCCAGAGGACTCCTAACTCACTAAGACCAACTCCCAAACAAACAGAACACGTCAGTTTCTATCCTTCCACGTTGCAATGTTTTGGAATGCAGATGCACAATTGATCTCTCAATTGCAAGGGAATAATTATAGAGCTTTTTCGTGATGCAATAGGCCTACGTCACCACCCAACCGAAACAACCCACTCAATTCTGAATTGAACGTTTTATTGAACAAATAAACTAGCTCCTGTCTACGCACAGGTGTCATCATATTTTGAAAACTTTGCCTTCGGTCTGTCTGCGATGTTTTTCATAATTATTTAATTTGCAGCTTGTCAATTATTTATGGTTCTTTGCGGTAGGCTATGCAGCGACCTCCTTCTTACCGGCACAGAACTGTCACTCATCAAGCTAGGTCATTGCAAGCAAGCTCGTGCATGAGACTTTACATCAGCCATAGCAACAGAGTCTTTCTCTTAGCTCAGCAGTTTCCACAGAGTCTTTCTCTTATTTAGGAGTTCAAGCTTCTCCTTGGTGAAATTTGGCCTCAGAAGCTTTGTGAAATAGAATTTACAAGAAAACTTTTAATCAAAAGCTTTAGTAGGGCACGATGAAGATTTTTTCCTGAGCCCATTGCTCCTGTCCTCTTGTCACTCTTAGTTCATCCCCTCAGTTTCCTCTCCTCTCCTCCATTTGTCATCTTATTGCGTTCCCTTTTCAATGCATTGGTTCTTCCTTTTTCCATTCTCAAATGAACACATCTCACTATATGTGCTTAAAAGATGAGCAGGAGGGGTCTGGGAGTGGGGATGTCTGACAAATATGCGTGTGTACTGCCCATGGACGTCAGGGATGCGTGGGCATTTGCAAACTTCAGCAGGGCTCTCTGCTGTCTGGTTAGAGTGCGTGTGCGTGTGTGTGTGCGCATTTCAACTGCAGACTATTTATAAAAACATGTAGCCTGGATACCAGCCTGAACTCCGCCCACAAAATGTTTGGTCTGGGAGATTCAGTCTGGACTTGAGCTAGTTGGGAGAGATTCAAGGCGTCGGAAAAGTAATCTGACCAATCAAATTGTAAGGGCGGGCTTTATACGTTGATGGACAGATGACCAACCAACGCTTGAGTTGATTAGATAGATAGATTATACATCGAACAAAGATGGCGCCTCTCGGGAGCTTAGTGGGACATATTTTATATGATTTAAGCTATCTACACGACTTTTTTTTTGTCTACATTGACTCGGTTAGTTGTGTATGTGCAACACGAATGTTGCCGAGGATTGTAGGTCTTAACTGATGCGCTCTAGACCATTATTGATAGCTTATTGCTAATGTTTAGACAAAAAAAACATTGAAACAAATAGTAGCTAGCTATAGCCTTGCTGCTAATATGTACGTGAGCAGGCATATCTCACAGATATTGACAGCGCATTCATTTTGAAAGAGGAACAGAGAAACGCGATCAAGGCATTTGTCGATCGAAAATATGTTTTTGCCGTCCTTCTTACGGGATCCGGTAAAAGTTTTAATGTATCAGATGGTCATACTATGTTGCTCTGATTAGTTGTAAGTATCCAATTGAGTGAAGAGGCATTTTTTTTCCTGGTTCGTTGAAATACGCCCCATAATCACAGCCCAATGGCTCAGCATCAGACTCATATTCTGACTAGAATTATGAGTATGACATCGTCAGGCTAAAAAACACGTCCACCTCCGTTAAATCTCCTGTTGAATGTGAAACCAACGCATGAGCTAGAGGTGTGAATCTTCAATGACCTAAGGGGGAATGGTTCGATTATAAAGCGATTTCTCATCCGTGTGTTTTCAAGATTTGAACAATGTTTTCCCTTTAAACCCTTTAGTTAACGGCTGCTATAAATTAGCAGAAATATAACTTGTTGAAAGATTACCCAGCAGTAATGTCTAAACACTATAGATTTTGAACTGCATTGTGATTACAAATTCCATAAAAATTAAATAGTTTGCACATTGCACAAATTCTGTACTTATAATCGGCCTACAGGATAAATGGTTACTATCCTATGTATCAAAAAATATACAAAAATATATATAACAGCTGTTGCTCATAAGATCGGATATGGTTATCCATATCACACGGTCGTATAAACACAAAATTCTGTATACATTCTTCATTCATTATTACAACTAAACACCACAGTGAAAATAGTTCTTTAAATTCTTTATACTGGCATGCATATTCCTTAACTCATTTTAATTTATTTATTTCAATTATTTTACGTTATTTTAAAAGATGAAACGAGTTCCCCAACCATAATGAGAGCCCACTGATTTGCAGTTTGGGTGATTTGGGAGACATATATATTTTGTTTTTGGTGGGAAATATTTAAGCGCCACCGTGTTATGTGTCCAGGAGACCTGATGTAGGCAAGTGGTGCTGATCAGAGAAATGTTTGCGAAATCCTCATGTCTGTCCTGCAGTGTGTACAGTCCAATTCTGCGAGCAAACAGTGTTTTATTTTAATTTGGTTTTGATTTTCACGTTTCCAGAGCCATGTTCATGAGTGGCCTGAGCGAGAGCAAGCAGACTCACGTCCACCTGCGCAACGTGGACCCCGGCACCCTGCAGACCATCATCACCTACGCTTACACGGGCAACCTGGTCATCAACGACAGCACGGTGGAGCCCCTCTACGAGACTGCATGTTTCCTCCAGGTTAGTGAGCACCTCCCCTGGAACACTCCCCTGCTATGAGAGTCTGTTTCCTCCAGGTTAGTGAGCACCTCCCCTGGAACACTCCCCCTCTATGAGAGTCTGTTTCCTCCAGGTTAGTGAGCACCTCCCCTGGAACACTCCCCTGCTATGAGAGTCTGTTTCCTCCAGGTTAGTGAGCACCTCCCCTGGAACACTCCCCTGCTATGAGAGTCTGTTTCCTCCAGGTTAGTGAGCACCTCCCCTGGAACACTCCCCCTCTATGAGAGTCTGTTTCCTCCAGGTTAGTCAGTACCTCCCCTGGAACACTCCCCCTCTATGAGAGTCTGTTTCCTCCAGGTTAGTGAGCACCTCCCCTGGAACACTCCCCCTCTATGAGAGTCTGTTTCCTCCAGGTTAGTCAGTACCTCCCCTGGAACACTCCCCTGCTATGAGAGTCTGTTTCCTCCAGGTTAGTGAGCACCTCCCCTGGAACACTCCCCCTCTATGAGAGTCTGTTTCCTCCAGGTTAGTGAGCAGCTCCCCTGGAACACTCCCCCTCTAAGAGAGTCTGTTTCCTCCAGGTTAGTCAGCACCTCCCCTGGAACACTCCCCCTCTATGAGAGTCTGTTTCCTCCAGGTTAGTCAGCACCTCCCCTGGAACACTCCCCCTCTATGAGAGTCTGTTTCTTCCAGGTTAGTCAGCACCTCCCCTGGTACACTCCCCCACCCATCTCCAACAAGTGCCCCTCTGGAGTATTATTCCCCCCCCCCAGATCAGCACAGGCCGAACCCGGGCATGTCAAAGCTTCTGGGATGAAAGAGTGAGTTCTACTGAATCTAAACCCCCTAGGAGATGGGGAAGCTCTGCTTCAGACCCTGGTTTGGTCCTAGTTTTTAAATGAGAATATTAATTGTTAGTATATGACCTTTTAACAGTACAATTGTTTACTGATTTTGTCTGTAGTCAAATCCAAATAGTTATTGTGTGGGGGTGTCTGAAGTGCCAGTTTTTACCCAGGAAAGCATAGCTGGAGATTTTCCCCAAAGCGAAGCTGTAGCCACTCACACTCAGCAGTCTGTAACTCCCCATGGTGTTCAGCTGAGCTTGACGGCCTGACACATTTAAAGTGAAAGTGAAAGGGAAAGTCCTCTCTGGCAGAGGTGGTGTAGACACACACACTCTGAAATTAATCTCTGCATTTAACCCATCCAGGGAAGTGACACACACACACACAGTGAAGTGAAGTAACACTAACCCGGAGCAGTGGGCTGCCATTGGCGGCGCCCGGGGAGCAGTGATCGGGGTTAGGTACCTTGCTCAAGGGCACTTCAGCCGTGGATGTGGGCATGGAAGAGCAGTGGTCTACCACTTCCCCCGCCCACATTTTTCCTACTGGTCGGGGATCGAACCGGCCGGCCTGAAACCCTAACCAGTAGGCCACGGCTGCCAATGCCAATGCCAGGGGCTCCCGGGTGAATCGGTGGGTGGGATGCATCCATCTTTCTACCAGTGCTCAGCAAACCTGATGTTTTTTCCTTTCCCCTCTCTGCGGTCTCTCTCTCAGGTGGAGGACGTTCTGCTGCAGTGCCGAGACTACCTGGTGAAGAAGATCAATGCTGATAACTGTGTGCGCATGCTGAGCATCGGCGACATGTTCAGCTGCAGCGAACTCAAGCAGAGCGCCAAGCGCATGGTGGAACACAAGTTCCCGGTGGTCTACCGGCAGGACGCCTTCCTGCAGCTGTCGCACGAGCTGCTGCTGGACGTGCTGAGCAGCGACAACCTCAACGTGGAGAAGGAGGAGACCGTGCGGGAGGCGGCCATGCTGTGGCTGGAATACAACATGGAGGCACGCTCACAGCACCTGTCGTCAGTGCTCAGCCAGATCCGCATCGACGCGCTCTCCGAGGTGACCCAGCGCGCCTGGTTCCAGGGCCTGCCGCCCAACGACAAATCTGTGGTGGTCCAGGGACTCTACAAGTCCATGCCCAAGTTCTTCAAGCCGCGCCTGGGCATGACCAAGGAGGAGATGCTGATCTTCATGGAGGCGGAGCAGCCCAGCAGCAGCGAGGTGATGGTGGGGTCCCAGTATGCTGTGGTGTGCTACAGCTCACAGGCTGAGAAGGTGTACAAGCTGCGCAGTCCACCGGGAGACCTGCAGAAGGTTGGCACGCTGGTCACCTCGGACAACGACGTGTACATCGCCGGGGGTCAGGTGCCCCTGAAGAGCCCGCTGGCGGCGGCGGGCAGCAGCCACAGCCACCATGGCAAGGCGGGCAAACTGCAGGCAGCCTACCGTGCCACCGACAGCTTCTTCTGGTTCGACGCTCAGCAGAATGCCTGGGTGGTGAAAACGCCCATGCTGTGTGCCCGGACCAGACCCGCCCTGGTCTACTGCGAGGGCCACATCTACGCCATCGGCGGGGACAGCGTGGGCGGCGAGCTGAACCGGCGCACGGTGGAGCGCTACGACCGCGAGCGAGACGAGTGGACCATGGTGAGTCCTCTGCCCTGTGCCTGGAGCTGGAGCGCAGCGGTGGCGGCCCGCGAGCGGATTTACGTCATGAGCCACGACCTCACCTACTGTTACTTCCCCCGCGCCGACGCCTGGGCTGAGATGGCCTCTCGCCGCACCAGCCGCTGCTTCGCCTCCGCCGCCGCCCTGGGCGACCAGATCTTCTACGTGGGCGGCCTGCACGTGGTGAGCAACTCGGGCACACGGCCGCAGGCCAGCACGCTGGACGGCTCCGCCGTGACCGTGGAGGTGTACGACGTCGGCAAGAACGAGTGGCGGGCTGCGGCTAGCATCCCGGCACGGCGCTACTCAGATCCGTGCGTGCGGGCCGTGGTACTCTTCAACCAGCTGTGCATCTTCATGCGGGAGACGCATCTCAACGACCGCGCCAAGTACGCGCTCTACCAGTACGATAGCGAGCGAGACTGCTGGTGTCTGCGGCAGCCTGTGTCTGAGCGCGTGCTCTGGGACCTGGGCAAGGACTTCCGCTGCGCCGTGGGCAAGCTCTACCCGTCCTGTCTGGAGGAGTCGCCATGGAAACCCCCTACGTACCTGTTCTCGCCCGACGGCGCAGAAGAGATAGAGATCGATGGGGAGATCGTCTCGCTACCACACGTATAGCTCCAGCGCACACCTCCCCTGATGAACGTGCTTCCCAACAGACACCAAACCCAACCTCTCCTCCACCCTGATAAATGAGTTGGACTGTGCCTCAGGTTGAGGAGGGAGTAGGTACATGGACAGGCCAATACATACATGAATCTTTGGGGGAGCACTTTGGAACAAAAAGAGTGCAAAGGGGAGGCTCTGTTTCATCCGATAACCAGGGTGTATTTTCCGTTTTAGCCAAGCTCTAAAAGGAAACTTTTCTTTGGTGACACGCATACCAAAATGGGACTCCCCTGCCCCCTGATCAGCCCCAAGTATGCAGACCCCCCCCCCCCCCCCCCCCCCCACCCCTCGAGCCACCAGCTCGACCCAGCCCAACTGACCTCCTCCAAGCTCTGGTAATGCTTCTCATGTATCACACCACTTTAACCTGTTTCATCAAAACTCTGCCTTGAGTCAACGAAAAGAAAAACAAAACAACTTGTAATCTCTTAAAGTACTAGTCGTCTCAAAGATAGAAAATGAAACATTTGTTTTTTCTTTGTCAAGTATTATTCCATGTCTGATACTCTCTCTCTTCATGATGTGATAATCTAAAGATAACGATGACTATTATGATAATGACAATGATGCACTTAGTGGCAAACCTCCTCTGAATGACTCTCCTCTCCTTATGGCAACTGTACCAAAACCTCTCCTCCTTCTCTTCTCGCCCTCCTGTTCCACTGAGCTGCAGATGAATCTCTCCTATGCTAACCATGTGTAAGAACAGGGGGTGTGTGTGTCTGTGTGTCTGTGTGTGTGTTAGGAGATGTAGTCTGTCTGGGGTGTTTAAAGGTGGCTGCTGGTCCAGTCCCCCTACTGTCGTTCCCACTCCGGGCCCATCCTCTTCACACCTAGCTGTCCCACCGTAGTCTCTGCCCTCTGCTTTGTCACTGTCTTCTCTCCAAATTGGTCCCCCATCACACATTTGCTGGAGTTCTATCGCTTTTTTTTTTTCTCCACCTTGTTCCTCTTGGGGAGAGTGTGGGTCTCTTCCACACAAGTATGCACCTCCCTGCTCTTCTCTGTTTGACAGCCAAAAAATACACTTGGGCTCATGCATTTTCATTTCAAAGCTGCTGAAATATTATATATATATATTATATATATATATAATTTTTCCATATTTTACAATGAAGAAAAACTGTTAGTGTTGGGAAAATAACCAGGTCTATTTTGTATTAGTCTTTTTTTATTATAAAAAAGTAGTGTGATTTGTGTTTAGACATCCATTTCCCTTTTTTTTTTGGAGTGAAAATATTGAGGAATCTTGCTGCTGATTGGGTCATGAAGAGGCAATGCCCAAAAGCTGTTGCTACGGCGATCGTCCCAGCAACCACTAGCAGTAGCGGGAGAGGTCAGGGAGGAGAGGAGCTTCCTCTTACCTTTATAAAACAGGAGCACGGGTGCTTCATGTCAAACCTTACTAGCATGTTAAGCTGCATCATGTTCCTTTGGCACTGTATTTTGAATGAACATTAATTTATTAAAAAAACATTCATAAATGTGGTCCAGCCTAGTGTCTTTTTTTTTTCGTTAGAATGGTCTGATAATTTGACATTTAAAGTGATAAATACATTCTAATCCTCATCACCGTCAGTCAGCCATGCTGATTATCTGCACTGAAGCATGGGTAATGAATAGTACACAAAGAAGGCAAAGGTATGTCCCTGGCCGACAGGCAGTGTTTTTGCTATTCAGTGGTGGCAGCAAAACAAGCAGCCGCTCACAAAAGCCAGCTAGCAATTCCCCTCCGGCTAATTCATCTCAGTCATGGGAACGGCCACTCGGTTCATCTGGTCAGACTATAGCGCGGCATTGTTGTTGACTGGCACGTGGGCGAGATGTTTTTGTCTGGTCATGTCTGCTCAGTGTCCCACCACCCCCTCTATGCCGGCCTCCGGTTGGGATGACCTACATTTTAACGGAGAGAAGCCAGCCTAGCACTCGTCTGGAATCAAAGAGGAGCGATGACAAACAAAACCAACCCTCTGCAGAACATCTTTTATTTTCATCTTCAATATGAAGATCTATTTTTAAATGTCAGTTTCTCCCCCTATAATTTAGAAATGAAGATGCATCACAAGATTAATAGTTCTTGTTTAATACAGCAGTATAATTACCGTAATTATTTTTTCATCTCTGACTTCAAAAGCATTTTTCAGGAAAATAGGTTGAGAATTATACAACTCTTGCTGGAATAGGAATACATTCATATTTATATACACATGTACATATTTCTATGAGATAAAACAACTAATGCAGATAAGATATCAATATCAATACTGATATTGTCACTAGTCCAGGGAGAACACGATAAAAAGTAAGGAGAGCACTGGGTGTCATCAATTAAATTAAAAGAAAAAACATAACCCTAAGACATCCTCCCAATATGTCAATCTAGGTCTATTCAGCATTCTCACCAAAACAGTTTAGTGCTCCAGCTTCAGTGGGTGTGTTGCAAACCCCTGCAATTCAAAAATGCAAATATAAGAGGTCAATGCATGACATGTCTGAACACTTAGTCTAAGAGGTTCACTGTTTTACACTTTATCCTTCATTAAAGCACAATATTCTGTACAGTAGGCAGAAGATGGGGGAAACATATAAGGGTTAACCCTCTCAGGCACGTGCTAATGCATACACTTGAATGAAAACCAATCTACGGCAGACACCAAAGGTCAAAACTCAACAGCATCAAACAAACCAAAATTTGTTTTCCAAGCTTCCAAAAGGACAATCTATTAGGACAGACTGACTGCAGTGAACACTCAGAACAGACTGAGATCACATCAAGTTGAAGAGACAGCTATTTCAAAGATTGGCATTTTCATGAAAGATGGTTAGATAAATAACTAATTATAACCTAGGATTGAGATCTTATTACTGGGTGAGATCAAGGTTCAACACGACTGAGGATCCATAAACACTGACAATGAGGTGTCTTGAGAACATCCTCTTTTTTCAACAGGTAATACCTGGAGGGAGGGAGCTCCATGAAGCCCCATGCCATCCTTGATTGTGCAATGCTGTCTTAAACTAAGAATGACATCTCTTCCAATGGCCACACTGGAAAGGCCATCCTTGGAGAAGCTACTACGTGCTAGTACTGACCAAAGCCTCAAGGGCCTCAACTGTAGTGAGATGAGACTTCAGTCAACATGCTAGTGCTGTCCAAAGCCCCAAGAGCCTCAACTGTAGTGAGATGAGACCTAAGTCAGCCTCTGTAGCAGGATCTACAAAAGGGCAAGGGAATGTCTCTTAAAACTGAACAGAATTTTCAGCAGCAGAAAATACCCCATTCAATTCAAAAGATGGAAAAACAAAGACAGCTGGTTTCAGACCTACAGCAGTGTTCACTCCCTGCCTCAACAGCCTTGACAACCGCGCGCTCTCACACACACTCATGCGCGCGCTCACACACACACACACACACACACACACACACACACACACACACACACACACACACACAAACACAACATACTTCCAGAACACTTAGACTTTGATCGTTCATGATCCATTGAGGTGGGAAAATAACAGAAATCTCAGGGAGGAAGTCATCAGGAAGATAGCCATTGGTGTACAATGCTTCAACAGTTCTGGTTAGTGGTAAAGAATGGAGAGATACAGATTGGAGATAAAAAAGGACTTAAGTGTGGAGATAGTATTTTTTTCTTGTCTTGATGGTGAGGTCCAGGGCTAACAGTACCTGATATCAAGTTCATCCTAAAGCCCAAGTTCAAGTGAGCAATGGATAGCATGCCAATGCAGCCAATGGCTGGAATACCAATAATCTGTGGTTGGACATCAGTGTTTCTTGACCCATGAATCTGTGGTTGGACATCAGTGCTTCCTGACCCATGAATCTGTGGTTGGACATCAGTGCTTCCTGACCCATGAATCTGTGGTAGTACATCAGTGCTTCCTGACCCATGAGTCAACCAAGGACGTGTGTCAGGAAAGGTGACTAGTGCCCCTGGATTGTCTCTGGGTCTGGGTCTGGGTCTGGTTACAGTTCATGAAGAGGTGTGGGTGTCACTCATTGGTAGCTGGAGTCTCGGGACAGGCTGGGGAAGCCTCAGCAGCAGGCTGGGCCAGGGTGGAGAACCACGATGACATGGCTGACTTGGCACTGGTCAGGGCGTCCCCCACAGACTGACCTGAGGGCAAGGACAAAACCATTAGATGAATCCTGAGAGAAGGATTTTTAAAAATAGAACAGAACAATGTTTAAGAATTTAAGTATCAATAAAATACATTCACATAAAAGTACACAATTTGTAGTACCATACAATCTAAAAGCAATCTCCAGAGAGGTGGGATGTTGTGTCTTTGGGTTAACCATGTCTCTTCCACTCACCTACAGCCTTCCCCGTCTGAACCACGCTCCGGCTGGTGGTCATTACAGCGTTGCCAATCTTTTTCCCACGCTCACTATTTTGCACAGAGCTGGAATACCACAAGGAAAAGAGAGTAAGCGACCACTACCAAGTCTCCAAAAACACACCCACTCTCTCTCACACACACACACACACACACACTCTCTCTCACACACACACACACTCTCTCTCTCACACAAACACAATGACACATAAGTACACCCACTCTCTCACACACACACAGTGAAACATTTCAATCCCTTCCTGGTATGAAGTCTCCCTGTCATTAATTACAGTTTGAGCTGCAATATTACAAATATGATATTAAATATTTAATTAAATGCTGAGAAGCATTAATCTCTCAGATAGCAAAGTAATACACATTTCTTTTTAATCTATTTCTATTTATTTATTTTAAGACTCTCAGTGACTTCCACCTCAATATTCATTTTGTTCATTTATTTCTGGTAAATAAACAAATATGATGGAGAAATCCAACATGAGACCCATAAGGGCATTATTCACCATTCAGTTACAGCCACTGACTTTAGGGGTTTAGCTCAAAAAGGCTATTTAGAAATGCTTCTTGGGATATATACTCGGTCAACAAGGTCCTGGTAAGTATGGCATATTTCTTAGGGTATCAGAAACAAGCATTATTCAAATTTGAATACATTTCTGTAAAAGTGTCTGTAGTTTGATAAATATGATCTCAATGTCTGTAGTTGGTTAAATATGATCTCAATGGGACCGCCCCTTCTGGAAAAGCGACTTCGTTTGTTTGAGAAATATGATCCGAATGGCTGTAATATTTGGGAGTTCTCACTTGACATGAAATGTTACACTCTAATCTTGAAAGTGGAAGCCACCCCTAGTTCACTTTACATGAAACGTTACACTATAATCTTGAAAGTGGAAGACATTCAAGGCTCATTTATGCTCCCTTCACATGTGAAAATAAATATGTCTATTTCAAACGATGTGTCCTTGGCGTGGATGTTAAGCTATACATCCACTAGAGGGCCGCTCCACTTTTACTTCGCTACCATCCAACTCATGTTTGATTCCCGTCCATTTTTTATAATTTCTTTGTTTGGCGTGGATGTTAAGCTATACATCCACTAGAGGGCCGCTCCACTTTTACTTCGCTACCATCCAACTCACGTTTGATTCCCATCCATTTTTTATAATTTCTTTGTTTTGTCTTGCTTGAACTGTTTGCTACACTGCCCCCACGATTTGCGATGGTACTGGTCCGTATCCGTAAGCTTTCAGAAGACAAATACGGACGAAATGAACGCAGAGTCCGGACAGAAGGCTCCGTCCATATACATATACATATACATATACATATACAACACTGAGCATAAATTAGCCTTCACAATATTTATCTAGTCAGTGCATATTCGCAATTTGCAATTTGCTTCGATTCGTCTTTTTTGCTTGAATAGGATTTCCAAACAACCTTCATGGTTGTTGATTCATCCTCAAAAATCAATAGATTTTTGTATTTGACTACTTGGGGCATATGAGGCTATAAAACTGTGTTGCAAACAAGTCTGCTAATACTGGCACAATGCACTTAAAAATGAAAACAATGAGAATGAGCTTAACATCAGTCAAACTACCATGATTGCCACACTGAAATATAATGACTCATTTGTCAGACCATGCCGTTTGTGGAAAGTAGCATGTGACAAAACTGACCTGATAGATTTTTTTGTTTAAGCAAATGAAAATTGAGAGAAATACAAAGCTCATTGCCTTACACATAGTCTTTCCCACAAACATTATCACATTTTATACAGAGTTCTTCATCCTAAGATGTTGAGTCTGTTTCCTGGGAGCACCCAAAGACCTGATACTGATGACTCCAGGTACAGGTCACACTCTAGCCTCTAGAATACCAAGTGGAGAGAAGAGGTCTGCTCTCTGCCTGACAGCAGTGGCCAAGGAGCCATGCCTATGAAACCTGATCAGAGGGCTCTTTGTAACACAATTCCCCTCCTCTGTTTTGACACTCAATACCAGCATTGTTGGTCTCATATCCAATGCTACACACTTTCCACTGAGGGCAACCCAGTGCTGTTGACTGTAGCCATTTCAATTCAAAGGAAGCCAGATTGCCCTTTTCCTGCCTTTTCTGCTCCTTGGCGTTGCCAGGGGGAGTGTTTACTTGCCTTGAGAAGGGATACAGGAAGTGACTGGGGGGGGGGGGGGGGGGGGGGGGGGGGGGCAATGCAGACCGACACAAAGAGTGCAAAAACACACCACCCTCTTTCTTTCTCTGTGTCAGTCATCATCCTACCAAGACTATGGGCATGTACTGATGGTTATAGAGAAAGAGATTATAGAGACAGGGCGACACAAAGTGTGCTTAATATTAGGCATGATTGCTAGTCCAAATACAGAACAATACATTTGATCTATTTGAGAGCTAGATGGAGCTAGACCACGTCTGTTTATTTGTTTACCAAGGCATTACGACAAAGTTCACAGGGTGCCTGACACCCCAGCCAGCACAGGAAGTCAGAGGCCAATATATCAGCAACAAGCAGCCCTGCTGGTGTTCTCACCATAAAGCTATCAATAGATGAGCCCGGATGAAGACACCCTTGCATGAACCCCCATCACACACACACACACACACACACACACACACACACACACACACACACACACACACACACACACACACACACACACACACACACACACACACACACACACACACACACACACGCAGCTGCTCACACACAAGGGGAGCAAATATTCCCTGTGTAATCCTAGAGGCTTTCATTTTAAGGATGGGGCACAGGCAGAAATCCTATACCAGCCCAGATCACCTTCCCACTCTTAACTTCCTGGACTGAAACCAAGTGCACACACACATGTGCACAGACAGATGGACAGATATGCAAGACCTTTTTCTTTTTTTTCTTACTGAACTCTTTTTTTTTTTTTTTAAAGATCTAAGTCCATGAGTATGAGGAAGCCCAGGCTGATTCCTTCTCCATCATGGTCAACAGCAGCACAGCGCTATGTACAGGTGGACATGAAGTCTGGAAGGCTGCAATGTGCTGAAAGTGTGAGTGAATAGCCAGCAGACATTCTAGACGGACCATGTTGACACAGAAAGAGGCACCCAACGGATTATATTCTTCGAATCCATCAAGAGCGTTTTAGAAAGAGGGATTGGGTTGGGAGAGACAATGGCGTATGATGTTTAGGAAAATTTCATATCATAACATAAATGAAGAGTTTTTTTTGCAGAATCTACATAAACACTATTAATTGACCACCTTTGACTTATGGCAAGTTAGATATGTTTTACTTCCTTTGACTGCCACATGGTGGCAGCAAGTGGTCAGCTTTCTCCTTCAACAGGCACTCTTATTTCCTCCACCGTGTCGTGTCCTGTCTGTCTGTCTGTCTGTCTGTCTGTCTGTCTGTCTGTCTGTCTGTCTGTCTGTCTGTCTGTCTGTCTGTCTGTCTGTCTGTCTGTCTGTCTGTCTGTCTGTCTGTCTGTCTGTCTGTCTGTCTGTCTGTCTGTCTGTCAGCAGGATTACACAAAACTCCTGGCCCAATTTTCATGAATCCTGATATTAAAGGTGTAGAATGGGCTACGGAAGAACACAAGACATTTTGGAGTGGATCTAAATCATCGGAGGAACCTCAAATTATTTTTTGCTTTTGTTAACATTGTGAGAGGGCATTTGGCCGTGGTGGAGGTCTGCACTGTCCTATTGGTCCTTCCAGTTAATGTGGTGCATCTGCCTGCAGCTCTTCATATTTACAGAATCGCATTAACGGATCACGATACTCGTTTGAAGGATCTATATTAAATTTTTCCGTTTACGATCAAGGTCTTAATTCTCCAAGGAATAGCCAGGAAGGGGACGGACATGGGCTAGAACTGGGTCAAAGCGCTAAACCTATGCTAGTGACTCCAGCTGATCCAGTAGCAGGAGTATTCACTGAGAGACTAAAGCTATGCTAGTGACTCCAGCTGATCCAGTAGCAGGAGTACTCACTGAGAGACTAAAGCTATGCTAGTGACTACAGGTGATCTAGTAGCAGGAGTACTCACTGAGAGACTAAAGCTATGCTAGTGACTACAGGTGTTCTAGTAGCGGGAGTACTCACTGTGAGACTAAAGCTATGCTAGTGACTACAGGTGTTCTAGTAGCGGGAGTACTCACTGAGAGACTTAAGCTATGCTAGTGACTTCAGGTGATCTAGTAGCGGGAGTACTCACTCTGTGAGGCTAAAGCTATGCTAGTGACTACAGGTGATGTGGTAGCGGGAGTACTCACTGTGAGACTAAAGCTATGCTAGTGACTATAAGTGATGCAGTAGCAGGAGTACTCACTGTGAGAGGCGCAGCTTCATGTCAGTCACACTGTACTGGCCAAAGCAAGGATGGCTATGGGAGCAAGAGACACAGATAATGGTGAAGGCAGTGGAAGGCGTCACAGACACAAAAAGCAAATTATTCTGTTTGTAAACAGTACTAAACACCACTCTGAACTCTAGCAGGTGTACAAACAAATGTTACTTTTAATAATAGTTTTGCCCCTCCACCTAGGCCCCAGCCTTACCCAGGGGTGATCTCAGCCATGGCCGGGTGCTTGTTGCTGTACCACACTCGGAAGTTATGCGTGATCTTCCAGGCAGAGACGAATGGAGCTCCATAATCAGCCAACATCTTCTCATTATCTAGACAGGGCAGAGGGCCAAGCTTCATTACACACACTAGCCCCTTATACATGCGTCAATGTAAAGCTGTTACATCGCTTCTACCACGATAGAAACTCGCGAACGTGTTACAATTGCCTCATGTATAAGGGGTCTAGATGTAAACCGTTAGTTTTTCCGCTGATCGTCTGAAGCTTTCGAGAGAGGTGGTTTACCACGTTCGTTCGGCTTAGAAAAGGGCGTGTCAAATCAGGCCGATGTGTCATGGGGGAGGCCGTGCGTGACTGGGGGGAGACGGTGACAGGAGGCTAGAAAGTTAGAGGCTAGAAAGTTCACTCCATCATCTCTTTGAAATTCCTTATTCCATGAGTGGTAGGCTACAATGTGACTGGCTGTTTTAAAATATAACTAATAGCCTAACGAAACAAAATAACCCAGGAAGTTTCATCTTCGAGACGTTAAGGCTTCTTCCAATACTGACAGCTGACTCATAGCTTGCAGGTTTGCGGGAGACGCGACATTTGAGGGATGTCACTTAATTTAAACCTTTTTTGCTTCCGTTAGTGTGTGTGTGTGTGTGTGTGTGTGTGTGTGTGTGTGTGTGTGTGTGCTAGAGACAGAGAGGACTCAGTAAAACATCGGAAACACCGTGTCTCGTAAGCCTTAAGCTATCAATCACCCCCACAATGAAATATGCCATTACAGTCGCGACAAACTTCTTGGCATTGTGGTGCGCCCAAAACGCAAGCTATAAACATAGCCATCCTAATGTAACCAAAATATACCTCTGCTGATATGCCTAACCTTCGTTCTATTTAGAATTTGTCTTAGCACTATGCAGGAATAAAATAGCATCTACAGTGTCAGGATTCAGGCGAGAGCGCCTGGCTTCTATAACGCGCCCTGCTGCACTGAAGGAGCGCTCACTCGCAGCACTTGTTGCTGGAACGCATATAATTCGTTTTGCAAGGTGCTGTAGTCGTGGGAACGACTGGCCTGGTTTCTCCCAAAAGGAAAGTAGATTTTCCTCTGCTGATCCCGCGTCTATATGGAAGTTTGTAGAGAGATTGCCGGGGAGTAAAATGCTCCCTTTCCTTTACGTCTGCTGCTGGCTAGTAATACAGACAGCCGGAAAGGTTAATAAACGGAATGAAATAGCTACACATTACACACGCTATGTTTTAATAAAAACCCTGGTTACTCACATACTGGTTAACACTGTTTGTTACAGCACATAAATGTTTGTCGCTACATCCAAACTGCGTCACCGTTGTCCCTCCCTGTGCTCCAGCCTCACCATTTTGCTTGCAATGTGAATCATTTAATTTAAATATGCTTATTGGCATTTGTTGCACCTTAATCATTTTCTACAAACATGATATGCTATGTATGGTGTAGTAGACTGAGACTCTATTCACTACTGCACAAAAACTAGACACGTTTGAAAAACTAGACGTTTGCAATGAAGTAGGTTAAACAACTTTCGCCAATATCTCCGTAAGGGAGATGGGTTATGTGCTCAAATTTCCTGGGATCAAAGAAGACGTTATTATTCATGTGCAAACTAAAAATCACGTCTCAGGATTGCTGCGCATGCAAGTTATTTCGGGTGTCTCAACTGTAACTAATACCACTGTCATATAATTATGAGTCCAGTAAAAGACGGAGCAAACACAGTTTTCTACCGTTGTTGAAACACATCCACGCGTAGACTCGTTTTCTTTCCATCCGAGAGTGGTTATTCAAAGAAAATATTAAGAACTATATGCTGATAGAAAGAAGGGAACTTTAAGCCACTACACTGCCTGTGCCCGATGCGGATCCACGTTGATGTTGTTAGTAAACAAACCAGGTGGGAGCACATCTCCGTGGTCTTTGCGCATGCCCGAGGCAATGTAACAGCTTCACATTTTGCACATGTATACAGGTAACGACAAGAGCCGTTTCCCTTGAAAATCTTCACACCTACACGCGAATACGATACGATAAACTGATCTGATCTCAGTGGCACATGTATAAGGCCCTACTCATTCATTAAGATGACCAATTAATCAGCTAATATCAGTGAAACATGTATTTCCACAGCATTTGCCAGAACAGCTAACAGCTATGTCAGTGTGAGCTATGACTGTACAGCTGTGTGCGTGTGTGTTTGTGTGTGTGTGTGTGTGTGTCTGTGTGCCTTTGTGTGTGTGTCTGTGTCTGTGTGTCTGTGTGTCTGTGTGTCTGTGTGTCTGTGTGTCTGTGTGTCTGTGTGTCTGTGTGTCTGTGTGTCTGTGTGTCTGTGTGTCTGTGTGTCTGTGTGTCTGTGTGTCTGTGTGTCTGTGTGTCTGTGTCTGTGTGTCTGTGTGTCTGTGTGTCTGTGTGCGCAAGGTACCATCATCCTGAAGTGTGGGGCAGAAAAGTGAGAGAAAGGGTGTGTTCCATTCTCTCTAGTTTAGTGATTTGTTAATAAGTTAATGAATAGCAGTTTAGAGCAGCGGGTACAAATACCAATGCTCTCTGAAAGTTAATAGCCAACATTTCAAGCCATTCTAAGCCTTATGTAGACAGCACTACAACAAAAACAGCTAAATGCAGTTAAATTAGTGAAATACATTTACATCTGCTTTAAATGTACTTAATAGGTCTGTGTGTGTCTGTGTGTCTGTGTGTCTGTGTGTCTGTCTGTCTGTCTGTCTGTCTGTCTGTCTGTCTTTTAGTACCCTGCTGTAGCGTGGAAGACAGCAGTGAGAGCACATAAAGGTTGAACTGTGCTCTGATCCACTCATCGCCCCCCTCCCAGCCGGTGCCGTCCAGGAAGACGTCCTCACGGTTCTCCGTCACATGCTTGACCAGGTAGTCTGCGAAGCGCAGGTCAGCTGTGGTCAGGCTCAGCAGCCGCCGCAGCTCAGGGTCCTGGATCTGGATCCGGGCCTCCTCCACCTGGACACACACATCATGGGCTCAAATCAGTGTCAAAACAAGCATCTGCTGCACAACAATATAACTGGTGTATATAGACTAAACACTTAAAATAGTAGACAAGCCAGGGAGATGGAGAGATAGAGAAATGAGGGAAAGCTGAAGGACCAAAGCAAGGAGAAGAGCGATGTTGGGCAGTGAGAATGTGAAGAGATGAGAAGGGAGGAGAAGAAAATGACCTTTGGAGTAAGGAGAAGAGCGGTGTTGGCCAGTAAGTCAGTGGGAATGTGAAGAGATGAGAAGGGAGGAGAAGAAAATGACCTTTGGAGTAAGGAGAAGAGCGGTGTTGGCCAGTAAGTCAGTGGGAATGTGAAGAGATGAGAAGGGAGGAGAAGAAAATGACCTTTGGAGTAAGGAGAAGAGCGGTGTTGGCCAGTAAGTCAGTGGGAATGTGAAGAGATGAGAAGGGAGGAGAAGAAAATGACCTTTGGAGTAAGGAGAAGAGCGGTGTTGGGCAGTAAGTCAGTGGGAATGTGAAGAGATGAGATGGAAAGAGAAGAGAATGACTCACGTCTACTATGGCATCACTCAGGTGCCTCTGCTGACGGAAGAGGATGTTGGTTGCCCCGGCAACAAAGCCACGCACTGTCACATCTGACAGCAGGTGGTGCTGCTGCAGGGCCATGTACGGCATACACAGGTAACCCTGGCAACACATTTCAGAGTAAACTATTTAGAGTAAACAATTGCAATATCTGAAATATCTGAAATAGCATATACTACAGTGACAAGTTGTGTAACCTTTGTGAATCAAGTTATTAAACCACAAAAAGCAAAGAAGTTGTTGTATTTGTTAATGGATGGTAATCTGTACACTGTGTTCCGAGTGTTTAATATTGTATCACATGTAAAAACACTTCCAATGCACTGGTTGAATTTCATTTCCCAATACTCCAAATACCTGTTCACATAAGTGATAACCTTGGCAGCCTGAATTGTGTATACCGTCTACCAGAATGTGTGGATGGCTCAGAGTTTGATCGAGCACGCAAGTATGTGCCCCCCTACCTTAGTAAAGATGGCGAGAGGCAGGCCATATTGGTCCTCCTCCAAGCCAGACACCAGCCCCTGGGTGAGGACGCCCTGACCGCCTGCATTGGACTGAGGCTGCACCGTGATGGGCTGGCCTGAGGCGGGCTCAAAGGCCTCACTATCCTGCTCCCCTTGGCATGGTCCTGACCCCGACCCTCCACCGGCCTCCTCCTCCTCCTCCTTCTGCTGCTGCACCTCCTCCAGCACGCTGGGGTCCAGGGTCTCCCAGTCGCTCTCAGAGGAGTCCGGCGAGGCGCGCTGGGGGGGCTTGAGGAGGTGGCCGTCCTCCCTGAGGGGGCTGCAGGGAGGGGACAGGGCTTTTGGGGTATCAGTGGCCCCCTCCAGCTCACGGGTGGCATTGGCAATGTCTGTGACAGACACAGACACAAACTCCTCAGCGCCTGGCACACTTTCGATGACCGGGCTCAGCTCTTCAGACACGCTGCTCCTGGGCTTGTAGTGGGAGGAGTCAGCGAGGCCATGCTCCATCATGCCTGAGGCAAAACACAAAGAAGGCCAGACTGTGAGTGAGGGAAAACACATCGCTGTCTCCTTTTCTGCACTTTAAAATAAGAGCAATCTTCTACAAGCTAAGGGTTAAAGATTCTGCCCCGACCCAGCCACAATGACATATGACAAGACTAGTGCTGTCAGTTTAACGCGTTATTAACGGTGTTAACGCAAGCCCATTTTAACGGCGTAAATGTTTTTATTGCGCGATTAACGCGTTAAAAAAAAAAAGACTTTTAGACTAACGTTCTTTTTGCTCTCCCAAACTGTGTAGTAGGCTAACGTTACTGTAAAACTGACTAAACTGATTGTAAAGGACTGTAAAGGTTGTAGGGTAGATGTGGTAGTGTCGCCCTGGTGTGTCGGTAAGAACACAGTCAGAATGCAGTCTCAAGGATCTCTATCTTTGTCTTTATCTGTTTGTGTTGTGTTTATGTTCGTGGTCTATCAAAAGAAATAAGGTACAAATAATACATTAGTATAAACTAGGGCTGTAACGATATTGTATCGAACCGAGAAATCACGACACTCTGGGCCAAGAACCTGCATCGCGATGCGAGGAGGCAGAACCGCGACATGCCCTCAGCGGTCACTTGATACAAAAAGTTTGGTTCGCTAGTAAAGGCAGCTGCTTGCTTCAGCGTTGGGGTTAATTGTTGCGCAAAATTTACTCAGTGCAGTTCATGCTCCCAAAGGTTGCGCGTGTTGTCATGAGCCTGCCATTTGCTTGGCAGATAGAAAGCTGTTTCCCTAACAGAAAGTCTGAAGTTTGAAGTTCTTTTCAAACCTTTGCTTGGGTAGCACTGCTAAACTGAGCAGACATGCAGACTACATTTTAGTAATCTCATCACGTAACATTCGTTTTCTAAAAACAATCACAAAGTATTGCATGTTTTACTGTGGTAGAAAATATGTTAGCTTAATGCTAACGTATATGGGAAATCCTACAGAGACCGCGCTAGGTATTAGCATCAATTAATTCACGTTAATGTTTTTGTATGAGCCTGACATTTGCTCTGCAGATAGATAACAGGTTCCGAAGTTTGCTGAATGTTTTTCAACAGCATTGCTTTGAGTTATAAAAACCTCAATATTTGGTTATAAATTGTTTCTTCATTTTTTTATAGCTCATACTTATTCTAATGTGAATTAGAAAATATATTTTAAAAATCGCGAGGTAAAAAAATTAAATAATAATAATAATAATAATAATATCGTGGGGTGTATCGAACCGTGGGTCAAGAATCGTGATACGAATCGAATCGTGAGGTAGGTGTATCGTTATAGCCCTAGTATAAACATATCTCTGACACACACAGCAAATAAGTTATGACAGTAAATAGTGGTGATTACACTATCAGATTATACCGCCATCTAGTGGTCATTTAAATTCGCTTTAGTAATCTAATTATAGCTTAACTGCCATTAACGGGCATTCTCACGGTAGGAATAGAAAACCAAATTTCTCACACATAATAATACAAGAAACCTTACACATATTACACATGTCTAGACCAGACATCTCCACATACAATAACACCTAATCTTAACTGCTAACTAAACTAACGTTATTAAACTATAGAATTACACATTATACATTATATAATAGGAAATAAAACACAGACTTACAGTTCGTCAGTGACGCACAAACATGTCCGGAATATGAAACAGATCTTACTTTTACTAATTAAACTGTACAGCCAAACGAACACCGTGCAGACTCTTCAGGTTTTTTGCCGCAAACTAATTCAAAACACAGGAGGTTGCTGGGCAACGGATTTCTGCGCATGCACAATCTGCTTAAGTCTCTGGCCTTTCTGACGGTTACGTTTGAGTGAATGGTGACCGCAATACGGCGAAATGGATGATAAAAAGCTTCTGAATAGAAAGTTTACGTTTAAAAGTTGTGTTGTGCAAAAAAAGCGAGCTTCACTGTTGTCTGAAAATGTCAACAGGCAGCTGGCTGAAAGCACAGAAGTAGTAGGCTTACCTTTTATTGGTAACCTAACTGTTACGGTTAATTGTTTTTGAAATAAGAGGCCTGACTTCTATGTTCACAGCAAACTTGAAAAAAAGAAAATATTAAGTCATGGTTTAACTGCACTATAGGCTGAGTCCTTGTTTACCTGAAAAGTGCATTTTATAATTTTATTTTGTACCCTGTTTGGCAATGTTGTTTTTCAATAAAATAAAACATTGCATAAAGCAAGCCAATCCACTTTTCCATGTTGATAAAAAAATGATTGAAGGGAAATTTAGAATAGATAAAAATTTGCGATTAATACATTTACGATTAATCGTGATTCATTTTGAGTTAACTATGACAAAAATGCGATTAATCGCGATTAAATATTTTAATCGCTTGACAGCACTAGACAAGACACATTTTTATTAGCTGTATCAGGATCCAACAATTCTGCAAATTAGTAGTTATCTGCCTTCACTCAGAACAGTCTTGCGTATACTTCATACAGCTGACATGAACTTTTGGACATCAGATCTTGAAATTCCGAAAAGTATATCGCAATCTCCGGCTCAATCGAGAGATCACCAAGACAACGTAAGCTGACAACGTAAGCTACCAACCCAGCTATGCTGACCGGAAGTGTTCACAGGTTGCGTTGATGACTCTGGTTAGACCAGACGTGGGGGACTGTGCATCTATGTGAACAAAGCTTGGTGCACGGACACTGCTTTCATCGAGAGTCACTGCTCTGCTAACCTAGAGTGTCTCATGGTTAAGTGTAGACCTTTCTATATACCCAGAAAGTTCTACTGTTCTACTGTTGTGACTCCAGATGCTAATGCCAACCTTGCAATGAAAGAACTGCATGCTGCCATTAGTAAACAACATACTTTACACCCAGAGACAGCTTTTATTGTTGTAGGTGACTTCAACCACTCCAACTTGAAGACAGCAAAATTCCACCAACATCTGTCCTGCCCCATGAGAGGATACAAGACTTTGGACCATGTTTACACCAACATGGCTGATGAATACAAAGCCATCCCCTTACCCCACTTAGGACAGTCTGACCACCTTTCTCTGTTCCTACTCCCCAAGTACACACCACTCATCAAGTGTGTGAAACCTACAGTGAGGACAGTTAAAGTGTGGCCAGAGGGAGCAGACTCTGCACTCCAGTAACGGTTTGGACACACAGAATGGAGTTTGTTTGCCATTCAGGCCACACTGGACTCCCACATGGATCTTATTATCTTACGGAACATAGATTCTTATGCCTGCTCCGTTCTAGACTTTATCAACACCAACATCAACAGTGTCACCACCCTCAAAATGATCACTATATTCCCTAATCAGAAGCCATTGATGAACAAAGAGGTCCGCCTACTGCTGAAGGCACGCTTTCAGATCAGGTGACACCCAGGCCTACAGTTCATACAGGGCTGACCTGAAGAGGGGTCTCAAGAAGGCCAAGCACAGCTACAAGCTAAGGATTGAGGAGCACTTCAAGAACAACTCCGACCCCCGACGCATGTGACAAGGCATCCAGGCCAAACTGATTACAAACCCACCAACCCCACCACCCCAACCAGTGACGCCTTCTTCCCTGATGAGTTGAACAGCTTTTATGCCCGCTTTGACAGGGACAACCATGAGGCAGCCATCAAGGCTGTGCTCTCTGCGGACCACCAGCCCCTCACACTCTCCTCCACTGATGTGTGTGCTGCACTGAGCAAGATTAATGCACGTAAGGCTGCTGGCCCTGATGGCACCCCCCTGACGTGTGCTCAGGGCCTGTGCTGGGCAGCTGACTGAGGTCTTGACTGACATCTTCAACCTGTCACTGGCCCAAACAGTATCCCCATGTGCTTTGAAACCACCTCCATCGTGCCGGTGCTAAAACACTCCACTGCAGTAAGCCTAAATGACTTCCGCCGTTGCACTCACCCCCACCATCACAAAGTACTCCGAGAGGATGGTCCTGGTTCACCTCAAAACCTGTCTACCACCCACACTGGACCCCCTCCAATTCGTCTACCGCCAGAATAAGAGTACAGAGGATGCCATCTCCACGGCACTACACTCTGCCTTTTCCCACCTGGACAACAACGTCACCTACGTGAGAATGTTTTTCATTGACTTCAGTTTGGAGCGAATAATGGTGTTGAACGCTGAACTGATCACCAAACTGATGACCTGGGCATCAACACCCTGCCTCTGCAACTGGATACTGGACTTCCTACCAACAGACCCCAGTCTGTCAGGGTAGACAACAACACCTCCTCAACCCTCATCATGAACACAGGCGTACCACGGGGCTGTGTGCTGAGTCCTCTCCTCTACTTCCTCTTCACCTACGACTGCAAACCTGTCCATGGTAATACAGAATACAGGGAGGAGGTCCAGCACCTGGTGGCGTGGTGTGCCGACAATAACATGGCTCTCAACACCAATAAGACCAAGGAGCTCATTGTGGACTTCAGGTAGACCAAAGGTGGCACACGCACCCTCATCCGTATCAATGGGATAGAGGTTTAGCGTGTCTCCAGCCTTAAGTTCCTGGGTGTCCACATCTCTGAGGTCCTGTCCTTGACCCTCAACCATGGTTAAGAAGGCTCACCAGCGTCTCTTATTCCTGAGGAAAATGAAGAAGGTCCATCTGTCTCCTCAGATTCTGGTGTGCTTCTTCCGCTGCACCATCGAGAGCATCCTTACCAACTGCATCACAGTGTGGTATAACAGCTGCTCTGTTGCGGACCGAAAAGCACTACAGAGGGTGGTGAAAACTGCCCAACGCATCACCGATGCTTAACCCATTTAAGCCGGGAAAGCATTACCGCTGTTCTACCATTAAAGCCGGGAGCGCTGTTGCGTCATTCTACCTTTAAGGCCGGGAAAGCATATACGTCGTTTTCCGGTATAAGGGTTTTTTTTGCCCAAATTGTCGGCCTCTGGGCCAATGAAATGCATCAAAATAGACACGTGATAGTGCCCCAAATGTTTTGCCATTAGTAGCTTAAAAAAAAATTCGTTGGCTTTCTCGGTTTGCTAAGTAACGTCTCATCCACGACAGCCAGGATTATAGCTCAAAGTAAATTAGGCAAGGAGTGAGTTGTGAGTACTGGTAGTTACAGAATATGGTTATCTGTAGTTGTTAACGATTGTTACTTGCTTAAATGTAGGTTTACTTGAGGTAAATGAAAGGGAATATGGTATCATAGAGGGCTATATTAACACTAAGCTAGCTTGCTATGTTGTTAAAACGTTCTCCAGTGAGCAAGAGTGTGAACGAGCGAATTATATCGACATCTCTCTATTCTTTGCATTATTATATATTCTAGTATTTCGAAACAATAATCAGTCCCTATAGAATGCTGTTTATAATCAGTTAATGCTACTGAATCCTCGTTTGACTTTATTATAGTGAATGCTTTGGTTGCCTTCCATTTCAGCCCAGCATACAGTATTTATCAGTTGATAAATAAGATGTACTCGAAATCTGTTTTTTATTTGAATTATTCCTGTTTTTTCCCTTTGAATGGAATATTTGACACTAAACTAGTTAATCTGTATCTCAGTGATAGTATCCAAATGAGCATAAAAATATCACTGGTATGTAAAAACTACATAGACAACAAAATAGTTATAATTGTTGATCAAATTCTTATTCCCTTCTGCTCATAATACAACAAGTAAACAACTCAGAGGTTGACACTGTCAGATCCATTCTCCATCCATAGTGTCCAAATGAGCATAAAAAATCCCTGGTATGTAAAAACTACACGGACAACAAAATAGATGTTAATCGTATTCCCTTCTGCTCATAATAAAACAAGTAAACAACTCAAAAGTTAAAACTTTCCCTTTAAGAATTATATACTTATAATTATATAGTTATATACTTAATTCACTTTGTTATATACTTTGTCATATAGCCAATTATTTTTTTTTTCTACTGTTTTGTGCTGATCCTGCACTTTTACATATTTTTTTTACTTTTGAGAAGGTGTATGTAAATATTGTAAATATTTGTAAATAAAAATTCAAATTCCCATGAAAGCCACAGGTGTAAGCTCTCAAATACTTTTTGAATTGTGTTCCTATCTGTTACAGGGGCTGAGAAATCAGTAATTTAGTAGGCGTTGACACAATTGCTGAATTTCTAGAAAAACTTCAGGTTTTGGGGTCTTTTCTGAAATCGCCTAGGTTTTACAGGCATTTTTTTCAGGCGCTTTAGGCCTAAATGGGTTAACTGCATTTCGTTGTCTCAGTACTTGTACCCTGTGCAATGGCAGTATAGTTGAATATAATCTAATGACACAGTGGCTATTTGGTCTAGCAGCTTACCAGGGAAAAGCGACAGCAGAGTCATTAGGGCCCCAACCAGTCTGTTCACTGGAGACACATAGAACAGGACCTGCAGGAGGAGATAGGTCATTAATAACCAGCCTGTTTGGGCTATTTCACAACCTGGTAATTGTTTCTGTGGAAAAGGAATTGTTTCTGTGGAGGAATCTACTTCCACACAACAAATGACGAGTATGTAAGGCCTTTGGAAATGGCATAATGAAAAATATTTACTATGTTGTTATACTTATTATAGAAACCTTAATTGATAAATATAACTATTGTGTCTTACCTTCTTCTCTAGCAGAATCAGTTTAAAGAGAATGAGGACCTGAGAAACCAAAAGAGAGAGAGAGAGAGAGAGAGAGAGAGAGAGAGCGAGAGTGAGATGGCGGTTGTTTTAGACTGGTGGGATTTACAAAACAGATTCACTCAGTTTACTCTTTGTGACATGAGAAGGCAGACAAACTCAATTGTGTCAGAGGCGTGAGGATTACCTTATGTCGAAAGTGCAATATTAAATCTCTGGGAGACAGTCCTGTAGCAGCGAGACAGAAAAGACAGGACATTATGAACACATCAGACTTCTCCTGGCAGGACTATCTAAGCTTGGCAAGTCAATGCAATCCTGAGGTTTCATGTTGTTGGGTAGCATGTTGATAGTTTCTAAGCGGAATTTTGCCTAAAAATAATTGTGCTTAGACAGTACTTTAAAAGCAAAATGATTTACCAAGTATGATCCGTTCAATCTATTTAAGTACTGGACAGTCACTTTTAAAGACCGGCACCAGAAGAAAATAGGGACATAGAAATGCAAATCTTCCCAGGTTATTCTCCCAACTTTGTACAATCCCAATAAAGCTCGAAAGGCAGCTGATTGGTCTACAGGTTCTAAAAACCAGCTGATTGGTCTACAGGTTCTAAAAACCTCTTTCTTCAAAAGAAATCATGTTGCAACAAGAAACAATATCATCAAATTATTATTATTTCTAATTGTGTGACCCTTGCACGTATAAAAGATGTTGGCAGGGCCACCCTGCAGCACCTGCTCACCTCGTTCCTGCCCCTGAATGTTTTACAACAAAGGCCTCTTGCCCCCAGGCTGAACCATGACCTAGAGGCTCCCAACCTCGCCCGGAGCAGGACCACAGAACAAAGCTTGCATAACACAGTAACCTGACAGGGAAACTGTTAGAGGTGACGATCTTATCACTCCGTCATTCATCCAGAGCCACAGAGACTTTGCTGCTTATCTAGGCGGAGAAATGACTTTAAAACAGCTCTTGGACATGAGGGGTCTATCAGCATTTAACGGGCTCTCATCCCCTGGGTGGGTGGCTGCGTGGTGCTGGGGTCAAATGAGGCCTGTGGAGTAGACTTACCCAAGTACACCTGGGATCCATCCAGAGCCGTGCCCCGTAAAGAGCCATTCATGTGTTCATACAGTTCCTGCAGAGACAGACAGAGATAGCAACAGAGAGAGACAGAGAGCAGAAAATATATGTTAAAGACATAAAAATAAAGACAACAAAAATATATAATAACGAACTAAAATATATATTTACCTTTAAAATGGATATCTGGGAGAAGTCTTTTTCCTCAAAATAAGCGTGTGTAATGAGCTGTAACTTGGCCTGGAGGAGGCCATACAGAGGCTAGCAGAGAGATTGGGGAACAACAATTAAACAATGACCAGTGGTGCCAAACATATAATAACCAACAGTCACTTTAATCCAAGCAATGCACAACACACACAAACAAAATGTCTAGAGTAAAACATGTGTCTTGTTCTCTGTAAGATCAGACGCTACATAGACACAAATGCAGCAACCCAGCCCTGATACAGATCCTTTCTCAACCCAGCCCTGATCCAGATCCTTTCTCAACCCAGCCCTGATCCAGATCCTTTCTCAACCCAGCCCTGATCCAGATCCTTTCTCAAGCCAGCCCCACCATAGGGAGTAAACAGGTATGACCATACCAACACGTTTAACACCTAACACACCCTATTTACTGATTGATGAGTGCAAATTCAGGTAGCATACATACTGTACATACATAAGTACATACATACATATATTCAAGTATGTCCATCCTGTGGCTATTGATATACAGAGTGAACAAAACATGTGGGGAGGCTGATTTATGTACAATATACATTATTGCCTCCACCGAATTGTTTCTCTGTCCCTACATCCCCTACCCCTGTAACAGTAACCCTATTGCCACAGTAATCTGGCCTTGTCTGTATCATGTATTTACCACCAGATGTATGTACACATATGTCCAGTGACCAAATGCTGGCTGTGTATTGCCCCTATTGCTTCCTTTCCGCTTCTGCCAAACTACCCTTCCCCTTCCCCCCGTCCCACCTTCCTGTCTCCACCCGGCCGACCTCAAGCAGATGGGTCCCCCCTTATGTGCCGTGGTTCTGCTTAAGGTTTCTTCCTGCCCAACAGGGAGTTTTTCCTTGCCCCTGTTGCCGTTGTGCATGCATTAAGGGGGTTCAGGCTCTGGGCTCTGTTAAGCGCCGAGAGGCAATTGTATTGTTATGGCGCTATACAAATAAAATTGAATTGAATTTACTTTACTGTGAGAAAAGGACTACAAAACCAGAACTTTACTTCTGTGAAAAAAGGATTACAAAACTAGAACTTGAGCTGAAACTCAGCGATTTGTAAGCAACAGAATCACTTTCGCAAACCTGTCAACCATCACATCAGCTGTTCCTTCACTATGAATTATGGCCATTCTTTCTATAGTGCCACACATGTTTGGGGCAATCCTGGGTGAAACGTTTCTCACATTCATGAACAGAGAAACCCATCCAAACATGAGGCGCAACCGCAAATTTCATTTGGAATAAGCTGAATATATATATTATTATGTATACTGTATATCATTAAAGCTGTACATATACAGCTTTTAACCTTTATAAGTGTTTATATATATATATATATATATATATATATATACCCCAAATATATGCTGTTGTTATCCTCTCTGAACTTAGTGTATGACTTGGTCACAAACAGGTAACTTTAGATTTTCAGAAAATGATGCCAGGAGATACGCCCATTTGTTTTCGCCATGACAGTTCCTTATGCGCCATCACCACAAACAAACATGGGATTCTCCATGACTGATATGGCCTTGAGAGCAACAGCCAAATACAGCCAGGGCATGGTGACTAATGAAGACTCACAGTTCAAAATGCCTTTTATGGATTAAAAATAAATAAATGTTAGCTACATGAACCACAGATGAATTTTATCATTGTGTTTTGTGCCTGCGCGCACACACACACACACACACACACACACACACACACACCAGTTGCCATGTGGCTGTCTGTCAGCTGACTCACCACTCGACTGAGGACACACACACTCTTCTGCACCGTTTCCCTGGTAACATCAGCCAGCCGCACTTTGAGAGCCTAGAACAGGAAGGAGCTTTATAAGTAGTGCTGTCTTTCCTGATCAGATCAGATCACCATCCAATGAACACATCTATTCAAATTCAAACACTAGTATTCTTAAAAAAGCCATAAGATACTGCAAATATGATTGGCCGCATAGTACTTTTACCTTTGCCTCTATCTGCCTGTAACAGGAAACCCCATAGACACACTTCATCTCTCCTTCTAGGGGTGGTAGATGGAAGTAAACTGTGTCTGAAAGAGCAAAAACACATTGGAATGTACATTACAGCACAACAGCACAACAACAATGAGAAATCAAAGTTCCAAAGAGAACTTTAGTCAAGTCATGTTTATGGCATCAACTGCACTCCTAAACAGTACAAAAGGCTGACTGAACACAGCTTAAAGGGAAAAGAGCAGAGTTAAGCAGTCATTCAAACACAAAGGTCTCAAACATAGGATCCATTTTCATGAGGCCAAGGTATGTTGTTTACCAATCAGCCAAGATTGTGCAGTGAGCACTTTTCAGGCCCACATCTGAGTGTCAACAAGGAACGAGAATGGCCTTCACATTCTTCACAAACACAGATCGACCGGCAGACTGTACACTTTTTGAAACACAGACCGACCGGCAGACTGTACACTTACTGAAACAAAGACCGAACGGCAGACTGACCACTTACTGAAACACAGACCGACGAGCAGACTGACCACTTACTGATTGGGCAGAGCAGCTGACCAAGCACAGGCTAGCAGCTGGACTGACACAGTATAGCAGCAGGGAGAGACATTTTTAAATGTTGTAAACACACATATTTGAGAGCAGACTAAACAGACAGCAGAAATAAAAGAATGATAAGATACACGTAGAAGAGACTCAGCTGCACAGAATAGGACATGGGCACATTTATTCAGAGTGTTTCATGTGTGCGCATTCACTCATGTGTTCATTTTCATCTTTTTCCAAATCACTGAATAGAGTCTTATTTTTAGCAGGGAGAATAAACACATGACACAGCGACAGCTGAGGTCAAACACAGTGAGGAAGACCTAGCACAAGATGCGGCATCACTCAGGAACCACTGCAGGGTGCGTAGGCTATGTGTAAAACATGCATCTATACATCAATCTTCTACCGTGAGTGTGAATGGAATGGTACAAAACATTCTAGATCATTCACATGTAAATCGGCCTCTGTCCTCAAAGCAAAACCACAAATGCCTGTATCCTTATTTAGCCTAATGTGAACAAATGCTCTGTCAGATACTAGTTCCACCAGCCTGCCCACAGCCCAGTGAAGAACCACCCACAGAAGAAGGCTTCTCTGCACAGTTCTCCAGAGCATGTCATGGGGCTCACAGCTTTTTTTGTCTTTGAGTAAACCACTTCAAATCATCTTCTGGACATGTTCATCAGTACGACTCACTTTCAGGTTTTGCAGCAGCCGTTTGCAGTTTAAGTCTTAAACTACTGACCTACATAAAGGGAACCACAAGCCATACAAACATCAACCACAACAACACAGTTGGCACCGACAGAAGCATGCTAACATAGCCGATATAGTTTGTGCCATTCCCAGACCACATACCTGCATAGTACATAGCTTGGATGGCTAGTGAGAATGACAGGCGTGTTTATCTGTCCTTCACATGACCATACACCACAGCTACAATTCTGTATAAAAACATACCTCAAGTACTGGCAAACTGCTGCATAATGGTGCTTTCAAAAATCAATAATAGAAAGAAGCACTGATCATACATACACTCTAAGCTACTTCCAGACCTGGCTCTCAAAGCTAAAGCACAGACCCTAATACTCACAAGTTCCCAATACACCTGTACATGTGCATTGAGATATTTTGGTAGGCCTGAACACAGACCCATGAAGTCAAACTTATCTAGGTCCTGATCAGTTTGAATCAAACTACACCCAGGAAGAGGGAAACATACAGAGATTTGAGGCCTTGGGGTGAATATTCCATAGCGTGTCCAATGGAGAGAAACAGTGATGGCACTATGAGGGAGTAACAGTGTGACGCTGGTGAGTAATCTACAGTGAATAGTTACTTGCAAACCACTATTTATATTTAAAGCCACATACGCAAAAGCGCTAATCTATAGACTGACGACTGGCAGTACTCCCTCCTCTGATTAATGCACACGTAGCGGTGAGACTTAAGGCCTCAATATACTTCTGCATCCCTCTCTGTCCTCGAAAAAAAATGGGCGGGCGGTGGATTCAGAAAATTTTTGAAAAATGTTAACGTACTAGTCGGCCCTACATACTACTCTGACGGCTATCCGTGCTGAAACCTATTCAGCGCCGGACCACTGGGTGGGGTAACGACTGTTTGTCGAGGCCGTAGCTACCCCATTACCTCTTTGTTGGAAGTCATTGATTGTTTCTCCTCCCTCCTCCCATCTGTCACTGACATGACATGACATGTGGGCTCCCTCTGGACCTGTCGTGCAAGTGTCGTTACATGGGCATTGGAGACATGTAGCTCAGTCATAACTAGCATGTCTAATGCTATATATTCACTTGAGAAGGCAAATGTATCTCCATCGTGGTGGTCATTTTTTTGTGAAAAACATAGTAGCGATTTATAACAAAACGATATGCTTATCAATAGAGAAACTATTATAAAACGATTCAATAAAATGAATAGTGTTCTTATTTTCTTTGGTATTTTTGTCACATTCAGATTTGCAATGATTGCTGGGTAACCTTTATATCACTACAACGCTATGACAACGCACTCACTGTTGGCCACGAGACGGTTGCCTTTGTCAAAAAGTGGTAACATGAATGTGTCACTATGAAACAAAGCATGCACACTTCGAACAAAATTACCCCCCAAACTCTGAGAAAAGGGCCAGAAAAATAAACCCACAGTAATCATCATACCAATCAACATGCAGTTTTATCAGCCACACAGCAAGAGCATGCATACCTCAACATACAGTTGTGGGACTGCCTTTTCAACCATGAATAAGTTGAAAAACACATACAGGAGCACACTTACTTATGATCCTCTCCCTGGACACCTTTAATGCCCAATTTTCAAGAAGACGATCTTAGAAAAATCGTTGTGTGTGTGGTAGTCGTTTATTGTATAAATACCTCCTCCCGGATATCCTCACATCAGCGTTTCCATTGTCCGGTAATTGCCGGTGTAACAGACCCAACTTCTACCTCTACATTCTACAGTGATTGTTGTGTTTGTGCCTATTGTTATTAATTGATTTGCCGTATTGTACTGTTATTGTTTAAATGAGTTCCTTGCTCGCGCAAGATCAATGACCTATATATATAGCCTACATAGAATGTTACTATTAACGGTAGAAGGAAACGAAATGATACATTGTTTAGCACCTCCGATGAAGGCACAAGTTTTTACGGTGTTTAATGTCTGTTTGTACCAATGAATTTATGAAATACCAATAAACGCATTATCATCAGTTCATGACTGGACCATACATCGGGGGGAAGCTACAGTAAAAACTTTACCTACACCTGCTTCTTCAAGCTGATTGCAATCCAAAGACGGTACGGGGAGAGCACAGTGAGTCGTAGCAAGTCACGGTCAACGGAGACGGTAAGAAAAGCTTACCGCTGAATTAATTGATAAAGGAAGCAAATGGAAAGGAAAGGAAAAGGACACTTAGGCCTACTGAACCAATGCTACTGTGAAAACATGTCTAGGCAGGAATCAGAAGAGCTAACTGCAAGTACGGATAATCAACTATCTGATTTTAAAGATGTAATAGATGATGACGATAAGGAGGAGAAAAAGGTAGCATACCAGATGGAGGAATTAAGTAAAACGGAAAGACGTTTGCTCAACATATATGAACAATGGAAAATTAAAATCAGAGCCGCCAGACAAAACCTAAAGAAAGACGTATCCGAGTGTGAACTGTGTGCTATGGTAGACTAAACGAAATTCTGAAACTTTATGATGATCTAAGAAAGAGAGTGACACCATCCGCTTTACTTAGAAGGACAATCCTTGCGTGTGAGGCTGTATCGAAAGACATTGTACAAACTATTGCAGAGCGTATAATAGGAATAGACGGAGAATTCAACGAGGACAATGAAAGGCACCGTCTTCATCTGCTACCACCAGCCCATGACGCGCAGTCTGGCAATATTGTCTCTCAGTCGCAAGCCAGTCAACATTCTGAAAACCTAAGCATCGCGGCAAAACGAACTGAGGCAGCCGCAGATGACGAGCCCTATACCATTCGTACGGATTTAGGATGGAGTATTGTAAGCTGCTCAACAACAAACCCAGACAGAACAGACACCAGCCTGCACAAAGTCTCTGTAAAGGAACTCCCTCTAGTAACTCCCATGGATTTAATCAGTGCCCTAGAGTCAGACTTCAAGGACATTAAAGGAGATGACAAGTCAGCAGCACAAGAAGATCTAACTTTCCTGAACAATCTGAAAGAAGGCATAACACTAAATGGACAGGGACATTATAAGATGCCATTACCCTTTATGCAACGCCCACACTTACATGACAACAGGAGAAAGAAGTCTAACAGAGAAAAGAAATATAAAAAAGTTTACACAAGATACATGAAGGAAATCATAGAGAGAGGTGAAGTGAAGGTGGGAGGAAAATTCTGCCATTCGTCTGTCTCAGAGTCTCTGAAACATCCTATTTCCATCCAAAAGGAGCATTATGTCACAAGGCGGATAATAGCTCACAACCATGACACCGTCAACGTGAACACCTTATTCAGCCCCGACAGTCTGGATCCTCTGACCCCCAATCACCTCATCCAAATGAAGACAGACCCAGCACTGCCTCTGCCTGGCACATTTCAGAGGAAGGATTTGTACAGAAGAAAGAGACGGCGAAAGCTGAAACATCTAGCAGGGGAGTTCTGGAGCCGCTGGAAACAGAAGTATCTTCACTCCATCATGGCCAGACAGAAATGGCTCTCACCAAAAAGAAACCTGAAAGCAGGTGACGTTGTAATGGACATTGATGAACTGTCACCTAGAGGTGAGTGGAAACTTGCAAGGGTCATAGAAACTGTCGAAGGGAAAGATGGACTTGTAAGAAGAGTCAAAATCTCCATGGGAGATAAAAGACTGAACAGAAAGAGTGAGCGCTTGGGTAGGCCCTCCTTATTAGAGTGCCCTGTACAGAAACTAGTCCTTTTGTTAAAGGCTTCTTAATCATATATTGTGTTTTAAGGTGAAAAGTTCATATTTATTGCCATATCTATAGGCCTATAGAAAATTATTCGTAGTGAATATCGAGTTAACATCGACGTGTATTATTATATTATTTGTATATAATATGTTTTAAATGTAGCCATGAAATGTTTGAAAAATGTGTGTTAATACTGTGGATAATTCTTAATCATATATTGTGTTTTAGGTGAAAAGATTCTATGTAGAAAATTATTCGTAGTAAATACGCGTTAACCCCAATATGTGTATTATATTATTTGTTTATAATATGTATTAAATATAGCCACGACATGTTTGAAAAATGTGTGTTAACACTGTTATATAATACTCATAATTTTGGTGGGAGTGTAACAGACCCAACTTCTACCTCTACATTCTACAGTGATTGTTGTGTTTGTGCCTATTGTTATTAATTGATTTGCCGTATTGTACTGTTCTTGTTTAAATTAGTTCTTTGCTCGCGCAAGATCAATGACCTATATATGTAGCCTACATAGAATGTTACTATTAACGGTAGGAGGAAACTAAATGATACATTGTTTAGCACCTCCGATGAAGGCACAAGTTTTTACGGTGTTTAATGTCTGTTTGTACCAATGAATTTATGGATTACCAATAAACGGATTATCATCAGTTCATGACTGGACCATACATTGGGGGGAAGCTACAGCGGTCTTTGTCCGAAAAAAAAATGAAATGTCCGAAAATATTAGAGCTCACCGGTCAAATTGTCTGATTGGAATTTCTTAAAAATCCCGTCTCGTAAACACAATCTGAATTAGAAATCAATCCTAATATTTAGGCCTATAAAGCAAACGTGCACTGCCCTTATTATGTTTGAAGGAACAGGCTAATCTGCCGTTAGAAAGTAATTAAACAACACGCATATGCTGCATTTTAAATAAAGCGCAAACCGTCGGTTTCAAACAAGGAGCGAACTGAGTGAGAAGGATCAAACATGGCCAAGCAGACTAGCCTTAAAAGCTTTTTTCAGAGGCCAAATGCAACTGATGAGGGTGAACAGTCTGATGAGGATGAATCTGTAATACCTGCAGTGTTGCGTCTGAACGCGTTTCATTTCTGTCTATGCCCGTGCGTGAGCGCGCAAACATTGGAGCCGAAAGCGGTATTGCAGACAGATAGAGATTTTGAAAAGTTATAGCTCGCAGCATATTGAAAAAACAAACTGAACTAGTTCATGTAGAAAGTGAACTTTCCAGACACTGAATACCTGAAGCCCTAGATGTTCGAACAGCTTCACCAGAGAAAAATCCGAAATGTCGGGCGTTTATGTCGTTATGGAGTAACAAGTTCCGGTGCGAGGTAATTGATAGTCACATTAAAATGTTCTGTTAGCACTGCGAAAAGGCAGGACGACGCAACGGATTCACAAGAGGGTCGAATCATTTTAAAATCTCTACTCTCATTGAACATAGTCAGAGCAATGACCATGTTGCGGCGCTCAATTTATCGCCACAGCAGGTTGCGATTAAAGGCCACTTATTGACGCGCATCAGACATTAATGTTTTTTTTCCCATTGTAAACTTTGGCAAATAAACATGTTGCATTCTAAACTACCTGATTATGTTATGATTTAAGCTACGCATGCCGTCAGTTTTCTTCAATAGGCTAATTTAGAAGCAGAAATAGATATTTGGCCGGCTTATCATTAAAATGTCCGACAAATGAAAACTCTGCCGGTCATTTTGACCGGCAACATTTTTCTCTAGCAGAACCTCTGCCTCACATACAGCGAACGATGGCAACTAGACAATGGTTGATGGTGGAGCTGGACTAGTTTGAGTTATTAGCAGAGGACGTGCTTGTAGCGATTTTTTGGGGGCGACAACTACAACAACAACAGAACAGGAGACAGAGGCGCAGGTGGTATGTACGTTTACTAGATTTTCTGCTAAATCAAGCGTTAGCGTATTCTCAATAACACTCAAAAGTGTGCTGCTAATGCTTAGACCAAAAACCCATTGAAACACATAGTAGCTAGCCTCGCTGCTAACAAGTACAACGTTATCGTGCTGATATGCTCTCACACGCCACCCTCATTGAGGCAAAAGTAATGTTTGCCTCAAATGTCTTTCACATGCCGTTTTATGTAAAGTCAGACATTCTAAATAGGTTCTACACCTAGATGAAATACATTTCCTATTTAATGGATGCAGCATGCTGCCAGCATTACTACGTAGCAAATTACGTTAGATGTCAGTTCAAGCTGGTTGGAGAAGGCACTTTCAACACCGAGCCACCAGCCAAGAGACCAACAGTGGTCGGGAGCAATGTACTTTTCGAGGGTTTATATAAAATACCGTAGCCGTAATGCCGCAAGCGGTGAGGCTTTGTAGTTTACCAAAGTCGTACTAAAACATTTTGACAGAAAACAGGAAATGTGAGGTCCTGACATGTGTGATTCCGGAAATGATGTAGTTTGGAAATGATGCCGTAAGCTGGCCAATCACAGCCAAGGGGGTATCCGACTCTCTACGACTCTTTAAGAAAAGTTAGAAAAAAGCGTTCCTCTCCGACCAGCTCTCCGAGGGCTCTCCGAGGGCTCGGATGGGCGTTAACACCTGGGTGAAGGTGTTGCCAAGGCGTGCCAAAGTGTCCCTCTACGACCGAATCGGAGAGAATCGTAGAAGTAAAAAACGGCCTTTAGGCAGAGAAATGGTTCTTGCCATATATAAGTTTATAATCATCATCTCCCATGACACACTACAGACGGACAAAGCAGAGGATATCTCTTGACAAATACTCAACAGCTACATGCACTGCTCCCAGCAGTCAAGCAGTAGGACATCTGGTTATATTAAAACCACTGTAGACTCTAAAAACAGACATAACCAAATCACCACTGAAATTGAATATGTATTTGTTTTGTGCCGCAAACAATTCTAGATCTCTGATTGTGGACTGAGCTTACCTTCTTGGAAGTTGTGTGCCCCGTCAGGCAAGGCCAGGAAGGGGAGGTACTTCCACTCCTCAGGGAGGGCACTGCTGTCATGGCCCTCATTAGGCATGATGGGAGGATATGAATACTCCACCTAGCAAAAAAAGAAATAAAATCACAATAAGAAAGATTCTAGCGAATTTTTAATAGCTTCCCCTGTTACTGTGCGTGGTTAAAACATGCCATATCAGCAATTTGTGCCTTTTTGCCTTTCAGAGTCATAACTACATGTAAGTACATTTCTTTAGTTGGCCCTGTTAATTTATGCTTTACTTTAAACAATGAGTTGAACTTTGAATATTGACTAAATCTATTTGGACAAAAGATGCCTATTGTGCTTGCTGTGGGTTGGGGGTAGAACTCAGACAACAAATCCTACTTCACAAATGATGCCAAAATAAGGTTGTGACCAACACACTAAAATGACTCTGCACAATAGCACATTATAGATGAGGTGGCAGGTTTCCAATATCTTGACCACCATATGGACAAAAGACCCTGAACCTGAACATCACTCACTACATGAAATGCCTCAAGCCCAATCTGTTGACTCAGGCAGTGACTCCCACTTTACAAACAGTAGTCTACAGGCAGGTGAGAAGTTCAGAGCCGCCCTCTTACATTGCACTTAGATTCTAAATGAGACATCTGGACAGGTGTCAATAGCAATAATAATAACCATGGATTATCCTGCTGACCCCTTCTCTTCAGCCAAAACAGTAGAGAGAGAGAGAAATAGAAGACATAATAGAGCAAGCAAAATGGGCTTAAGTAAAGGAAGACACTGTTAGATTGAAAGGGATCGAGAGAGGGAGAAAGAAACAGAGTCTAACCGGGAGACAAACCTAATCTCTTGATACTCTGAGGGAGGCCAGTAACCCCTATCAGGTGGCGAGCGGCTAATACCTCCCTCTCTCTCTCTCTCTCTCTCTCCCTCTCTCTCTCTCTCTCCCCCTTTATATATCTCTCTCTCTCTCTCTCCTTCTCTGAAACAAGGCCAGATGAAACAAATGCACTCCTTCTAGTCAGCAGGTCTAATCAGATACAACAGAGGGTGTAGATGATCAGCAGGGGGTCAGACCACCTCCATGGCAAGACTTACTACCGTTATTAAGGTAAGTGGTCTACAGCTGTGCGCCCCCCTCCATGACCCAATGTAAAACACACCCAGTGCAAAACTTTAACCTAAGCCACATTTACAGAAGAAAGGAACAGATGGCAAACAACAACAGCTGAGAACACTCACACATCCATGCATTTGTAACTTTCCAAAAATGAAACAACAAAGGCCTATGACCATGTCCAGGTCCATCTCCACTGGGTGACTCTAAAGTGAGCTATTGGTGAATTTAATGACCCAAAAGTAAAATATCCAGAGTTCACTCAGAGCAAAGGCATTTTGCCTACTTACTGGGTCTACAATATAGTTGACAAACTAAATACAAATTGATATAGCCAAAGGAAACATGCTCACGCAGGGCCCGTCTCCTTGACGACAACCAAACTTCACTGCCATTGGCTCATTTTGCTCACGCTGTGATGGCTTATATTTACAATATGGGTAGCTACATGAGAGATATTCCTTCCATTACATAATCCTGACGAGTGCAAATCTTGCTAAAAGAAGAGAGTGACGAAAGTCTAACGTGTAAACCACCCCACCGCTTTCTCTGTGATGCAAACTCGGGGTTTGTGCCACTTTGCGACAAAACAAAGTTTTCTGTTTTATGTTGTCTAAACTGCGCTTTACAAAGGGGTTTTTAATTATGGGACGATGTAACAAAATAGATGTGATGATGTGTCACTTTTCTATAGCCTACCAAAATCTACCAGTTGCAATTTATACTACGATCAATTCAGAACGTAAACTGCGCCGACCTCAACCCTAGCACGGAATGGTACTCTGCGGAACAAAACACCAGGAAATACAGATATTTTGAAGGATGCATGACATTGTGCAAAGGGGGCATGGTTATCATAATTCAAGAAATTGTATTCATTAGTTACACTACTCGGCTAACCTAGCTGTCGTCAGTTTTGTGCACTGTAATTTGTTATTATCTCACTTAACGATGTTGTAACTCAATAAGCCATACTCTTGTGCCACAGCTGCATGGAACTACACAGTTACATTCCCCCTTTATAATCTGATCAAAAGTTTAACTGACAGATACCTGGACAAGCTAACAGTTAATGAGCTAACGATAGTGTCATGCTGCACGAGTTTAACGTAACCCATATTACCTGACAACCCTTCTTGTGATGAAATCCAACCACCACGATATGTAGCACGGGCCCTTTGAGTTCATCTTTGCCATGCGATTCCATGGCGCCGGTTATGTGAGTTGTCTTTATCTTGTTATTCTGCGAAGTGCCAAGTGTAAACAGAACAACAGTGACAGTCCTCTACTAGGCTCGCTGGGCTGTTTTCAAGCTCGCAGTCACAAGAAAGCGGATTGCGCTTCCGCTTCGTGTGGCTGATGGGTTCTACATGACGTCACTCAATACGTCGTCCGTGCAGCGCCGCCCCTCGCCTCGAACCCGATATGAATGGCAGCTGTTGTATAATGATGCGGCTCCTTTAAGAGCAGCACGTACGGCGAGGGAAAAAGTGTGTGAGAGAACGGGAATGTGTATGATTCGTTTGGATGAAGCCACCGGAGAAAAGCTGAACCTGTGTGGAGAATAAATCCTCAGAAATAATCGGTTGCCATTTATTTATTTATCAACTGTATGACTATATCGATACAACACTTTGGCCCTGGAGCAGTGAACGAAGTATCCCCTCCCCTGTAATCTCCAACTACAGTCAGAAACAGACAGAGCAAGAAAGGTTAACACTGGCGACCACAAAGGGACAGAAAAATACAACGATATCTGCTGTGGTGAGCACACTGTGGAAATAACCGGTGAGATAAACCGGAGCAGTAAGCATGACGGTGCCAACGTTAGAGCGTTAGCCAAGATGGCGGCCTCAGCTACAAGTGTAGCGCCTTGTGACTGAACGTTACAGGGATTAAAGTATTCCGGCACCGTGCCGGATTTCCGGCGTGCAGCGTTTGGCTGCGGGAAAAAAGTCTAATATAATTTTTTTTTATATTGAAAACTCGTTATCATCACCATTACTTTCGAGTTTATGAGTTCGTCTGCCAATGATATGAAAAAAGCACAACTCTCAGGCTGTTAAAAAGAACATAATTAGCCAATCAGAAGTAGATTAGGGCGGGTCTTGGGAAAATGTGCTTTCACCACCGACTTTTCTGTATCGCTCTGCCTACGTAGATGCCAAAGTAGAGATACTGTCAGACCGAAGCAGAGTAAGTTCAAGAATCCTTGGGAAGATGCCCTCCTAGTTGATGAAGGGTTGAAAAAGAAATGGCGCTGGGCATGAATAGAAGAGATAGGGAAGGACGGTAAGACTTTTGGTAGCCGGTGTAAGAAGTTAAGAGAAGCAGGTGCTCTCTTGTTGTGCTCAAGAAAGCTACTGTATGCAACTAGCGGGAAAAAGGTGCTTCCAGTGCTTCCACTTATTCGTAGAGCAGCTGTTCGTGCTATCCAACACACAACGCTTTTACCGGGAGCAACAACCACATCTGATGTTCCGGCATCAATAACTGACCGTTAATGTGCCCTGAAAATATGCGTGTGTACGTTCATCGCAGAACACAATCCAGGCAAGCTCGCCCAACCCCTGGTGAATTTATGCCAAAAAATAGCTGAATACAAAATTGCTTTGACTAAACTGTCAATATCCAATCAGCATGCCAGCTATTTTAACACACACGGCATAACACCAGAGTTTAAAAGACGTATTTCGGAAAAGCTAAAGCTTTCCTTAAATGTCGACGAAGCCACCAACAAGAACCTGGACAATGTCCTCGTTCGTTTTTTTGTTGAAGATACAACGCAGTAAAAACGCAACACTTGCCAGGCAGGAACATGAATATAGCCAATGCCTCAGCAATTAGGCTACTGTATGCTAGAATAAAAGATATATATATTTTAGGGATGCACCGATATGGAAATTCTTGGCCGATACCGATACCGATGTTCAAAACAACAATCTAGCCGATACCGATACCGATACCGATATTTGTTTATTTTGTTTTTGTTGTTATTCATTCACCCTTTTGTGCCAGGAAAATAATGAAATCATTATCTAAAAAGCAATGTGTTAAATCATGTCAGCCCTTTATCACTCTTAACTTTGACTGATCACAAATTCAATCAGATTTATGAATCAATCTTTAGTTTAACTAAACTTTATTTAATATAATATCACCAGGCATCAAGACATCATTTCAACTGTAAACAGATGCTTGCAATGCAGCCTTACAAAACACCAGCATAAACCCTTAGGGAATGCCATATAAATTCAAGATTAAAATGAATATAATACAATATTTTTCTTTAAAAACTGCCTGCCATAAACATCGGCCAGTACCATCGGTGAAAGTCAAGTTTATTACCGATAGGCCGATAACATTAAAAGAGGCAAACATCGGCCGATACCGATGTACGGCCGATGCATCGGTGCATCCCTAATATATTTTATTATACGATTATTTCTTCTGAACGAAGTAATAATGGAAATGTTGCAATATAAAACATTCTACAGCTCACTGTTGCTCTTTAACGGTTTAAAAAGTGAATCACTGTCCTTTTTCATATATCCTCAATGAAATGGTTGCAAATCCAATCTTCTTTCACTGACTGAATTTCACATACCCTTATAACATGTCACCTTGTGGTTGTAGGTCATCTTGAAATCTTCCTAGGACAAAGCTTTGCAGCAAAACTTGCCATCAATCTGCCATCATTCATTTCTAAATGTTTTTTTGTTTGATTGTTTGTTTTTTTGACCCTGTAAATGTTCCCTCGCCACAGGACGCCCCCCTGCCCCCCCCCCCCCCCCCGGCACACGGTGCCTCGCCACAGGACTGGCGGACTTTGCACTTGACTGGCTCGTTAACCTTTTCTCATGTTAAATCTGCTCATCCATTACACCAATATGATAATGCAGCAACGCCATTACAGCCCCCTCTCTTTGAGCCACTTAAGTCATGTGTATGCCAGCCCTGTTCCATACGCCACCAGGCTTCTTCTGAGAGAGGATGAATATGACTCCAGGGAGTCCTGGCCAGTATGGTGTTACCACCCCGTTGAGAGAGTTCCTGCATCGGTTTGAGAGCCCTGGCGAACCGCTGGACTAGACCATGAGCATTCAGTTAGCAGCATGGGCCATTGTCCACAGGATTACAGGATTATATTTTCAATCTTTTCTAGGGGCACCATAATTTTTGCCCAGGCCAGTTTATTTATTTTTTTTAATTATTATTATTCTGTTGAACCACAATTAAAAAGCAATGTCTGATTTTCATTAGTTCATTTTTATGTATTATTACTTTTGTCAGTTTCAAGTTATTTCAGTGACCATTGAAGCTAAATCTTCATTTAACGGAAGGCTACCAACAATTTTGTCCAAGTCTGTACATCAGCATTTGGAACATGCTATAAGAGAAAGAAACACTTAAGAATAAGTTAAGTGTTAACAATAAGTAACAATAAGGAATAAGGTAATTTTATCAGTATCAATATAGGCATTAGCAATTTGATATAAAAGAAGAGGGAGAGAGAGAGGCTGCCTGGGCAAGTGTATGGGAATTGTATTATTATTGTTATGGTTTGTTCAGTTATGGTTGGCTGACATGGTGCATGCAGATTTGAGTTAGGATGGGAGGATACCCAGCAGTGCCTGACTGGCTGGAGACAGCCGCAGCACGCGCTGTATCCGGGATCTGTAAAGGCCCTCCTTCACGTTACAACATGCTCTGTCTCTAGCCCAGTTTTATTGATTTGGGGGATTTTGTATGTGTTTAGTTGTGAAGAGATATGTTTAGTTATGTTGGTTGGCTTGGTGCATGGGGAGTTTTAGTCATAAAAGCATACTGGGGTGGCAGGATACACAATACTGCCCAATTGGCTGGTGACAGTCACAACACGTGCCATATGTGGTCCCTGAAATCCGTAAAAGGCCCTCCTTCACAGTACAACACACTGTCTGTAGCCCAGTAATAAAAGAGTCTGTTTGTTGACCAGAGTCAAAAGAGCCAAATTAAATTGACCTTGATTCAATGTTGTAAAACAATACAATGCCTGAATCCTTTTATAGGCACAGTATGCCCTACTTGTTATGGAACATCATTATCTCAAGTTGAGTTTAATGTTATACGTACCGTTTTGTCTGTTTCTAGATCAGCTCTCCAGCAGCATTTTTTGGTGACTGGTTTTGGCACCATACAATAGACAATGTCCAGCCTAGAGATGCAGCCAGTGCCAGGCTTATTGGGTGCACTGGATTTGTTCAGTCCATCCAGAGCCTCTCCATACCTCATGTAGTCCTAGAACCACTCACTGTGGTTATGGTCAGGTGTGACCACCGTCTCAGGATAAGGGAAGGACCAGCCGAGAAATTCAAATCTCTGACCCTCAGAAGATGTTGACTGATGTGACACAACATCAGGACCACTAAAGGAGCCATGATGATCTCCATCATATGAGAGGTTGTGTTGGGGAGGAGGACTGTGGGTTTCTATTTCTTCATCTTCCTCAGGATAGACATTGACAAAATAAATTGTGTTGGTGTCACCCACTGACCAAAATGTATATCTTAGACTCTCATCTATTCAGAAAAAAAGTGCAGAAAGGCAAAGAGGCTGCCTAGTGCCTAATAAATTATGTGAAATGAAAAGTTAATCTACAGAACACCACACGTCTTTATGAACACTAATGGTTACAAAGTAATCTGTAATGATTACAATGCTTATACCAGCTAGCAGTGTCCAGCTTACTAACTTCTTACTGGTAGCAAGCATCACAGGCTATGTCTATCAATATTGTATGAACGAGTGGGTAATTGTTGGTCATTGCTGACCAAACAATTGTGCAAAACATAACACAAGAAAAATCTGCTTTTCCATCTTTCCATTTTGAAAATACAGGCCAACATTTTGTATGCCATTAACATTAAGACTTTGAAAAGTTTTATTATGAAACTTAAATGTTCCCATCCTTCCCACCCATCTCCCATTCACAATAACATCAATTCAAGCCTCACTTCAGTTATTAGTAATCTTCTGTAAATAATGAACTAAAATGTCTTAACTGTGAGCTTAATCACTGTGACATCATTCCAATAATATGACTTTGGCAGAGGTATTACTGGCTGTAATGAGCTCATCACTGTTAGGTAAAAACGCAATGTCATACTGCGCACTTTTCAGTAGGCTACATACTGTTATTTTATTACTTGTCCTACTTTGCATTAAGTGTCATTATATAAATATAATATAGAATAAATATTACTCAATTCAGTACATATTTTAAAATGTTACTAAACCTAACAATAATCCTACTGTAAATTGCTTTGGATAAATGTATCGGCCGCATTAATAAATATCAATACAAAACGACGGGAGACTTTTCTTTATTACCAAAAGAAAGTTTAATGATAATTCAAAATGTACCAAATTTGGGGGTGTGGGCTTAGTTCTATTTTCTTTGATGACGATACAGGCACTGTTCACATGTCGTTTCCTTGATGTTTGGTCACCAGTTATGGATACTTGTGGATACAACTGCACCGCTTTGCCCTCTTGACCCTAAAGTATTTTCGAGTTAGCAAGAAGTCTCTTGAGTCAGCCATTTTGGATGAGTTTACATATTTAGCCAATGCACTTAATGGTAAGAATGAATATATTGGCTATTCTATCTTTGCACATAAAGGATAGTTGAATGAGGTGACAGCCATATCACATCATCCTGTAAAATCATTAATGATTGTACTCATTTGTGTGTTATTTAACCACCAAGGGCATACAAAAGCATAGGGTGTTCATACACAAATGATCAAGTCTTCTCTGGCTGTCACAATGTTTGTCTTGTAAGGGAAACCCCACAATTCACACCTGCCTATAAACTATGCAGTCGCCAAGATCATTGGCTCCCTTGTTTTTGGACGATTTTTGGATCGATTTGAATACACTGACAGGAGGTTGCAGATGCTGATGAAAATGTTAATAAATCTATTTGAAGTTGAAGCCTCCATTTAGGCTGAGGTATTGTGCAAGTGTTCAATGAAAACATCACACTGTTTTTAAACATGTTTTTTTCAAAGTACTAAGATGAACAGAATGGGTAGGCAATATAAGAGTACAATGGGTAGGCAATGTTTAAGTACAATATATGAGTAAAGTGACTATAACGGATGGGTGAAGAAGAGAGGACCTTATCATTTCCTTCCATTTTGTAGCTGTACAACTCTTTCCCGCTGGTGATGAGACTCTTGCCTGTACCTCACCAGACAGTCTTAAAGAACTGGAACACTGAAAGATTTCCTGAGGGTACAAATTGAGCAACACAAGAAAGACTGGACCCAGGGAAGCCCAGGGATTACATCGACTGCTACCTGAGTGAGATTGAAAAGGTGAGAAGTGTGTATGCGAGTTGGCCTATATACTGTATATCTAATTTTTTTTTTTTTTCCCGGAATAACACTTGCTCACTTTTTCATTGGAATGACACAAAGGTGTCATCCTAATGTCACTCTCTTTTTTTTCCTTTTCTGTTTTGGTGTAATCGCTCAAGAACAAGGACGACACAGCTTCTGGCTTCCAAGAGGAGAATCTGATCATGAGCAGCCTGGATCTGTTTGTGTCCTGCTGAGAGACCACGTCCACCACCCTTTGTTGGAGCTTCCTCTACATGGCCAAATATCTGGAGGTCCAAGGTGCGGTGAGATTGCACCGGGCATGCTTTTAATGTGTCTCCCATTTTTGAGGTTTGATCCTGCTGACGCCACAGTTTCTGGCTGGGCCTCGCTGGGGCAATCGAGGCATGAAACAGATTTTGGACTGTACCCCAATCTGAATTAGACATCTGATCAAAGTTGTATTTCATCCACAATCAGATGAACATTGTTGTCTTTTCTCCAAACAAAGCAGTTTTATTGTGACCAAATAATAATAGACGCATGTACATTTACCCCAGATGCTGCCAGAGAGGCCTGCTACTCTTAAGAGGTGATGTGTGGGTTGGCTTTTACCTGATTTATTATGACCGCCGCGCGAGAGCGCTGTGGCGGTCATATAGGTTTAGTCGTTTTTTTTTTTTTTTCAGTTTGCCGATTTTCTGTCAACGATTCCCGGGACACTGAAACACCGGGGTGCACGACATTTGGTGGGCATGTAGCCCCACTAGATTAGCGTGGAACCATTGGTTTTCGTTTTGATCCGTCGGACTGGAGCCCTTTTAAAGAGGGTGGGGCGATTCAGTTTTTCTAAGACTAAGTCGAAAACCGTAGGGCTTAAGAGGCCACGTCAACCATTCCACTACCACTTATTTCATGTATAGCGCCAGCTAGTTACAAATGAAAAAGCAAAAATGGAGTGTTGTAAAAAATGGAAGGAAGCTTCAGTAGTAGGGATGCACGATATTATCGGCAAGACATCGGTATCGGCAGTTATCGGCTTAAAAACTTAATTATCGGTATCTGCAGATATGAAAAATTTCTGCCGATGTACCTGGCCGATAAGGTGACGTGTAAATTATGCGCACGCAAAGCAAATGTTTATGAGCGTCGGCTGTGTGGCAGTATCCTACTTCACAGTATCAGAGGATGATGACAAAATGCCTATTTGTCCGAAAACTTTTCAGGAGAAGGAGGAGGAGATGCAGCTTGGCCATAATGTAGGTTGCATGCATAGATGCAGACCACCCGCGTGTCACGCTTTACAACATTACCTGTCGCGCTAATTGACGTTAATAAGTCACGGAGTTAGTTAGACAACACTAGCTTGTTAGCTTGCATGCTACGTGACACCAGAGAAGTTGATACCTCATTTCACGGGATGTGAAACGTTATGTCTCAAGCCCACGCTATCTGTACATGGCTCACTTTTGCATTTATGGAATTTATACAGCTAACTTGGCAATAGCGTTACATTGCTTAGTCTAGAAATCCTAGAAGGGACGTTACTAAACTGTAAATCAGTTAACCAAGGTTAGCTTGCAAAGTTAGCCAAGCATGCTACGCGACACCAGAGAAGTTTATGATACCTCATTTCACAGGATGTGAAACGTTATGTCACAAGCCAACGCTGTCTGTACATGGCTCACTTTTGCATTTATGGAATTTATACAGCTAACTTGGCAATAACATTACATAGATTAGTCTAGAAATCCTAGAATGGACATTGTTAAACTGTAAGTCAGTCAACCAAGGTTAGCTTGCAAAGTTAGCCAAGCATGCTACGTGACACCAGAGAAGTTGATGATGCCTCATTTGACCCGATGTGAAACGTTATGTCACGAGCCCACGCGATCTACATGGCTTACTTTTCCATATGTGGAATTTAAACAGCTAACTTGGCAATAACGTTACATAGATTAGTCTAGAAATCCTAGAAGAGACGTTATTAAACTGTAAGTCAGTTAACCAACGTTAGCTTGCCAAGTAAGCCAAGCTGCATTTCCAGAGTGTAGTTGTTCAAGGTCAAGGAGGTACTGTTCAAGTATGAAAATTGTGACGTGAAAATATAAATAAATCTGCCATATTTGAAACCATTTCAGTTTCATGAGTGAATGTCTATTTCTAAATTGATACACATCAAGTCTGTAATGTCCTGTATTTACAGCAATACCCTAGCATAATAACAGATTTATTCTAGTACAGGAGAGACTTTTCAATAATTAAAAAGCTGAGGTGTATATATCGGTATCGGCATCGGCAATCGGCCAAAATGAGCTTGTAAATATCGGATATCGGCTAAAATTCAATATCGTGCATCCCTATTCAGTAGGACATAGTAGGTTTCTCACTGACGGAATTGAAGATGGAAAGTTGTCAGCTTACAAGTGGTGGTGTTTGTATAGGTGGTCTGACATTACAGTCTGTAGTCTATAGTAGTCTGACATTAGATCCATTACTACCCTCTATCCCGAACCAAGATCAACTGCCACACACCCCTCTATGCCTGTTTATACATTGAATGCTAAACAGTATCCTTTCAGAAAATCACAGAGACACCAAATCTTAATACCCCATCTAACAGGTTTCTTAGGCATATACTGTTTCCAAAGTAACATGCCGTCAGATTTAATCATGGCCTCACCCACTGAAAGATTTTTACATGGTCAAAGAAGTTTAAGGACGTAGTTGCACAGCATTTTGCTGGTGGTGAACATTGACTGAGACAGGTATCCATGAATTTTGGAAGTGGTCATTGACTGCATTTTGTATCTAAGCAATGGAAAAGTATCCCATTTAGTTGGTCTGCTGGATGTGTTTTGAGAAAGAGTACATGGTATTGAACCAAGTGTGAAAATGATTGGAAAAAACTGTAATGGTCTCACTTTCTGAAGCTTGTCACCAGAGTCTGCTATCGTTGGGTTTGAACAGGGTAGGTATCTGCATAACTCCTCATACTTAATTCATGGCATTGGTGTCTGCCACATAGGTCACTTGTAAGGCTGGATCAGATGAACAGTAGTCAAGAAAAGAGGGTATATGATGGATATCCATGAGGATGTTTATCCTCACAAACACCTTCACCTCCTCCACAAATGTATTGCACCAGGATGCTTTTGAAGAGGCATAGTTAGGTGTTTTCCACCAAATTAGCAAAAATGTTGGTAATCTGTATGGTTAAGTTAAGTAGTGTTAATATTTTAATATTTATTCATTTATTTACAAAATATATAACAAATACTAATTAAATACATTAAGAATATATTAAATATAATAACTACATCTGCTGTACGGTTCAAAACTTATGAATTTGAACTTTAGGGTGTATGTAATGATTTGTATTTTAATATTTGTAGAAGTCACTAATACATATTTGATATCATATTAACAAAGAATGTATGCCCTTTCAAACAAAACAAACTTGTAATTGTAATTTTTCTTTTTTTTTCTAACTGTAACTGTTTGTTTACAGAATAACAAAAAATGAAGGAATTCTCTGTTTTTCGTGGGATTTTCCTGGAGTGTTCTAGAATTCTATTGGGGTATAGAGGGTGAAAGATATTGTGCAATTAAGAGGCCAAAGTATTCTCTCATTTGAAATCCTTAGCTGCATATTAAGCCCACTAGAACAAAGTTGCTTAGATGCAGCTGGGTCAATCAAATTTTCCAGTCTACATTCTCCAGTAGTGCTCGTGGTGTGGCTATTCTTATTAGCCAAACTATCCCATTTAGACATGTTTCCATCATGTGTGACCCAAATGGTAGGTATATTGTGGTGACGGGCCACATTTATGTAAGGTCTTCAATTTACTGCCTAGCCTCTCAGATACACATGTGATCATAGGTGGTGATTTCAATTGTGTGCTTGATGATTTTCAGTCCAGTTTAAGGTTATGCATAGACTCCACTATTCGAAAACTAAACTGCATCGAATATATCCTACAGTCTCTCCTTTGTGTGATCGATGTAAATCTGCTGAAGGATCCTTAACCCACCTTTTCTGGACACGTTCAAAGCTGTACAACTTCTGGTGTGGACTATTCAAATGGTTTTCTGAAATGTACAACTGTGTATTCAAGCCTGAGCCAGAGGTGGCGCTGTTTGGTTACTCCCTGGCCGAATCTCGATTCTTCTCCTTGCCCCTTTTGCTTAATCTTGTCTTAGTCTTAACCCTAGCACTTGCAAGTGTAAAGGCCAAGGGCTGAGATCTTTCCCCTATGAAATGAGACGCCACTAGGTTTCGGGTACGTCATGCGTGACTGTATGAGCTATGAAACTAGCGATTTAAAAAAAAGTCTAATGAAGAACATGGTTGCAAATATATATGTATACAACTGTGTAGAGCACGAAACAAGACTGTCGTCATTTTTAAATTAATTATAAGCCAAAAATACTTACATGTAATGTATTTAGCATGATAGCTGGCAAGCTACCATATAAGCCAATGGAGTGGTGGTATACACGCTAAATGTATCCTAAAACTACCGTTTGAAAGCTTCAGTTAAGACCTAAAATACTATACATCGTTCGAGTAGCACATTTCAGATCAAACCGAGTCATTATAAACATATAAAAAGTTGTGTAGATAGCTTTATTCATGTAAAATATTCATCGCTTCAAGCAGCCATGTTTTTTTGAAAATTCCCGAGCTGGTTTCGCGGTGTGCTCTGGGATAGCCCTTGGAGTTAAGGTAGCCCTCCGATCATCTCAAAAACGAGGGCCATACACCCCTTAACCTTACCCCTTAATCTTGATCAAGTTGGGTATTGAGACACCACTAGCTCTCACATGAACGCGCAATTTCAAGGGTAAGGGGTAAGATAAGGGGTAAGGGGAAGTATTGAGATTGGGCCCCTGTCTCTATTGCCTCAAAGTATCCCAGTACAGCACACCATCATGTATGGAATGTTAATTGCAAAGAAACTGATTCTAAGGCTGTGGAAGTCAGATACAGTGCCACTCTTCAAGACGTGGCTAACAGAGCTTACTTCTCTATTACATATGGAGAAAATCCGATACAGTTTGACAAACAATCTTACACAATTCTACAGGATTTGGCAGCCATTCTTAGACCATCTTGCTCAATTTGATGGCGATCTTGAGCAGCTATGAGACTCACAATAGGCCACTCACCTCTCCTTTGATGTATCTTGTGTTCATTTACTAGTGATGCATCATACATTTCATTGTCTTGAGTAGTACGCCCTGTTATTTTTGTGTGTCTGTGTGTTTGATATATTTTATTTATTTTATAATTTTATTTTATTTCAATTGACGTATTTTATGTCTGGTTGTACTTTAATACCTGAAAAAAACGTAATAAACATACAAAGCAAAAAAATTTGCCAGGGACATCAAGCCTGTAACCGTCCATCTTCGTTAGAGTTTTTGTCCATAGATGGAGCAAAATGGCTCTGTAGCGCCCCCTAGAACATTGCAAAAAAACCTGCGCATTGGGGTTATTTTGGCGTAGCTTGACGGAATTCGGTACACTTCTTCATCATGCTTGGACGCACCAAAAAGTCTCTTGACGCCATGGTGGCAGGTCCACAGGAAGTAGGCCATTTGAGTGGAAGATGCGTTTTGACGGCGTTGCACACCTTGCATCTGATCGAACTCCTCTGACAGATTTAATGGTAACGCCTTGAAATGTGGTCATTTTGCAATGTTGCATGGAATTGTTTGTGTATCATCTAAGCCTATGATTTCTCATAGTTAAGATCACCTTAGCTGACGTAGGAAGTACAGTCTTTGCCTTGATTTCTTCGGTGGGTGTTCACAGTCCATGCAAGATCCACAGTAATGGGTATTCCCATGTATGTTAAACTTGATGTCAATGACTTAACATAAAAATAACATTATCGTATATTTGCCTCATTGTTATTCTTGGACGCGGCTATCTATACAGCACTAATTAGAATTAATTTAGCCCACTTTTGAGGATGTTCGGATGTTTTCCTCTATCTTTAACGATGTTTCTAACCACACGGGAGCCGCCATTTTTCCATTCTGTTGACAAATGCAGCCTTCTCATTGGTGTAGCATGATCACGTGTCGAACCGTGGCACGGCTCCCGACAAAAATCTTATTACGCTCTGAAGTCTCTAGTTCTGCATGAAACAAAGCCATATAGACAATCGACTGGAAAATCAGCGACGAACTTTTTTTTGGTAACTAACCACTACTCGTTCTTTTTTATAAGCTAAAGATTGTGTAGATGCCAGTGAGTGGAACGGGCTGAAACGAAAACCGTGTTCACCTTACGGCCTACTAGTGGAATTGTAACCCCTCTACAAAATATCACGTCCGAGAATGTAAGCATCTTACATTATTTCAGCCAATCAGGGCAAGCAATGGAAAATGTAAGCCTTTTGCATTATTTTAGCCAATCAGGGCGATGTAAAATATCGTTTCTCACGAGATTTTCTTCTGAAGGCGCGGAAAGAGCATTGCGGCTGTCAAATTACCATTGATTTTTAAGTAAGTATTTAGTTTACATGGGCGTTATTATTATTTTTGTTGAAAATATCATCCACCTATGCTATAGTAACTGTAAATGCCTGCTGTACAGCCCGAAAGTTTACAGTTGTTAAACTGCCACCTCATAATCTATAATTTGTTAGAAAAGAAAAGAAAAGATAGCATGCTATAACGAAGCTAGCTAAGCTAGTGATTGTACAAGTTTAAAGATATGTATCATTAGCATGTATTTAGCAGTCAGTAATTGATTCTCTAGTGAACAAGATTAACCATTATCTATGGTTTAATTGGTAATATTTCTAGCATGAGTGAATCAGCCCAGTTATGTTAGGAAGATTGTCATAGAAGTTGCAATTATTCCACTCGCACAGGTACAACTGACCGGTGAGAGACTGTTCCTAGTAGTTATGGCAGGTAAGATAAGAATGTCTGGAAATCATTCACAACATTTCTTTTATTACCTTGTCATAGAATGTGTAATCGAAATTAGTGGTCATGCATTGCTTGTTAAAATGTCAGCACATTAAATTCTGAGTCAATGCTATAATACACTTGACAGTAATGCAGGGTTGGTTAATCTGAATAGGTTGGTTTTGATAGCCTGCTTGAGGGACGATATTGATGGGGTGAGGGCAGGGAAGTCAGTGTCAACCCAGGTCCAGCTTGTTCCTAGATGTCACACAGGAGTTTGCGAGACGTCACCAGCCCGGGCACTATGAAAGCAGCTGCCCAACTGTTGTTACCCAGAACGCGCCTTCTCCAACTTTACTCCTGTATCGTTGAACTTTGATGTGTCTCTACATTAAACTCTTGTATACTTATCCAATTTGATCTCTGACTCCTAACTCCGATACCTCCAGCTGACTGAATACGAAAATTCCTTACATCCCTCACACCAGGGTCAACCTATCCTGGGGGTCCCTCATACGGCTCACACATTGGGTAAACTTCCGATGACCTCACAGCAAGCCATCTCACATCTGACACCATTTGTAGCAAAGGGACAGAGCAGTGACACCACCCTTTGTGACACCACCCGTTGGTATGGCAGTCATAGCGCATACTCAACTGTAGTGACGGTACTCCGTCACAAGGACTGTTATCCTCAGTAGCTATGATCCCCAGCAGCTATGATCCCCCCACCCACATCAACCATCAGATTGCTCACATGACTATATTCCCTAAATCATAGAAAATCAGGGACTCGATCCCCCCCACACACACACACATATTTGTATTTACTACTGTCTTGAGGTTGCACCACATTACTTTTTCTTAGCATTCTGTCTAAGTTGTCTATGGCTGAGGCTTGACCAACTACAGTATTGTGCTAAGAGAACAAAGGACAACTTCATCATGTATAAAGGAAATTAAGTACATAATAATACACACTCACAGACCACTTTATAAATATGTTATATAAATATGAGTTTGTGTGATGGCTTTTACTGATAGCAATTAGTCATAATCACATGAATATTCTCTGCTGACATATCTGCAGAACTTGAGTTATGCAAACATGTCTACATTATGAACAACATAAACAACAGCTAGATTACAGTCTGTAGCTTGAATGTTATTCTCCCGGTATGTCGCTTTGGATAAAAGCATCTGCTAAATTACTAAATGTAAAGTACAGTGTTCATTTAAACATTGCCACAAACCTCACAGTGGCAGAAAAGATTCTGCTGTCCAGACAGATCTTATGCGAGCTGAAGTTCACGGGCCTATGGTGTTAGGTTGTAGCCTGTGTACACCCACTTGAACAAAACAAAGCTCTGATGGTGTGTGTCCCTGAGGATCTGTTGACCTCTCTACCTGAGATCTGTGCGTTCCTCCTTCAGCGTTCGGTTGTTGATGTCCATGGAAGGGAAGTCAAGTCTATAACCCTGATGATGTAACAGTGTCCTGAATGTTAGTAAATGGATAAAAAGTCAAAGACACTGCATTCATAACTCTGAAAAAGTAGAAGAACATAAAGTTATATCTTACTTCAGTCAAAGGATTTGACGCTGGCTTGCTCACCTTACATACCAAGGCATTTATCAAAATTCGTTATGACCCCACCCAGTCCTCTTTTGCACTTTTTTGCTTGTACACATATAACCCTGCACAACCAAAGTTGACAACCCCTTTCCTCCAAAGTATTGCTCTGAAAATGTTATTATTTGTCTTTTCATGTCTTGGTGCTCTCAACAGAGTTATTTGGACAGTATTCCATAGTACTGGATTGAATTGTGACCTTTTGACCTCCTACACTATTGTCGTAGAAACCACTGACACTTTCAGCTTTTGAATTTGAATATAGAAAATCTTCTTGCAGAAATGTCTGACTTCCAGAAGGCTCTTCAAGCTAGCAAGCATCTAATTGCTAAATTTGATGCAACCGCTGTGAGTATAGATTTGTTTAAACATGTGGCTATTTGTAAATAAAACAATTAATGGAAACTCCCTTACTTTAGAAAAAATGTCATGCTATGCCAGTTCAATGGCAGCCACGGGACAGCAATGGCGAAATGCTATTTAAAAGACCTGGTCAAGCACCACGTGATCAAATTCCTGCCAAAAAAGGTATGAGTTATTATTAGAATGTGTGCAATAGTGGTAGTTCACTTTACCATAGCACTTTATGATAGTCAATACATTACAGGGGCAGTCCCTACCAGACCTTTGCAATCACTTCCCATGCTCTTTACTTTTCACACATCTGTGAGTGATTTTTTTATGTAGGTGACATATGTATGTGTGCTGTGTCATGGTTGTGTAAGCTACTACATTCTTAAAAGATCCCTTGGGATAAATAAAGCATCTATCTATATGTCTGTCTATCTATCTATCTAAGAACAAATGAAAGCATCATATTTCCTATTACAGCAACAAGCAGCATTCCTGGACCGGTTTCATTTGACGTCCTAGGTATGCCTTTGCTTTGGTTGTGGTTGTGCAGTTTCTGTTATCGCTCTTTTACCTTGTAATCAGGCTCTCATAATGATTATTATATTCTCTGTGATAAGATACAAATTTCCAGGCCTACTCCGTCGACCCGAACCCTGGAACAAACCCTGGAACATCCCAGCAAAATGTCAGCTGGGGTGAGAGACAGGCTCTAAGCTCGGAGAGATGGAGCTCAATTAGGGAATCCTTAGTTCAGGCATTGATGTCCTCCGAGGTCTTAGAGCCTGCCTGCAAAATTTGTAACAACAGGGCAGTAATTCACTGCAAGGAATGCATGCCCAAGGAGTTCCTTTGTAGTGAGTGTGATGTGAAGGTTCATGCACTTCATGTACTGCATGACAGGAGTGCCATTTTTGAGGGGTTTCATCACCCCTTGTCACCCACTACAATTGTCCAGCCTGAGGGTGACGGATACAATCTGATGGAAACAGGTGTGTTCATAATTACACAAATGATGTAACGTTATTGTGACAAATTAGCCTATTTAGCTATATGTTAAATATATATTATATATATTTTCTTTAGTGCGATTTCTACCGGTCAGCCTGCCAAAACTATGTGGTTGCTGTCCAAGTGCTCTGTCAATGACAGCAGCCAGAGGAGTCATCCTGGTTGGGATGAATGGTAAGATGGATATGTTTTATGGATGTCATATCCCTATTCTTGCTTGAGTTAACACTGTACAAACAATTATTTCAGGGCGTTACAACCTGTCCATCCCCTCTGTAACCTGTGGCCTGTGCCAAGAGAGTTGGACAGCTGGGTTGGAGGACCTGGTCAAGTGTGGTTACTGGCCTGCCACGCTGAATCACCACACCTTGTACCAGGTCACAATGCTGAAATCTTTTCAAGAGTTGAAGTTACTTGCCCCGGGCCTCTCACGTCAGGCATTCCTCGGAATGTTGGAGGAGAGGAGTAAAGCCTGTGGGAGGGTAAATATCTTTCCTTTCTCTTTTTCTTAATAATTCTCATCACATAATATATAATAATATCTTTCCATATTTATCATTACTATTTAGGCCAGCAACATCTGTGGAGATGCCTTCCAGAGGGCATTCATTGAATGGTCCCACGCAGAGCATGAGTTGGAGAGGGCCATGGGGATGGACCCATTCCTCTGCTCTGCGTGTACTCCACAGATGCACGCCATTGCCGTGGATGGTAATCGAAAGCATTACCGCTTTCAAAATGCCACAGGGTATTACATTTTCCTTTATAAACTGTTCTATGAAGAAATGTATAATGTATGAGCTGTAATTCATAGACTTTGTTTCTGTACATCATTTCTAAAGGTCTCATGTAGGTGTATTTGATGGAACATTCTTTGCAAAGGATGAAGAGGTGGCCAGCTTTGTGGAATGTATTCATAGCAACACAAAGCATGTAAGTTAGTTATCAAAGTTCTATTTGAGCAGAGTGCAATGTTGTTGTCATGAACTTGCTTCATTCTGAATGATTCTGCGTTTTATCAGACATCAGGCAGTGGCAGGTGTGGGTCAAGCCAGTGGCAGGCAGCGAAAGAGACCAGTCGACCCTCCTCCTCAAAAATTGATGAGGAGGGTTTGGAAATAGCCGTCTGCAGGCACGGCGTTCTCCTGAAGGCCTAATTGCGTCAAGCTCTGGAGAGGCCTACAAGGAGACATGGAGCCTTGCCAGTGGTTGTGCAGGTAACGAACGCCTTGCGTTTTTTGGCTAAGGGTGACTTCCAGACTGAGGTTGCCAGCCTATCTTCCGTTTCGCAGCCTTGTATTTCGCGCAACCTCATGGAAGTCACCAATGCCATCTGCAATCTTGCGCACCAATATATTAAGTTTCCTCGTGGAGAAGAGCTGCAGCACATTAAGGAGGAGTTTTTAAGACAGGGTGGAATGCCAGGGGTAATTGGGCTTATTGATGGGTCACTTTTCCCCATCAAAGCTCCAAGTGGCCCAACTGAGCCGGCATACGTATGCCGTAAGGGATACCATGCCATCAATGTCCAGGCCATAGGGGACCATAATATGGTTATACGGCATTTGTTGGCAAAGTGGCCTGGATCCATCCATGACTCTTTTATATTGAACACCAGGTGGGTCCTTCATAGACAGTAACATCAATAATTGTTTTACTTACTTTACTTGAAACTGTATTTAAAATATGCACTGTATGCATTCACAGTGGTGTCAATGTGTACCTGAGTGAGGGCAGGGTAAGTGGATGGCTTTTGGGGGACTCTGGATACCCCTTGAAACCCTACCTGATGACACCAGTCATGAACGAAAATACAGAGGCAGAGAGGAGGTACAATGTGTCACACAAAAGGTGCCGTAGTCGTCAGGAGAGGTTGTATGGTGTATGGAAAGGAAGGTGAGACATACTGCTTTGGTGCATTCGATAGCATAGTTAAGAAGTGTGTGTTAGGAGTGTAACCTTGAAGAAGAGGGTATAGTGTAACACTATGTACACTTAAAAAGAGAAGTGTATGTTATAATGGCAATACAAACAACCTGCTTAATTGGTTCACTGCTGGTTCATTTGTGTTGTTGTAGATGGAGATGTCATGATATGAGTGGGGGATATCTTCAGTATTCCCCTGAAAAGGCAGTGATGTTTGTAAAGGCCACTGCTGTGTTGCACAACATATGCAGGATGGCTAATCTCCCAGACCCTGAGAACATCCCAGCCATAATTGAAGATGTGGAGGAAGGCCATGATGGCATACATGATGGTGCACAGACTGGCAGAATCGCCAGAAACAACCTAATTGCGCATTATTTTACAAGATAATTAAAGCTTTATTAAAAACAAAACATTGCAGTTTGATTTTCAATATTTAATTCAACAATAAGAATAACAACTAAAAATGTACAATGTAAATATGAATAAATAAATTGGTGTATAAATACTGTATGTAAATGTGAATAGATATGTATGTAGTGCAATCAAATTTAAATAAGTGTGCAAATTATTAAATTTTATACTTCCTAGAGATCTAAGTACCTTCCAAATTTAACATTTTCTTTCATAAATTTAAATTTGTCCTTTTCTAATTGTAGCCTCTCCTTCTTAATCTTTAATGTTTCCCGCATTATTGTCAGCTTCTCCTTCTCCAACTCCAGGATCTCCTCCTGTAGGCCTGTGCATTTCTTTTTAGCTGTAGAGAAAAATTTAAAACTGTGAAACAGTAGCCAAGACCAAGGGTGTAGTTCTGTATCAAAAAGTGGTAGGGATATCCCCCCCCCCCCCCCTGCAACCTTGCCTTATTGTACAGATGAAGGTTCATGGTATGCCTATGGATTCACTTTTTTTGGAATGTAGCCTATTTGTCTCTGAGTAATTCAACCGAGAAGAATTGATGTGACTTCAATATGCGCACCACGATTTAAACGCAATGAAGTGCAGTTAAGTATATATCAGAGAAAGTGGTGGGGACAATTTCAAGCTTTCAGCAAAAGTGGGTGTGGACATGTCCCTACCGTCCATAACATAAACAACGCTCTTGGCCTAGATTAACAGATACATTACAAACTTCAACTGGTCATGATGGAGATAGCTTTGTAAAAATGCACATTTAGTACATTTATTTCAATATTTAAATAGCAAAAATAAACTTACCAGGCGATGGGATGACTCTTGCAGGTGGCAGAGTTCTGCTGTCACACTCTGAACTCATTAATGTTAGCATGACCTGAGTTGAGGCGGGAAGCTCGACACTTTCGTGTTCCACCTCCTCATTCAGGCCCACTTCTGTGCCGGTTGAAATGCCTATATAATACACAACACAAATGATACAGAAATGATTTCATGTTAGGGGAGTTATCCGCGTTGGCTTTTGTTTTGCTGTTAATTGGTCACCCTAGTTATGGTTACTATGTAGCCACTCCTCAAACCGTTATCGACAGGCTTAACGTAGTTGCTACATTTTGAAGTATCTTCGTTACAGCTTAGCGCTAGCAGGTACCAGCTGACTATACACCCCCGCCCCCTAAATGCGGACACACTGACACTAGTTAATACTTATTCTGTGAATCTGTGGTTCACTCTACAGGTTTATGCCTAATTTAACTTTACTGCGAGCTTTCTTTCCTTATGTCTTAATGAAGTCAGACATTAAAATTAGCAGCGATTGCTAAACTAGATGGCGAACTAGCGATATAAACTAGCTTAGAACTCATCTTACCTTGGGTGTAGACTTGACCCATGACGGCCAGGATCTTCTCCTCCAATGTGGTAAGGGAGCTAAGTTCCGGTATTCAATAAGAGGAGGAGCGCACGATGCGCTACGCCTCATCTGGTGAATGAGACGCGCATTGCATGCAATCTGAGGCGTAGCGCACGAAGCGGGCCGATCGAGGCGCATTGCGCATTGCCTAATAAACGTGGTTGACACGGCGCACATAGCCTAGGCTACTATAAACGTGGTTGAGACTCTTATTAAAGCTCTTACTCTTTCTCACAGACAAAACAAATAGCTACACGGTCAAGCAATGTCATTTATTTTTTAAAGAGACAAAACAAATAGCTACACGGTCAAGCAATGTCATTTATTTCTTTAAGAGGAGGAGCGCACGATGCGAGTCGCCTCACCTGGTGAATGAGACGCGCATTGCATGCGATCTGAGGCGTAGCGCACGAAGCGGGCCGATCGAGGCGCATTGCGCATTGCCTAATAAACGTCGTTGACACGGCGCACATAGCCTAGGCTACTATAAACGTGGTTGAGACTCTTATTAAAGCTCTTACTCTTTCTCACAGACAAAACAAATAGCTACACGGTCAAGCAATGTCATTTATTTTTTTAAAGAGACAAAACAAATAGCTACACGGTCAAGCATTGTCATTTATTTCTTTAAAGAGACAAATCAAATAGCTATATGGTCAAGCATTGTCATTTATTTCCACGGAAAAAACGAAAACGAATCCAACTTACATTACCACTGCACACTGACAACCTTACAGATAATGTATATAAGTTGTACTAGCATTTGTATTTAAAGTTTACAATTTAATCTACCAAAGAACTCACCGTTAAACAATACAACTCCCACAAGTTGACAATGATAACATGACGCAAATGTTGCGCGCGCACATGTGATTGACAACACTGGCGCACACAGGGGGTTGTGGTCAGCTTTACACATGAACTTCCCCAAAAATCAAGAGGTCAAAAGATTAGATTAGATTAGATTCAACTTTATTGTCATTGCACAGAGTGCAAGTACTGAGACAACGGGTTCTTACCAGAAGTACAGATAGCAAGAGTTCAGAGTAGGCTATTCTATATTCTATAGTGGTAATATAAAATAAATAGATGGGATGTACCTATACAGTACAGATATGACAGTACAAGATACAGCCGCGGAAAAAATTAAGAGACCACTTCAAAATTATCAGTTTCTCTGGTTTTACTATTTATTGGTATGTGTTAAAGTAAAATGTACATTTTAGTTTTATTCTATAACCTACTGGCAACATTCCTACCAAATTTCAAATAAAAATATTGTCATTTAGGTCATTTATTTGCAGAAAAATGACAATTGGTCAAAATAGCAAAAATGATGCAGTGTCTTCAGATCTCGAATAATGCAAAGAAAACAAGCTCATATTCATTTTTAAACTACACAATACTAATGCTTACACTTAGGAAGAGTTCAGAAATCAATATTTGGTGGAATAACCTTGATTTAAAATCACAACTTTCATGTGTCTTGGCATGCTCTCCACCAGTCTTTCACATTGCCGTTGGGTGACTTTATGCTACTCCTGGCGCAAGAATTCAAGCAGCTCGGCTTCTTTTCATGGCTTGTGACCATCCATCTTCCTCTTGATCACATTTCAGAGGTTTTTTATGGGATTCAGGTCTCGAAATTGGGCTGGCCATGACAGGGTCCTGATCTGGTGGTACTCCATCCACACCTTTACTGGCCTGGCTGTGTGGCATGGAGCATTGCCCTGCTGGAAAAAACATTTCTCAGAGTTGGGGAACATTGTCAGAGCTAAAGGAAGCAAGTTTTTCTTCCGGGACAACGTTGTACTTTGCCTGGCTGAGGTTTGTAAAAGACCATAAGGATTGAAAAAAGCGGACTGGAGGGTCTTCTAGTTCGTCTTCTCTGATGAGTCCAATTTTCAGCTTTGCCCAACACATGGTCGTCTGATGGTTAGACGGAGACCTGGAGAGGCCTACAAGCCAGAGAGTCTTGCACCTACTGTGAAATCGGACTCATCAGAGAAGACGAACTTAGAAGAACCTCCAGTCCGCTTTTTCAATCCTTATGGTCTTTTACTAACCTCAGCCAGGCAAAGTACAACGTTGTCCCGGAAGAAAAACTTGCTTCCTTTTGCTCTGACATTGTTCCCCAACTCTGAGAAGTGTTTTTTCCAGCAGGGCAATGCTCCATGCCACACAGCCAGGCCAGTAAAGGTGTGGATGGAGTACCACCAGATCAGGACCCTGTCATGGCCAGCCCAATTTCGAGACCTGAATCCCATAAAAAACCTCTGAAATGTGATCAAGAGGAAGATGGATGGTCACAAGCCATGAAAAGAAGCCGAGCTGCTTGAATTCTTGCGCCAGGAGTAGCATAAAGTCACCCAACGGCAATGTGAAAGACTGATGGAGAGCATGCCAAGACACATGAAAGTTGTGATTTTAAATCAAGGTTATTCCACCAAATATTGATTTCTGAACTCTTCCTAAGTGTAAGCATTAGTATTGTGTAGTTTTAAAATGAAAATGAGCTTGTTTTCTTTGCATTATTCGAGATCTGAAGACACTGCATCATTTTTGCTATTTTGACCAATTGTCATTTTTCTGCAAATAAATGATCTAAATGACAATATTTTTATTTGAATTTTGGTAGGAATGTTGCCAGTAGGTTATAGAATAAAACTAAAATGTACATTTTACTTTAACACACACCAATAAATAGTAAAACCAGAGAAACTGATAATTTTGAAGTGGTCTCTTAATTTTTTCCGCGGCTGTATATGGGGTATGAGCAGTAGTAACATTGGCAGCAATAGTTGGTCATTAGTGCAGATATGATATAGGTAGATGCAAAGGGCTGATGCAGGAGTAAGTACATGTGAAGGTAGCAATAGAAGTTATGAATGAGGTAAGAGGCATGATAAGATATACAGTGGTGGCCAAAATTATTAGAACACCTGACAGATCTGAGAATAATTACCTTTTTTTGCCTCCAAAACATGATTTAATTTCATAATGTTCATGAAACATGCAGATGGCTGTTCTGAGCACAACAAATATCAGATGAAGTGAGTCCTACTGTTTTTATCCACTTTTATTATTTATGTGGTACGCCCACCTTTTGCAGCAATTACAGCAGCACATCTCTCTGGCATAGAGTCAATATATTTCTTGAGAACTTCAACACAAATGTTATCCCATGCCTTCTGCAACTCAAGCCAAAGGCTTTCCTTGGAATTTCCAATAGATCTGTCGAGTTTATTTTCCAACTTGCCCCGAATTTGCTTGATGGGTTTGAAGTCCAGACTTTGAGAGGGCCGGCCCATCATTTTCAATGTTCCAGCAGATTCCTTGTCGCCAGTAGATCCGGCAATAGTTAAAATAATGTTTAGGGTCATTGTCCTCTTGGAAAATAAATCCAGGCTCAATAAGATGTCTCCAAGAAGGAACTCTGTGCCTCACCAGAATGTTGTGGTATACTTTTGTATCCATGATGCCATCAATTTAGCCAAAGTCACCTGTTCCTGAGGCTTAAATTGCACCTCACACTATAATACTACCCCCTCCTTGTAAACTGTTGGCAAGAGACACTCATTTTTATATCTCTCCCCCTCACTTCGTGGAACATCCACGCTTTGCTTGTTGCCAAACTATTCAAACCTGGACTCATCAGTACACAACACTTAAACCAATCTTTCTTTGTCCATTTCTTGTGTTCTTTTGCTAAATTCAGGCGTTACACTCAATTGTTCTCTTTCAGTAATGTTTCTTTGCTGCTATTCTGCCAAAAAAACCTTCTTCTCCCAGTTTTCGACGGACAGTTCTTGAAGACACTGTTGCACCATTAGTCATTGTGATGTTGATCTTGTAAAGTCTTTTTTAAGAAATAAATCACATTGAAATAAATTGCATTGTGAATTTTATTTTTCTTTCGAGCTTTAATAAGAGTCAACCACGTTTATTAGGCAATGTGCGCACGCAATGCGCCTCGAGCGACTCTCTTCGTGCGCTACGCCTCAGATCGCATGCAATGCGCGTCTCATTCACCAAGTGAGTCGACTCGCATCGTGCGCTCCTCCTCTCATTGAATATTAGTTCTTACCTGGGTAAGGGGCTTCACTTCTGGGACACCAGCCCCTGTTTTAGCCTGGTCCCTCTTCATTAAAGCCCCTCTGATTTTAGCATCACTGGCGACAGCAGACCACTTTTTCTTGATGCTTTCCACCGCCCGAGTCACTCCACAAACCGCGGCGACCACTTCGGTGACCTCTTGCCATTTGATGTCTTTTGTTTTTGATGTCAATACCGGAGTAAATTTCCCAGACAATACATCTCTTCTGTCCCCCACTGCCACAACCAACGCCTCAAGCTCATCCGAATTAAAATTAAATGCCCTTCTTTTTTTGCCCTCTGTATTCTCCATGTTGTCTTGTATGTTCTTGTATGTTGACCAAAGATAATAGAGCGCAACAACCAACACTTTTTAACGTTAAAAGTCATAGAAATAAACACTAGAAGCGCCCTTCTGCCTCTGATCATGCGTCTATACGGGCGCCATCTTGTGTCGGGGTTCCAAGGCAGTTCTGCCGCGCTTTTCTGATAGTCGGAACCAGCAAAACCAGTGAAGATGCCGTACTTTTGCGCCGCATTTGGCTGTAGCAACCAACGGTCATCGACAACACAAGAGAAAGGCATAACTTTTCATAGGTAAGATTTCATTTTGTTATCTTGTAAGTTACAAACTTTTGTTTTTATAAATATCGTAAATAAATAAATATCGTTCTTTACGTTCGATTAGGCTAGCACTACTACATTTACCATGTCAAGTAAAGCTAGCCAGCTAGCCTCTCTATTTAGGTAGTGCCATTACCTCATAAACACTTTTATTGAAGAAAGCCAACGACGATTTAAATGTAGGAAATGTACCAAAAAGCATTGTTGTAGGCTATGTTAACAAAAACAAAAAACATTTTACCCACCCCCTGCTTAAATACATGTCTGACACTTGTAACGAACCTAGACAAAAGAAATCGCCTCTTAAATGTGTTTTATGATGATTTAATTCCGTGTGTCACTTTGGCTTCTATTGACGTTAGTTCATTTAAAAGCTGCGATTACCCGTACCAAGATGGCGGCTCTGTTGACGCATTCGTTCCATAGGCGGCCGTATTCAAGGGCGCTTCTAGTGTTTATTTCTATGGTTAAAAGTGATGTGTTCCATCAATCTCGTGCACATTCTAATTGCAGAAACAGACATAACTTGCCGATTGACGATCGAAAAATCTGATTGATAGAACAGTTAGGATTTCCTAAGTTAAGATAAGATAGGAGGCCAAAGATAAGATAGGAAACGACCAACAGGTTAAGGATTGCTTCTGTAATAGGAAGTTAGGATTTTTCCTATCTTTGAGTCCCTAACTTAAGTTAGGATGAGCAGTTAGGATTTTTTCTTAGGATGCAGTCGTTGTTGCACCATAGCTTTTTGGATAGTAATTGTTTTCATTTGTGAATGCAGGTATGTGGTTTGTACATAATGTAAATGTTTAAGAATGTGTATGTATATATGTATGTTTTCAGAAATGTTCAAACTATACGATCATGCAATGCGCTATGCCAGTGCTGTCTGTCTTTAGGTTTTGATAAAATGCTATGCAACGCATTAGGTTAGCCAGTAAGGCAGTGTTTGCTAATCTGTGCTTGAGAGTTAGAACTACGTTGTACAAGTTGAATGCAGTCGTTGTTGCATAGCTTTTGGATAGTAATTGTTTTCATTTCTGAATGCAGAACTCGGAGGCAATAAAGCTACAGTGAGAAACCCTTGGTCTGATCCTTGGTCACCAATGAACACAAAAGTGAGGGTAAATAAATACCTGTTTATTATTTGTTGTATTGCATATGCAGATGCTCTGAGGGATGCACGGTCCAAGCATTACTCTACTATCATCAACAGCAGCCCTGGTAACTCCAAACAACTTTTCTCCACAATAAATCACCTTCTCAAACCCCCTTCACCATCCTTTTCCGAGGTCACTGAAGAGAGGTGCAACTTGCACATGACTTTCTTCAGACAAAAAGTTGAGAACATCCGCTCACACCTCTCCACCACTTCTGCCATGCCTCTCACATCTGCCAACTCACTGTTAAAGTCTGTCCCGCCCCTCTGCTTCTTCTCTGATGTCATGCAGGAAGAGGTGGAGGCTATCATCAGAAAAATGAAGCTGTCCACCTGTGCCTTGGACCCTTTCCCCTACAACCCTGCTGAAAACCAACATCTCTGCCATCTCTCCACTCATCACCAGGATCATTAACCTCTCCCTCCTGGCCGGCCATATCCCAAACTCCTTAAAAACTGCTGTCATCAGACCACTGTTGAAAAAACCCTCTCTTGATCCTGAAGTCCTTTCCAACTACAGGCCCATCTCCAATCTTCCTTTCCTGTCAAAGGTTCTGGAAAAAACTGTTGCAGCACAACTCCAAGATCACCTCAACTTAATAACCTTTTTGAGAAGTTGCAGTCAGGTTTTCGTACTGGCCATAGTACAGAGACAGCCTTGGTGAGGGTCACCAATGACCTCCTGATAGCAGCAGACACTGGCTCCCCATCTCTCCTCATCCTCCTGGACCTAACAGCTGCTTTCGACACAGTGGATCACAACATCCTCCTCCACCGCCTGCAATACACCATTGGGCTCTCAGGCAATGTACTAAGCTGGTTCACCTCCTACCTAACCGGCAGAACTGAGCACGTCGCCTTGGGCAGTGCAAAATCGTACACCCACAACGTCACCTGCGGCGTCCCTCAAGGCTCTGTGCTGGGCCCCCTCTACCTGCTCCCCCTGGGAAATGTCATCAGCAAGCATGGGATTTCCTACCATTGCTATGCTGATGACACACAGCTTTACATTAGGACAACACCCACTTCTGCTGCACCTCTGCCAACATCCACTCTGACCACCTGCTTTGAGGAGATTGAGGCGTGGATGAAGGTAAACTTCCTGCAGCTGAACAGTTCGAAAACGGAAGCCATACTAGTCGGCACACCACATCAGCTCCGCTCTTCCACCATCACTAACATTACCTTCTCTGGCCAAAACATCTCTCTTTCTAAATCAGTTACCAACCTGGGTGTTAAAATGGATGCTGAATTGACCTATGACACCCACATCAAACACCTCTGCAAGGTTTCATTCCATCACCTCAGGAACATTGCCAAACTCCGGCCATCACTCACCCTGGCAGATGCAGAGAAGCTTGTCCATGCCTTTGTCTCCTCCAGACTGGACTACTGTAACGCACTCCTCATTGGGATCCCTGGCAAGAGCATACAGAGACTGCAATATATCCAGAACAGCGCTGCCAGGATCCTGATGAGGGTGCGTAAACACGACCACATCACCCCCACCCTGAAAGCACTTCACTGGCTCCCAGTCCCACTCAGAATAGAGTTCTCCCTCCTCACCCACAAATGCCTATACGGACATGCTCCCCCCTACCTCAGGGAACTCCTCTCCCCCCAGACCTCCTCACGCTCCCTCCGTTCTGCATCCGCAAACACCCTTCAAGCCACCAGAACTATGCTCTGCACCATGGGTGACCGGGCTTTCTCCTCTGCTGCCCCAAGGCTGTGGAATGCCCTCCCTGACCATCTCAGGGCCCCACAGTCTATTGACGTTTTTAAAAAAGGCCTGAAAACTTATCTTTTTTCAAAAGCTTTCTTCTAATCATTGTTAATTGTTGTCGTCTTATATGTATATGTAGCACTTTGAGATCTGTATGATGTAAAGCAGGGGTCCCCAACCTTTTTTGCATCACGGACCGGTTTAATGAAGGCATTTTTTTCACGGACCGGCTTCAAGGTGTCATTTTACACCTCTCATTAGTCACGTCATCCATTCATTTTGATGTAAATCAATCAATTGCACTTGTGAGGCAAGCGCGAGTTTGATAGAATGAAGCCCGGTCTGCTCATACACAAAAGCTAACATTAACGTTAGGTGGAGTTAACTTTCTGCCAACACCATTGTATTACAAACGTTAAGTGCATGAAAAATACAACTCACCATAACTCTGAATCAGTGCTTGGTCTCCATGTGCCGAAGCAGTTTTGAAGGCTTCATTGGCTCGTTTGCTAGCTTGTCACCACATATTAAACAGAGCGTACTTGGTGCGTGAGAATCACCTGTTGCGATAAACCCGTATTTTAAGTATGACTCCTGGTATTGTATGTTAAAAGAAGCTTTCTCTTTTGGAGGTAGTAGGCTCCTCTTCTGGCTCCTTAGTTTGCAAAGAAGTTCTACAAAGATGTTTGTTTTTTTACTTATCTTCGGTAGTTTGCGGGGTTATTTTTTGAGTGACGTATCACTTGAACGAGACAAGCGTCTTGACGTGACATGAGGCACAGGCGAATGTGACGTCCGGGAAAATCTGGTCGTTTTTCAAAATAAAACACCTTTCAGATGCCTAATAATTAATTCACCGGAATTGAAATAAATGAATTATTCTTTCTGTGCGGCCCGGTAACAAACGCCTCACGGACCGGTACCGGGCCGCGGCCCGGTGGTTGGGGACCACTGATGTAAAGTGCAATACAAATAAAATGTATTATTATTATTGAGTGGGGGTGGGGAGTGAGAGGTGAGAGGGGTCTGTATAAGATAGATATATAGATAGGTAATTTACTTAGGGACATTTGTGAACCATAAATCAACACATTATAAAGCAACATGGGTATCTTGTTTTACTTCAACATCATTGGACATATTATAGTTGACACGAAAGGTTGTTTTCATGATTTCAGCATGACGGCCTACTCTATTTGATTATCGGTGTTTGCTAGTTGTTGGTAGTTGTTGGTAGTTCATGATTGTTGATTGATCTATTTTCCTTTTCTTTGTTGGGGGGCTTCTGACACGGAGGGTCCCATCATGGGTTGAGTGTCCGGTCATTTCTTCCAACTTGAGTCCGAATTGCTTCTTCATGGACGTGAGGTATTGTTCATCCTGGAGGTAGTACGTCATGTTTGACATTTCTTTGAGAAGGCTGGCACATTCCCTCTGCAGGTTTCTCACTCTCTTCTGCTTTTCAGGGAGATCACCGTATACTGGTGGTGATGTTGTGGGTGAGGGTGACGGTGGATCTTCTGTGGATGGTATCTCTTCTGTGGATGGTGAGCTGCTGTTGACGTCTCCCTCACTTGGACTGCAGGTACTTTCAGACAGGAGTACACTATCAAGGGAGAAGAGGGGATTGTCCCTATATACTGCTGAGAGCTTCTCCCAGCCCCATTCTGGTTTAATGTTAAATACAGAGCAGAATGCTTACATGGCAACTTGTGCCTTAACCAATCTCTGCATACATGCAGAGATTGACACCCATGTGCAGGATGGCATGCTGGTATATGCTCCAAAGTTGACAGTGTGCTGTAGGCCGCGCTCGCTGCTGCTCTTAACATGGAAGATTCCCGGGCCAATGGGGATGATGTCATCTTCCTCATAGGAGCGTGCTTCCTGCAGCCAGTGGTGGAAGAAGTACTGAAGTTTAGTACTTAAGTAAAAGTACAAGTACCCAGGAAAATGAAAGTAAAAGTATAAAGTAAAAGTACTACATCAACAATCCTACTTAAGTAAAAAGTAAAAAGTACTCAGTTTTAAATTTACTTTAAAAGTAAAAGTAAAAGTACTCACGCAATAGGTTGTCTTTCAATGTCTAGGCTGTGCCATTTTGATAAAGAAATAGCGACTGGTAATAAATGCCTCTACAGATGTCACTACTAGTAATAATAATTATAAGCAACAACATTTGTTCATTGGAAAGGTTGGTGTACTTATTGGGCCTATTGTCTGTAAAACTGTTCACACTCTATTTTATAATTCTGCAGATGACAAGTTATCTACCAGGGATTATTTGTAAAGTTAACACCATTAAGCCAAACCAATAAAGACACAATTTTGTATCTTTTAATCTTTTATTTAATTGTAAACGTGTAAAAAATGGAAATATGAAAAACAAATGGAGTTGTTAAACTGGTCAATGCAGAGTTTTATGCTCTATTGATTGCAGAAAAGGAAAAAAAAAACATATTGAGTAACCCAAGACTAGGCATTAAGGGCCTGATTTACTAACAGGATTGCGCCCATTTTCTGGCGTAAAATAGCGGTCGTAACGAAAAACGGTATTTACTAAGCTGGCGCAGCGCATATTAACGCTTTGAGGGTGTGTACCTGCAAACAGGTGGGATGGTTCGGAAACGTGGGTGGTAACGTAGGCGTGTAGCGCTATTTAATGGGAGGAGTGCGCCTAATGATGAACTGCGTGGTATTTACTAAACTGCCCGGCGAGCGCACATCTCTGATTTGCAGGCTAATTCTCCGCCTCATAAAAGCACGTCTTAACCAAGCGCATTTCCACTGAGTCTGAAAACGTTGATATGGCAGCAGCAAGGCAAAGACATAGACAGAGACAGCGAACAGAAATATTTGTTTCAACTCGTATAATTCATATATTCATATATATGAAATTAAACTTTCCGAACGTAATTGGAGAAATTGATCGCACCCACATGCAAACAGTCCCACCTTCAATCCGCGAACACGTTTACCGAAACAGAAAGCACACATATTCAATGAATGTCCAGGTCATATGTGATGCCAACATGACCATTACTTACGTGGAAGTGGTCTGTCCATGACAGTTTTATCTTTCGGAATAGTGCCATTTATCCATGATTGAGCAACGGTGATTTTGGAGAGGCCTGTCTACTTGATAAATGTATTTGTTTCAGTGGGGATATATTGTAGTGAACCCATGTCCCTTGTAGAACGTATTAATCTCGCCATGTACACATATATATTGTTATAATAGACAGTTTATGCATTAATGCCACCAATAGCATATTATTTATAATCGTGTTCTTTTAAACATCTCGCTGTAGATGATGGCGGGCAAAACAACAATATAACCCATTGAATCAGGTTCAGTGATTGAGCGAACGTGAACCAATATATCTATCTCGCTATCTATTCGCTATCTATTCGCTGAACCTTAGTTTTTTCTTCCTCGAATCTCCATGGTGGCAGTAACTTGCTGGCAAGTTCTCCAGTCTTTTAACGGTGCGCTAAATAATGATTGCCCAGCGCGTATCTGGCTTGATAAATATCACGGAAAATGCGGGGAATCACCGTGCGTTAATGTGCGCCTGGCAAAGATGCGTTCGCAAATCAATCTTAGTAAATCAGGCTCTTTAAAGGGCGGAGTAAGCACAGTTTGCCCAGCGCAGATCTGGCTTGATAAATACCAAGTAAAATGCGCAAAAACACCGTGCGTTAATTTGCGAACGCAGATTAAGAAGCGCTCGCATATTAGTAAATCAGGCCCTAAGTTTGCATGCCAGGCAATAACCAGTCAATAAAAAAGGCAAATCTTCACGTTAGCTTGACATTGCTAAACTTCCAGCTTTATCTTACCACTACGTTAAATAAATAATCAAGGTACAATCGTGTTATTTTGATGCTATTGCTGTTTGTCCACATGTATTTTGCTAGATAACAGTATAAAATCATGTCAGTAACCACATACGATATGCAAAAGTCATAGACATTAACTTAGCATAGCATGAACTCAGCATAACTCGACCTGTTTCTCCAAATTTGAAGGCGAATTTTTGAAGGGTAGCAACTCCTTTTTTGAGGTAGACAGGAAACGCACTGAAACCTCCACGAGTTGTTCTTGTGGCCTCTGAACTTGAACATGTCCTCAGATGAGGCTGACTCTCAATCCATGCTGAAAAGTTGTTTGTTAGTCCGGCTGTTTGTCGAATGTTTAAGCAAAACAGGCAAGGCTACCGTAGTGCTGCCAGTGCCAAATACACACTCTGCTGTCATTGGAGCTGATAGAGCCACCTGATTGGCTGAAACGTCCTAAAGCAACGCAATCCATATTTTTGTGTAGGCAACTTTTTGGGAAACTGTGTTCATAAAATGTAACGAATAACGACACATATTGTAGAAATGTAGCGGAGTAAAAGTATAGATAATAGCTGCAAAATGTAATGAAGTAAAAGTAAAAAGTATGCACTATTATTTTTACTTAAGTAAAGTACAGATACGTAAAAATGTAACGAAGTACAGTAACGAAGTAAAAATACTTCGTTACATTCCACCACTGCCTGCAGCCTTGCCATGATGTGCAGTACTATCCCTCTCGGCCTGTCCTTTAGGTAGGTGGGTAAGCTGGTATGGTATTTTCGAAAGTAAGAACTATAAGAAACATTCAGTTGAACGTACCTAGGATGATAGAAGAAAGAACCAGATAAACGGCAAGGAAATAAACATTTACACTCAAGACACTCATAAATTCATAGTCACTTGTACAAGTAATGTGTCATTATGAAGGAAAATCTAAATGTTTCTCAATGAATAAGATCAGTAACAATACATTTAGATAAAGAATATTGATCACACATTTACCTTGTTTTGACCAACTCAAATGATGATGCAAGATCATTTTAAAATTTCTACTTCAGCTAACTTCTGATATGTCGTTGGCAGGAAGTCTGTGCTGTCAGCATTTCACTTAGGCTTCTTTTGTTTTGGCCATCAAGGAGCGAGTACTTTAAGGTTTCATTTTGCCTCTCCACCCCGTTGTTAGTATAGATGGCCACCTTAAGGTCTTCATCCTTAAACGCTTGCACCCACCTCTGTATACGACAAAAAAGATGGCACGGACACAAACACTTAAATGATTTTAACTTTTTACTTAAAACAGTTTTACTTAAAAAATAAGTATAATTTTACATGTTTTATGGTAAAGGTAACGTTGGGGGGGCGGGGCGCCACCCTAATATCATTGTAGGGGAAACACTGATATTAGCCTTACAATACACACCTTAATACAGGTATCGTCGAGCCACTTGTTGGAGAACCATTTCCGCAACCTCTCGTTGTTCTTCCAGACTTCTGCCTCGTGAAGCTGGGACAAGCATCTCTCGTACTCCTCGGGTGTGGTGGCAGCTGCAACGTCCCTCTGGTTGAGCACCTCGTGCTGCACGTGACTCACACCATGGTCTTTTTTTCGCACCCATTCCACCCATGCCTTCTCACGATGGAAGTCGCACAGTAGCACCTTGGCATCTGCATAAAACACAAGAGAAACATATACAATAGATAACATATATGAATGTGGCAATACAGGACACTGTACATGTATGTCTGCAAGCAATGTCTTTGACCGCATTACCCTTATTTGCTACCAGCGCTCTATCAATCTCTCTCTAACTCCCTCTCTACTTTATCTCTAACTCCTCTACCACTCCCTTGTCCCTCCTCCCATCTCCCACTTCCTCCCTCCTTCTCCTTGTCTGGCCTGTTTCAACACCTTGGAACTCTGCTTCCAGGGCACCAATTTCTGCTTGGCAGAAATCCACCATAAAGTGGGAGGGGTTCCACTCAGGGTTCCATTCCTTGAAGACCTGCAACGCTTCTCTGATGTCCACTGTCCTCTCACTGTGTGAAACAAATACTCCTACTACAGTGTAACACACATTTGACCGCACACATAAGAAGAACAATGGCAAATCGTATCGACATGTGCGATATGTCGCATCTAACAGGCACATCTGCTGGCCATAGAGATGAAGCAGTCTTTGTTGCCATGCCGCTTGGTAACAAAAAAGAAACTTCGTCTTGCTACCATCTTCGAGGACTTCACTAGGACGAAACTTGATGATTGATTCTTGACTGGACCATCTTGTGGACAGAACCTGGAAATTAAAGCATAAAGGAAATGAATGTCTTCAGGAACCTAAAATCAAAACTATATGGTCTATATGATATTGAGGCCAAATGTTACTGACTCACTGTATTATTTTGCTCCTTACCTGCAGGTTGGCTTGGTCCTGTGTAGAATTGCTTGATGCGTCCTTGACTCTCGCCATGATGTTCCAAATGTCCCTGTCAGTCGGATAGTACTTCCGCTGTGTTGAGGAAGGTGGAGTCTCTCCTCTGAACAACTCGTCGGTGACAAATGTCTGTAGATGGCGCTTGATCTCACTCACCTTTCTGGCACCAGCCAAGGTGAGTGTCTCAACCTGTTTTCTCACTCTTGGGTCCACAGGTTGACTCAGATCAGCAATCTATTAAATTATGGTTTTTGAAAGTTATGATAATGTGTTTAATTACATTTCACTTCCTACAGCATGCATCATTTTTGTATCCTCTGCTAATGGCCATGTAAATCAAGTCTTTGCATACTTACTTGACCAACAGTTGGATGGTTCCTATGGTCACCCATGGTTGGAAAGCGTGTTTGAAACTCCACAACGGCTTTAACTGCTGAAGGATGTTTTTCAAGTGCATCCTTCAATGCCGCCAAACCTTTTTTTTTGGCAAATGTTGTGTCCTCTTCAATCTTAAAAATGACATGGTCATAAACAGTTACAATTGTCATTAGGTCTGTTGTGTTATACAATTTCAAAATATTGTGTTATGAAAAAAAGAGTATTTATGATAGTGTATTGAAGTTTTTATACACCTTGAAATCAGGAAATCTGATTAGGTGGTGAACTGAAAACTGGACTGGGCAATCCATCTTCTTGGTATCTTGTACCTGGCCATGTCTTGCCCTGAAGTCATGGTCTTCAAGCTATTTAAGGCACAGAGAGACATAGAAGTACATGTTACTGTACATCACAAACAAACAAAACAGCATTATACTTAGTCTCAAACAAAATAGCATGACATTTCATCTCAAGACTTACCTGTTGAGTTGGACTGTTGAAGATGTATCTGTATGTATATAGCTGGTATAACTGCCCTTCGGCGTAACACACCAGCTTCACCAGCATATTTTAACATATTTGCTTCAAACCATGAAGGTACTTTATAGTTACCTCCATGAAAAATGGAAGAATAGTTTTTGGCATGTCTGTGTGTGTGTTTGTAAGTTCATTAACATACTGCTTTTTGTTGTTTCTCTGCGTTGTACTTCTGTTTCTGACAGATGTTCCTGTCTTCCCCCAGATGACAGCCATACCTCTTCATGCCCACAAGTTGGAATGGAACGCCATCAAACTCGACATGCTTCAGCTTCCAGTGGGTGCTCTTCTTAGCTGAGGGCTGCGCATCTGTATTAAAATGTCATGACAAGTGTATCTGATGTAAATTGTCTGTTGAATATATGAGCCTATGCATCTGGGTAAAGCATGACATTACCTAGTCCATGATCATCTTTTAAAGTCTGTCAGGTATTAACTTTTTAACTCCATGAAACAAATCAATGCAATTCAGTGCTGTTTACATTGATTACCATGTTCTGCCATGTTAATTTTAATAAAAGTTTGAAGATTGTTCTGTACTTTTCAGTACAGATTAGGCTACTGAATATTTGAATAGTGAACATTGTTCTTACCGGTATGTCTGAATTTCTCATGAAAACATTGTTTCAGTGCTTATCATTATATGTATGCTATACTGACTGCTCTAGTTTTAACGTTACAATGCCTCTGTAAATTCTATTCCTGCCCAAAAGAAGCCCATTGCACTAATAGCCACCCCAGGTCCCTATCTAGGGATGTGTATGCATTAAGAGAAGTTAGAGAAAGAAACATTTAGAGAAGTTAGGGAATCAAGGAGCCAGCATAGCATCATGTCAAGCCAACCCAACATCTGCTTGGTGAGCCATTCACAATTCGTGTGAAAACAGATGATGTAATTGCAGTCACAAAAGTTTAAATGTTTCTTCACTATGTGGTATACTGAGTTACTTAAGCTGTTCAAAATGTATGTTTGACTCAATTTCCCATAATGGGTATAACCTGTCACTTCCAGTTGACAGTTGGATGCTCGCGAGAGTTAAAGTTTATGAACGTATGATTAATTGCTGTATGTTTTTTCATTCATTTCTGTACAGTTATACGGTGTATTAGCGTATGTGTTTATTGGCACAATGAAGAACACATCTGTATCAGACGATGTATGACAACCTGTCACTTACAGTTGACAGTTGGATGCTCGCGAGAGTTAAAGTTTAGCTAAGATTAACGTTTTGTTTTGGTAATTATTTTAATGACATTTAAGATTGTTTTTGTGTTTATGAACGTATGATTAATTGTATGTTTTTTCATTCATTTCTGTACAGTTCTACGGTGTATTAGCGTATGTGTTTATTGGCACAATGAAGAACACATCTGTATCAGACGATGTATGACAACTCACTTTTTCCACCGAAATCGCGTTGTTTTGCGTGAGTGATATATTTCGAACCCGTATCTACTTCCACTTTGTTTCAAATTCCTCCAATGTACGGAAGACTTCAGGAGTTATTAGTTGGGAACTTGCCATCAATGCCGCTTCTCCGTTGCCAGCCATCGTGCGTACAGGTTGACGTTCCCAGATGTGTTTTAAAACGTCACCCCGCCCCTGGGTACGACCCTACGTCACCTCCGGATTCCACACATTTTTTTGATCCGATAAACATGGATATCTATCTATAAATCCAGAAATCTCTGTGTGTCTGTCAGTCTAGGGCGTATCTCCCTGATGGTAGTTACGTTAGTTATGAGATTTCGCATGCAGCTTACGCATGTCATGAACCTGTGCATCCTTGATTTTGAAGATTTTTGAAATCATAGTTCGCGAGATATTTGTATTTTACCGTTTCCCGTAGGCACTAAGGGTTATCGTTTCCCGTAGCACCGAAATGACGTCACACATTACGTCACAAACAATATTAGCGGTATTAAAACTGTCCTGCCTTCACTCAAAGTTCAGAATAGCGTTGGATACGATAAGGAGGTCCACATTCAAATTCTTCTTGGTGAACAGATACAGACTTTTGCTCAGGTAATCTTAAGACAGTGATTGATTTTATCTATTCGTTTATTTTTAAGCTTCTTTAAGGTTGCTCTTTTCTTTGCAGACATATTTTCCCACGCAAACTGATTAGGCCTACAATAACATAACAAAGCATATAGTTCAGGGGGCTTAGCCTTTCTAGGTTGTATATCGATGTGCTTTATTGTTTTGTGTATATTTTGAAATTGTGCATAGTGTTACGGACAGTTAGTGTAGCAACTTCGTGACATGAGGAGTAGACGTTCAAGGTAAGAGACGTGTCAAACTGTATTAAACCCGATGCGACCAAGATACGATGTCAACAGGTTGACCACCAGGCTAAACTAACTCATCATTTAGCTACATTAGCTTGCAGCTATGTATTTTCCACTGTTGAAAAGTTCATCATACATACAGTACAGTACATACATTCATTAAAATGAACCTACATCTGAGTCCAACTGCATGACCATTCTTACCGTAAACTTACTCTTACAATAAAGAAGTGATCTATTTCAACCATAATTTCATTTTAAATTATTTCTTTCTTTATGACATTTAGTTTATAGTTTAGACGGCAACTTTGACATCTATATTCAGCTGCACCCACTACATAATCTCAAACTTTATTTGTTGGTGTATCTCCAAAAAGGCTATACAACATTAAAACATTTCTAAATGAAAAGGAAACATGCATAACAATAATACTTCGGTGTAACCTGTACCTATGTGGAGTGCAAATATGTCTTGCTATTACACTACCCAACAGCTTCACCTATGTCTGCTAACACCGATGTAGTGTCCCGATGTATCTGTTGTAATTCGTGTGTACTTTGTTTTCTCATTATTGCAATATTATAAACCTCAGTCTGCATTTACCCTGGCTGGGAGAGGCTGTCATTCCGAAGATACTGTGTGTGTGATCGCCTTTCTATTCAACGTTGCTGGTTAGCCTACACCAGTGACCATGCGTTCATGCATCTACTGACGCAATGAGAGAGGTTTTCCGATGTATTAGGAAGGAAAAGGAAACATGCATCACAATCATACTTCAGTGTAACCTGTACCTATGTGGAGTGCAAATATGTCTTGCTATTACACTGCCCAACAGCTACACCTACGTCTGCTAACACTACAGAATGCATAATTCCTATGGGCACTGCACTAGTATGTCTAATGTAAAGCGGCGTTCACACTAGACTTCTTTTTTAAGAAAAAAGCGCAGCCTTCAGCGCCTTTTGAGCGCTTCAGAATTCATGGATATTATGTGACGTCACTGTCTTTTAAGCACCGCCATATTTGTGTCTGATGCAAACACATTACGGTCATAACATACGGTCACAACTCACAGAAAGTTCAAAACGCTAGGGGATATGTTGCGCTGTTGAATGTGACAACCTAAATATACAATTGCTAAAGATTTAGGGAATGACTGACCTGTTAAGTGAAACGCAGCACGTTGATACAGTCGTAGTAATGGCTGTGTATTATCAAAGCTAGCAAGCTATTTAGCCCTTCACCCAGGAATTTGGCTACAACTCGTTAGCCAATATTGGCACTCTTGCCTGCTCAGAAGAGTTTCTGTACGCTTGAAATCTCCGGTTTATGGGAATGGATTATGTACAAGATACATGTCAATGTCGGGAAAAGAAAGTTGGGGCAGATGCTTTGCAAAAACACAGTTAATCGCTAATGGCTAGTAGCATGCTAACATTAGTTAGGTAGCTCAGACACCTCGCAAATCCTCTTAGACGTATTTTTCAGTTACAATAATGTGGTTTGTAAATTGTACAGTGTCTATTTCTCGGTAACTTTCTAAAAATCTAAGCAAAAAAAAGTTAAACTAAAAACTTCTAGGTTCAAATACGATGGTCTACGGCGTTTGGTCGGTTAAACTAAGATAGAAGGTTACTAGGGAAGGTACGCGACTACCTACTCTCCTCGTCCTGATAGGTCAGCTGTCAAAAAGGCGCTTGACGTCACCCGGCGCCTTTCTGAAAAGTTGAGAAAATTGAACTCAAAAAGGCGTCAGAGGTTGCGCTTTTTTAGAAGTTTATAAAAGGCGGCGCCTTTCTGAAAAGGCGTCCGCCTTTTTGCTTTTTCCCATAGAGTTGCATGTAAAAAAGGCGCAGAAGGCGGCGCTTTTTTCTAAAAAAAGAAGTCTAGTGTGAACGCGGCCTAAGGGGCCGATCACACAGGACGCGACTTTTATAAGCGCAGTCGCATCGAAAGCGCGTTGGCAAGATGCTCCTGGGGAAAAGCGCCTAATCGCCTGTGGAGTGGTGCCTACAGTTAGCTAGCATGCTAGGCTATTTGTTTTAAAGGCATTTATAAAAGGCATAGTGTAGAGACGGCCAATTGGTTGCTCACGCAGGTCCACGCATGTGTCCGCCGTATAGAATTCGAATAATTCTTACATCTGGAGTTGTACAATTCCTCATAGTTATAAACTGCTAAAATGTGCGCCTCCGCGCCTTGCGCTTAAAGTTGAGAATATTTTAACTTTTAGGCGCGCCTTTAAACCGCCAGAAAGGCGCGAGGCGCGGCGTTTAAAAGGCGCACATGAAAGGCGCGCCGTACCATAGGAAAACAATGGTTTTGCTAGCGACGCGCTTTTAAAAGTCGCGTCCTGTGTGATCGGCCCCTAAGGTAGTATTTATTTTTACACCAGATTCTATTGCTCGTAGCTTGACTGTTCTCTCCCTTGTACGTCGCTTTGGACAAAAGCGTCTGCTAAACGACTAAATGTAAATGAAAAGGTAAATGTATGATGAGGTAGGCCTACAGTAATTAATGGTGTACTGTATGATGAGGTAAGCCTAGTAATTAATGGACGTACTGTATGATGAATTAGGCCTATGTCATCAATGGTCAGTCATCAATGGTGTACTGCCACTTAATGTGACATAAATGTAACCGGTGTAAATCTCTGCGTTGTGTTATAAAAAATGTCTCGTGGACAACTGTTGTAAGATGGTAATTTATTCCTGTAAACACACCAACAGAAATAGTTTCCAGCCTGCTTGCTTCACCTATACTGTAAAGGCTAGCCCCCCACCTCATTCATGCATAAAACAAACAGGAAAAAATAAAAACAAACATGTAATATATACATCAAAAATATACACGTAAAGAAAGATAATTAAAAACGGTATCACACCTGTAAACACACCAACAGAAATAGTTTCCAGCCTGCTTGCTTCACCTATACTGTAAAGGCTAGCCCCCCACATGTAACAAAAGGAAAACCACATTAAACATATGTAAGAATGATATTTCCTATAACTAGTTTATATATATAATACATATAATAGTAATATGTTTTAAGAGGCTATTTAATAAGATAGATGCTTAGTTTTAAAGGCAATATCTATCAGATTCATCCATCCCATTAATCCTTCACCACCTACCTCATTCATGCATAAAACAAACAGGAAAGAGGAAGGGGGGAGAGAGGGACAATACAAGGGGAGACAGGGGGGGCTACCAGAGACCCCAATACCAGTGTGATACCAAAATAAAAGTAATAATAAAAGAAACTGAAATACAGGTAACATATCTTGAGCAATTATTAACACAGCTTTTCTAACCTGTTACACTTACCCCCTCAGAATTGCGCAAATATCTGCAACCTCCCCACACAGACAATTCAGGCCATTAGAAACCCCATAGGAAGAAGGGATGCCGTATACACCCCAAACACTAATGCCTATCTACCATGCCATGATGGGAAAGATTCACAACATTGCATATTCGCACCTTCACAACCCATCACTAACCGGGTTAACCAACTGTGTCATGAGACACACAAATCAAACATTGATGACAAATCTGTCAGGAACATCGTCATTCAAAACTGACTGAAGCTGAGCCATAGACTCGATTAACCTGAACACAGGCCTGATAACTCGACCAAACCTAGACCTGTGAGGTGCATGTTGTGGGAGTGTCGGCTGCATGGATGAACTAATGTCAGGGCTACTAGATGTATCAGACAGACTATGCTCAGGAGGGGAGTCCGAAGGGGCCTGGGCCAATCCTGGATCCTCAGTCAGGTCTTCCGACACCTGGGTTGCGACATCTGAGTGCTTCGAGACCCATGACAAGGTACGTCCCTCAACGTCTGCAGTAGGAACGGAGATGGCGTCATCTAAGGGAGAGGAGGATTCCATGTCACTGAGGGCTGCTTGGACAGAGTGAGGACCATCGTGCACAGAATCTCCATCAGGCTCATTGTTCTCTGCTGAGCTTGCATCAAGCTGGCCACTAAGAGGAAGAAAGTTTACATCCAACAGCAGATTCCGATGTACTACTCTTTCCTTTCCCCCAGGATCACGAATTCTGTAAACATGGATATCTGGCTTTGCGGCAACAACTGTGAAGATGTTGTCTCCCCATCGGTCCGCTAATTTGCGCTTCCCACGGCAGCCTTTATTCGCCATCAGCACTCGGTCTCCTATTGACAACGACTGACCTTTCACTCTCTTGTTGTACTGATCCGACTGGTGTTTCTGCTTGGTCTCTGTATGCTTCTGGGCAACAGACATTGCAGACTTGAGGTCTTTTAGCAGAGAATCTACAAAGGCATCATAGTCACACACCGTATCGTCTGCCAAAACACTCTGAAACATCAGGTCCACTGGCAGACGCGGTACACGGCCAAACATCAGATAAAAAGGAGCAAAACCAGTTGTCTCATGGGAGGTGCAATTATAGACAAATGTCATGGTCTGGATCATCTGAGGCCACTTGAGCTTCTGTCTCGGAGGCAAGGAACGGAGCATGCTACCCAACGTCCTGTTGAACCTCTCGGTCCCACCATTCCCCATAGGATGGTAGGGGGTGGTGCGAGACTTTGAGACGCCAGCAAGTCGGAGAAGCTCAGCAATCAGCTCACTCTCAAAACACGTCCCCTGGTCAGAGTGGATGCGTTCAGGGAAACCATAGACACAGAAAAACTTGTCCCACAGCGTCTTAGCCACTTTCTTTGCTGTCTGGTCCCGACAGGGAAACGCTTGGGCTAGCTTTGTGAAGTGGTCCGTGATCACAAGGACATCCACAGACTTGTTGTTATGATCTTCTGCAGACCAGAAGTCAATGCAGACGAGTTCAAGTGGGCAAGTGGTCTTTATGTTCTCCAATGGGGCTCGAGCAGCAGGCTCAGGCGTCTTGCTCAGGACACACCTGCCACACTTTCTGACGTAATCACGGACCTCCCTCTCCATGTCATGCCAGAAGAATCTTTGACGTGCGAGGTGGACTGTGCGGGCCTGACCCTGATGACCGGCATGATCATGGACTCCAGCCAGAGCTTCGCACTTCAGTGCATCAGGCAAGACATACTGAAAACGCCTGCAGTTGGTCAGGGGGTCTTTACAGATTCTATACAGCACACTGTTTCGCAAAACTAGTCTGTCCCATTGTCTAAGCAGCTGACGAGTGGACTGACTCTCTCTGCATCGCTCCCGGAATGACGGCCTCCTTCTCCGCTCAACATAAGGGATGACAGCTGCGATGTTTGCGTCATGATGCTGGTGAGTCTGCAGATCTTGCAAGGACAAGACAGGCAGAGCAGGCTGGCCAACAGAGACCACATCAGACAAATGTTCTGCCACCGACATAGCTCTGAGCCGCGAAGCAGACTCCCAGTCACTGTGGCTGTCCAGTAGTGTAGACACCTCATCTTCTGAGAGAGATGCGCGGGAGCTGGCTGGAGACACATCCATGGAGCTAAGTGCCTGTGGCTGACTAGTCAAGCGGAAGACGTCTTGGATGAATCCGTCTCCAAGATCCTTTGCACACTCTATCAGACGGCTGTATGGTTCTGAAAGCAGGCGCTGGCTCATCGGCTTGACAAAAGGGTCCCTGCTCAGTGCATCAGCAACAACGTTCAATCTGCCTGGAACATGCTTGATCTTGAAGTTATATGGGGCCAATTTAGCAACCCAGCGCTGTTCACAGGCGTCCAGTTTGGGCTTTGTCATGATGTACGTGAGTGGATTGTTATCAGTCCATACGGTGAACTGGCTGCCCTTGAGCCAGTGGCTGAACTTATCACACACTGCCCATTTCAGTGCCAGAAATTCTAGTCTGTGTGCTGGGTAGTTGGCTTGGCAACGGCTGAGTGACTTGCTTGCAAACGCCACTGGTCTTGCTTTGTCTTCACCATCCTGGACTTGTGAGAGAACAGCGCCTATGCCGTCAAGAGATGCATCAGTGCAGAGGATAAAAGGCTTCTCAAAATCAGGATGGGCAAGGGCCACACACTCAACCAACGCAGACTTCAGGTCATCAAAGGCCTTGTCACATGCAGCTGTCCAGTCTTGTGGAACCAGTCGGCGGAAAGTGCCACTTTTACCAGCTTTAGGCGCTCTGCCCCTACGCTTACAGCCAGCAGTCAAACTGAACAGAGGTTTTGTTATAGACGAACAATTGGGGATGAAATGCTGGTAATATAAGACCATGCCCAAAAATGACCTTATCCTCTTCTGAGATGGGGTGCAGCCATCTGATTCCATCAAGTCACCCTTGACAAAAGATGAGATCACAGCGACCTTTTCCATATCCACAGAGACCCCATTTCTGTCTACCATATGTCCCAAAAACTTAACTGACTGCCTCAGAAAGTAGCATTTCTTTTGTGAAAGTTTCAGATTGTTGGCCCGAAGACGGCTGAACACAACTTTCAAACGGTCCAGTTGCACGTCAGCAGATGGGGCAAGGACGAGCAGGTCATCCAAATAACAAAGAAGACTGGAAAAATTTAAATCACCAAAAATGCTAATCATCATCCTCATAAAGGACGCAGGACTGTTACAGAGGCCTTGAGCCAAACGATTGTATTCATACAACCCCAGTGGCGTAGTAAAGGCAGTGAACTTCCTGCTAGCTTCATGGAGGGGAACATTGTAAAATCCAGACGTTAAGTCCATTGTGCTAAAAAGAGCATTGCCCCCAAGCGCGGCAAGGCAGTCAGACTGATGGGGGAGAGGGTGGGCATCTTTAACGGTTCTGGCATTCAACCATCTGAAGTCTGTGCAGATCCGCAGGTCCCCATTCTTCTTCCAGACCATGACTAGAGGAGAGGCATAATCACTAACAGATTTCCTGATGATTTCGCGCTCCTCCATCTCATTCAGCACCCGTCTCAGTTTGTGATAGTGTGCTGGTGGGACACGTCGATAGGGAAGTCGAAAAGGGCGGTCATCTGAAAGGTGGATTCTGTGAACAAAGTCTTTGGCCTCACCACAGTCAAGGGAGTCTTTGGAGAAGATGTCACTAAACTCCAAGAGTAGGGCAGCGAGCTTGGCCTTATCAGCAGAGGAAACTTCACAGCCCTCCAAGTCGATATCGCCCAAACCAGCCTCCTTCAACGCCTGGATAGGATCAGTGGGCTTGCTACCTGACAGCGTAAGAACAGGGGCCTCGTCCTGAGTCCGACACATTCGCTGGGTGATGTTTAAGTCTTCCATTGCCAGACAGGGGGAAACATCAGCTATCTTTGCGTTGCGACGTAGTGTGATGGGATCCAATGTCGGGTTGAGGATCTTCATCGGAACCCAACGATCACCCCACATAGCAGTGACAAGTTTGCCAACAAGAATGTTCTTCGGCGCAGAGCGTGCTGAAGTAGGCTCAACAACGATGGTACACCCAGGGGACACAGGAACATCGCCAGGCAGCCTCCCCCACACTAGGTGCTCCTGTTGTGGAAGCAGTGTAACGCTACGCGCAAGCTTCACTGTTCCAATTTTGTCGCACTCACCTGTACCCTCCCACCTGGACACACTGCTCAGTAGCTCAAGGAAACGGTCACATTCAGGGTCATCGTTCTTGGAAGAAAGGAGCCGCCAGTAGTCTTTTCTTTTTCTCATGTCATGTAGAACAGGCTTTATCACGTTAGTGCCAATTATGAAGTCATCTCTCTGGCCCGGAACAACTAAGGTAGGTACAATGAACTTTGATTCATACACTTCAACTTCGAGGTCATAGAAGCACTTCGGGTAGGTCTTCTTGCCACCACAGCCCACAATCACCACATTACCAGGGATAGGCTGAGCACTGGGCAGAACCCCAGCAGCCTGAAGTGTCTTCTCTGCCTCTTCACTGAGTGTACAAGACATGGACCCAGAATCTAACATTCCTCTCAAAGTGACCTTGCCACTCACCAGCACTGGTGTATAAAACAGCTCACTTGATCCTTTGAGTTTCTGCGTGCCAATGAGAATCGGCACCTGGTCTGCTGGCAAGAGTCGACGATTAGCACTGTAGATTGAAAGCAGGTCTGGTTTCCTGTTGAGGGCTTCATTACTGCCACCCACGCTTGCCCTCTCGCAGCGTGGGCTACCTAGTTTGATGGCATGTGGCTGGGCTTTGCGGGCGCCGCTGCTGGACGAGAGGCACTAGGACAGTTGTTTTTAATGTGGCCAGCTTGGAAGCAATGACAACAGAGCTTCAGCAGTCTACAGTGGCTGAAGGTGGAGTGGTCAGTGCTGCTGCATACCTCACAGGGAGAGGACACAGAGGGCCGGGCGGGGCGCTGACGGTACAGGGGCTGAACATGTTGTGACAGCGACTGGGTGGAGCACAGTGTGAGGACTTTATTCAGCATGCCTACCACTTCACGCATACCTGGCTCTTCCTCTGCATGGTTCACAGCCGTTGATACAGCTGCTGGCGGCTGGCGAAGCACAGGACCCATCAGCTCTGCCTGTTCGGAAAAAGTATTGAATTCTGCAGTGGACTGACTGACTGCAACAGGGGGGGCACTGTAAATGGATGAAGAATGCTGGCTCACTGACTTCCCACGCCTCAAATCCCTCTGATGCTCGTCTAAGCGCTCCTGGACCTCTGAGGCTGTCCATTTTCTAGCTGATTTGTACTTGAAAGACATGGCCAAATGGGGGTCTGGGCAATGAGTAACAAACATCATCACAACTTCAGCGCACACGTCTTCTACACGTTTGCCCTGTCTGCGGAGGCACTCATCAGCAATATCAATAGCCTTGTTCAATCGCACCCAGTAATCTAATGCACTCTCACGCATTCTTGGAAGTGTGCTATAAAAGTCAGCCATGGGCATGCTAGAGTATGGGAGATCGCTAAAATTCTGCTTGAGGATGTCAAAGACAACAGTAGGGCAGCTGTAGGGGTCAACTTCTGCGTTGCTGCGCAGCGAAACCTTAACAATGTCCCTGGCTTTCCCCATAAGTCTGCTAGTTATCACATCATATTTTTCAGGAGTGTCGCATTTGCGTCTTCGCATGTAACTTTGCATTAAATCCTCCCACTCATGGACAGTACATGTGTCAGTGTGGTCACCTCTGAAGAACGGGGGTGGTCTAGCGTCTGCTTGGACAACTACATTCAGTCTTGAGGCATCCAGACAGCCTCCTGAGCAAGTCTGTGTAGTTGTGGCATTTGCTGGGCTTGAATGAGTGCTGGGCATAAAGTTCTGCATTGTATAATTTGTGTCATGTGCCTGCGCTGTATGTCTGCCAGTAGGATAACTAATAGTATCAGGATCCGCTACCTGCTCCTGTGTGTTTCCCACTATGTGGGTGATAGGGGTTGAACATGCCACTGGGCCTAGACCTAACTGGCCTATCTTTGGATCACTGGCCTCTCCATCTAACCCCATATGGCATCCCCTCCCCAGCCCACTAGACACAAACACACCATTCATTCTTACAAATGACATCTCAATTAAATTCTAAGAATTATGCAAGCACAGAAAAAAAATCGTTTTTTAAATGATCGCAATTTCTGATAATAGCACCAAATAACACTGACTTGTTATTCAAAATGAAGATGCTTTAAGAAGAAAAAAAAATCAATAGGCTACATATAACCATTATCACCAATGAAAGACTTTCACGACAATGAAATTAAACAAAATTGCCCTCTATAACATTCTACCGTAAGCAGTGTGTCAACCTAACATTAGAATGTTAACGTCAGAATTCAGGCACGTTGCGTGAAACAGAGGATAAATACCGCAGCAGAGCTCGTTGACAGCAGACGTAGCGGTTAGCAACGGTAGCATCAGCAGCAGCTTGGCAACGGTAGCTTCAGCGACAGTAGCAACAGTCCTGGTGATCTAGCGAGCGTAGATCGGATGAACCGACGGTCACGGCACCAATGTAACCGGTGTAAATCTCTGCGTTGTGTTATAAAAAATGTCTCGTGGACAACTGTTGTAAGATGGTAATTTATTCCTGTAAACACACCAACAGAAATAGTTTCCAGCCTGCTTGCTTCACCTATACTGTAAAGGCTAGCCCCCCACCTCATTCATGCATAAAACAAACAGGAAAAAATAAAAACAAACATGTAATATATACATCAAAAATATACACGTAAAGAAAGATAATTAAAAACGGTATCACACCTGTAAACACACCAACAGAAATAGTTTCCAGCCTGCTTGCTTCACCTATACTGTAAAGGCTAGCCCCCCACATGTAACAAAAGGAAAACCACATTAAACATATGTAAGAATGATATTTCCTATAACTAGTTTATATATATAATACATATAATAGTAATATGTTTTAAGAGGCTATTTAATAAGATAGATGCTTAGTTTTAAAGGCAATATCTATCAGATTCATCCATCCCATTAATCCTTCACCACCTACCTCATTCATGCATAAAACAAACAGGAAAGAGGAAGGGGGGAGAGAGGGACAATACAAGGGGAGACAGGGGGGGCTACCAGAGACCCCAATACCAGTGTGATACCAAAATAAAAGTAATAATAAAAGAAACTGAAATACAGGTAACATATCTTGAGCAATTATTAACACAGCTTTTCTAACCTGTTACATAAACATGGTACTTCTTGTAGTTTTAGTTTTCACCTATATTTGGTTGACGATATCAAATACTTAACCTTCATCAATCCACATGAAACTTGGCATGATTGTAGCACAACATGGCTGACACGAAAAATAAGTTTTGTGTCCCTAGGTGGATGTGTCCCGCTTTGTTTTAGCACCTCCTGAAAGTGGGGTAGGCCTAAATAGCTTTTTGGGACATAACTTGACAACCATTTCACCAAAAATGAATAAAAATTGTATGGCAAGTTGGCCTCTAGCATGGACCTAGCTTATTACGACTCAATTTGTGGAGTAGCAACAAGTGTTCAATGCAAAAATCTAGTGCCAGTATCTCGGGATGTGAAGGTCTAAAGTGAACGATGGAGTACGTGTAGCACATCAATCAAATCCTGAAGCGCTGGATTCTTGGCGGCAGAAGATCCAGTGCTTGGGCTCCAAGGGGGGTTATGGGGGGTTATGGTGGATCTCCAAACAGAGACTGTGTACAGGCCCATGTGAGGCCTAGGGCCTCCTTCTCTACCTGCATGTACCATTGTTCAGTCGGGGTAACCGTAAGCTTCCATTCGTGAAGGATGTGATGAATGTAGTGTACTTGACAATTACTGTGTAAGTAGAATCTTCCAGAACTCCACGTTGGCATCCAGTTTGCTGAACGTTTTTGCTCCAGCAAGTGTTCAGGTGACGTCAGAATGTACTTTTCACGGCACACATAGTTCTTCAAACCCGTCAGGTACACACATAAACACACCTTTTCAGCATATTTCTTGGGCACACCTACCATGTGGGCACACCAATCAGCTGTCCCCACCACGCAGCTGATGACACCCAGGGCTTGCATGCGCTAGAGATCCTCATTGACTTTCCCCATCAATGCTAGTGGAATCCTCCTGTTTTTTTTTAAGGAAGACGGGGCCGCCTCTGATTTAAGCTGGATGGTTGCTGCATAGCTTGGGGTAGCTTGTCTGGAGGGTCCCTATATCTATGCTGTCGACATGGTAAGACAAGTAAGCCACGGGCCCTCAATAGCTGGCAACCCGAGCAAGGGTTGAGAAGGTCTTTGCTTTGCTCCTATCCTCAACTGCAATCTGGCCAACCCTAACACATCCGGTGGAAGCTTTTTAAAGAACAGACAGCTGTGCACTGGAAGAAATGCTGTCAAAATCATTGACATCTGCTCCAGTGTCAATTTTAAAAGCACAGTGTCTATTTCAGAGTAATTATGTCTATTTTAACAGTCCATGGATCAGCATCTGATGTCCCAGAAAGAAGCTTTCCTCTTCTCCCTCCTACGAAATTCTATGCACAGCCTTAGCAGGAAAGCACACACACTAGTATGGGCTAGAAATACAAGAACCAACCAATATGTACTATTCAGCTCACTGTCATTGCATTGCAATTCATGATGCTGACAGAAAGACCATACCTAAGCAACTCTTTGATGGCCTGAAACTTGGTACAGGTCTCAGGAACCCCTCCCTGAAGTGGTTCAAAAAAATGTTGCCTCATTTGACCATTGGGGGGTGCTGTATATGCAAAAAAATGTTTTTCTTTTTGCCCACGACAAGGCAAAAAGGTTACTGTTTGGAAAAAGCGAACCAAAGTATTTATAAATGTTCCAAATGCAATACGTTTCTAAAATACATTTTATTGTGATCAACACATTGCCATACAGGTCTGATGTATCAAATATGATTTAAAATCACCGTGGCGAATTCCAAACATTTGCCAATCACGGCAGAAATGCTGGAGGGCGACGTGAGGCGACGTGAAATGGCCGGACCTGAAGGGGCATGAATCAAACAGTGAAGCAAGCCGGATGCCAAAGCTTCAAGGAATCATTGTAATCTACCGAGGCAAATTGTCGACATGGTGAATTTTTACAAACGTAATAAACTACTGTATGAGATAACTTTAAGTCCGGAAGTTATTTCACCTTTTGTGTTTAGCTAGCTTTCCACCTTACAAACGCTCTCTGTTATCTGACTGGAATTTCGCTCTTTCTCATCAGCGTTTCCTATGCTATAGTTATCTGTTAGTGCTGTCTGATGTAGGCTAACTTTAAGTATTTAATTAATTTCACCCGTTGTTTAATGTTGTCGTATCGATTTATTTAGCTTTACAAACGTTACAAACACTCCCTTATCTGACAAAAATGTCGCCATATTAAGGGGGCTTTTACCTGGGCAATGAATGAATGAGAACGAAATGTTTTGACTGTGAATCAGAGTATTTTCTACACAATCGTTTCAATTCAGATGTATAGAGTATATTTGGTGGTTGTCCTATGAATACAATCTATTTTACACATGTTTAGGGAGCTACTTTCACCGCTGTTGTTAGGTAACGGTGTCTAACTGTATAATATCTTACACTGCACACTTTAAATATACATATTTGTAATGGAAATCAGGTTAATTCATGAGCTGTTTCAAACACGGACACAGTTTACCCTTATGCTTATGCCACCACTGTGTTTTTCATAGGGTTAATACTATTACTAGAAAGATGGTCTGCTCTTCATGTTCCTGCATTTATGTTATTTTCATGCATTAAAAACAATGTGCGTACATCTTCATCACCAAAGGCAACGTCTTTAAAGTCACATTAAGGCGATCAGAGTGGATTGCTATTGGCAGGAAGGTAACACTGTGTTACTAACACACCTACCCAGTTTTTTGGGAGTTGCTGCCTGCCTCTTTAGTTCAGTTCAATGGAACAAATATTGTATGGAAATCAAATGTGGATGACTGTGTGTCTGTGTGTTTGTTTGTCTGTCTGTCTGTGTGTGTTTGTAGGTGTCTAACCCAGTATCAGGGTTGAATAGATGCTGGTGACGGTCATCAGAAAAGCATCAGCCCAGCAGAGGCCAGGTAAGTGCTTCAGACTCTTCAGAGAGAAGGCCTACAACACAGAGATGCAGGAATAACACGTTCGCACAGACGCATGCACAGACAGACATGCCGGAAAGACTCATGCACACACACACACACACACACACACACACACACACACACACACACACACACACACACACACACACCTCACTTATACACAGAGAAGGCCTACAAGACAGATGCAGGTAGAACACACACACACCTCAACACTCTCCAGCTGCCAGGCTAAAGGCGGGCTCTTTCTTTTCACCACACTGGTTCTTTAATTTGTCACTGAATCTACCCGCCTAAAGGCGTGTGGGCTGCTCTAAGTGTTTGTTTGTTTGTATTGTGTCCCTCTGTAGTTGGAAAATCCTCGTGGGGGTAGGAGTTTGAAAATCCTCGTGGGGGTAGGAGCTGCACGTCATCGGAGTGCTTTTATTGGGGAGCGTTTCTGGTGGATGGGCCAGCGCAAATCGAGTGCCTGCCACTCTGAATGGTAGCGACTTGCTGTCTGGATTGTCTTCTGGATAGGGATGACTCTCCTCTTTGGTGTGGGTTGATTTATTGCTGTGGACTTTTCTGTGAATTCTATACAGTGGTGAAAATAAGTATTTGACCCCCTGCCGATTTTGCAAGTTTGGCCAATTGCAAAGCAAATCTATAATTGTAATGGTAGGACTATTTTAACAGTGAGAAACAGAATATCAACAAAACTGCATCTTATAACAGTTATGAATTTATTTACATTTGTTGCGGCAAATAAGTATTTGAACCCCTACCAGACAGCAAGGATTCTGGCTCCCACAGACCAGTTATGTCCCCACGAAGCACACAGATTAGTCCTCATTAGGCCTTACAAGATATGCCTGATCTCAACTGGTGACGTGTATAAAAAAAACCTGTCCAAAGAATCATACTTCACACCTTCAACCTCACCACCATGGGCAAGAGTTGTCCAAGGACGTCAGAGATAAGATTGTAGACCTGCACAAGGCTGGGATGGGCTACAAAAGCATCGCCAAGCAGCTTGGTGAGAAGCAGACAACTGTTGGTGCGATTATTCACAAATGGAAGCAACACCAAACAACTGTCAATCGCTCTCGGTCTTGGGCTCCATGCAAGATATCCCCTCGTGCAGTATCGGTGATAATCCAAAAGGTGCAGAATAACCCCAGAACTACACAGGGGGAGCTTGTGAATGATCTCAAGGCAGCTGGGACCACAGTCACCAAGAAAACCATTGGCAACACACTACGTCGCAATGGTTTGAACTCCTGCAGCGCTCGCAAGGTTCCCCTGCTCAAGGAAGCACATTTACAGGGCCGTCTGAAGTCTGTCAATGAACACTTGAATGATTCTAAGGAGAATTTGGAGACAGGATGAGACCAAAATCAAGCTCTTTGGCATCAACTCCACTTGCCATGTTTGGAGGGGGAAGAATGCTGAATATGACCCCAAGAACACCATCCCCACAGTCAAGCATGGAGGTGAAAACATTATGATTTGGGGCTGTTTCTCTGCCAAGGGTACAGGACGACTCCACTGCATCGAGGGGACTATGGATAGGGCCATTAACCGTGAAATATTGGGCTTCAACCTCATTCCCTCTTTCCCTCCCATTGAAAACGCAACCTTAAGGATTTGGAGAGGATCTGCAAAGAGGAGTTGACCAAAATCCCTCCTAAGATGTGTGTAAACCTGGTGACCAACTAGAACAATTTGACGTCTGTGCTTGCCGAGGGTTTCTCCACCAAGTACTAAGTCATGTTTTGCTAGGGGTTCAAATATTATTTGCCAAACTATTGCAAAACAATTCATAATGCAGTTTTCTGGATGTTTTTGTTGATATCCTGTATCTCACTGTTAACATAGACCACCATTACAATTATAGAGCACACATTTCTTTGCAAGTGGGCAATCTTGGGAAATCATGAGGGGTTCAAATACTTATTTTCCCCACTGTATGTGGGGCGTGGTTTAAGTATTGCATACTGACAATACCTTTTTAGGTAAAATGTTGTTTATTAAAGTTTTGATTAATATTCGTTATTTTCTGTAAATAGTTGAGTGTGTAAAATAAATATTTCCACATTCTTCTGTTTTAATTAAATCTTTCAAAAATAATTCTTTGCTTCTTTCCTCTATGAACAAACAAATCTGGTGTACAATATACAAGTGGGTTTTTAAATGACTGTGTTAAAACAGCTTACCATTAATAATAATAATGATGTTGAAAATAATTATAAATGGTGGTGATGCCAATGACAACAATAAATAAAAGTAGCATTGCTTGTCATTAACAAGTTAAAATAAAAAAAAACACAAACAGACAGAAAGATCTGCATACAATGAGGGCTCGGCAGTGGACATAGACCTTCAGGTATGTGGGAGAAGAATAAAATAGTTATTACACAAAAAGAATAAGAATATACAGGTGCATCTCAAATTTGAATTTCGCGGAAAATTGTATTCAGAAAAGTGTCACATTCATATATTCTAAAATCATTACACAAAAAGTGGCATGTTTCAGGCCTTTTTTGTTTTAATCTTGATGATTACGGTACAGCTCATGGAATTCAAAAATCAAGTAGCACAAAATATAAGAGTAAAACATTTCCTGTACAGAAATGTCGACCTGAAAAGATCAGCTAATTATATCAAAACACAAAAAGTATATTCATTTATGCACTCCAAACTTAGGCAGGGCTCCTTTTGCACAAACTAATGCATTCAATTGAAGGCTCAGGATTCCTTTGCAGGTATTTTGAGTTAAGCTGATCAGAACTCTTAGACATTTCTATATTTTTTATTCTTTATTTTAATATTTTGAGATACTGGATTTTTGATTTCCATTAGCTGTAAGCCCTAATCATCAAGATTAAAACAAGAAAAGCTTGAAAAATACCACTTTATGTGTAATGACTCTAGAATATATGAAGGTGTCAACTTTTCCATGATATTACATTTTTTTTTAATGCACCTGCTGTATGTGCATATATTTATGTAAATTAAATGAAACAAAGAATTTCCACGAAATGGATTCGTATACCGTCCACGATGCATCCAAAGTATTAAAAAAAAAAAAAAAAGTTTCCTTTGTGTCTTCAGGCAGCTAGGAATGCATTTATCAAATTTCTCCTTTTTTCCCTCTCTTTTTCTTCTCCCCCTTCTTCCCCCTCTCATATGGCAGTATGTTCCCCAGCTTACTTCTCTGGAAAACATCATGAGGTCAAGGAAAGATGTGAAGTAGAATTCATAAGGCAAAGACCAATGCTGTGAAAAATGTATGAATGCAAAAGTAGTTTTTTGTTGCAGATTTGTACACAACTTTTTCAATTAGAAGAACTACACCTAAACTAGGCTACTATTTTCTTCCCGACAAAACCCCTCTAATGAGCTCCATGAAGCAAAAAAATTTGAACACTAACACACACAAAAACTGAGAGGAATATCAAAGGTGACAGAGAACATAAAGCACAAAACTACTGGATGAGCAGTTTTTGAATTTTCCAGACTGTGATCAATCAAATTGTCCATCTCGATTCATTTCTTTGTTTCCTGAATGAGTTTGTCCATAGTTACAGTAAATTAATAGACAAACTTGAGCTAGGAGCAGGGTCCATACCGACTGACTGGTTTGGATTTATGAGCCGTGGAGGGCGGGACCAGGCCTAGGCCGCGGGAGGGCGCTTCACCAGTCTGAAAGGAAGCCATGCTTTGGAAAGCCATGCCCGACCCCTCCCCCACCCCAGTGCTCGTTTATGTTAGTTTTGGCAAGAATATCGTAAATGCCCGGATAATCAAATCGGCCATACTCAATGTTGACTATTTAATTTGGATTCTTTGATACTTGTCGAATACAAGTCTTCATTATTTTTAACAAAACTCAGATCTGTCGATAATAAAAATGCAGATATTCCCATTCGAGAATCCCAAAGAAAAGAGGAGGCAAAGTGACTGTTGATACTTTATTCTTCAGATGGACATAGAAAGTAGCCTTTACAATACATATAAAAAAGTTTAAGTCATCGTAAGGAATTGGGACATAATGTTCATAGATATCTCGGAGACCAAGAGCTAGACGGAGCAAAACTGTTCTGAATGAGTAAATAAAAAGGTTGAATCGTTTTTGGTTCTTACACGAGGCTGCCTGATTCCACTGGATAAAGACAAAGATTTGGCGGCAAATGAACTGAAGCCGACAATGAGGCAGATTAGCTTTTGGCCTTACTGCCAGAAACTTAACATCCCCCTTTTCTGCGTTTCCCCACAAAACAAAGATGCACGCAAGTTAATTCAACATAGAAAAGCGATTTGCAAATCGCCAAGAAAACAAGAAAGAGAGAACTAGAACAATTGGTTTCTTGCGGAGGGCATCTTTGTGAGGTGTTGGTCTCGGGGTAAAGAGGGAGCAGGCCGATATCTAGTCGACAACAGCGTAGCGGTCATAGCCGTCTCAGTACCGGTCACCATAGCCGCTCGACTGGTCCCGATCCCGGCTGTAGCCTCCTCCGCCACCTGAGGAGTAGCCGCCACCACCCCCGCTGCGGCTAGAGTAGCCTCCGCCGCCACCTCTGCTGTAGCTACGGTCGCCGCCGCCGCCGCCATATCCACGGCCTCCGCCACCGCCATATCCACGGTCACCACCGCCGCCATATCCTCCGCCTCCGCCATATCCTCCGCCACCGCGGTACCCGCCTCCTCCGCCACCACGGTAACCTCCTCCGCCACCAGGCTTTCCGGCCTTGTCCACGCGGATCGTTCTACCGTCGACAGACTGTCCATTCATTCCATCCAATGCGTCTTTCGCATCTTCCGGGTTCTCGAATGTAACAAAACCAAATCCACGCGGGTCCTGTGTTTCCCGGTTTCGGGCAACGTGAACGTTTGAAATGGCCCCATATTTTGAGAATGCTTCTTCGAGGGACTGCTCCGTCGTGTCGAAGCTGAGTCCGCCGACGAAGAGTTTTCCCTCGTCAGACATGTCGCTGGTTATTCTGCTGCCGTCTCCTGTCGAGCTGGAATGTTCTGCGTGATGTCCGCCTAAATCCGGGGCTCGTCGAGATGTTATACTAGGCTACTAATTATGCAAGGGTGGATGTTTTTGACGTGGGTCACATTGATTGGCTGTTGTTACTCTCGCAAGGAATTGTGGGGCAGTTGGGGAGTGCTGGGACGAGAATAAAGTGGGGCAGAAGTAATCCATTTTCTCTGAATACAACAATGATGGACATACATCCGTGGGTCAAAACAGAGCATTTTGACCTTCATCTCTCTGCCAAACATCTTCCTGTTATGCCCTTATATTATAGAGTTAAAGCCAATAAACGATTGTTTTTTTTGTGTACATTTTAATAGCGATTGATTTTTTTCGAATATTAAAGCCTGTTATTCATGTAGAGGTTCAACATTGTGTTTATTCTATCATTTAGTGCTATTGACAATCCCGGACTTCATTGCAGCAGCACAGAATACAAGCTAGGCTATAATGGCAAATGGCAACGGAGGGACTAAAGTATATGAAAGTAAAGTTACTGTTGTCTTGTCCCCACCAACACATAAATATCTAAGTTTATTCTGTGATTTGTTTAAATGAGAGTTGGAAGAGCCGTTTTAGAAATATGTAAATATCTGTGGTCGTACAAAGATGCGGCCAAGACAACTAGAGTTAAGGTGCTGTCCGGACACAAAATAACTATTGTACCTGCAGCCCGTTTCTCGACCGCTCTGGAATATTGTATCGCCACCTTTTTTTTTTTTTAAATCAGATTAGTGCATCAAGAGCCTGGCCAGCTTCACAGAACCTATTCTATTCAGGGATAAAGGGACAGGCGGCCATTGTCTCTCTCTCTCTCTCTCTCTCTCCCCCCGCCCCCCAAAAGCCACTCTTGAAAACAGCAGTGCATGTTTTCGCCTCTGAAACGATTCTATCGTTGATTGATTAATATTCCCACCGTTCGAAAAAGTTAGATCTTCGATCGATTATACTTTCTTGAACTGTTCGTAACATGGCGGCAACACCAGCAACAAATCCTTCCCAACTGCTCCCATTAGGTAGGTTTCAGTTATTTTGTTATTTGTTAAGGGGGAAAAAGCCTTGACATATCGTGAGTTGAACAGCTGCGCGGAACAACTTTCCTGTTCTGGTGCTTATCGAAGTATTGCCACCGAGAACACCCAGCTATAGCTAGCAACTGTTAGCAAACCCATGATATTAGCCAGTAGCTTAATAGGGCGCCATGAGTATTGAATAAGATGGTATGAATGAACCGCAGCAGCGCCTCCGCATGTTAACTTTGATGTCCGCTTAACGACCAATTTGTAATTATACATATACATATATAATAGCGTTTCAGTGTAAAAAAAAACAAAAAAACAGTCACGTGCAGAGGTGCCATTGCTTTTGCTAAAGTGCCAATGTTGGTCCGTGGCTTTGAAACATAGATTGTCTCCATGATGCAACCAGGGAGGCAGGAACTCTTGTCATTCAATTATGTTTCCCTTTTACTCAAGTGGACCAAGTGAAATGGCATACATTCCATGCAGAAGTAGCAACATTGAGCAAAAACATCTGCGAGCTTTATTAGAGTTGAGCAAGGCCATGTGAAACAATGGTTTGGGCAATAAATCGTTAGCTTTCAAGATATGTAGGCTATTTATAACTTCTAGTCGGCCAGAGTATAATAATACGTGCAAAGCCTGAAGCAGATCTTTTTTTTAAAGTTACTTGCTCTGCATAATAAGATCCTGAGTATCAGACTCTGCATTACTACTCAGAATAGGGAGAAAGAAAATGTATTAATTTGATCGTCTTGTCTCAATCAACAGAACTTGTGGACAAATGTATTGGCTCCAGAATCCACATCGTCATGAAGAATGACAAAGAGATTGTCGGCACTTTATTGGGTTTTGATGATTTTGTCAGTATCCTTTTATGGAATTGTAGGATGTTTTGAACCAAAAAAAATATTTTCAGCTTCTTTAGTAGAGCATAGATAAAACAGAAGCAACTGTCTAGATTCTCCCAAAATGTTCCTTCACTTCCACTCCCAGACATGGTGCTGGAGGATGTAACAGAATTGTAAGTATCATTTCTAGAATTTATAAAACTTTAATAAAATATATTTTCCTTTTAAATGGTGTTTATAACAATGTTTTTCTCAGTGAAATCACTCCAGAAGGTAGGAGGATAACCAAACTTGACCAGATTCTGTTAAATGGTAACAATATTACAATGGTAAGTTTCAATGTAATTAATGGAGTTGCATTATTTTAAATGGTTTTGTGTTGTGTGTTTGGTTGCCTCGGTCATGGCTAATCTTTATCTTTTATTTTGTAGCTAATTCCTGGAGGTGAAGGCCCAGATGTTTGAAGGAGTGATGCTAGTCTTTTTTTTTTAAATTGTACTTCCTTTCTCCTATGCATTTGTTCCCCATTTTTATTTTTATTTTTGTTATTTTGTAAACAAATAATTTCTACTGGAGCCTTGCATTTTAATTTGAAAAGATTTGAACAGTTTGTAAATAGGCTGGATTATGTGGCGTATGACGTATAGGCTCCTTCTGCTACTGAGAGTCCTAGTTTTGTTATGAATAAAGCCATTTGTGCCCAAACAGGCTTGGCTCCTGGCCTTTTGTCTATGTTGAGAGCCATCAGACATGGTTCCTGGCTTTTGTGTGTCTCGGAGCTAGAGCTATTAGAATCTGATTGTTGGCTTTTGTCTGCAGTCATGACAAGATAGTTGAAGCCAAACATATTAGCATTTATATGGCCCTACCTGGCTGTAGCCCTTGGTCAAGCTAGACCTCCCCTTTTGCCTAAAATAAAGCCATTTGTGCCCAATGTGGAACTAATCAGACTTTGTTTTTCCCTTGCTCGGATTTCATATTGCTGTAAACTGAAGTTAACCTAAGGGGTAGGTGTGATCATTTTCCATAATATATGTTCCTCTGCTCTGATTTTTGAGCTGACAAGGGTTCTACTTTCATTCTGTTAGATTAAGGTGGATTTCATATATCAGACCATAACTCCACATACCAGATCTTATCTCAATTTGACACCCTCTCTCAGTTTGAAACTCACCAGGGCAGAGCCTTCAGGCTTGGCTCCTTGCCTTTTGTCTATGTTGAGAGCCATCAGACATTGTTCCTGGCTTTTGTGTGTCATGGAGCCTGAAGCCCCATTTACATGAAGCCTAGATTCACTGAATAGGGTTCATTTTTCACACAAATCGAATCTTTTAATTTCGTAAAGACGGAGCCTGGTAACGAGAAATTTGCGTAAAAACGGAGCCACCAGATTGTGTTGAACGGGCTGGAGTACATACCCCATGCCTGTGGGTGGCGCTTGCAACTGAAAAAACGTAGAAGAAAAGACTAAACAGCACACGGTTAAACACATTACACAAGACATTCAAGCTCCAATTAGCAACATTTCATTATGGTGGTTAATAAAATCAGTGGTCAGACTAAAGGTTATGCGAAAATGAATTATATTTTCTATTGATAATAAAGAGTTTGGAACAGTACATCATGACATGGCTGTCATCCCATTTCCCATGAGGCTTTGCTCCGACCATTCTACATTAATATATAAAGAAAAAAGCGAATTAAATCGCTGGCCAATTTATATTTGTGGTCATGAAAGTTATGTAACGTCTGAATAAAAAGAATTAGATCAAGATAGGAGGCTAAATCAAAATCAGTAGGCTAGATTAATGAGTTATTTCGAGACCCACCGCGAGTGAGATGTTGAGGAAGAACAAGTGATATATATATTGGTTAGAGATCGTGATGTGATCACATGGGGCAATGACGTCATCAGGTTGCGTGAATCCGTGCAGACGAACACCAGCCCCCGTACCGATTCAAATCTACTCAATTTCTACCCCCGATTCGGATCGTTGCGGATAGAGAGTGCTCGTCTAAATGATAGGGCTATCTGTATTAGCTATCTGTATTAGTTTGACAAACTAGGCTTCATGTAAATGGCCCCTGAGCTATTAGAATCTGATTGTTAGCTTTTGTCTACAGCCACGACAAGATGGTTGAAGGCTAACATATTAGCATTTATATGGCCCTAGAATGTAGAAGAAGGTGTTCCTCGTAGAAGACCATGATGTGCCTAGGTTACTGTGCTTAGCTTCGGAATAAATGTATTCTTTCGCTAAGCTGTCTTCTACAAGTCTATTACTCATAACAAGCTATCTTGAACTTTGGTGTTTTCATCAAGGAATTCGCTGAACAACAGCATACCCTTTCAGCCCTTTAAGCATGCATTTTGAATGTGTGATTTAGAGGAATTGAATGAAGCTCACATATCCCTGCTTGTGATGAGTATTTTGTGATCTTAAGATCATCTTGATGAATTGAACCAGTGGCAGTGACTCCTACACAGCAGACCAAATCATAATTGTACTGTACCAAGGCTGTTTTTTAATGGATTGAGAGAAAGAAAAACAGGAACTGTAGTTATGTGGGTATGGTAATCACTGGTAATGTGAAATCCAAGTTTAAACATCAATACATGGAGGGTTTCTCTTCTCCCTTTGGATTGGTTACTTTCTCCAGGTTCTTGCTGATGATGTCATACAATTCAGCCTGGGCAAAAAAAAAAAAACAGTTTATTATGTTACATTACATTAAGTCATTTAGCAGGCGCTTTTATCCAAAGATTATTAAGTGGGGGCAGATTGCGCTGTGTAAGCAAGCATAAATTACTTGAACTTATTGTGAGCAGCTACAGGCAACCAGTGGAGCTCAATTTTGCCAGGGGGTAAGTACTATTTATGCATAAACAACTTTTTAAAATTAGAGAAGCTGAATTAGAGGGCTGTACCAATGGACCAATGAAGAAATACTATTAGGACAAATTATTATAAAAAGTGATACAAAGAAAAAGATAATGACTTAAAACAGTAACTGGAGAATAAAACTACAGCTACTAAGCTACAGAATAGATGATTGCATGAATGTGGATGTAATAGAGTAATCAGAGTAATGTGCTTCAGGAGGTTTTTACTGTCTGTAATATTCCCAATATTCCGGTGCATTCCGCTCCTCTACATTTGTTTCCATTTTACTGGCTCTCATAACTAAATTATTACAAAATCACTTGAAGTGAAGCACAAAAACATTCTCGCAGTTATGTTTCCTGTTACCTCAACTCTATCATTAAATTATAAGATATTTCACCTTTCCACAAACCCAGTATGATTACTTACATAGAAGCCGCGAATGTCCAAGACGATCACTCTGATCTCAGAGTACACAGCTTCATCTTTCGCGTGGACCAAAGCACGGTAGTCCATCTAGTAGCACATGCATGGAAGGGAAAGGACGAGGGAACCATGTTAGAAATAGCGTGAAATTTTAACCAGAACTATTTAGTAATGTTCAATTATTTCACAGTAGCTGCACATCTGTGCACTGCACTAATATATCAGATGTACAAAAAGGTCATCTCACCACATGAGTATCTTTGGAGGCTTTGGCAACAGCATCGCCCCTTTCTGAAAAGTATCTAAAAACACCATAGAGGTAATGAACACCATCGAGGTAATGAAAGAAAGGCAATTAGGACAGTTCAACAGTAATGTAAAAAGTGAACCCTTTACACTTACTTGTTTAGGTTGGTTTGAAATCCCTCAACTTTAGTCTTCACAGCAGTTATCCTTTCAAGTATTTTTTCCTTCATAAAATTAAAACAATAATATGATCAAATGGGACACAATGCAAATGTAACAAAAAGGAAATATGTTGGATGGTTACAGCAATTTCTAATTAATGTAGAAATAAATGTACCTGAATGGCAACCCCAAAGTCATTCCCATCCTCAATTTTGGGAATGAGATGCTGAATCCAACAGGACACCTAAGAGATGAAGGATCAGAGCATCATAATATACTTTTTTATACTTTACATCATTGTGATTTGGGAGTATTGATAACCAATAACTTGAAGGAGTTTAATTGGAGTAATTTTCTTTTCTTTATGTATAGTATTGCACATTAATCAAATATGTTAAAATATAAAACAATCTGATGAAATATGGGGTGGCTGCTAGACCTTTTAAAAGACCTGTGGAAAATGCCAATTCACTATTGCTATCTATAACCAGTTACCTCCACCAAAGACCTTATGTTTTCTTTACCATTTGTTGATTTGTTTGTCTGTCAGTAGATTATGCAAAAACTACCATGTGATACCCATGAAACGTGGTGGAGGGGTGGGGCATGAGCCAAGGAAGAACCCATTACATTTGTGTGCAGATCCAGGAACTGTCTCCCTTTCTTTAACATTGCGAGAGGGCATTTTTTGCCTGCCTGCTGGCCTTGGCGCACCTTTGGCCTTGGCATGGGTCTGGTCTCTCCTAATGCCCTTCTAGTTTTATAGAAAATTCCCTCAACTATGAAAGGGAAGAAATGTGAGGACCTAATACATCGTTGTCATTTTCAGATATTGCATTGTAATGTTGTTGTTCTTACTGTGATGCAGGTCTCCTTCAGAGCAACAATCTCTGGCTTTACTATGTTTAAGAGCTTCACAACTTTTTCATTTCCTTTGATGAAACCACACTTTGGAGCTGAAAGGGGATGGTCAAAATGAAGGAGAATGAGAAGTATCAAGAATAGCACTTAACAAATGGTGTTTAAACCAAGGTAGATACAATGCAGGAACAAGTACATACTTTTTTTCTTCTTCTTTTCATCTTCCTCATTTTTATCAGTCTCCATCTCCTAAGAAGATCATGTGAGTTAACAAATCAAATCTCAGTGCTTCTATAATGTGAGCCCTTATTTAATAACACAAAAGCCTCTAACCCTTCACTCAAATGTCTACAGTGATTACAGTGTTACTGACCTCATCCTCCACTGGAGGCTCAGGGATGGGGATTTCCAGAGGGGCATGGAGGGAGGAGAGGTCTGTGATGCACAAGGCATCCTCCTGAGAGTAGGGGTGGGGCAAAGAAAATGAAACAAAAATTATGTAAGTAAATGAATACACTTAATTAAGGTAATGTTCTGGCGTGCATACATACCTGGAGCAAGTTGTCCAGTTGTGCTATCTTCAGAGGGATGTGGTTTGAAAAGAGATTATCGGCCTAAATAATGAAATTGAAATTCCAATGTGTAAATAAAATGAACATACCATAGGCCTATAGCACAACAACTTCTTGGTAATGCAATGCAATATTTTATAATTGCCTGTCAACCTCAGTTTACAAAGCAGCACAGATCTAATAGCTAATAGGGGTGTAATAGCTGTGTGAATTCCGCTCCCAAATAGGCTACCTACCTGGCGGTAGAGTGACTGGCGATAATTCTCAACCTGGGTGGAAGGTAGGAAAAGCACATAATGGAATAAAAGTTCAGGGTTTCTGTCTCTACAAGTGGCTTTTCTTACATTTGGCAGTTGACTACGTTATAACAACGACAAGAGGAAATGGGAAATACCCAATTATACTTTCGATTTCCATTGCTACGAATGGCTGCGATGACTAAGGATTTTAAAGCAAAAAGCAATAAACTGTATTGTGCACATGGTGAATGGAGTCTGTCAAAAAAGGGTTATTCATCGTGTGTTTGCAAACATTATCAACAAATATCTATTCATTGAATTTGTTACTTCAGCATTCAGCACGCATACCCACACTGCCATTGTTAATAGCAGTACGCCCTACGAAGTTTAAAATAATCATATAACAACTTTAAAATCGCAATCTAGCATGTTAGCATCGTTTTGAGAATTGTCTCTTGCTGCATAGCCTTGGCCCAATTTTCTTACCTTAACTATGTTCTCGCGACTTATCTTGAGTACAGAGGTTTTAGACATGTTGAGACTTGATATTAATAACTTTTATGGTCAACTTAAATGTGAATATCTGAAAGAATTGTTTTTAATAGCCTCTCTCTCTCTCGTATATGTATATTGGGAAGTCGCAATCCGTGTTGTCCTTAATTCCCTCCTGATAAAGCTTTCGATTTCATCTTTGGCACCTGATGACACCTCCCATACTTAAATATGCAGAAAAGCCCAAACTCTTAAGGTAGACTAAGTCAGAAATGTTGGCACTTATATAAACGCTGATTTTAGGCAACCGTCATTATGAGTCTGCTCGAAATGTGAACATAATGTAGGCTGAATGAATATCGTCTTTCATAATATCTTTTTAGTGCTCTAGCCTACCAGATCATTTCTAGATTCGCAAACGGACTAAAGACCACCTTAACTTTTCCTGTAAAGTCTTCTGATAGCATTTCGAACGAGTTTGAGAAATCATGAACTTCCGCATTATGTTCACAGCTATGAACATCCCAAACGCTGGTTGAAAGCATGATACATATGGTTATGGCTTAAACTTTAAAGACAGATCTCAATTTTTATTGACAGACTAGTCGAGTTGGACACAGGATCAGTGGGGAGACTCGGAATATTACCGCGTTTTAAGTCTTCACGGTAATGTGTCGCATACAACCTTTGAGTTTCAGAAATAACGACATCTAGTGACTTGTAAACAAGCTTTCGATATCAACCCCGTTAGCCAGGGTAGCTAGTAAGTTTTCCAGTTAACGTTAGCCTACATTTGTGTGTAGTGTGGCATGTCATGGCTAATTTAAGTCAACAAATTGTTGTACAAAGGTCGTATTAAAAAAGCGATAACAGTTAGCTAAGAGCATGTGAATGTAAGTTGGCCTCTGTTAGTTCTTGTTAATTAAGCTGATTTATACCATAGTAGCCTACCAAAGAATAAGCTGGTAAATTTTAAGCACAGTCAGCCAAATTAGTAGGTAAGTAATTTTACTGTAGAAATACTAAGCTTGGCCAAAATAGAAGAAACAATAAGTCGTTTCAGCAGGAGGCCTACATGACTGTACATTATGAGTGTAGTTATTGTGTTATAACTTCTGTGAGTTTGACTTTTTGTTATTAAGTGTTTTGACATTTTTCCATTGACATCGTGTTTCTGAAACAGCAGCTCCATATGTAGCAGTATAATGGCACTCTCGGCTCAGTTTGAAGAGCTCAGAAGGAGGGCAGAGTCCCAACTGACTTTATCAGGCTCCATCCCAGAAATAAGGGCAGACGTCACATTGATGGCCAAGATGGCCCTCCCCCTGTCTGAGCGCTACAAACACATCAATGCTGAAACCATGGTGTCAGAGAATGCTGTTGGACAGACAAGACATGAGGTTTGTGGACATTAAGACAGCTATCTTTCTTGTTTACTCTTTCACTTCCATTTTGGCTTCATCTCTGTACCCTTTTCTCTCTCCCTGCAGGTGCTGGAGTGTTGTGCACACCTGCTGAAAGCAGTGAGCATTCTGGAGAAATATGGCTGTAATCTCACCAGCCCCAACCGGCCCAAATACTGGCGCAGTGTCAAGCACAATAACCCAGTATTCAGGACCACTGTGGATGCTGTCAAGGTAAATAAGCACAATAACCCAGTATTCAGGACCACTGTGGATGCTGTCAAGGTGAATGAGGATCCCCAAGCCTACGAGTAACAGTACTCGTCATCAGCGTATCTGTGTTTGAGAGCTAAAATGTGTGACTACAAACATGTATTCTTTGCATTTGTGAAAGGGATATGGATTGTGGTTTTTACTCTGCATTTATACTACTTTCTGCTACCCTGTCACAAAATGAAACTTGTTTTGTTTTCTTTTCGGCAGGGTGGTAGGGATGTGCTATGTCTTTATGGATACACCAGTCACCTCCCAGACGGCCTTAGCTTTCCAGATGATGTCACCGAGCCTAATGTTCCAAGGGTGGCAGAGGTTACGGTGGAAGTCATGATGATGCGAACAGAGTTAGACATGCTTGTGAAGGTCAGCATTAGCTTGAGAATTTAAGGCTCACATACAAGCTTGCTAAATGTACTGATAATGCATAACAAGTATTTGCTTTTTTATGTAAGGAGGTGCATCCCCACCCTGAGTTTTTTGAGAGTGTTGGGCCAGCCCTTCTTGAGCAGAATAGTCCTGAGGTATTCATGAGAACCATCCTAGTGTCTACCATCTCTCTGTCTCTCTATCTCACACACTCACACAAGCGCACTCAATCTTTTTGTCTGTCTGTCTTTATAGGAGGTCATCTCTGATGCCCTGGTTATTCCCCCTCCATCATCACCACTTAAACGCAACATCACCACCCCTAGCCCAGCCCTGGCCTCCATAGCTATATCCTCCATTCCCGCTCCACCAGCCCAGCTAAGAGTGCAGTCAGATCCCCCCGCAGCGTCCCCCTTTAGACCCCCCCAAGGATGTGACATGTGTGGTGGGACGTCCACGCTTCTCTGTGCCTCCTGTGACTCCAAGCCTTTCTGCGACGCCTGTGATGCCATCTGCCATCGTCACCCTGTTAGAGCCAGTCACCGACGACATCGGGTTCAGGGTGAGCGCGGTTGCACTGGTCAACTCTCACTCGTGAGCTAGTTAGAGATACTGTTGTGCTTTAGGGCAGACTACTACTGTCCAGACAGGCTTACTAATGTTTCCCTCTTTTAGAAAACTGCTCTATCTGTGGAGTGTCCCTTGTGTCTGCCCACTGTGTCACCTGCAGCCAGCGCCTGTGTACTGAGTGTGACCAGCTGTTCCATTCCCACCCGAGTCGCAGGGCACATGACAGACAGCCCATCAGTCACACACCACTGGGGACAGCTTTGAGGTTAGAGACTCATCTTGTTTTATGTATCTATTCAGAATGTGTTTTATCCCACCTTATAGTCACAGGCTTAAAGACAGGGTACACTACTGTACTTGTAGGGCAAAGATACAACGTGCTGCCTTTGATTCCATGTCATGACCAGCTTTTGAAAATATGAACATTTGCTAGACAGTGTCCTTGTGCAAGCGAGATGGATTAGCATCCAGAGGATACCCTTGATGTTTTAAGAGGTCTTTTTTTCTGTTGGAAAGCAGTAGTAAAGTAGATGAAGCTACCAGCTACCGGAACAGTGAAGCTACCATTTCACCTTCTCTCTTAAATTTTGCACCATTTGAAAGTCCCGCTCTGTTCATTTGCACATAAATAAGCTGTCACATTAGTCTTAAATGAATCACGATCTTTAATGAATCAGCATGCAGTATCAAGAGGAGTGATTTGTTGCTCTGTTTGTTTCTCCTGTACTTCCTCATCTTTCAACTATCCTGCTTCCCCAGTCACTCTCTGTCCTCGTGGGAGTGTGTGCGCTGTACCCGAGTAAATGATGTCCAGGCTGTGTTGTGCATGAGTTGTGAATGCCCACGCTTGGCCAGTGCTGTCCCAGCGGGCTTCGAGGAATCGGCGCAGCCTTCCACCATCACAGGTTACCCAACCACCTGTGTTTCCTTGTTTCCATGCCTGTTCATCTCCTGTGCCATGTAGTTTCTGTCAAATCCCAGATCTGTATCGCTGTGTATTCTACATCGCTTCTGTTTGCCCTCTCTCTCTCAGAGTGGCAGTGCAGGAGCTGTACTGTGATGAACCCTGGCAACAGTGTGTTGTGTACAGTGTGTGAACGCCCTCGTCTCGCCACACGGCCCTCTGTCACCCCCACACGCCATCCGCCATCTCCACACACACCACCGGCCCAGTTGGAGGCCAGAGAGAATGAGGTCGGCATGATACCTCGGTTCTTCTACATACACAAGATATGAGTTTAGAGTTCACAAGATCATTCCTGTTTCTATGTTCTAACCATTGTTCAAGTCTACAGTTTGTTTGAAATAGATTTTCTACGTTGTACGCTGATATATCTTGTGCGTGTTTGAAGCATCTTGACAGCCCAGTTCTACAGCTTTCTCCACATTCCTTTTTTTTCTTAGTGGATGTGTGAGCACTGCACGTTTGCCAACTCCAGGCCCTCAGGGGTTTGTGAGATGTGCACCCTACCCCGTCAGGAGCCTCCCAAGAGCAGTAAGCCCCTTCCTGCGTTGCCAACCAACGCTAACACTAAACCCCAGACGCCCACTCCTATGCCCAGGAACATGCAACTACAGACACAGAAGATCATGAAGGAGGAGGGGCAGAAACTTGTCAATCATATCAGAGTGGGTGGATCTGTTAATCTGCTACGATTTACTAGTCTCAGAATACTATTCTCTTGTCATTTGTCTTCACGCCTCTTTGTCTTTCTCATCACTCTGCTGCCTTAGGAAGGGGAGAAGAGGGGAATGAGTCCCGAGGAGGTGTATGCTGCCCTCTGTGTCTCCAGAAATAGCAATGTCAACCCCTCTGACTGGATTACCTCTGAACTTCCCCACCTGCTGGATGAAATCTGTGCCATGGCTGTGTCTGTCCAGCAAACATGCGCCACAGCTAAGCAGGGTGAAGACTCCTCAGACTTGGGCAGTGGCCAGGCAGGGGTGACAGGAGGGCAAGTGCAACTGTCCAGAGCCGAGGCCAAACAGGCGTGGCTGACAGCCGGGGGCAACACTGAGAAGGCTGTGCGGCAGCTGTTGAGGACTAGACAAGACAAGGTAACTTGAACAAGCTCGCACAAGGGCACCTCCCAACATCCTAACCATCACTAAGTAGCCATGGTAGAAAACAAATCATTTTTGGGTGGTTTGCTTGATCGGTGGATGTGTCTGTTACTTATGATTCCCAATTTGAAATTGCACATCTCCGCAAGTGTGTAGATACAGTAGATGTGCATGCGTGTGTTGATATATATATGTATGCTGTAGATGCAGGAGCTGCATTTATTGGGTTTCAAGGACCGGGTCCAATGTGAAGGGGCCTTGAGGCAGAGTGGGGGTGATGTACATGGGGCTCTGTCAGTCCTTCAGCGGCCTCTTCTGGAGCCCTTTCACCAGCGCGTGTGGTGCAGTCAGCCAGAGGCCCCCATCGATGTCAACAACCCAGACAAACAGGTTGGTGCTGACTTCACTTAACTTCGTAGAGCGTGTGCTTTATTGCAGATAACTTCTGCAGATATATTTTTTCCCAGCTTTAATAGTTTCTGGATTTGTTTGTGTGATGGTGTTATTCTGTGATGGCATTGTCTCTTATTTCTTTAAACATTTGTTGGAGATCTTGATTCATGCCCTCTGTTTTGACATTTTTAAAGAAAATGTCGAAGTGCAAGTTAAAGACGATGATGTTCTACTCTGTCGCTCTCTCCACTTGTCGTCGCAGAGGATGTGTCGCAGACTGCTCGCGCTCTACGACCTGCCCAGTTGGGGGCGCTGTGAGCTGGTTCTGTCTCTGCTTCAGGAGCCGGGGATGGACTACTCTCTGGAGGACGTGGTGCAGGCTGTCAAAGAGAGCCAAGACCGGGACTTTATCCGACGCATGCTCAACAACACATGCACTATGTGCTTCAGCAAATACCCGCTCAACAAGGTGTGTGTCTGTGTCTGTGTCTGTGTCTGTGTGTCTGTGTGTCTGTATGTCTGTGTGTCTGTGTGTTTGTGTGTGTGCATGCTCAACAACACATGTGCTTCAGCAAATACCCCCTCAACAAGGTGTGTGTGTGTGTGTGTGTGTGTGTGTGTGTGTGTGTGTGTGTGTGTGTGTGTGTGTGTGTGTGTGTGTGTGTATATGTGTGTGTGTCTGTGTGTGTGTGTCTGTGTGTGTGCGAGCACATTATCATTGTTGTCTTTCATCTTCCAGATGCAATCCCTGACTTCATGTCAGTGCTTAATGTGCTGTGAGTGCTTCAGGGATCACTTCACCATTGCCATCAGAGACAAACACATCAGAGACATGGTGTGTCCAAACTGTGAGGAGCCAGACATCAATGACCCCGAACACCTGGACAACTACTTCTCCACTCTGGACATTCAGGTAGAGGAGGGAGGAGAGGGAGAAAGGGATTCGGGATTACAGGAGAGTAGCAACAAAAATGAGTCTGTCATTAGTCAGTTGAATTGAGAATGCAACAGAACAAGTTACCTGTCTATTTTACTTCTTGTATATTGCTCATTGCATGGTACTGACCACTTCCTTTCACTTCTTGTTTCTCTAGCTGCGGGACTGCCTGGAAAAAGATGTGTTTGATCTCTATCACAAGAAGCTAACAGAGCATGCACTCATCCAGGACCCCAAGTTCCTGTGGTGCACTCACGTGAGTAACCACTCACATCCAAGGACGTATAGTCACAATCTGATCTCAAATCAGCTGAGTATCCACTCACCTCTAGGTTCAAATAGTCACAATCTGATCTCAAATCAGATGAGTAACTACTCACCTCCAGGTTCATATAGTCACAATCTGATCTCAAATCAGATGAGTATCCACTCACCTCTAGGTTCATATAGTTATAATCTGATCTCAAATCAGCTGAGTATCAACTCACCTCTAGGTTCAAATAGTCACAATCTGATCTCAAATCAGCTGAGTATCCACTCACCTCTAGGTTAATATAGTCACAATCTGATCTCAAGTCAGGTGAGTATCCACTCTGATCTGATCTCAAATCAGATGAATGCATCACAGGCAGTGCCTTGTGAGCTCTCAGATTAGCACTGATCATTTACTCTTTTTTTCTCCTTCTCTTCTCAGTGTACAAATGGCTTCATCTACGATGGTAACCAGTTCAAAGTCACCTGTCAAAGCTGTAGAAAGAGCTTCTGTGCCCAGTGTAAGAAGCCTGTGAGTATCTTGCAACGCCTGGATGTAGAATGGAGATGGTGATGCCACGTCAGTTATTACAGTGCATGAAATGCCCTGTATTGTTATTCCTAGGCTTCTTCTTCTTCTTCTTCTTCTTATTCTTCTCACCTTTTTCTGCGATTAATTCAGCCCGAACCGCTTAACGTAGAAACTTCATTCAAACTTTGTCGTGTAGGTCTTGTAAAGGACACTTATGCTATGTATTTTCACTTTTCTAAACGTTATACTTTTTAAGATATTAAATAAAAACAAATCTAAATTTTCCCATTTACTTACATTGGGCCATTATGACATCATAATAGGGTCTTTAAACTGGCTTGCACCTGTGCTTCACTGACACCTGCGCCAAATCAAAGGAACCTCTTCTCTGTCCCTCTCAATTTAACTGTAACTAGGAACATTAAGACACCTTCCATTCTCTACTTTTTTTTCTCTCCATCTCTCCATCTTTCTCTCTATCCCTCTCAGTCTACTTTCTCTCAGACTCAATCTCTCTTCATCACTCTTTTTTTCAGTATTTTCACTCTCTCTTTATCTCTTTTTTCTTCCACTCTTCTTTCCTTTCTTCTTTCCTTCTTCCATTTTTCTTTCCTTCTTCCACTCTTCTTGCCTTTCTTTTTTCCTTCTTCCACTTTTCTTTCCTTTCTTCACTCTTCTGTCCTTTCTTCTTTCCTTCTTCTTTCCTTTCTTCTTTCCTTTCTTCTTTCCTTCTTTCACTCTTCTTTATTTTCTTCTTTCCTTCTTCAACTCTTCTTTCCTTCTTTCACTCTTCTTTCTTTTCTTCTTTCCTTTCTTCACTCTTCTTTCTTTTCTTCTTTCCTTCTTTCACTCTTCTTTCCTTTCTTCTTTCCTTCTTCCACTCTTCCCTCCTTTCTTCACTCTTCTTTCCTTTTGTCTTTCCTTCTTCCACTCTTCTTTCCTTTCTTCTTTCCTTCTTTCACTCTTCTTTATTTTCTTCTTCCTTTCTTAACCTTTGCATTTCATGCACTGGTATTTCCTTCAGGAAATGCATTTTCTAGTTGTATCCTGACACCCTTACTATGCTTGTATAACTAAAAATCCCCATCCACCAAGCCAGCCAACATAATTAAACGTAACTCATCAAAAGTAAACATAAACAAAATTCCAATACACATAATTGCCACCCTCACCATAGTTTTCAGTTCCTTTGCTCTACTTACCCTTGTAATAGTAACTTAGGGCACACTGCATACCCACTAAGCTGTCCTACAATAACACTAATGTCCCGAGGTTCTGCTCAAGGTCTCTTCCTGTTAAGCGCCTGGTGTATTGTTTTGGCGCTATATAAGTACAATTGAATGGAATACCTGTACTACTGTATATGAGTTACCAAGGGATATCCATTGGTAAAAGTGTCTAAATTATTGTTTTCTCAGTGGGAAGATCAACATGAGGATGTGTCCTGTGAGACGTTCCAGGCTTGGAAACGAGAGAATGACCCAGAATACCAGAGACAGGGACTCGCTGGCTACCTGCGAGACAATGGAATAGGTGAGTCCCTTGGGATATACACCTGAAAGACATGATGTTACACAGCATTATAGGATATATACCTGGAAGACATGATGTTACACAGCATTATGGGATATACACTTGAAAGACATGATGTTATACAGCATTATAGCATATACACCTGAAAGACATGATGTTAAACAGCATTATGGGATATACACCTGAAAGACATGATGTTATACAGCATTATAGCATATACACCTGATAGACATGATGTTACACAGCATTAAAGGATACAAAACCTGAAAGACATGATGTTACACAGACATACAGAGACAACAACTATATAAAACACACATTTAAAGCTTGCTTAATAGACTCTTATATTATATGTTACTTTGTAACATATAATTCCTCCCCAGTCTGTCCCAGCTGTAGCTACCAGTATGCCTTGACCAGAGGGGGGTGCATGCACTTTACCTGCACGCAGTGTAGATATGAGTTCTGCAGTGGCTGCAACAACCCTTTCCACAAGGTAACCGTTCTTCTTTCAAAGCTAAGGGGGTCGTCTGTTCATAAAGTCCCTTCCCTACAAAAGCCTTGTATAAAACACAAAAACGATGTATCTCTCCTTCATAGACTGGATGTACTGTTGCACAGTGCTCTGTCACAGGCCTGCATGCCCACCATCCCAGGGACTGCCTGTTTTACCTGCGGGACTGGGAGCCCAAGAGACTGCAGGAGCTTCTCCAGGTAGAATGAGAGAGAGAGAGCTGAGGAAATACTAAATGATGGGGTAGGGGATTGTAGGAGTGTGGCTAAGCAGTAACGTGTTAATGCTGTCAGAGTTACTGGATGAATGCTCATTTAAACTGGATCAAGTGTGAAGTAGCCCATGAGTCTGAGATCATGTGTGAAGGAGTCCATGAGTTTGAGATCATGTGTGAAGGAGTCTTGAGATCATTTGTGAAGGAGTCCATGAGTCTGAAATCATGTGTGAAGGAGTCTGAGATCATTTGTGAAGGAGTCCATGAGTCTGGATCAAGTGTGAAGGAGTTAACTAGTCTGGATCATGTGTGAAGGAGTCTGAGATCATGTGTGAAGGAGTCCTTGAGTCTTGATCTTCTATGAACGAGTCCATGATTCTGAGATCATGTGTGAAGGAGTCCATTAGTCCAGAGGGAAAGGGCTCGTCTTAGCATCTAATGATTTCACTTTGTTCTGTGGACTTGCCGATGCAGGGCAAGTTGGGCAACAGTTTGACTGAATGACTACAAACTCTTAATACTTCACCATATTTCCACAGAAAAATGAAGTCGAATTCAACACAAACCCACCCAATTGTACTCAGACTGGTATGGAAAGCACTTTTCAGCATCAGTTTTCTATAAACAGTTAGAATCTCTCTCTCTCTCTCTCTCTCTCTCTCTCTCTCTCTCTCTCTCTCTCTCTCTCTCTCTCTCTCTCTCTCTTCCAGTCCAATTGTATCCCCCTACCTGTAGTTCACTCTCACTCTATCCCTGTTCTCAGGAGCGTGTGGAGTGATTGAACAGAAGGAGGAGGCTGGGCAGCACATTGACTCTCCCTGTGGGGTTCAGACACAGCCGGATCAGGCGGGACTCTGCGAGTGAGTGACAGGACATCAGAGTTGGCATCACCTTCACCACCAAGACATTTCACATTGGCATAAATCAGAGCCACTAAATGAAGTGATAAGACATAGTGACTAAGAGACTAGTTGAGTTGTCTGATAAAGTTCATAAATGGGGCTATTAATTGGGTGAAAATATTTGGAACAGACATATAGTATAAAGAGGCCTGATTGGTTTGAGCAGGGACAAGATGCTGTGGAGGTGGACAGAGAGAGCACAGAATTAGTGACATGACTGTATATCAGAGCTGTAACTGACTAAGTGGAACCATAATGCTTCCCTCACTAAACTTCTGCAATAGGTCTGTGTGATGAGACTTCAAATGACATGTAGTGTTCTTCAGCATGCTTTGCGTCTTGAGCGATAATATCTGGAGGCATGCCTTTCCTTTTTTGGACCCTGGGTGTTTTATCTATTTGATTTGTTTTTAGTAAACACTACCGGGAGTATCTGGTGAGCCTCATCAATAACCACACATTGGATCCAGCGCCACTCTTTGATGAGACAGAGCTGACGGCGGCCTGCAGGAGATACCAGATTGACCTCAGGCCAGGAGAGGGAGAAGACCAGAACATGCACCAAGCAAGGCTTTTGAAGGCAAGTGACTAGACACATAGGAGGAATCTGTGGAGTGTTTTTCAATTCAATGTGGAGGTCTGGTGGCAGGGACGTGCACAGGAGTGGGCTAAGGTTGCTCGGGCAACTGCCCGTTTGCCCTCCTCAACTGAAGTTGCCCCTTCGAAGGAAATATATATATTTGCGATCAGGGGACGGGGGCGTGGCAGCAACGGTTAGTGAGAGTTTAAAATGATATTGGCAAAATTTGCGATCAGATGACAGGGGCGTGGCAGCGGCGGTTATTGAGAGTTTAAAATGATATTGGCAAATTTGCGATCAGATGACGGGGGCGTGGAAGCGGCGGTTAGTGAGAGTTTAAAATGATATTGGCAAAATCTGCGATCAGATGATGGGGCGTGGCAGTGGCTGTGACAAAACAAAATGTGTTGCCCCTTTTTTCCAGGGCAGAGCAACTGCCCTTCAAAATTCCTGTGCACGTCCCTGTCTGGTGTACTGATTTTCTGATTGTTTTTCTATTTTAGAAACTGAAGGAGATTCCACTTGGAGACAAGGTCCCCCGGAAGAAATAACTGTTCATAATGTTTTTGGAAGCATTTATCTTTTAAATATTTTTTTTTAAAGGAAATAAGGAGCACGATTAGCTAAATACACAAATAAATATGTTTTTGTATGTGTTTTAGCAACTGAAATAGAATCATTCAATGAAAGTAAAAATCTATCTTGTGTAAAATAAAAACAATAAAACCAATTCTTAAAATGATTTTCTTCTGTTGCTGAGTGTCTTAGCCACCAACTTCAGAAGCAGCACAAACGTCTTTGGGTGATACACCTTCCATACATCTGTCGAATTTTACCGTCCACGAATGAGATATCTAGCCATACTATTGATTTCAGATTCAAAGAGATATCCTTCTGGTGCACATTGCACAACGGGATTTGAATACTTAGCTGCCTCAAATAGTGAAATAAAAATGAAAAAGGCACATTTTGGTAAATAAATGCACAAAATCAGCGACCTGTCCATAAGGTTTAAACAGCCCCATCTAGCGATGGTAAAAGAGACCTGCTTTGGATTTCCGCGATGTCACGTGATTTCTGGGAAAGGGCAAGTCTACTTCAAAACAGCTGAGGTCTGGGAGACTGGAACTTCCCTGACGGTGAGATTGCTAGCGGTCCAGTTCTATCCTAACGAAGGATCCGAAGCTGAGTCTGGTAAGTGACTCTTAACTGTAACGCCTGAATATGTGCAATAGATTACGTTAACGAAGACCTTAAAAATATATATTTTGTAGATAGTAGTTGACCTTATTTTTAAACAAAATGAACCATAGTTAACAACAGGTTGACAAATCTAACGTTCTAAAATGTTCTCAACATAAATTCTATAAATACTTAAATGTGCACATAAATAGCTCATGGTAGACCAAATGAACCAGTTAGCACATCTAACGCTCTTAAATGTTCTCAACATGAATACTTTAATTTGTACATAATAGTCAAAATGTGTCTCTTTCATGTCCATAGTCATTTTCAGCTGATGTTAGACAATACTTAGCCTAGAGAATTGTATTGGAAAAATGAAAAAAAAAAAACGGGTCATACGGCCTTGAAAGCAATAAACTGTTTTTGTTGATCGTAGATATGCCTTCGGGAATTCGGTCCACGCGCCGGCTTCGCTCATGGATGGTGGAGCAGGTGAGTTGTATGTCACTTCAGAGGGGACTGTCTCAGAGTGTGTATGTGTGGAGTGTCAGAGAGAGAGAGGGGGAGACACAGACAGCCCCTTTCTTAGAGGTATTTTTGTGAACTCCACAGGTGAGCAGTGGAAGGTATCCAGGTCTGATGTGGGATGACCAGGCAAAGACTATGTTCCGCATCCCATGGAAACATGCAGGCAAACAAGATTTCCGCAGCGAAGAAGATGCTGCCATTTTCAAGGTAACACCATACCCCCATGTGTTCACTGAGCACTTAACCAACCCACTACATCTGTCTGTAGGTAAATATCGTGGTAGTAGTCATGTTAACTCAAGGCAGCTTGAGAAGTTGCTGGTTTTTGTGTTTATGAAGAAACAGGGATGTGAAGTAACAGTTTGTACAACATTGTAACCACGGACCCACCCCCACACTCACAAGTTGGTAAAACACATTTCCCAATGGCTAGCGTGCTTAACCCAAAACTCTCTGCAGGCTTGGGCTGAGTTTAAGGGAAAGCTGACTGACGCTGGCCGCTCCGACCCTGCATCCTGGAAGACTCGTCTTCGCTGCGCGCTCAACAAGAGCCCTGAGTTCTGTGAGGTTGCAGAAAGATCACAGCTGGATATATCAGAGCCGTTCAAAGTGTATCGGCTGGTCCCAATCTCTGAGCAAGGTAGCAACACAACTAACCGTACCTTGGTTCTCACACCTGCACACACTCTTACAATCTGTTGCGCATAGTGTAAGAAGTAATACCTAAACTGTACTATACCTTTATTCACAATCACTCTTAGATTGCTCCTATAACCTACTTCTGACTAAATGTACCTTTACAAAACTGTGGTGTTCCCATGAGTGCAAACAGACCTGCTGCCATAGTCTTGGAGTAGGGTAGGTCTACAGTAAACATTGGGACATCATTGTAATGCTCAGGCTACGGTGTCAAGTATCAGCCTGATGGCAAACTCAAACAACAACAAACCCTTAGGCTATTTATTATTCGGTACAGCTGATCGCACGCAATGTAATTGCTGTTCTCTTGTCATGTAGTGGCTGCTAAACTAGACAGTGTAGTACACATAATAATGGACTTGATCTGGTTACATTAAGATGTATGGAATGGATCAAATTGGATGGAAGATGATTTAATCAAGCCATGGCAGACTTGCAAACATTACGCTGCAGTGCAGTGAGCAGTGTTAGTTCATTTAGCCTTGAGATCAGCACTGCTAACCACAGGAAACAGGAAGCTTTTAAAATGAGTAGATTAACTTGTTCATCACCATAGTCTCTCTGTGGTCAAATGCTTTGGCATTCTTTCTCCGTTGTCTCAGTTGGTAGATGCCAAAGAAACATGTGTTCTTTTTATGAATTATTAAAATATACTACAAAAGGATGAGCATCACTATGTTTGCATTGTTGAGAACATATTTTGGGGACAGGAACTCTGTTAAATTTGGTTTCTCCTGTCTTTCAGAAAAGCAAAGAATATTTCCCTATAATAATTAGGTCATATACTGTAAATTACGTTCTTTCCTGCACTTATTTCAACATGTATCTCAAAGCATCACAGGGAGAGTTTTGGAAGCATTTTTAGCACTACTGCTCTTGAAGGGGTTTATCAGTGTAGGCCACAAAGTACAAATGTTGCCATCGCTTCTAAAACTGCAATGGTGATATGCTATCTGTCCAGTTACACAACTGCAATTAGACTCCTTGGAAACCACTGTCTATGCACGCAATTCCCTCTTGCACAGGGCTGGGGAATGTCAAAACAGGTCAGATGAAGGAAGTGTCTGAGAGGAGGAGGAGGAGTAGGAGGAGGAGCCACAGCGAGGATAGCGAGGAGGAGCTCTCCGCCAAGATGATAAAGGAACAAGTCACAGCAGTGCAAGAAATCAACATAGTGAGTTTTCTTACCCACCCCAAAATAAGCCATTGCAATTTACTGTTCTATGTTATGTTATGCTATTTTAGATTTTCTCATGAGTCTCAGTAATTACATATGTGACCTTACATTCTGCTTTTCCATAAAGGAAATGGAAGCTGTCACTGAGTTCAACACCCAAGTTCTAGAAGTCACTGAGCCCACAGTAACCATGAAGAGTGATGGCCGTATGTCCCAGTTCTTGATTTGACACATAACATTAACCTCATTCTAACACAGACCTAATCTAATCTAGAGATGACATGTAATGCAAGTGAGTTTCATATAAATCCTATTTCTTGCAGTCAACGAAATCCAGTTGAACGTTACAATTGAGACTTCCCCCGCTGCCTCCACAGGTAAGGGAGTGTCCACCAAACAAGCTTATTTCTGTTGTTCTTCGTGTCTTAGCAATCTTACTTAACCAGACCCCCTGCTTTTCTCCTTTGGCAGTGCTCCACTCCTTCCTGGTTTCTGTGCAGTACCTGGGCCAGGAGATGCTCAGGCGTGAGGTTCAGGACAAGGACATCCGCATCTCCTATATGCCTGTGCCTCCAGTCCCGCCACCCCCATCATCTCAGACCACTTTCCACCGGATCCCCCTTCCAGATCCTCCCATCTCAATGGCGTCTGAACCAGCCATGCAGGCCATCTCCACTCTGCTGCCCTTCATGGAGAAGGGTGTGATGCTGACATCCACAGGAAGTGGGGTGTATGCCAAGCGCTGCTGCCAAGGGCGGGTCTTTTGGAGGGGGCCTCATACTCCCTCCTCCACCTCCCTCAATAAGATGGAGCGTACTGTAGAGCGAGTGATGGTATTCAGCAGGAAGGAATTTATAGAAGGTGAGGGAACTCTGATAACCGCTGGTCTCAGTGTGTCTGCTTGCTATATTCCAGTTTAAGTACAAAGTACACCATAATCACTGGCGGATCTTCCATTAGGCAAACCTAGGCAGGTGCCTAGGGCCCCAACCAAATCTGTCTTTATTAGGGGCCCCCAAATCTGACCCCCCCCAGCCATTACTTAAGTAAAGTAAAAAAAAAAAAACACACATTGCTAGTAGAAAAAAATAACAAAAATTTCAACATAACGCCGAACTAATGCCTAAATAATAATTTTCCAGCACACATGCCCTCCTCTGTGCATTGGACTAGTCCAGAATATGATGACGTAGTAACGCGCGCAGCGCGTAATAACGTTACTTCAAACCAAAGCAGAAGGATCTGTATGCGACTCGGTGAAAATGACCCTGCACATTGGCCAGAAAAGTTTACAGACTCCGAGCGTTGTTCAATTGTACAGAAAGGACCAGTGCAATTACGAGGAGATTTTGCCCAGAACAAACAGGGCAGACGCTTTACAAGCACGCACTACTATTTGAACATGAAAAAATGCGAAAAAATCCAGAGGTCCTGGCTTGTGTACAGTAACACGAAAGGCCGCGCTGTTTGTTTCTGTTGTCGGCTGTTTGGCGATTGCAATAAGCAGCGGTTCTGCACTGACGGCACGAACGACTGGAAAAATGTATCAGCCTTCCTAAAAGAACACGGCAGAGAATGGAAATTCTAATCTCTCTCTCTCTCTCTCTCTCTTTCTCTCTCTCTCGCTCTCGTTTGATCTGAGTAATAAACATGTAATTTTGGCAAAGGCTGGAGAAATCTGAAACTGATTTTACTGTGGAGAGTTGAGTGGCATGCACTATGGGTTTATTGCGATTCTAAGAGTATTGGGATGGTTATTTGTTTTGTGTACGTGTTTCAAAAATGAGGGCCCCATGTCTATATTTTGCCTAGGGCCCCAAAATGGCTAGATCCGCCCCTGACCATAATCACTCATTTATTTGAGGGATAGTTTGCCTTTGTACTATTGTTTACAATTGCATTTTGTGTTGGGAAATAGAACTGCAAAACTATCAAACTTCTGGGGGACCACCTCCACAGACCAGCATCACCATGTGCTTTGGGGAGGAGCTTCTCAATACAGATGACCCTGCCACTAAGCTCATCACTGTGAACGTAAGTAAACGGCAACTTAGCCTGAATCAGTTCCAGACTCCTCTGCAATGATCAGTGCATTAAACAGTTATTAAAGAGTCCACGATAAGAAATGATGCTGCAGTAATTACATTGTAACAATTCTTTTTATGTGTTTGTACAACTTTGTGCAGAAAAGGTGACGTCCCCCTTAAGTTCATCCTTCTGTGCTTTCTTTCTTTGACCAGATCTCATTTCCTTGGGCAGAACAACAGATCAAGGAGGTAGACACGCTCAGGGAGTCTGTGTCCATCTTTCAAAACCTAGCAAGTCAGTCACCACTTGGAGAAGTCACTCTCAATCTCATTCAGATACCTTAGCCTTGACGCTATCATTCCTGAGTGATCGCCCAGAACCCTGGTCTATCAATGGAAGCATTACCTACGGCACAAGCACTACATGTTACCCTTCAGGAAGAAACCAAGTTTGTTAATGCACTTTCCACAGAGTGGTTTACCCAAGGCAAACAGATTGCCCAGATCTTCTGGGGGGAAAAGGGCAAAAAAATAACAACACTTAACTAGGAACCCTAAACTTATCCCAACCTGAAGCACTTTTGTCCTACTTCTCAGAAGAATCAGGCTGGTTGGTTGAGTGACCAAGGAGAGAAAATATGGACATGAATGACCACTATTGTCAACCGCCACATTCTACATATTAATAGGCATTACATTCAGAGCAGTCTCTGTAGAAACTGTTGAATGAGATTAATTGGTGTTCATTTGTCTCTTCGTGCCTGACGCAGGAGGGGAGGAAGAATGCAAACCTTGATATCTGACTGATGTGGCATGAATGTGTATTTATGATGTAATGCATCACTCACTAACCAAGATTGCAATTCAAAATGTATAATTGTTCTTTGTGAAAAGGCCTGTGATTATTATGCGTATAGTGTTGTTTATGATGATTTTGATTACTGTTGTGTTTATAAGTAAGGGTAGCATGTCCTTTTTGGTGACTTTTACGTTTTTAGTGATTGAACATGGCTATTGCAATCCCAAGAATGTGCTGGTTTCTTTTTTACAGCAAAAATCCATCCTCTTCTCCCAGACAGATTCTATTTTATATTTTATTTTTAATTAGACAAGAAGATATCACTAGGTGATTTGGTTAAATTATGTAGGTAAACCTTCGCTTCGTAATTAATCTGTGCTATTTAAAATAAATAAAGCAGATTTCAAATACAGGACAAGATGTTAAATTCCTTGTGCAACTGGTTGGAGGCCATTGTGTGGTACCCCCTCTCCACTACCACAGGAGATTTAACATTGTGCTATGGGTACTGAAATTGTGTTTTACTGTACGAATTCCTGTTTGTCACTCTCACAGGCAGCGGAATACCTGAGTGCTCAGTTCCATCCTACATAGTGACATATAATCCAGTCAGACCCTTTCAGCATGTGGGAAGAAAACAAGACACTCTATTTGTTGGTCAAAATGTAGATTAAAAGCACACTTAAACACATGTCAATATGTACAGTTGCACAAACCACAGGGAGTCTGTAGATCTAGTTTGGTCTCATATTGTGTACTTACTAATTACCACTACAATTGCTAGTTAAGTTTTATTAAAAGGCAGAGAACTATGATTTTTTGTTATTTATCCAAAACATAATTGTTCATTGACAGTTCTTTAGAATGTTTAGTTGAAATATAATAAAAGTATTTCAGATGGAACAAACAGCCTCTGTTAATGCATTACAATACACAGTATATTAACACAAATCTAATTAATGGAGAAAAAAAAAAAAACATTTTAAAATTGCAGTTGTTTTTCAGAACATTTCACATTAGTTTTTCATGAGGTTTATTAAATGTCTGTTGTTACACCCGAACATCAAGTCACACGTTCCCATTGACAGGAGATGCCAGTTCTGCTATTTTGGCATTCAGTTTTTGATTGGTCCAGTCCTTTGTTATGTCATCCAAATGACTGTCAAAATCCACCAAAAGCGTGTGGTCTCCTGAGTCAAGCAGCTGATTGGCTACTGAACGAGTCTCCTCCCACTGTCTCAGCATTATCCTGAGAGAGGAAACAATGTTAACATGAGCAGTTTTCATTTAACGAGTTCATGATAGCTCAAACATCTCCACCAGTCATTTAACAACTTCATGAATAGCTCAAACATCTCCACCTGTCAGTATTGGAAACTGACAGCGCACAAGACATTTTTCTCAATGTCAACTGTCTGGATTCACTGTCACCGGGGATCCGTATGAGTGACAATGCATTCCACTGTTTGATTGGTAGTAAATGGAGAGCACCTCTCAGACAAACCAGAGTGGTCGGTGTGCACTGGCTTTTGATAACACCTTTTGCACTTGCCTGCGCAAACTGCAACAGGGAGTTGAATCTTTCAGGTCAACTAACTGCACACTACGAGATCTTGTTGTATATTCTGTTCTTCAAAAATGCACATTCAATTTTCCCTCCCCCTTGGTTAATGTGGTGCATGCATATGTCTTACATGTGTTTGTCCTTCAGTGTCCAGCGGGAGTCTTTGCGCTCATACATCACTATGGGAGGCACCCTGTATCCTTGGGACATTTTGGCCCCATCAATCTGAAAAACAAACAAAGGTAAGGCTGAGTAGGCCCAACAATCCATCTATTTTACATCCAACAGTAAAATTGCACATTTCAACAAACTTTACTACCTGTAACTAATTAGGATTGGGCAGTAGTAGTTGATTATGGATGAACTAAACTGAAGAAATTATTAGGCTGGTGCTACCAGTGTTAGAAAAAATAAAACAGACATATTCTTACCATAAGTAGCACCGCTCCACTACACTGCTCCGCAATCTTGTCTGCTATCTTCAAGGCACAAGGTGTTGGACTGCAAGAGAGGTGAAAATTGAAGGCTCAGAACATATTTAGATATATTTTGAGCTCAACATAACGAAACTATGAAAAACAGAAATGTGTGTTCATGGGAAAGAAAAGTACCTGCTATCTGATACGCAAGCATTTGCTTGATAGTATCCCACAATCCTCTGCTGTGTCTGTGCACACCATACATCCACCTAAAAAAAAAAGTCATTGCATGAATCGCAATATGACCAGTTTCTATTCATATCCAAAGTCAACATAGTAGCCATAACATGGTTCGGCAGCACTTACTTTCAAGCCATATTCACAAAGGAATGGTAATGACACCGATGCTGTTATTTACCAGCATAAATAATACAACAGATGTCAAGTAGGCAGCCTGCAAAATCACAGCACTGGCCTACCTGTGTGAGGGCAACCTGTGTGATGGGTGCCAGGGGCAGGTGCGAGTGGAGAAGAGGCACACAGTCTGTAACACATAAAGGCCCCCCTACTGGACTGGATGATAACAGCAGGCCGTTAACGCTGCACCGGGGAAACAGGCAAGAGTGTAGATACATCTTCACATAGGCCAGGCAGGATAACTCTACCTCCCCCATCGCTGCAATACTGGAAGAGTTAACGTTAGACATGTAGGGTAGATGAAGACAAATGGCAAAACGATTGGATGGGAAAAAAGGACATAGTACTACTACATAAATCAAGACGCTGATTAAGTTGAATGAATGTGCGGACAGATGTCCTAAAATGATCTGTTCCCATGTTTTTGCATAGCAAGCTAGTCGTGTTTTAGGCTCAACACAAACACTGTCAAACTTAAACGCAGTGAAGGCTTTATGGAGGAACCACACATAGACTGGTACGTGTAATGCTGGTATTGCTGACGAAAGCGAACGTTAGTGCAGCAAAACATGAACAATATACGGCTAACTAGCACACATCTTGGTCGGTAACGTTGTACGCGCCCCATGCTTACCGTTTGATTTCGTAGTTCCGTGGAAGACAATATTAGCAAAGTTGGCAATTAATCACTAGCTGTTTAAAATAATATTTCGCACTACATGCCGGTTAAAGAATCTAGGATGAATGTGACATGATAAACCCTTTTGGATACACTGATCAATTTCTCACTTCCTCTAGTCACCAACGTGTACGCCCCGCAAATGCAATGGTACATTGTGATTGGTTACAAACAGTACACTCAGCCTACCTACTGGCTTACATTGTTGACTATCAGGACAGTATTCGGGCACTTCCGCCATAAAGCAACCATTTTTAGGCTTCAGGCCACATGCATTCATTTCACGAACTGATGGTTAATGGTACACACTTCCTTCATTGAACCTTTGTTTAACGTGCAACACTGCACCCCTGGACCTTGCCCACTCATAAAACTTGGCCACATTTAGTCTATAAACAGTACTTAAACCAATCCCAAAGAGATTGATTGTTTTATAGATAATAACCATCATTAGTTGTAGTAGGCTAGAGGTATTGTTATTGTTATTATTATTAGCCTCTATTAGTATAATTACTACATATTCTACATTTATGCTAAATCTCAGCTCAATGTTACACAAGCCTGCTGTGTTCCGCAAAGCTATTGCATTCTCTGCTAAATGTAGGTTAAATACAGCCTCTGTAGTATTTGAGCACTGTCAATTGGTAAAAGCCTGTTTCTTCGGGTGACAGTGGCGATGCAGAGCCACTGGTCTGGTAATCGTGGCTCTTCGGTTCCGTACGGTCCTTTGAGGTCATTCAATTTCACCGACAGGTGTATTGGTAAGTCTGGAGTGGCATTTCTCATCTGTAGCGTGGTATCTTCATGGTTCTCCAGCATGGCACACCTCTGTGAAAGCAATGGTGGTCCTCAGCTGGCCAGAGGTCAAAGGTCAGAGCAGCGGCTGGTCCCAGGGGTTCAAGCGCAGTGGCTTCCTCAATCTGCTGCGGGCTCGCTGGATATTTAACACACACAGTCTAGATGTGATTGTGGGACCCACGTGAGAAGAGAAGAGAAGACGACAGCGCCTGAACTCAACTCAAACTTTCTGTTAATATGTAGACCTACAATGCAGCATAGAGCGCACAAGCTCGTGTGGTTAGTCCCAGGGACGTGCAGTCATAGGAGGCAGGGGAGGCAGAGCTTGAAATGAGCCATATCATTGGTGGGAGGGCTACATACGCTACTGTCACAGGTGGGGGGCACTGGAGCCTCCACTTCACCTAAACCACTATTACTCTGAGGAGCACACCGTAACTTCACCCCAAAAAGATGGCAGACGCAGAGAGTCAGGGTTAAAAGTAATTCTTTTATTAAATAGTTAAAAAGAGAAAAGTCTTTGATGTGAGGGCACTTCGTGAGGCTTTGGCAGAGGGGGGGAGAGAGAGCTCCAAAGCCTAGGAGACTGTGGGATTAATGGCAGGGAAGCGGGGAGAAGAGCAGTGCGGGCTTAGTCTAGGGTAGCACAGCCGTTGTTGCAATTCCTACAGGTGGTCGGGGCAATTGATGGTAGCCGCTCGCCTCGTCTCCTCCAGTAGGGGATCCTGGGCTGTGAGAAGCTAACCGAAGAAAGTTATTTGATGTCAAACATGTTCTACACTCAGTTAGCAGGGCACGGATGTAGCATACACAGATCATGGGTAAAGCCTGGAACTGTTGTGGGAGGCCACACTAACAACAGTGCAGTCAATTAGTGCAAACACTTCGACACACCACTCTAGGGGAACACGGCACACAACGTCACTTCAACAATGGCACTTTCAGGTGTAAACAATGCCACAGCAAATAGTCAGTCCATAGGGGCCCAACACAGGGGCTTACTTGCTCATATAAATAGACAGTCCAGGCAATAGCTCCACGATCCGGCGGGTAGTGCAACAATGTTGCAAAGAGAGAGTTCGTGCCACACAAATGACAGCGGTAGCGTCCTCAAAAGATACATATAACTGGCCAACCGTTAGCAGACAGTAAACCAGCGATACACGGTACTTCTGATTGGCAAGGAGACAGGTTACTTAGCTTCACGTAGTTAGGGCGTCCTCCACTCTTAGCAGTATTCGTAACCTTTATTCCGGGGTTCCTCTCTGTGAATGCGACTGGCGAGGGGTTGCGCTATCCAGCTTCAATTACTCCGTATGCTCTGGGTAGTAGCTTGCCCGGCTTGTCATCAGTTTGTTCGGATTCTGCTTGGGCCGCCGTCTCGCCTACGAGTCCTTGTTCCTTGGCCCTGTCTGCTCCTTCCCAATCTGCCTCCATACTGGTGGTAACCTGTTGCTTTTCAAGAGCTCACAATCAGAGGGTTAATTAGACAGAAGAGTTGATGTTGGCTGCGCAGCTGAAGCTAGTTAGCCTAATCAATGGCTAAACCCAGGGTTTGTTTACATGGTAGCTTCTAGCTGGTGTTACGCTCTCAGCGCACCCCTAGGAACCCAACTCCCTGACGGTTGGTTCCTCCCCAACTGAATGTGGTCACCCCGTGACATCCTCCCCCACTATTGGGTTCTAGTCCCTAGAACCTGTGTTCTTAGGCCCAGTTACCGTACCTCTCCGGGGGCTGGCCCTGGGTGTCCCGTTGGGAACGTCTGGGCGGTGCCAGGGGGTCCAGTTCGTCTGCGGGCGGTCCAGGTCTCACAGGCACTGCTGCCCACCCCATCCCAGGTGGTATCGGGACTGCTGGTCTCACTGGCGACTCTCGCCTCGGTACTGGGTAATTTGGACAGGGACGAAGCAGGTTGCGATGTAGTACCCGATCAGGGCCCAGCCTCCCTTCCGGCCGCACAGTGTAGACAGGCTGGTCAGGTCGCTGGCTGCATACCACATAGGGTGTGGCCTCCCAACGGTCGCTTAACTTCCCTTTACCTTGCCGTCGGCAGTCTCGCACCAGCACACGCTCGCCAGGCAGCAGGGGGGCGTCTTGGGCTGTCCGGTCGTACAGGCGCTTGTTCTTGGCAGCGGCAGCACCTAAATGCTCGGTGACCTGCCTGTAGGCATCTTGGAGCCGTCGGTGGTGTTGACTCACCCACTCTGTTGTACTTTGGGGTCCGTTTCTCGGTGCCGTCCCAAGGAGCAGATCCATGGGTAGACGCACATGTCTTCCAAACATCAGGTAGGATGGGGCATAGCCTGTGGTACTATGTACACTGTTGTTATAGGCTTGTATTAGGAAAGGGAGATGGTCCACCCACCTACTGTGTTGCTCGACTTCCAGGGTCCCCAAAAGGCTCAGCAGGGTCTGGTTGAACCTCTCACATCCTCCGTTACCCTGCGGGTGGTATGGCGTAGTGTGGGTCTTTCGGCAACCGTACAGCTGGCACAGCTCTTGAATGACCTTTGATTCAAAGTTCGGGCCCTGGTCGGAGTGGAGGGTCTCTGGACAACCGAAAGGTTGGAACACTGTGCCCCAAAGAACCCTGGCGGTGGTGATGGCGGTCTGGTCAGTGGTGGGGATCGCCCAAGCGTACTTGGTAAACAAGTCGGTCACCACCAAGATGTTTTGGTAGCGGTCCGTTGGCCGACTCAGCGTCAGAAAGTCCATACTCAAGGTGTGAAGGGGAGCCTTGGGCAGTATGGGGACTAAGGGGGCTTTCGGGTTTTGTCTTGCTTTGAAAAGCATACAGCGTGGACAGCTGTGGACGAAGGCCTCCACCGACTCCTTCATCTTCGGCCAGTAAAAGTTTCTCCTCAACAGGGACAAGGTCCTCTCCTGCCCTTGGTGGCCCATCTGTGTGTGGTAGGCTTGGAGGAGGGACTGAACCTGGGTCCGTGGCACCACTACCTGGAACACAGTGTCATGGGTTACGGAGTCATGCACCGAACGACAAACCACCCCTTCTCGTACGCAGAGTTTATCCCAGTGGCTCAGGAGCTGTCTCACAGTTGGTGTCTGGGCCTTTCTCTCTGCGGCTGAGGGTAAGGAGTCCTGGCTCAGGTAGGTCCGAACTGCCACCAAGTCGTCATCTTCCCCCTGCAGCTCCTCCCATCGGTTTGGGTCCCAGCCCCAGCTGGCGGGGGGCAACTCGTGGCTTGATCCTGGTGCCTCGATCACTCCTACCAGTAGACCATCTTCAGGTTCCGTGGAAGGGGTTGAGGCTGGGTCGGTCCCTCCTTTAGCAGGGAGCCTAGAAAGCACATCAGCATTAGTGTGTTCTTTACCTGGTCGATAGTGGATGTGGTAGTCGTAGTTGGCCAGTTGGGCCACCCACCGCTGTTCTACGGCCCCCAGTTTGGCTGTCTGTAAGTGGACAAGAGGGTTATTATCAGTCACAACCTTTACCTTAGCGCCCCATAAGTAATCTTTAAATTTTTCACTCAAGGCCCACTTCATGGCGAGAAGTTCTATTTTAAAAGAGCTGTAGCGGGAGTCATTCCGCTCAGCTGGATGGTTATGGATAAACCCAGGGTTTGTTTACATGGTAGCTTCTAGCTGGTGTTACGCTCTCAGCGCACCCCTAGGAACCCAACTCCCTGACGGTTGGTTCCTCCCCAACTGAATGTGGTCACCCTGTGACACTACCTTGCTATTAATATCTTATTTGACACGGTGTAAAAGTTCAATTACCACACCGATTGTACGTTTAGCTGTAGGCCTATAGCCTCGTAAAAGTCAGTTGACAAGAGCCGCATAACTTCTTATAATAATAATCGTTTAAAAGTAATGGTATTAGACAATATAGGACAATATAAGACAATATAGACAATAAAAGCTGTTAGACAATAAAACATAAAGTTTTTTCAGTTCTGGTGAGATGACAATTTTAAAACCATAAGCATATATACACATGTATGATGTATACATTTCTATTTTTTTTAAACAACTAGAGATCTGAATGACGTAATCACTTCCGGTTTCTGTGCCTCACCAGCTGCGAACCTCACCGCACGTCACTGGTTAGTCCATACATTCAACATCACTGCTTTCTGCATACACTTTCACCTCACACAGTGTAAGGTGCTCTGGCCTCTGATCCACTGCAACCCCTTATCAAACATAATAACTGAAACAAAATTTAAAATCTTAGTGACAATATCTGCATTTTACCTGGAATATGTATTTGTATGTTGTGGGAATGTACGGCCTACCCACATTTAGATATGAGGACATTTGCTGTGTGTGACCTGTCAATGTTGCTTGTCAATGCTACTTTAATAGCCTGATATACTTGTGGGTAGCCATACATGCTAGGTGTTAAGGTTTCAGCTGTGGTGTTGAATGTGCTACTTCTAAGAAATGGTGTATTATACTCCACAAAATAGTCTACTGTTTTCTGATTGGCTTGTACTGTAGGTGTAGATGTAGATGGATTTGTATAGAGGAACACACAACAAATAGATCTGGTTGGAATTTTAAAGCAGCAAAAAGGAGTTCTGTTCCAAAATTAGCATCCTAAAAGGCATTCAAAAACCTTGCAAACACCAACAACAGCCCAGTTGACACTGATAGAAGCTTGTCAACACACTAACTGGTGTCTTTTTGCAGTATGCGTAGCTGGGAATGTCATGCTATGAAAGCTTTTCTTTCATTGCAAGGGGATCCAGCCAGGAAACACAGAACTACATACATGATATCCTGGATGGCTAGTGGGAAAGACACAGGTGTTTATCTGTCCTTCACATGATCATATGCTATCACAATGAATTTGAGGATGGTACCAAAACTAGTTGCCTATAAAACCATACATCAAAAGGTGTCAAATTGTTTCATAGTGTTGCTTTAATCACTGTTCCGGTCTTTTATTTGGTGTACTTTGGGCTTAGACCTCTGGGTAACACTTTCTATAAAGCCTAGCTTTATAAGGCCCTATGAGGGCATTATAAGAACGGATGGGTATCGTTTTTTTTTTCTCCTTTTTTTTCTCGATACCGGTGCTTAACCGATACTTTTAAAACGATACCGGTGCCTAGACGGTGCCTAGACGGTGCCAGAATCGATACTTAAAAAAAAAAAAAAAAAAAAAAGCTCAAAACGACGATTGACGACATTAAAGAAAGGCTTTTTTTACTGCCAAGGCAAATCATTTTCTTCAAATAGAACAATATATTAACTGTTTAAGGTATACTATAAATACAAAACACTTGGCTTCAAACTAACGCTTCAAACCTTTTAACTTCAAACTATGAACATTATATTAACTGTTAACAACATCTTACAGTAAACTTAAATAAATATAAATAAATACAAAACACACTCTGTACACACACTACAGCTTCAAACCTCAGTAATTCTTTTCCAGAAATATGAGCATATTTACCTTCGGAGTCAAAAATGTATTATTTTGTTTGCATTTATTTAATGAAATTTCACCACATTCCAATTTGTTTTTACCTATCTTTTCTATCTTGTTTATACTTATTCTTGTTATTTGAACCCATTTTACAATGACTTATAGATACTTTTAAAGGCAATAATGCTCTTATAAGGCCTTATAAAGGCAGGCTTCATAGAAAGTGTTACTGAAACACAGACTGACAATCACATATTTACTGTATAATGCATTATTACGTCTTAAATTACAACCATTTATAATTAACTGATATAATGTTTCATAAAGGTGGTTATGAGTCATCATGAAGACATTATACATAATACATAAAGTTATAATAATTGCTATAATGTCTTATAGCTACATTATAAGTCATAATTAAGGCCTTATAAAGCTAGGCTTCATAGAAAGTGTTACCGACCTCTGTACCCTTTAGCAGTGTGTCTTTTAGGGGGCAGTTTCTTTAGAAGAGAAAGTGGATGCTTTCCTGTCGCTGCATCTCAGCAAAACCAGTATGTCTCCGGGAAACTTTGTCTCCACATAAAAGTACTGTGTCTCCTCACAATAGTACTGCATACTTGTATAGCTATTTATGTTTGTCTGATTTTACAGGATGTAATGGTTTGAAGATAAGGTAAGGGTTATCTGGATGACAGTAAATGGTTTGATGCTAAAAATGGGCTTACAGTGAGAAATTAACTCAAGATGGTACGATATTTGCCTTTCAAGGTGTTTCTATTTGAAGTAGCCATCATTTTGAGATATGATTCTGGTGAGGGACCTCATTTTGTATGGATGTTTTATTTCATGTGAGTATGTCTAATGTTCACTATAATACACAGTTAGCTTCATCTCCATTGTCTGCAATATATCGTTTTTTTTGAACATATGAAACATGAAGTGTATCAATAAAAATAAATGTTATGTCTCTTTTGGCTACAGCTGTTTCATGTTCAGACTACTCTGTCAATATGCCCCCAACTTTGGAAACAACCCATGGCTCCTGCATTTTCATCCCGTGCTCCTTCACCACCAAGGACTCAAGTGTGATGGGTCCTGCCACAGGAGTGTGGAGAAAAGGCTCCCGGTGGTTTAAAGACGGTGTTGGTGTGTTCAATTCTTCTAAAAGCCAAAACAAACTTCACGGCAAGATACTTGGTGACCTCACCCAGGGGAACTGCACCTCAGTCTTATACAATTTCACAAGAGATTATGAGGACAAATACTTCTTTAGACTGGAGAGCAAAGAAAAATATACTTTTGAGGAAAATGTTTCAATAAAAGTTAATGGTAAGAAAAATGTATATAACTTCAATGACAAGATAAGATCTCGATAAGACTTCTCCATCTTGCTTTGGGTTCCCTGTTACCTCTGAAGCGCCCCCTGCTGGGTGCGGCGGCGCTCTGCAGCTGATAACAATTTAATTACGTGTATGTAGCCACAAAAATAAAAAAACATTTAACTACAAACAGATGTTTTTCTGAGTAAGCACTAATACTGCCACAAGCACACGTAATATCAAATGCCTGTGCCCAACAGTTCATTAGAACAGAAAAACAGAAAAACGTGATGCCCCCTGTAGTTTCCCCCCCTCCTGACGTCTTGTCAAACTAATTGTCCATTAAAACATACTATCTTTGCCAAAATATCGTATTTTCTGCCATGAAACAATCGTTATCTATCCAAACAACTAAATTATGACACTGAATAGTTTAAATGAGGATATTATTGTAGTTTATTTATGTACTCACTCTCAATTACCTAAATACACCTGTATAATCAAAGCCATATATCTCTTCTGCAAAACTGTGTAGTTTTTGGGGGGCAAAATACAATTTTATTCCTTGTTCTACCGTATTTTTCATGTCTAGTGCCCACGAAGCAACCACTTCCTGTAACAGATGACCACATTCAAATTGTCTGTTTCTCCAATCCAGTTACTAGAAACTGATTGACACCTATTCCATCCAATAGTACTCATTCTCAGGTTTAGAAAGACATGCCTGTCTTTGAGTAATTTTAGAGTGTGATTGGTTCACGCGTACCAATCAGTTCTCTCATTTGCTTTCCATGCGTCAATGAACCCATTTCAAGCCCAAACTTTGCGTATTCAACACTGTACTTGAGTTCGCCCAAAGACATAATTTTTTTACCACAAACTTCAAAAGGATCAAATTAGTTTTGCTTCTCGACTCCTTTAGCTTCAAAAATGAAGAAAGAATTTGTGGAGATGATATATGACAGCGATGCCTGACGCTATTCAGATTGCTATGGAAATGGATAATCAGAAGGTCCGCTATGGCTATAAAGCTACGAGGAACAGCTGGATTGTGTCCTAGCCATGAAATGTAAGTATCTATATCTGCATTTATGTGTCAGACACGCATAATACTATTACTATGCACTTTGATATGTTTCCACAATATTGCCTTGCCTGTATTTGTCTGGTAAATTAGCCAGCCTGCTAGCAAGCTCGCTAACGTTAGCTACGTTAGCTACAACATTAGCTGTGGCATGTGCACCTAATGTAAACTATGTAACTGCATATCTGTATGTATGGTTTCATACACACACATAATATTAGTATGCATTTTAATATTTTTCCACAATATTGGCTAGCCTATGTATATGTCTGGCGAATTAGCAAGCCTGCTAGCAAGTTCGCTAACATTAGCTAGATGCTATTTTTGCTGGGTCATGTGCACCTAATGTAAACTATGTAAATGCTTTTGTATGTATGGTTTCACACACATTTGCATTTTAATATTTTTCTACAATTTTGGCTAGCCTATGTATATGTCTGGCGAATTAGCAAGCGTAGTTTGGCATTTTTGCTGTTCTGTGTCCGTATTGTAAACTATACATATCTGCATGTATTCGTTCACACACGCATAATACTTACTGTTAGCATACCTTGTGGTATGATTGGTATGTTATATTTCTCTACTCTCTATGTCTGCATGTTTCTTGTTTTTAGTTGCATTGTGTTTGGTTATTTTACAATGTCTTGTTCAGTTATACTGAGTTATTTGTGTAACATTTGCCAACTGATTTCTTTTCCAGAGATGTCCCTGCAGGAGATAATTTTGTCCGCTCCTCACTCATCTCATCAGAACAGAACTCATCTCATCTTATCCCATCACACCACCTCCACCCGCCACCACACCACCTCCACCCGCCACCACACTCCACAACACCACCACCACACCCTACTACACCACTTCCACACCCACTTCCACAAAACATATTGTAATACACAAACATCAGGACAGGCTACCTTAGTCTGAGTTTAAAAACCACAAAACATACATGATGTATTTTTATATGGATTTGGATATATTTTTGGGTATATTTTGGAGACTAGAGCATCATATGTGTTTTCACAATAAATTACAATATATTACACTGAAATTCATTCAGAATAGTTTGCTGTAGTACAGAAGGCAAGAAAAAAGTATGAAGTCTTGATATACAGTGACAGGTACTTGCTTTTGTATTTGGGGAGGTTGGTGAGGTTATGAGACACTTGGAGACGTCTGAAGGTGCCATATGTAAACTGATGTGTAACATTTGTAAACTTTTGTCTATCTGCTTCAAATTTTTTACACACACTGTCAAGATGTTGTTGCATCAGGAAATGTAAATGTTAGTTTCCCATGACATTCAAAACCTAGTTTTACAATGAGACATTAAAAAACACTAGGCGTTTTATGTTTTTTTCTGATAAAAGTTTTAGTTTTGCTGCTCTGAAATGTTTACTAAAATGAAATAATAAAACACTTTAACTGATTGCATTTGAGGGGCAAGGTGTCTTTTTTAATTTAAGCTATGAATGGTTGTTTTGCAATGTGTAGAACCATAGATATTCAAGTTTTAAATGAAACAGTGCAATATAGGCGGAAATTGTCCAAAATACCCTTCTGAATTAACATTAAATAATTCCTGTGTGTAGGCCTACTTAGCTTCATACCAATGTTTTATTCTGAAAATATGTGAGACTTTAATCTCTCGGGAACCTAATAGCTAATATTCTGTTTATTTAAAAATCTACCTGAACCGATAACAGAGATGCACCTAATGCAACTTTTTGGCATGTCTTCCTCCAGATGCTCCACCCAAGCCACGTCTGAGCTCACCGCAACCCCTTCAGGAGGGCACCCCCGCCCGTATGACTTGTGCAGTCGCTTCCCACTGCCCCCAGGATCCCCCAACCCTGGCATGGAGCCCAACACTCAACCACAGTATGGAGACCCTGCTGACAAAAGAAGATGGTACTCAGGAGGTCATCTCTGTGCTGAGTTTGATCCCCTCACGCTGGGAGGATGGCCTGTATGTAAGCTGTGTGGTGACACACAGGCTACAGAGACAAGGCAGCGTCCCCTTCCAGGAAACAGTACCACTTACTGTGTTGTGTGAGGCTTTTCACCTTCTTTCTCATAGTGTTAAGTTTGTTTTGGCTTTTAGAAGAATTAAGCGTTTCCTCTTTCTTTTTCCAATTGAAATGCATGGTCTAATGTACGCCTACTGTGACGTTACTCACTTTGCCAGCTGTAGACCAGAGCCAGCATGAACAAAAACTTCAAAGCGTGAAGTGCTCAAAAGTCTTTGCTTAAAAAAAAGCCATTCTTTAATGGTCTATGCATGTCAGCCTTACCTTTACAAATCTGTCTGTTTAACCATTAAGATCAAGGATTTGAGCACAGAGTGCTCTAAAATCTTAGTTTGTAAGCCATTAATCAAATATATTATCTTTATTTTACCCAATGTCAGCGTTACATTTTAGCTCCATCGACTTACCAAAATCATTAAAACAAAAAAACAAGCTATAAATAACACTCTAGATGAGTGTTCTTGATTGGGTAAATGAACACTGTCAATACATTTTGAATACTGTTTCATTAATCTTAAAGTGTACCATGAGCTGTTTGGTACGGTGGCCGAGAAGGGCAAAACACAAAAACAAACTCGGGAACATTTTTACATTTTGTAAAACACTTAACAAGTTTTCGAAACACTTTTACAAGTTTTTTACAAAAAATTACATTTTAGAAAAAACTTTTGCAAGTTCCGGAACAAAGTAACATCTTAGAAAACATTTTTGCAAGTTCAAAAAAACATTTTTACAAGTTCAGAAAAACATTTTTGCAAGTTCATTTTTCTTACGGAAGGGGAATGCCCAAGCTCAGAGGTTGAGCCAGTGTTGCCAACTTAGCGACTTTGTCTCTATATCTGGCGACTTTTCAGACCCCCTTGGCGACTTTTTTAGCAAAAAGCGACTAGCGACAAATCTAGCGACTTTTTTTTTTGTCATTTGGTGGATTTTTGTGTTGACAAAGCACTGAAAAAGCATCTCACATATCCTGTTCTGCAGTTCATGTTACAACTGATCTCACGAGAGCTGAGAACAGCGAGGGCTGTCATGGTCTCCTCTCCACTCACATAGCGCAGTCTGACGAAATAACAGCAACATATTAGAACTTTGTATTCGCGGGAAAAATATTAGTGTTACCCCGTCAGAATTGCATATTGTGCGCATCCGCAGCTTATTTACATATTATGCAAATTAGTTTATTACGTCATCTAGCAACTTCTGGCGACTTTTCAGAGAGCTTACAGCTACTTTCCTCACAGAAAAGTTGGCAACACTGGCTTCGACTATAATGTCTCCTGTGCTAACACCGGTTTTTGTCTTCTGAGAGGTGAGTAAAGTCGTAGCGTACATGTATCAAAGATGTGTAAGTTGGTTATTCCATAGAACTTATATCGCATACGTTGTTGAAAGCAGTTGTCATTATTCAGGTAAGACACGCTAAAGCACGCTTTGCAAACGTTAGGATGAAGTGAGTTGATGAGGTCAAGTGCAGATGGCAACATGGCCAACGGAGGAAGATGGCATGTCTTAGTTTGCGAGTATCATATGTTAAGAAAGTTTAAGGTAAAAAAAACTAACCAAATTCATTGTAGGCTATTTGGTAACAAACTTGGTCAATTAAAGCAGATGCAGATTGTGGTTCTGATTATGTTAGATTTAAGAGAAGAATCAAGGAAGAATGTTTAGTTCTAAGATGTGTGATGACAAAACAGAGATGAAAGAAATGAAAACCTGAACCACAGAGAACATTGTATTTACTGAACAATGAACACATGTATGGAAGAGAACTTAACTACATATTAGGTTTTCTGAAGGAAACACAAGTTTAGGTTCTGCACACAGTATCATGTAATCATTGTTATTCAGTTGCTGGTCATGTAGAAAATGTGTCATACTGAAGAAGAAAAAAAGAAAAAAAATGTTACTGTGTGCTTGTAAGCCCTCAAAAAAACTGATGGTGGGAAATGAATTGCAGTAAGTTGAAGTCCGACAGTGCAACAAAAAACGGTCTCAAAAAAGCCTCTGCTGACAGAAGGACAGGGCCCAGGGCAGCCTATATGATGTGATGTGATGGTTGTTGGCCGACAGGTGGCCAAGAGGCAGGAACACAAAAGTCAATTAAGTTTGATTGGAGAGGATGGATGGCTGAAAAAACTGGCTATTTTTTCACTCCTTTGTATAAATTATGACATGTGGTTGTATTTTTGTTTTGTCAGGTGAAGTTGTGACTTTGTTGGCGAGGTCATCACATCTCTCCCAGAGAACAGACAATCTCCTGCAGAAGGCCACGTAGTGTCCAAGAGAGCTCCTGGTCGGCCCTGGAAGATATGCCACAATGCCTCGAAGTGTAAATGGCTCGTTGTGCAAGGTGATGTTGGCGGGAAATTCCTCCAGTGCAAAGAACCTCGCTGTGCCTGTTTCAATGTACAGTGCCGCTCCAGTGTTATGTGTAACCACACCTGTGCACCTAACAATGCCAGTTGAAGGGTCCTCTGTTTTTAGGGGGCTAGGACAATTGATATATTAACAACATTGATAATGTTAGCAACTGCAAATGATAAATGCTCATATACATGTAGGTGTATAGTTTGAGGCTCACTGTGTGATGTATTACAGGACTCACTCCCTGTGATGGTAAAAGATGCACTTCAGTCATTAAGAAGGACCCCAGGAAGAATAGCGGGGGTGTCTGCCCCAGCTAATGGGGATCCAATAAATAAACAAATAAACAAATAATGTTGGTCATGCAGATCACTCTTTATTGTAAATAATGGCATCAGTGTCAATTTTTTTAGCATTTCTTATATTACTAAGCATGAGGTCCACTACACTGGGAAACCCGAGCAATGTATCACATGTGCAACTGTGGGTGGGGGATTGGAAAGTGGACAGTGGTGACCAACAGAATCCCTCACATTCATATGTTTTTTTCACCTTTGGGGCGCCAGCTTCGGAAGTTGAGTGACGTAATTTGTTTACAAAATGGTATGTTTAATATCTCAAAGGTGGTATGAGCACAAATGTTCATTTGTCGTGCACAAACGAAGCACAAAGGAATGAGACCCATTTGGACCGATTCGGACATTATGGGTGCTGAGTGAAAAAAATGAAACCTTAATAACTTAAAAATTGAAAGAGCAAAAATGTTAATTTGTCGTGCACAAACAATGCACAAACGAATGAGACCAATTTGAACCAATTCTGACATTATTGGGGTGCTGAGTGAAAAAAATGAAACCTTAATAACTTAAAAATTAAAAGAGCACAAATGTTTATTTGTCGTGCACAAACGATGCACAAATGATTGAGACACATTTGAACCGATTCGGACAATATTGGGGTGCTGAGTGACGTCATATGTTTACAAAATGTAATGTTTGATATTTCAAAAACGGTATGAGCACAAATTTTCATTTGTCGTGCACAAACGAAGCACAAACGATCTGAAATAGTTTTACATGTTTTTTTTACATATGGGGTGCCAACTTCACGCAGGTCTCCTTCAATGCTTAAAAACAGAGGTTTATTTAACACACACAGTCTATGTGATTGTGGGACCCACGTGATAAGAGAAGAGAAGACAACACTGCCTGAACTCAACTCAAACTTTCAGTATGTAGACCTACAATGCAGCATAGAGCGCACAAGCTCATGTGGTTAGTCCATACATTCCACATCACTGCTTTCTGCATACACTTCCACCTCACACAGTGTAAGGTACTCTGATTGCCCTGGAATGAGCACATTTACCCAGCGACCTTCCATCCCACGACACTCGTAGGCCTTGGATTCCCCAGCAGGGATGGAGGTGATCACAGCACACCTGAAAAGAGTTACATATTCATGAGTAGTGGGTTACTATTGGAAGAAGGATAAACATACAAAAAACAGTGGAAGAGAAAGTGGAACATTTGTTAGTAAATGTAGGTCACTTCTTGCATTTGATTTGCAGTCACACATTAAGTCTAGATGGACATAGAGCATTCAGGATTTTTTTGCAAAGTGAATTTATGTTTGAATTTGAATTTGAATTCATGTGTCCCTTTAACATATTCTGTAAAAAATGTAACATATTTTATTTTATTCATCATTTTTAACTTAATCTATTTGACAAGAATAAATTGTACTATTTTAGAATGTTGACATTGAGATGAAAAACACAACACACTACTTACACAGGGTTATTGTTTCCTTCATTTTCGAGGGAGTTACCAATCCTAATCACTGCTCCATTCAGTCTCTCAGGGCAGCAGTCTCCTCTGTTGGTGATTCTCACATGGTCCACTCTATATTTCTTCAGTAGATCAACTCTCCACCACGGGTTGGGATGATGAGCGGTGTGTGTGCAGGAGCCGTGTTGCATTTTTGCATTTCGGTTACCATCGATGGCATTCGAGGCAAGTCCACTTCCATATAGCTCCGACTGTGTTGCTTTTCCACGAAGAGCAACATTATGAACTATAAAAATAAACAGGGGAACATATTTAGTATTTCTAGCATGACACATGCATTGTCTTCTAATTTTTGTTGTGTGTGTGAGTTTTGAAAAAAACGATGAAATATACCCTCTGTACTGAAGAAGTTGCAAGTGGGTGTGGGTGTGTGTGTGTGTGTGTGTGTGTGTTTGTGTGAGTTCAGAGTGTCACTGTTACCAATTGCATTCTCTGCATAATACGAATCTGTTCTGAATTGACAGGATAACAATTGATAATGGTAGCCTGGTAATTCTCCTGTGACTAAAACTCTCTCCTGTCAGTCCTAGGATACATAGACTGAGACTTTCTCTGTTCTAATCAGAGAACCTGGTGAATCTTTGTCATCTGTATGTGAGCAAGCATGCACGTCAAAGTAAACCGCTTGTTTTATCACTGATAGGCTCCGAAAAGTAGTAATAAGGGTCTGACAATAAGGAAAGGTCTGTTTACCTCGATAACTGTAAAGAAACGGTCGTGCCTGTAGTCGATTGATCCACCGTGTGGTACTGGAGTGGGCACTCAAAGGAGAGCACCTCCCTTCAATAGTTGCCTACAGGCACTCAATGGGGTATTACGTCAGAGACCAGAAGAACAGAGGTAAAACACTGACTGTACAAACAGTCATTTTCTACAGTTGCTTTACAGTTATTGAGGTAAACACACACAGGTGTATCTCTGTATGGATCCTTTCCATGTTGTAATAACTTAAAATAACATTTACGAGCCAGTCAATGTCAAAACTAACGGTTTACTTCGCCTTGCATGCGTGCTCCATAAGATTTCTGTATATATCCAATTTGCTATTGCCTGTTTTAGCATTCTAAATAAATACTGGATCGATTACGATCGTTAATTGTCCCCAGCAAAAATTTGGAACCAAAAGGATCTGAAAATAGGGTCCAGGTTGAAAAATCCTCCCTTTCCCTTTAATCTGTGTGGTACAAAATGACCATCAGTACATACGCACAACAAACACTTCAATTAACATGAAAGAGAGCAAAAGCTCCCACTCCCATCCTGAACACATTCTACAGGGGCATCATTGAAAGCATCCTGTCCAGCTGCATCACGCGTGGTGAACACAGCTGCTAGGATCATTGGTGCCCCACTCCCTTCCCTGCAAAACATACACCACCCGCCTCACCCTGAAAGCCACCTCGATTGCGAGGGACACCAGCCACCCCGCACACAGCCTTTTCACCAAGCTGTCAGGAAGCTTAATTCTCTACACTCACTCCCATAGACATGTATAGGTAGACGCCGCCTCCACTGCTTCAGCCCGTTGCCTCGGTGAAACGCGTCGCCGCCATATTGTTACAGGAGCGCTCTGACGCCAGAGGTCTGTCAAACGTGTTAAACAACCGCAAGTTGCCAGGAGCTGCGGTTTATCTGGATACAAATCACGATAACCTTTTACATTTCGCAACCAATTTCATGGAGTATTCAATGGTTTATGCTCTACGTGAAGTGTGTGAAAAAGATTTGCCTCTACATTACTTTGAATCTCGCTAGTTAAATCGCCAGTCATTCATGTGCATGGGGTCTATGATAAACGCGCACCTGTCTTGCACAGCTCGTGCACTTTGAAAATACTGAGAAGCTCTATAAACTATCGAAATAGTGCTTCTTTAGTTACTACGTATTGAGATTCAAAGTAATGTAGAGGCAAATCTTTTTCACACACTTCACGTAGAGCATAAACCCTTGAATACTCCATGAAATTGGTTGCGAAATGTAAAAGGTTATCGTGATTTGTATCCAGATAAACCGCAGCTCCTGGCAACTTGCGGTTGTTTGACACGTTTGACAGACCTCTGACGTCAGAGAGCTCCTGTAACAATATGGCGGCGACGCGTTTCGCCGAGAAGCAGTGGAGGCGGCGTCTACGTATTCATGTCTATGCTCACTCCCCCCGCCATATCCGACAGTCTGACAAAAGGCTGAAATCCCCCCTCCCCCCCCCCCCCCCAAAAAAAAATCACTCAGGACTCTGAAGCAAACTGTCTCTGCACTTTATCACTTTTTATCACTTTTATCACTTTTACCGTTTTTTAACTTGCACTGCTAATGTACAATACATCATACAGCGCCATTACCAATTGCCTTTTTTTTTTTTTTACCAAAAAACTCACTTTTAAGTAAAAAACGATGCTGCTGTTCGTTTATCTGTATGTTCTATTTAGTGATATGTTATGTTAAGTTATGTAATGTCTTGTCTGTATACTGTATACTACTTAGTTCTTTGGAGATGTTTATCTGTTGTGCCTGTGCACTTTATATGTTTCACTGTGGGGAGAGTGGGAAACGTTCTTCGACTGCTTTGTATGTCTTCACATGTGAAGTACACTGTAAAAAAAATTGAATCTGATTGGTTGAGAGTGAGTCAAAAATATCGAAACTGAACAAAGATGACGGGGTGTAGCCTGTTAGTGGGAAATATTTTATGTGAATTAAGCTATCTACACGACTTTTTATACGTCTACATTGACTCGGTTAGTTGTTTATGTGCTACACGGATGGTGCTTGGTATTGGTGGTCTTAACTGAAGCTCTCAAATATTATTTTAGGTTGCTGATTTCGCGTAGACCAAAACTCCATTAAGACACATAGTAGCTTAAGCTAGCTAGACTCTCTGCTAAAAGTATACCGTTAGCATACAGATTATGCTCTCATACATAGACATATACATGTATTATGTCTATGCTCTCATACGCCTCCCGCATTGAGGCCGATGTAGGGTCTGCGCGCGCCCAAATAGAACATTCTTGCACTGGTTACCACGGAGTTTCAACACTGACACGACAGCAGAAGACTAAAGGTAAATGTCTTTGTACTTTAATTGAGTTCTCAAAAATAAAAAGCTTAATACCCTGGCATTGTATTTGACGATGAAAGGCTCATTGTGTATAGGTTGTCGTGCTGTCATGCTGGTGTGCTGAATGGGGGCCGTAATGTGAGTGTAGCCAACACCATATGAGGCTCTGGCTAACTTTGACTAGCTAGCTTGCACTGACAACCTTCAGTTCGTAGTCGTTAGGTAATGTAAGCCATAGTAGCTAGCTAAGGTAACATTAACAGTTCAAGTTAGCTAGCTAGCCAACCTGGATAATTTAATCTGTAAAATGGGTTGGCATTTTGTATTTGCTATTGAAAACATGCAGAGTGAGAGAAAGTAGAAACCTGGCTAGTAACATATTGCGTTTTCTAATGACGAAGGCTCTTTTAAGCACATATCATAGATACTCTTTTGCCATAGCTTTAAGGCTAGCTATTTAGCATATCGTGTTGGCTAGTTTGCTCCATTTTATATTATAACCATAGAGCAGGGGCAACGCCAGTGGTGGAAATCAGTTTTCCCCAAACCCTTTTCTCTCGAAGCACAATCTATGTATTCTATGGGGAAAAAAGTCTCACGGCACACCAGCATTACATGTTATTGTGTTGTTTGGTTGTGAAATGCCTTTTAAGTTTAGTTTGTTCGAGTTCCCCCCCCACAGACAAGGCACAATGGAATCGGGAGCAATCTCCTGTGAACTTGAATGCATAGCTTGAGTATTGGTCATTGTATTGTCTGTTCCTGACCTGCTACATTTTCTTTTTCTGTTCAATTCTACAACAGAGTAACCAGCCTTGAACGGTTCAAATAAAACACAGTTTGGTAAGATTTCATTACTCAAATACGGCACTATCTATCAATCTAATTTTGCTACATGGTTTGATTAGCTAGCAAAACAATGGCAATGGTAGAAGTGGCTGTCTGTTTTTTTTTTTTTTTTTTTTTTTTTTACTGTAGTGAATAATGACTAAAACCTTGTTTTTCTTCTCTTTATCAGCAAATGGAGGCTAGCTTTTTTTTAAAAAAAAATACTGGCATCTATCTACCTAGATGGCAGAGAGATCTGCAAGATAGTTACCACCTAAGAAATGCGAAGGAATTACTTGATGAATGAAAATCTCAAGATGGCCTACCTTCTGAAGTGTATATATAGATTGATTTCTCATGTATAATGCCGACTTCAATGAGTTTATTGATACAGATCGTAACACAGACATCAACGAACTTGATACATTTCAGTTATTTTTTTCTGGACGGGTTCTGAGCTAGCGAACGCAGAAATTCAACTGATATGTCCGGTAAGGCTGTAAGATAAGAAAACTTTGGTTGAATAGTTGTTGCTAATTTTTTAAGTAATTGTGCAGTCCTGTTGAAAATATGTGTTTTAAATGTTTGTTTAGGGATTTTAAACTGCACCAATGGCTCATACATTTTTGCTTTGGTTTGTGTTTTTCTCCAGCCTCCTCCCCTGCCAAGACAGACACATTTTCTACCTTCCCATGACAGGCTGGACGACAGTGGATTGGAGGCACTCAAAGTACTAATTCAGTCAATAGCTCCAAACATACTCACAGAATATGAGAAATCTGGTACCATATGCACAAAAAACAGGGTGCTACTTGTGAGGGTTGCTGTCAGCAATCTTGAGGAGAGATGAGGATTGTAAGTTGACGACACTGTCAAAGTGTGAGATTCAAAAGTATTGACAGTGGAGTGAAATTTGTTCTTATATATCTCATACTTAAAATTAATATTTTAGTCAATACATGTGAAGTGTGAGTATAACTGATGGCAATACATGTTTCTAATTGAAGAGTTCAGGTGCAAAAACCACTTCTGTGAAAATGTAGGTATGATATAAAGGGAAATATTCTCAGTGCCTACTATACGATAATCATGCCAGCTGTGTTTTTTCCAATTTACCACAAAAAAGGTCAGGTGGACTTCTGAACTCTTCAATGTGTGTTTAGAAATGGTTTGGTTGATGCCCCCCCCCCAGCCAGTTTGAGGGGAAAGCTGATCTTTTCCTTCGCAAATGGCAGATGAACATCATCCCTAAGCTAATGAAGGTTGCTGCGTTGGAGTTGTCTGAGGATCTGGAAAATCCTTCAACCACCAGGAACAACAGTGATGGTATGTTGGTTCGCATTCAGAAAGATAGGGGAGAAAATGCACTTATAACTTTTATGCAATGGATAATAACTGAAGCCAGTTTAATTGTTCAAGATGACTTAAAGTGCTTATGCCACCTCAATACTATTTTTTTTTAATAAATAGAACGAAGGTGGTATTTCACAATCAATATATACAGCCGCGGAAAAAATTAAGAGACCACCTCAAAATTATCAGTTTCTTTGGTTTTACTATTTATTGGTATGTGTTAAAGTAAAATGTACATTTTAGTTTTATTCTATAACCTACTGGCAACATTCCTACCAAATTTCAAATAAAAATATTGTCATTTAGATCATTTATTTGCAGAAAAATGACAATTGGTCAAAATAGCAAAAAATATGCAGTGCAAGTATGTTTGTTACTTATGACATGGAGCATTGCCCTGCTGGAAAAAACACTTCTCAGAGTTGGGGAACATTGTCAGAGCAAAAGGAAGCAAGTTTTTCTTCCGGGACAACGTTGTACTTTGCCTGGCTGAGGTTTGTAAAAGACCATAAGGATTGAACCAAAGCCGACTGGAGGGTCTCCTAGTTCGTCTTCTCTGATGAGTCCAATTTCACAGTAGGTGCAAGACTCTGTGGCTTGTAGGCCTCTCCAGGTCTCCGTCTAACCATCAGACGACCATGTGTTGGGCAAAGCTGACGAACTAGGAGACCCTCCAGTCGGCTTTGGTTCAATCCTTATGGTCTTTTACAAACCTCAGCCAGGCAAAGTACAACGTTGTCCCGGAAGAAAAACTTGCTTCCTTTTGCTCTGACAATGTTCCCCAACTCTGAGAAGTGTTTTTTCCAGCAGGGCAATGCTCCATGCCACACAGCCAGGCCAGTAAAGGTGTGGATGGAGTATCACCAGATCAGGACCCTGTCATGGCCAGCCCAATTTCGAGACCTGAATCCCATAAAAAAAACTCTGAAATGTGATCAAGAGGAAGATGGATGGTCACAAGCCATGAAAAGAAGCCGAGCTGCTTGAATTCTTGCGCCAGGAGTAGCATAAAGTCACCCAACGGCAATGTGAAAGACTGGTGGAGAGCATGCCAAGACACATGAAAGTTGTAATTTTAAATCAAGGTTATTCCACCAAATATTGATTTCAGAACTCTTCCTAAGTTAAAGCATTAGTATTGTGTAGTTTAAAAATGAATATGAGCTTGTTTTCTTTGCATTATTCGAGATCTGAAGACACTGCATCTTTTTTGCTATTTTGACCAATTGCCATTTTTCTGCAAATAAATGATCTAAATGACAATATTTTTATTTGAAATTTGGTAGGAATGTTGCCAGTAGGTTATAGAATAAAACAAAAATGTACATTTTACTTTAACACATACCAATAAATAGTAAAACCAGAGAAACTGATAATTTTGAAGTGGTCTCTTAATTTTTTCCGCGGCTGTATATATGTTGAGGAAAAATATACACATTTGACTTGTTAAAATCATCATTTGAATGCAGCGCCACTGAGCTACCGACTTCCCAAGCGACTCACTTCCACCCTGCGTTAAAAAACTTAAATTACGTAAACGGAGGTACTCTGTTGCACTTGGTCGCCATTTTTCCTGACAGAAAACACATTTTCTCAGGGAGCCACCGGCTATTTCTTAAGGATCAGTTGTAAATATGCCTTCACGGTGTGTTGCAGCATATTGCTCAAACGTCAGTTCCCATTCTTTTAGCCTTTTCAAATTTCCAAAAGACGAGGAAGTACGCAAGAAGTGGGTGCAGAATGTGTGTCGCACAAGAGTGCCTTCTCCAGCAAGCTTGAAATGACAACTAAAGTAATTTGCTGTGAAGTAATGCTGGGAGCATTGCTCTCTATCCATTAAATAGGGAATGTATTTCACGTATGTGTAGAACCTATTTAGAATGGCTGACCTAACAAACAACAGCTGTGAAAGAGCTAAGAGACTGGAGGCAAACAGTACATCTGCCTCAATGAGGGGGGCGTTATACTTATTAGCAGCGAGGCTAGCTAGCTACTATGTCATCACTGTCAGAACTCGGCTCTTCTGCTGGCTCGTCTTCCAGATACGGCTCAATGCTCACAATCACCTTTACAAACTGATCCGGATCGAAGTCTTCCTCAATCTCATCTCTGCTTGAGTCTGTTGCAGAAAATTGCTCAAAATTGCTGAATTCTTCACCCTCCATCGCTAGTTGTGTGGCGTTGGAACGAATGAAGTCTACCGCCAGGTGACCCTGTGATGTCAGTGGCGGTAGACTTCATTCGTTCCCACACCACACAGCTATCGATGGAGGGTGAAGAATTCAGCAATTTTGAGCAATTTACTGCCACAGACTTCAGGTTTCAGGTAAGCCGGCACTGCTTGTCGAAGAGCGTCGCGAAAACCACACTTTGAAATCGTGTACAAACTTAATTTTTCAATCATCGGGTTTACACATGACTTCAAAGTACTATGTTTTATGTATAGTCTTGATAATTATATGCCGTTTACCTTTTTTTTAAGTGTCATATGCACTTTAACCTTGTGTAATGGTAGATATCTAATTTGGATTCTAATATTTTCATGTAGACATGCTTTGCTTCAAAGCACTTCAGATGCTCACACACCTTCTTCCACCAATGCCATCAGGACGAGGGGCTGGATGGAGTCGCTGCAGTGTTAAATCAGCCATTTCCTACCTCATGGACTTTGTGCAAGTATGTTTGTTACTTATGACTTATTGGTTGCATCACTGAACCTCCTGATGGTGTGTTGTGGTCTCCTCCCCATGCTGGTTTAATAATGTAGTAATTCAAACGTTTTGTGTTACAGCCTAGAACGAGCATTTCATCATTGCTTGAGAATCCTGATTCATCGAGAGGCCACCAGCCTAGCATTGTGTGCATTGGACACCCAAGCGGAGCTGCCCAGCAGTATCGTCGCAAGAAGTGACAAGATTGCTATGCCACTTGGAGATGAAGGGCTGATGTATTGGGCCTTATTGAAAAAAACATTTACATTTGCAGTCGAGTTGGAAATGATATTAGAAGATATCAAGAGTCTGTGGATTTTTGTTTAGTTTTTTTTTTTAACTTTTTTTCTTTCATTTCTAATTCAGTTGAATTTGTTTTTGTTTGTTTCAGAACCAGTTGCTGTATGGTTACCTGTTAGTTATTTTTTTATATATATATACAGAATAAAAATACAGAGAATGGGAAATTGCAGTTGTTCTTGTTCAGCTTAGTCTTGTTCAAACACAATTCATTTAAGCCCTTTTCCGACTGGCCAAAAACTGGTTTAAACCATTTAAACTTAAAATAATTATGGTGTTATTAGGTGAGTATAGTTTTTTTTAAAGTTGAAAGTGCTTTAAATATTCATTTTTTTTAACTTGTTTTTAAAGATTAATCAAATTATTGTTGTATACTATTATATTACATCTCATAAAAAATTATATACAGGATTTTTAAACAAATAATGCCATTAAAACCAACTAATAACAGCACATTTCTGTAAATGTAAGCATTATTACTCGTATAACAATGTTAATCTACCATCTTCATGGGTAATTTAATTTAACAGCACATTTCTGTAATTATGAGACCAATAAATGGATTTAGTGTGTGAACAAGTGATAGAGAGAGGCATATTCTCAAAGGCTGAAAGATCAGGTAAGTGACTATACACTAAAAATTATAATAAACGGTAATTTTGTGGCAGCTGGGGCGCCAGAAAAAATACCGTAAAATGACATTAAATTACAACATTTTCACATTTTAAAACAATTAAATGACCTAAAAAAATGGAAAATAAATGTTGCATTACGAATAATGTTCGTAATACAACGGTTATTTACCATTTTTCTAGGCCATTTAATTGTTTTAAAATGTGAAAATGTTGTTATTTAATGTTAAAAAACCTGAAAATAAGGGAAAATCTTGGTAAAATTACAACTAAAAACTGTATTTTATTCCTTAATTTCATTCAGAATTAAACATGCCTGTAATGGCATTTGTGAAGTATGTGCAACTACTTGTAGCCTAAGATTAACATTAACATGCCACAGGCGTTCTGTCATTTTGTTTACCTTCAGCCCGTCCCTCGATGGTGCCTCTGAGTAATCCCACAAGGCAAAACATGCTAAATGACATCATCTGTTTGAAGAAAAAAAAACATTTTTTTTCTTAAATTCATATTTTAGAAATTGTATGTTATGTATCAGAGGGATATAATCCCTTTTATTTAACTTGCCTTTCTAGACTGTCCCATTGCTTAGGTTGATTGTGGATGAAGGTCTGTAAATGGCCCCTCTCTCTCTCTTACCTTTGTAAGTTCAGCTCTTATATCAGCAGGCTAAGACAGCCCAAGTAGCCTACCACAAGTAGGGACAGTACGTCAAAACTGACACGAACATATATTTTGAAAGAGTGCAGATGTTCTGTGCTGATATGGTCTGAAGTTTCTCTATCTCTTCTAATCATCTACTCATGCAATTGGTTTGCACAATGTTGTCTTGTGAAATGTGTAAAACTTGCAAAACATCTATGAGCATCAGCGATCAGTTCATCAACCACCAGGAAAAGGGTACGCCACAATAAACATTGAAACTGTGTTGAGAGATTATGTTTTGGATTGATAGGGTTCAATTACTGGTATCCCCAAAGCATCCCCAAAGTTCCTGTCACTTTTACCTCCTTTGGTGTTGTAAAGCTTCTAACCTCAGACCCCTCCTCTGTTTAGTACTGAAAACAAACTAGCTTCCAAATATTCTACCAATGACCAAGTTTATACAAGGAGTTTGACAATGTTAACAAGTGCCAAATGTGATGTCTTTCCACCAGTGTGTTGATAGGATATCATCCTATCTCCAACAATAGAAATGTAATTACCTGTGGGGAATCATCAATGAATGACTTTCCTGTATTCCTAGGATTAGAATGATATTATTCAAAAAACATATCTATCTGTAAAAAGTTGGACTTTAATTTGAAGTTAAGTCAAATGAGTTTTGGACAACTCTTATAAATTATTTTCAGATTGTACTTTTGTGATTATCTGATCATTTTTTATCAGAGTGTGCAGCAGGCAAAGATGTCAGGTTGATCCCAATCAGATAATGTTAACCTTTTTGGGTCCAAACTGGTACGAAATACAATTAACGATTGAAATTGATCCAGCATTGGGTTAGAACGCTATAAATGGCAACTGCAGAACGGCTATGTACTGCCATGTGATCCCATGCTTCTGCATCAAAGTAACCCGCTTGTTTTTGCCACTTGCTCATAATGTTAGAAGTGTTTGACAACATGGAAAGGATCCCTACAGAGACAACCCTCAATAACTGTAAAGAAACTTATATGTCATAGTGTTCTAACTCAATACAAGACAGATTTTTATAATTTTTGTCCCAATTCAATTTTTGGGGAAAATATTTGGGACAAAATATTACAATAGGCACAGCAGGGGGTTCACCAGGTAAATCTCCCTGTTCAGGTTCAACTGAGAGGCCACCATTTAGACTTAGGCTACAGGGGTGCAACAAGTTCCTATGCAGTACCCGCTCTTTCCCCCTAGCCCCCAGAGGGTGCACAACATGGACTGGATTATGAGGGTTAGGCTGCCCAACCACTACATAGGGGATGTCCTCCCAAAAGTCTGTGAGTTTGCCCTTGGCTAATCGAACTGGCTTCTTATGCAGAATGCAACGTGGACAACCCTCACACCATTTCTTCACCTCTATCCCTAACCCTACCCAGAAAAACCAGCTACGGATGAGGGAAGTGGTCTTCTCAGCCACGAAATGTCCTGCCCTCTCGTGGCACCAATGCCATACCTCCTGTTTCTGGGCTTCAGGCAGGACCAGTTGGTACCTGATCTCCTGGCTTCTTGGATCTTGGTAGCGCCGCCACCGGGTACCATCTCGCAGGGTCAGTCGGCCCCATTCTCTCAGAAGCCTCAGCACCGCGGCTGGCTCCTGTGATTGTTCTCCTGCATCTGGCTTCCTTTGTCTGGAAAGATAAAACAGGACACCAGATATGATAGGATCGTGCAGTTGTTCCTGCCTCCACTGCTGAGAGGTTCGACCAGAGAGTAGAGGCTGCACCAGATCACCCGAGGGGTCCCTTGCTATCGCCATGCGGCAAGCAGGCATCTTTGGCCACCTCATTTTGGGACCTCATTGTCTTCCAGGACCTCCGTATCTGGGGCCAGGTCAATCCTTCGAGACAGGACGTCCTTAGGAGTGACGGCATTCAGTTTCTGATAGTCAACACAGAATCTGATTTCACCATTCTGCTTTCTCACTAATACTATAGGTGCAGCCCATGGACTTGTGCTCTTATGTACCACCCCGTGATCAAGCATACCTTGGAGGAGCAGTCGTACGTCCTGATATAGGTGTGGGGGTATCTGTCTATACCGTTCGTGGATGGGAGGGGCATTCTGAGCTGGTTGAGGACCCTGCTGAAAGCTGAACTCAACTGTTTGCTGGCCCACCCAAGCTAAGTTTACTTCAGGCTGTAGAATGGCATCCGAAGGTTTGACATAAAATACCTCCCCCACCCGCTGGTTACGATAGACGTACACTGGGCTAAGGCCGATGTTTCTCAATTTCACTACGACACGCCCCCTCTGCACCTTAGAGAGGGTCCGGACGCAACTCACTGCAGGGTGGGAGCAGAGCGGCTCAATGATGCATTCGTAGTCTTCACGCTTCGGCCCAGGTCGGTGCCTGCCATAAAGGAGAATTTCACTATTAGGTGGGATTTTAACAGGACGTCTGTTAGGCGCACATATCCCACACGACCCTCAGGGGAGGCAAAGCGCTCTCCTTCCTCCACCAGCTTCAGAGCCCGACACCACGCCTCCTGGCCAGCCATTGTTGCTTGTGGTGGTTCCGGTCGTCCTGCAGGGCGGGGCTCTTTAAACAGGTGGTCCCAACAGTCCTGGATGACATTCATCCCAAGGAGGCCTGGTGGTCCTAAGAGACATTCATCAGTTACAATCACCACACCACAAGCTGGAAGTTGAATGCTACCAACGTGGACCTCGAGCTGGGCATATCCAATATAGGGCACAGACAGCCCATTGGCAGCACGAATGGAAAGCCATGAAGAGGCATCTTTTAACTTTACGCCCCGTTGCCCAAAGTGGTGGAGGAAAAAGCTTTGTTTTAGCATTGTAACCTGTGAGCCTGTATCCAACAGACAGGGGACTTGAACTCCATCCATCTCAGCATAGATAATGGGAGTGTCACCTACCAGGCCATGGATGTTTTTGGGACCTCTCCTCGCAAACCCAGCCGGTGGATCCATTACGGCTGGGTAGCAGAGTTTAAAGCCGGCTGTTGAACAGGGAGGGTCTCTGTGCAATGGTGCTCTAAATGCCCTGGCTGTTTACAGCGGTGACAGATCACTCTACCCCAAGCAGCTGGGTAGCTGGTCTGTCTGGATGGTGGAGCAGAGTTGGATCGCCATCGTTGCTGTCCATGTCCAGGGTCTTGCCACTGGGGCCATACTTGAGCTGGAGCATGGTTAGGCGCTGTGGGGGTCTGTTGAGGGAATTCAGAGCGCAATTCCTGCAAGATGCCTTTAGACAGGTTTGCCATATGTTGTCTGAGCTCACCCATCATTTCATTGCGCAGTTCATCCTTAACTTTGCCCAGTGCAGCTTCGAGTGGTGTTGACCGCTTCACTTGCTCTGTGAAGTGTACTTGGACGGCCACCTCCTCCTCTCCGTATGCCTCAGCTCGAATGATGGCTTCCTTTTTGATGTCTGCAAAACTAATGTTAGGGTTAAGTAGCAATTTTGTTCTCAACTCACGGCGTAATGTGACATCCCTTTGCCCATTAATGAATTGATCCCGTAATAGGACGTCATCTCTGGCCAGGCTCTGCCCATCTTTCTTTTTCAGCCGCTGGAAAAGTTCCTGTAAGCGAAGAGCAAAAGCACGAACAGTTTCTCTGGCCTCCTGTCTGCAATTAAAATACATAGAACGGAGAACAGAGGCAGGCACCTTGTCACCATACAACTGACTCAATTGATTAAAAAGTTTTGCAACTGTATCTCTGTTAACCTCTTCTAAAATCATTATCTGACGTCGTGCCTCTCCTTCTAACGAGTTTAGTACCAGCTCCGTCTGAATATCTTGAGGGATGTTCTGGATACGAAACATAGCCAACATATTGTCCTTCCATTGTGGAAATGCTATCCCCATTTTCTCGCCACTGAATTTTGACATCCCCATAGAGCCAGAAAACCATGGGAAAGCAAAAAGAGGATTGTTGGGTGGAGCTGGAGGACGAGAAGAGCCTGTCACGCTTCCAGACTGCAAGGCCCCATCATTGCTTTGATTAGAAGGATCTGGATCCATGGAAACAATATAATACCCAGCCACTAAAACTCAAAAATAATCCTGCCGACACACGCCAAAAAGATGTAAGGCTTGATAGGGTAACAATGTAGCCGACTTCGCCAGCCCAGAAGGGCAGTGTTCACAATTTACTCTAATGCAAGCACGCTAAGTTCGTTTGAGCTTGTGGCTGGGCAACACACACACCATAGACAGATTATGCAATATTGTTCTTTAATGTAACAGTCAAGATAGACAACAGGAGGAAGCAGTGGGCAGTCCACTAACCTCCAATAAATATACAAAACACAAGATGTAGTCATTAATAACAGCCAGCAATAAATAGTCAATAAATAGGCATATGGTATAAAACATGGAGCATTAATTGTAAAATCTGGCAACTACCTGCACGAATACTCACAGATGGGGAATACTATTGCCTATCTGGCAACCACATCAACTCACGTAACAACAGTAGTTCTAGCAGTCTCAGGCTACTGAAAGAGTTTGCGAGTCTAACACACACACACAGTCCAATACCTCCGGAGGTCACAAGTCCATAAATAGGCAAGGAAGCACATGAATCGTTGCGTGCCTGGTGGAGAGACTCCCCAGGTAAAAGTAGCAACCTGTAGTCGGCTTGAGAAGAACAACAGGAGAAAGAAGCCTCTTGTGTGCTACCAGGCCGCTTGTTGATTCCGGTGCTCCCTGTCCAATGTCAGTGGCGCAAAAAGGGGGTATGCGCTGTATGCGGCGCATAGAGGCGCCGCACCATGGGAGCGCCAAAGCGATGGTAAAAAAAAAAAAAAAAAAAAAACATGTTTGGGGTATTTTCTATATGTAGCTGCTGTTGTGCGTTTCTAAATCATTTCTGATTTTGAACATTTTAGAGGACTAAACAGACTAGAGTAGGCGCCTTATCTCTTAAGATTCCATAATAGAATTTTGACATAGAAGAGGGAGCGTGAGGCCGTGAGCGCTAAACACACAAGCAGAACTAAGCTAGCTTACAAGTAGTGAGTTGGTTGGATGGAAGATGGATAAAGCAAAAAAGCTGTTGGGAGCTTTGAGAACAGAAAAAGAAAGAGGGAAAAGGAGAAGACATGTCAGGGGATGCGACAGCAATTAAATAAGTGGATGGTGAAAGGCAACAGGTAGGTTTCAAGGTGACTTTACGTTTGTGCTTGGAGGCTTGCAAATAATGTTAACAGACTAGCTAGCAGGCTAGCTAGCGTTTGCTAACATAGAAATGTAGCAGCCAAATGGGGGTTTATGGCTAGCTTAAGCCTCATCAGTTAGGCTGATGATAGCTACATTTAGATTTTGGTTAAACCCCTACTGTACCAATCCCATGTATGACACATCTCAATTTTATTAAGGCAAAAATAACAACTGGTAAATATAAGGTGGCAGACGGGCTCTGGTAGCATTCACAGTAACTAACAAGAAGCTGGAAACGTAACTCTGGTTACCATGATTACCATTAGCTGTTCATGTTAGCTGTGCTGTCAAACATACAGGCTATCTGTTGGCATGATGCATACCCCCCTGACACTGGGCAGTTGCACCCCTGTCCAACGTCAAATTACACTCGTGCTGGATTTAAACAGCGTTCAATCTGGTCCAGAGCTCACGGATTGGTCGGGCTAAAGTGAGGGAAAGAACAGTTATCAGGGGATAACAAACCACGAAGATGGACGAGAATAAGGTAATTTGGGCTAATCTATTTTTAGTCACACCACTCATGTGTAAGCAATTACAAATCACTACAATCCCGTGTTTACCTTCCGGTTACAATGCCACTGCAATCTTGTGTGTCACACGTGATAATTTCAAACACAATAATGAAGGCCCCCGTTACATGTGCTTATGTGCCTGGTACACATAACTACGTAGGGCATATCCTGGATGGCTAGTGGGAAAGGCACAGGTGTTTATCTGTCCTTTAAATGACAATATGCCATCAAAATGAAATTGAGGATGCTACCTAAACTAGTTGCCTATAAAACCATACATCAGAAAGTGTCAAATTGTTGCACAGTGTTACTTTAATCACTGTTCCCGTCTTTCAATTGGTGTACATTGGGCTAAGACCTCTGTACCCTTTAGCAGGGTGTCTTTCAGGGCGCAGTTTCTTTAGAAGAGGAAGTGGATGCTTTCCTGTCTCTGCTTATATTATGGTTGTTGGTCCTCTGCAATTCAGTGTACGAATTGGTCATGCAATATTATGACAATGTATTTTGCAACTTACAATTCAATTTGCATTATTTTGATTCAAACATAAAGGTTTTTGTTTTTCAGTTTTTCTCAGTCACTTTGGTACGTTTCTCAGATCAGAAGTAAAATTCTCAAATCAGTTTGTTTAACCTCCACATCATTTAGTCATGTGTGCACATCGTAACATCCATTTTGAAAATGCTTTTGCTCTACAAAACATCTAGTTATCTATTCAGTGTGTAAATTGTGGTATGCAAACAGTTTAAACCAGTTATCATTATGTGTCAACCATATGCTTCATCATCTGTCAGCAGTTTTAGCGTTCTAACTCCGATTACGATCGTTCCAAGTAAAAATTTGGACCCAAAAAGATCTAAAACTAGGGCCCAGGTTGAAAAATGCAGAAGTTTCCCTTTAATCTGTGGTAAAAAAAAAATTGCCATCAGTACATACACACAACATACACTGACTGCAATTATAAAACACTTTGGAGCTTTGTCTTTGATATGGATATATTTTAAGAAAGTTTGCTTTTCCCCTTTAATTTTCCGAATTAAACATGCCATTAGTGGCATTTGTGATTCATAATCTAAACCTTTCCAAGTTATATGCAATAACTTGTAATGTGTAATGTCTTTTTGTAGTAAACCAATCAGATAATGTAATAAACACAGAACATGTGGACTAATATAAATGTTCACATATGTTTAACAGATATGTTCAAACTTTAGATTAACATTAAATGCCACAGACGTTCTGTCACTTTGTTAACCATCAGCCCGTCCCTCGATGGTGCCTCTGAGCAGTCCCACAATGCAAAACATGCTAAATGACATCATCTGTTGGCAAAACCATTGTTCTTATGTTCATATTTGACAAACTTTATGTTTTATGTATCAGAGGGATATCATGCCTTTTATTTAACTTGCCTTAGACTGTCCCATTGCTTAGGTTGATTGTGGATGAAGGTCTGTTAATGGCCCCTCTCTGTCTCTAGCCTTTGTGAGTTCAGCTCTTATATCAGCAGGCTAAAACAGCCCAAGTAGCCTACCACAAGTAGGGACAGTACTTCAAAACTGACACAAAAATATATTTTGAAAAAGTGCAGATGTTCTGTGCTGATATGGTCTGAAGTTTCTCTATCTCTTCTAATCATCTATTGATGCAATTGGTTTGCACAATGTTGTCTTGTGAAATTAGGAACCTTTGCAAAACATCTATGAGCAAGGGTAAGCTACAATACACATTTAAACTAAGAAAATGTGTTGAGAGATTATATTTTAGATTGATAGGGTTCAATTGCTGGTATTTGCAAAGCGTATTTCAATGCATTGAGGTCCAGTGACTCTAACATGAGATCCTTTGGTGTTGTAGTTTTAATTTTTCTTATGGTCATATATACTTTATCAAACTTTATATTATATGTATTGAAGGGATACCACCCTTGTTATTGTAACCACCTTTCTGGACTGTCCCATAGGTTCATTGTGGATAAACATCTGTGTATGGCCACTCTCTCTCTTACCTCTGTGAGTGCAGGCCAAGACAGCCCCAGTAGCCTACCACAACTAGGAAGAGTGAGTATGAACTGACACAAATATGTGTTGGAATAGTGCAGACGTTCTGGGCTGATATGGCCTGATCATTTTCTATCTCCTCTGACCATCTCTTGATGCAACTGGTTTGAACCATGTTATCTTGTGTAATTGGTGGGAGACAACTTGCAAAACATGTTCTGTGACAGCATTACATATATTTACATTACACATAGTTTTGTAAGTCGCTTTAGACAAAAGCTTAACCAATACCTTAACCATAACCATAACATTGTACAATAACTCAATTACTAGTATACACCACTGGTGACCCCAAAATCATATAAGGACTGTTTATAATAGCTATACCTTTAATTTCTAGAAATGCTGAAAATAGATCAGATAGCCTACATTAGACTTTTATCTGTGATGTTATAAATAAGTATCCAAAAGTGCAGTATTTTGTCACATCTTGAAAGTAAAGAGTTGATGTCTCCTTCAATGCTTAAAAGGCCAAGGTTTATTTAACACACACAGTCTATGTGATTGTGGGACCCACGTGAGAAGAGAAGAGAAGACAACACTGCCTGAACTCAACTCAAACTTTCTGTTAATATGTAGACCTACAAGCTCATGTGGTTAGTCCATACATTCCACATCACTGCTTTCTGCATACACTTCCACCTCACACAGTGTAAGGTACTCTGATTGCCCTGGAATGAGCACATTTACCCAGCGACCCTCCATCCCACGACACTCGAAGGCACTGGATTCCCCAGCAGGGATGGAGGTGATCACAGCACACCTGACAAGACTTACATATTCATGAGTAGTGGGTTACTATTGGAAGAAGGATAAACATACAAAAAACACAATGAGAAAGTGGAACATTTGTTCGTAAATGTAGGTCACTTCTTGCATTTGTTTTGCAGTCACACATTAAGTCTAGATGGACATAGAGCATTCAGGATTTTTTTGCAAAGTGAATTTATGCTAGGCATAAACAACTATCATTATTGGTGATTCTCACATGGTCCACTCTATATTTCTTCAGTAGATCAACTCTCCAGGGTTGGGACGCTGAGCGGTGTGTGTGCAGGAGCCGTGGTGCGCATTTTCGATGGCATTGGAGGGATGTCCTTTTCCTCCCTCATATATCTCCGACTGTGTTGCTTTTCCACGAAGAGCAACATTATGAACTATTAAAATGAACAGGGGAACATATTTCGTATTTCTAGCATGACACATGCATTGTCTTCTAATTTTTGTTGTGTGTGTGAGTTTTGAAAAAAACTTTACGTAGAAATATTCCCTCTGTACTAAAGAAGTTGGAAGTTTGAGTGTGTGTGTGTGTGTGTGTGTGTGTGTGTGTGTGTGTGTGTGTGTGTGAGTGTGTGTGTGTGTGTGTGTGTGTGTGTATGTGTGTGTTGTGCAGATGTTCCCTCTGTACTAAAGAAGTTGGAAGTTTGAGTGTGTGTGTGTGTGTGTGTGTGTGTGTGTGTGTGTGTGTGTGTGTGTGTGTGTGTGTGTGTGTTGTGCAGATGTTCTGTGCTGATATGGTCTGAAGTTTCTCTTTCTCTTCTAATCATCTATTGATGCAATTGGTTTGCACAATGTTGTCTTGTGAAATGGTTAAAACTTGCAAAACATCTATGAGCATCAGCGTTCAGTTCATCAACCACCAGGAAATGAAAATTTGTTGAGAGATGTTTTGGATTGATAGGGTTCAATTACTGGTATCCGCAAAGCATATGTAAAAACATTAAGTTCCAGTCACTTTAACGTGAGCTCCTTTGGTATTGTAAAGCTTCTAGCCTCAGACCCCTCCTCTGTTTAGTACTGAAAACAAACTAGCTTCCAAATATTCTACCTATGACCAAGTTTATACAAGGAGTATGACAATGTTAACAAGTGCCAAATGTGATGTCTTTCCACCAGTGTGTTGATAGGATATCATCCTATCTCCAACTGAACAATAGAAATGTAATTACCGGGGGGAATCATCGATGAATGACTTTCCGGTATTCCTAAGGTTAGAATGATATTATTCAATAAACAAATCTATCTATGAAAAGTTGGACCTTAAATTGAAGTTAAGTCAAATGAGTTTTGGACAACTCTTTGGACTGTACTTCTGTGATTATCTGACCATTTTTGATCAGAGTGTGCAGCAGGCAAAGATGTCAGGTTAATCCCAATCAGATAATGTTAACCTTTTTGGGTCCAAACTGGTACGAAATACAATTAACGATTGAAATTGATCCAGCATTGAGTTAGAACCCTATAAATGGCAACTGCAGAACGGCTATGTACTGCCATGTGATCCCATGCTTCTGCATCAAAGTAACCCGCTTGTTTTTGCCACTTGCTCATAATGTTAGAAGTGTTTGACAACATGGAAAGGATCCCTACAGAGACAACCCTCAATAACTGTAAAGAAACTTATATTTCATAATGTTCTAACTCAATACAAGACAGATTTTTATAATTTTGTCCCAATTCAATTTTTTGGGAAAATAGGGGCCAGGTTTCCCTTTCAGTATGACAGAGGATTTTTTAATTGTCTATATATGCCCTCTGTTTTTGAAACCCACATTTTCAGGCCAGCTTCCCAGACTGAGAGGCTGATCCTGCTCCCCAGACTGAGAGGCTGAATCCTCTGAGCCGCAGAGCAAGTAGAAACATCTCGGTTACGGATGTAACCTTGGTTCCCTAAGCGGGACCAGATGCAACATTCGGGAAATTACATCATCATTGACCAATCTAAGTACTTTCTATTCACGCTGGAAGGCCGAATTGCGACGAATCACCGCACTGAGCCCGCCCCCTCAGGTCCCCATAAATTGGGGGTGATTGCGTCTCTCATCCTCTGAAGACTCTGAGCACTGAGCCTACTAGAAGAAAAAACATGCACTGTGCACGCAACACATGTTACATCTGGTCCTGCTTAGGGAACCGAGGTTACATCCGTAACTGAGATTGTCCCTATCGCAGAAACTGCGATGTAACATTCGGGACCGAGTCCATTCACACGTGCAACCCTGTACATACATGCGCACACGCCAACCTATTCGCCTTGCCCTTAGAGAGGTTCATGTGGCTGGCGGCGGTGCGCCTTATATGGGGAATGAATTCAATATAAGGGAAACGCGATCACTGACCCTTTGCTTATCAAACTTACACCCATCTGCGCCATTAGCCTTTAATATATAAGGGGAGATCGTCACATAATTTATAAGCATATTCGCAGGCCGCAGAGGATCACAGATCGCTCGCCTGTAATACGCTCTGCAGGAAACCGGGCTCTGCCACATCCAACATGTAGTAATTAATAAGGGGGTGGCGAGAGCTCCAGCTTGCAGCTTTGCAAATGTTATCCACTGAAACGCCCTTAAACAGGGCCCAGGATGACGAAACCCGACGAGTAGAATGCACACGAAGCTTCCCCAGGGGCTCCAATGACAAACTTGTATAAGACAAAGTGATAACCAACCAACGGGAGAGGCTCCACTTTGCCAGAGGTTTGCCTTTGGCGTTTGCACCAAAGCATACGAATAACTGATCCGATTGCCTGAATGAGCCAGTGCGCTCCACATAAGTGCGTAGAGCGCGCACTGGACAGAGCTTATGCAAACGCTCCTCCTCCGCCGATGCGAAAGAAGGGGGCGAGAATACGGCCAACTCAATGACCTGGTTACGGAACTACTACTAGTTGTCACTACTTTGGGTGTATATGCTGCGTTAGGCCGCAATACTACCCTATCTCTGGCAATCGAAAACTGAATGCATGACGGGCTGACAGACAGCGCTTGCATGTCACCGACGCGCTTCGCTGACACCAGTGCCAGGAGCAGTGCGGTTTTTAAAGATGCAAACTTTATGTCCACCGTTTCTAAGGGCTCGAACGGAGGACCCGTGAGCGCCCGTAACATAACTAGTAAATCCCAAGAGGGCAATAGGTGCCTGACAGGCACTCTAAGAGGCCTTATACCAGCCATAAAGCGCGAAGCCAATGGATGACTACTGGGAGATTTGCCGTTAATGCCAATATGGCAGGCGGAAATGGCTGCTAAATATACTTTGATAGTAGAAGCCGCCTTTCCTTCATCAAACAATTGCTGTAAGAATTCCATGATGATGCCCAGCGCACCATCGCTCGAACATGCGCCTCTTGAGCGTATACAGAGATTGGGTAGACGTTGCCCGAGCGCTCTCTATAGTATTCACCACTGAATCTGACAGGCCTGATGCTAAGAGCCTGTTCCTCTCAGGTGCCAGGCTCTGAGCTGCCACACCTACTGAGCTGCGTCCACGCCTAATGGAGGGTTGTCGCCTCCCAGCGAAAACCACAGAGGGCAGCAGGTATTTTCTCTGTTCGCAAACAGGTCCACCTGCGCCCTGTAAAAAACATTTATATGTGACTCGGCCTGCGTTGATGACCAACGCCCGTTCGCATATCGTTCGAATATCCTTTGCATATCGCACCCCAGCCTTCCATTGAGGCGTCTGTGGTTACGATAACGCGGCGCGTCACTATGCCTAGTGGAGCCGCTGCTGAGAGGAAATGCGGGGCTCGCCATATGGCCAAGGCCTGTCAGCATCTGCGATTCACCGTGATCAAGCGAAACTTGTCCCTGGTGGAGCTGAGCTTTAAAGACAGATACCACGCCTGAAATGGCCGTGCATGCAGCATCCCTAGTGGGCGTGCAACTGCTGCGGCCGCCATCAATCCCAACAGCTTTTGACATCAAAGAGATGTGACTTTTTGCCCTAGTCTGAACTGCTGCACACATGTCTTGATGGCATCTATTCGTGCCTGCGACAGACACAACGTCATTGAGACGGAGTTCACTGTCATGCCTAGGAAGTGAGCCGTCTGCTGTGGACACAAAGAGCTTTTTTCCTTGTTTATCACGAATCCGAGGCGGTACAGGTGTGCCACCACAAGATGGCACTCTTGCACCGCTTCTGCCTCTGAGCGAGAGGCCAACAGCCAGTCGTCCAGGTAATTGAATAGGCGAATGCCTATTTTTCTTAACGGGGCAATGGCAGCTTCCACGTCTTTTTGTGAAAAACCTCGGAGCTAGAGCTAGACCAAAAGGGAGCGCGTGGAATTGGTATGCTATTCCGCCGAATGCAAATCTCAGATATCTGTGATGTCTGGGATGAATCGGTATATGGAAATACGCATCCTTGAGCTCTATCGTGACTAGCCAATCGCTTGGCTTTATGAACTGAATCAGACGGCATGGAGTCAACATTCTGAACTTCAACGGCATCAGCGCTTTGTTCAGTACACGTAGATCTAATATAGAGCTATAATTCCCGTCCTTTTTGGGGACGAGGAATTATTTGCTGTAGTGGCCTGAGTTAATGTTCTCCGGAGACACTACGCTTATAGCCCTATCTCCTGTTGTAGGAAATGTGCGTGAACTCGCGGCACCACTGATTGAATGACACCAGTGAACTTGGGAGGAGGTCTGGCGAACTGCAGTGTGTAGCCTGTTGAGACCGTCCTCTGTTGAGACTGCGCATGCACGCCAGCTTAAAACGCAGTCTGCCAGGCTGGGAGATAAGTTGAATCTGTCGGGACCTAGCCCGCTCATAACCAATCTGTCTAAACCTATATCTGCCCCCCACTCCTAGGTAGGAGGGTGAGATCTGGGGTTTCCCCCTCATGGTTTGAATAAAAAATTGGTTTTGTGAATGCAACGGGTGCATCGCGGGAGGGGAAAAGCAAGATTGTCTTGTGTCTGCGCCTAACGGGACAGTGTCGAGAAGATGGGGATGTAATGCTTGTGGGAACGTTTTCGCTGTGCTGGACATGAACCTTACATGAGCACATCTGGAGACCTTTCCAGGTGGTAGTGGGCACACCACCTCCCCCCCTTCCTTTTCAGGGGACGGCGAACATCAGGGCGTTTCACTCCCTGGGCCGGTGTGGTCTGCCCTGAGGAGGATTGCGGCTCGGAGCTGCTGGATCATGGCATCCACGCCTGGAAAGCCTCACGGCTTTTTTGTTCGGCTTCGAACTTCTCGTTCATTGCCCCCACCGCTTCTCGAGTGGCGCTTTCTCCCTGTCAGAAAGCTTGGCCAGGGAGAGCCACAGGTACCTCTGCGTCGCCACAGAGGCTCCCATGACTCCCCCAGCCCTTGAGACAAACACCTGGTGAGTCGGAGGGAAAGGTCAGTCGCCCTCTGTAGCTCCTCAACGGTTTCATCTTCCCCAATACCAGCAGCAAGCTCTGTGAGTTTGACTGCCCCGCAGCTAAATAAGCCTTCTCGGCCAGAACCGCCATTTGTCTCGCGCTCTTCGTGGGTAGCACGGGTTTCTGACCGAGGCGCATCGTCGGGGAAGCAGGCGAGAGATAACCTGCTATGGTGTCCTCCACTGGTGGGAAGGAGAGGTAGCCCCTCTCCTCAGCACGGTCCAGCTGGAGGTACGCCGCAAACCCCGGAACCAGACCTGAGTAGGGCGCAGCCCATGAGGTTTCCAGCTCCTCGTGAACCTCCTCAAAGAAGGGGATCGCCGAGGGAGCTGGCGGGGGTGGGTCACCATAATTCGTCGAACTGGATGTCAAGCTCGGACAGCGGCTCAGCGGCCACTGCAGTCACCGCGACTGGGGCCAGCGAGCGAGCCGGGAAGAGCAGGAGGACTCAGCGACCTCCCGAGGGAGGTCACCTGGCCTGCCACTGCTCACAGGGCGAGGGGAGCACCGCCCGACCGGGGACACCACCCCGGACGGCACGGGCTGCGCTCTCGGATTGAGGTCCCTTCTCTCCCATAGAGAAAGGCGCCTCGTGACTCATGCCGTTGTCATGGCGGCACAGAGCGCACACGCGGGAGGGATATCCCCAGACAACGCTGCCTCCGCGTGTGCTCTACCTAGGCAGAGCGCACAGCGGCGATGTCGGTCCCCCTTCTCGCGGGGATGGCCACAGTCCGGATAGGGCTTGGACATCTTCATCTGAAATGAAACACAAATTAGCAAGAGCTACATCAACGTAGTGCGTTGTAAGCAGTAGTGAGACGGCAAGTCGAGGATGAGCGTGGTCACCAGCTAGACAGCAGCTTGCTTAAAGCGTTGAATATCCTTGCAGCACTCGGAGCTAGTAAGGGAATTAATCCGCAACTCACCAACCCTACCTGCAAGAATTAATTAATCCCCAAACCTCCACCTGCACCCTCAGGTCTTCAAACAGCTCGCTCCTCCGCGTCCCCAAAACCAAGCGTCGCACCATGGGCGACCGGGCCTTTTGCTCGGCAGCGGCACATTTATGGAACAGCCTCCCTGACCACCTAAGGGCAACGCAGACGCTGGATTCCTTTAAAGCTGAACTTAAGACTTTTTTATTCAGGAAGGCATATCTGGCCTTGTGTTGAATCTTTTCTGTTATGCTTATGTTAATATTTAAATTTGTTTTTAATTTTATTGTATTATTATAGTTATTTTCTAATATGTAGGCACTCTGAGATTCCTTTGAATGAAAAGTGTGTTAAAAATAAAATTAATTATTATTATTTATTATAACTCGAAAGAGCAAAATAGCACACAAGAACAAAGGATACGCTGAGCGTGTAGAGAGTTTTTTTGACGGTCTGTAGCTTCCAGTAGAGTCAAAATTGGATGAGCGACGCAATCACCCCCAATTTATGGGGACCTGAGGGGGCGGGCTCAGTGCGGTGATTCGTCGCAATTCGGCCTTCCGGCGTGAATAGAAAGTGCTTCGATTGATCAATGATGATGTCATTTCCCGAATGTTACATCGCAGTTCCTGCGATAGGGAACCCAAGCGCAGACACCAAATGAGGCAAGAGTCTGTTTAATGAATTTTACTGAGGAACTGGTCAGGCACAGTAAAATGGCAGGCTAAAAAACTCTTCTCATGTATGCAAGCTACAGAGCAGGCTTAGTCAAGAAATAAAACACCGACATCTCAGCACTGAGCAGAGAATGAGGACAGACAGGCAGTTTGTATAGGCCAAAATGTAACAAGGCTCAGGCAAAAACAGTAACATACAGATCATTCACAGGTGAAGTAAGAAATGTATACCAAAAACTAGTCCTGAGGACCCCCTATGGCTCAAAAGGGAATTACACCCTCCAGAATCCTTACGGATAATAAATGTCTGATGTGACCAGTGGTATTGTTCACAGGGTCAGTTAGCCAAAGCCATTCACCATTTTGTCTGTATACGATGCAGTAAACATGGCCCTTCACTCCATCCTCCAGCACCTGGAAACCTCAGGAACATATGCCAGGATCCTGTTTGTGGACTTCAGCTCTGCCCTTCAATACTATCATCCCGTCTCTGCTACAGGACAACCGTCTGCGGTTGGCCTCATCAACAAAGCCCGAGACCCCCAACACAGACTCTTAACCCGAAGTCTTATTTGCACACTCCTGCTGTCTGAGATAAAACTTAATATGTATATTGTTTATTGTTTGCACCAACGTACCACAAAAATAATCCTGGTAGGTGAAAACCTTTCTGATTCTGATTCTGATTCTGATTCTGATTGAGGTAAGGGAGAATAGACGTGCGTAGACAAAATGCCTGAACAATTAAGCAAAAACCATTGACCCAAATCAAGCAAAAAAAGAAGTCCACATAGAAGGTTACTCTTTATCAATAGAACATTGTCACTCATTACCATATGTTTAGTTCTTGCAGTTTTATCAGTTGTATTGCTACTGCTGTTGGATATCGTACATGCATTCATGTTCATCAAATTCCATTAGACATAAGAAACCAATCACAGCAACGGGATAAAATGAAGTGGTCTGAACATGCAGGGGTACATCTCTTCCAATGTTCTCATCTTATCTATTAATTCGTTTGTACAATTTACATGTAAAGCTTGGTCTTCATCTTCATCGAGTCAGAAAAAGACTCAATCAAATCTAGCTTCATTTTGTACAGTTCTTTACAGAAAATCATTATTGTTATTGAAGTTTTGCTTGTTCTGTTTCAAGGGTCCTTATCAGCCTCTTTTCCCTTAATGTTGTCAAGGTTCTATCTAGCAGAGAGTGGTTGATCTTTTATTTTTTTGTCAGGAGATAAAGTTCAACTTGTGAGTTTGAGTTTTAATAATACTATATCTGTTTAATAAATCATGTGATATTTAAGAGAGACACTGTGCTATAGGCTCAATGTGTGATGCTCCATAGGTACATTAGACCACAACTCAAAAGAAGCAAATCACTGTCGCTTATCACCACAAATTAGAATTTCGTCAAAGAGTTTATATGACAAAGCAAAGTCTGTAGAAAAGTTTTTTCTACATTCATACCTTTCACATTGCTGTTTTTTGAGATTGCTCAAGTCCACACCATCATTCTGCACCTTATGAAATGTGTCATCAGTTATAACATTATATAATACCAATATTAATGTAAACAAACACACAACAACAGCACATTTACATATGGGGTAGGATTTCACATTATACCACACTCTAGTGGACAAAGAAGCCTATCCTTTTAAAGGCACCCAGTGCAACTTTCAAGGCTTAAAAATAAACATTCAATTTCTAGTCTTTTTTACACTTAGTAAGTTTCAATAACTCCATACCATTAAATATCGACATTCAAGGAGCAAAGATGAGACGTCGTTGTGTGGTGAGAACTGATAGAAAATCGATAACAACAACAATCACCGCCATTTTCTTTATTTATTGGTGCCCACAATAAATAAAGCAGGATTCCAGTCAATGGAAAAATGGCCTCTCCCCACCGGCGATTGTTGTTGTTTACGATTTTCTATCAGTTCTCAACACACAACGACGTCTCATCTTTGCTCCTTGAATGTCAATATGTAATGGTATGGAGTTATTGAAACTTACTACGTGTAAAAAAGACTAGAAATTGAATGTTTATTTTTCATTGAATGTTTATATAAAGTTGCACTGGGTGCCTACAATCGTTTTTTTGGGGGTGATTCCGTGATTTAAGAAATAAACACAAAATCAGCAAATGACTGCATTTAATTACACCAAATAAGCCTTGGGTTAAATTGCAACTCCTTTCCAATTCGTCTCTCCCCCTGATAATGATCTAAGGTTATGCAGAGTCTGTCTCAACCACTGCCACTGCTTAATTGCATCCGGTTGTGATTTTTTTTAACGACTGCGTGAAGTAAGCTTGGTATTAGACATTCGCTTGACGTTCACAACATAGCTGGATATACAGCTAATGGTTATCTCATAGAAAGATAAATTAACTAGCCTACTGACACATTCTGTTATTCTGCCCTTCATTCAGTTCATACATTTTAGGCCTAGCGTTCGAATATGATTAAATTCAAGTTATTATCTATATTTGCGTATATATGCTCTGAGAGTAATTTCAAAATAAATAAAACCCACTTCCTAAATTGTGGATCGCAAAAAGCATATATTTGCAAGTTAATAAATAAGTGCCATATGCCGATTTAAAGTGTCCAGTTTAAGTGGCTATTTGTCTCATGTCTCATAATCTGGTGCATATCTGTATCTTGCCATACTCTTTATATGGGTACATTTTGCAACACGTCCCTCAAAGGATCATATAGATCGATCACATTATAGAGTTGTTTCAAATAATAATGTTGAGCATCAGGGTCCTGCTCATCCCGTCAGGATTTATTTTTCGATAATGACTGCCAGACTTAACATTATCCCTTACTAATAATGCTGAGACTGCTGAGTGTTGTAGCAGAGGCCTTCTGAGACAGGTGTGTTTTATAGTTGTACTTCTGTCAGGAAATTCTCCCATACAATACATTAGAAAGAGTTCATTAGTTTCTATTTTTAATTAGTCTTTCCGTTTAGTTTTAGTTTCACAGTGCGAATCAAGGGGGGAAAGCAGACTTGACCTTCTATTCTATTTCATTGTAGTTTGTGTGACATTGTTCATTGTAGTTTCAATTAAGTTTTTGTGTTTTTGAAAAAGGTGGCTTTGTGAATGGTCTATGTTATTTGGTTAGTTATACATACTTTAGTAGCCTGTATACTTTACTTTTCTCTTTGAAGGTGCAGTATGTCATCAAATACCAAAAATGCTTTTAGACAGCCAGAAACTCGTAACTAAACGTAAAATACAATTTTGCTTTTGTTCTGCTGCATTCTATTCCTCATGTGTGATAGACAGAGCCAAAATAAAACACCTGTAACTAAAAGCCAAGTCACAAAGTGATTTTTCATCATTGAGAACAAAAACGACATGTTGTATCTTCAATTAACACACAGAACTTTCTAGCCATGACCTTTCTTGTGTAGCTGTAGAAAGACTTTCTTCCCAAATGTTCTTATTGAAGGAACTTTGTGTACAGAACTGGAATGTCTACAGTGATGTCATGAGTACTGTGGCCATTTCAGCCGAAGTGCCTGGCAACTGGAGAACAGTCTGAGATCAGTCCTTACTTTTTGATGCTTCTTGCATGTCAAGCTGATCCTCTATTACACCAACACAAATCTGTTCACATTTGGGTCAGGAGATACTGTAAACATTCCTGGATGGGTAATACCAAAAGGACTTTCTTCTTAGATAAATATGTACACTACTGGTCAAAAGGTTTTACTCCATTTTGACCAGTTTTTATTGAGCGTTATGCAGTTTAATGTGTCACTGTACACTGTACAAAACATGATTGGATATAAAATAATAAATAATGGAATTGTTCTGTTTCACACACCCCGTTTGCATATCTGATAGCAAATATTTTTAAGTCTAGAAAATGCACGCCATTCGTGATCTTCTCTTCACAGTTGAAACTGAGATGTTGTTACCATCACTGTTAAGCTGTGTTTGAAGCTGTTGTCCTGTGAACCACCTGCCACAAGAATTGTAGACTCTTGGAAACTTTTCTTTTGACTTCCTGTTGTGACAAAAGTGTAGGAAACTCTTCTCACTAACAATTTGTCTTTCTTTGCAATTTCACTACATACATTTTAAGAGTTAGAATGCTCTGTCTGTCTTCCTTTGTTAATTGCCTTTTTTATTGCCATTATGATGGCAATATACTACTTCCTGCAGGGAATATTGCCCAAATAAGGCTTCAGAGGTTGTTGTAACTCAGTCTGTTCTAACACTGTTTTATACAGACAGAGGGTTTGGAAGTAATCAACAAGTTGGAACACCTGTAGGAATTGTTTGCATCAACTTTCAAGGCTTAATTTACTTCCATTACTGCAGACAAGCTATACGTTGTAAGTTGTTACACTTACTTTTTTTAACCCTTGGCAATTTACTGCTTAAATGTCAATGAAACTGGGAAAATAGGGTGTTCATAAAAATGTAGAATACTATCCAGAAGAACAGACAGACAAGGTGATGTTGACGTTTGGGATGAAATTACACACTTTATCCAATAGGATTGTTTTCAAAATTCAAAAGAACAAAATCAAAATGCTTTTCAGATGGTTTAAACAGAAAGAAAACCAAGAGAATAACAGGCAGTAAAAAACAATTAAATCGCACAATCAAATAAATAAACAGAAAACGTAAGAAAATGTTTAACTAATATGTGTAGCAGTGGGTGTACAAGTCAGATCAAACTATATCGTTTTCTCATAGGTCCACAGGCAAGGGCCTTTGAAAGGCAAAGTAGTCTGATCGGCACTGCAGGGGACTATTCTGGTTTATTAAATTAAATAATGACAACACATCAGAGGTAAGAATATGCCCCAGAATGACCATTCCTGGAGAGCTGTCAGAAGACCAGGAAAGACTCATATGAGTGGTTCTCTTCACATAGGAGCGCTCTATGTTCTGAGCGGGCTAAGAAAGGTGTGTAATATGGACTCCTACCACTAGAGGGCAGTGTTTGCGTATTTTTTAAATGATGGTCCGGTCCAACCAAAGTCCATTTACCCACCTGTGACAGCAAACGGGGCGATTTCAGGATGATTCTGGTCTATCTCAAGAGCTACAAGTGAGCTGCAAGGTCTTTTCAAACATTTGTTGTTACGTGGTGTGTTTTGACATGTAGGCCTAATAATGCAATAATATGAATTTTAGGTAGTTTTCAAACAATTGTAAATGCCCCGACTTCTGATCACAAATGTAAAAATACACCAGATTGTAACAATGGTTTCTGAACACTTACAACGTGGAATAAATATGATTTAAACTTTTTTTCCCAGACCGAGAATCACTAGACACTTCGTTCGTCCAACGCATTAAAACGGATACTTTTCACAATATTCAATCCGAAGCCATTTCGACCTGGCACCCTGTAGGCAACGTGCCATGCTTTGGAGATTACTGTTACATAAGGCGACCAATTCATGCTGACAATTACAAAATGTTGCAGATTATTCATTGTCAATTTTCAATCGACGTTTATCCTTTTAACTATTTAGGGATTATGCTGTATACCGTGTTCTCGTTTCCCTTAGTTCTTAGACCAGCTTAGTTCTAGACAGTTGTATCCCAATGTCCACAGGATCAAGCACTAGTAATTGTGAAGTAAACGTGTTAAAGTTTACAGTTGCAAGCACGAGCACAGGGGTGAAGGTGTGCCTTGATGCGTATATATCTAAAACAGCAGAAACACATGGTCATTCTTACGCCGCAAAACTTTCAATGCATACATTAACCAATATTACTTGAACATATCATTAATATAAATATATAATCAACACTTGCGTATTACTGTACCTGGCTATAAAATAAAATAACTAATAGTACTTTTTTTTAGTAGTATAAATAAAGTAGCCTACTTATTATTGACCGTGATAAAACAATACAGTGAAATACTACAACAGAGGGAATATGTGTGAGAATGTTACCTCGCCAACATGTTCTAATTAAGTTTTTTTTTTTTAATGATAATAAATCACAGCAGTTCTGCAGGAATAATGGGAGAAGACCACCTGTGGAACACCATTCAGTTTTGTCTAAACCCGTAGATCTATCATTCATATAAGACAACTGATGCTGAAAAGACATTGATGCAATGTTCCCAAAATTCTTAGTTTCTAACACGAGGTGAGGGGCCCCAAACTATAAATTCAGCAACGTCCATCAAAGCACAACGGTTACGATTTGAACATTAGAAAAAAAAAATCGTAAATGCACGAAAAACGTTTTTATCTACATGTCACCTTTATTCTTAGCTCGAAAAGAAAGATCAAAGTTTCCGCAGATGAAAAGAGCCCGTTCGCTGCATTTAAAACTCCATTCATTTGGCCCTCTTTTAGTAAATTAAGTAGCAAGCCACTAGGCAAGCACGTTAAGAGTTCAACAATTATGGAGATTCTCCAACGCAAGCTCGCTGCCTTTAATTACGCGTCGGATAGCTAAAAGGGTTTCTTTTTAGAGAGCATCACAAAAGCATCCTTTGCAAGCATCCTCAACACGGTGACCGCAAGGAACCGCACAGTACTCATTATTACAACTGAATAGCCTACTGGTTTGGGGGTGGTGGGGTGGCAGGGTTGAGAGGTGTCGGCAGGCTTAAGAAGAATTCAGAGATACAATATTTTTCGAAATAGTTTTATTGACAAAATAAAGGTCATATTGGCTTTCAAAGTGACATCTACATTTGTACAAATTTACAATATCTTATAAATCTCCTTTTTGTACATAATTTACACATTTGTACATTATATAAATACACTTTATCCATTAAAAACATAAACAACCCGTATTATATTTGGGCACTATGACATTAAGGCTTATTTCGAAACCATCTTTGATATTTGAAGTTGTTGTGAAAGGAACTCTGAACTACCTGACATTCTGGTAAAACTTTAAAATTGTGTTATGGACTTTTGTAGTACAAACTATTGTGAATTGTTTGCTGCAAGAGAGTTACTCTCAATTCTGTTGACCATAATCTGATAGTAGCCTGTCAGGGATGTTAGTGGATTGGAATTAAGTAGTGGTCATGCCAGGTAGTCTCCATCTATAAAAACAGTCCCTCAACTGCGTTCTTATGGAAAACCAACAATAGTTCATTTGAATAAAAATGTCAGAGACAGGCGGATGGGCTATCTCCACAACAATTAGCATCCCGTTATGTTAAACCTGTGACAATGGCATCTGCTTGGGGCAAGACACTGAGCTTGCAGTGCCCGACCTCCACGTTAATCCTGTGCTCACGTCGCTGTACATTGAGCCACTGGTTCCTTTGGTGCCCCAGCAGCAGCGTGTACAAAAAGTCCTCCAGGACTCCAGCGTCTTTCCAGACCAAATCCACACGCCAGACGTGATTCCCACTAAAAGGCACATGAAGTACTTCAGCATAAAGACGGCATAGTCCGGCTTTTTAAGGTCTTGCTCCATCAAACAACAATTGTGGCTGATTTCCCAACTCTGTCTATTGTGCTGCTCATAAAAATAGCACGCAACTATAATAGTGGCAGGTACAGTGTAAAGCACTGTAAAGATACCGATTCGGATCATCAGCTTCTCCAGTTTGTCTGTTTTTGTGCCACCTTGTTTGATGACACTGCGAATTCTGAATAGTGACACAAACCCTGCCAAAAGGAACATTGTGCCAATAAATAAATAAATGACCAAGGGTGCCAAAACAAAGCCCCTGAGATTGTCTAAATTCTGATTGCCCACGTAGCATATCCCTGCTACTGGGTCGCCGTCCACCGAACTAAGAGCCAAAACTGCAATGGATTTCATGCTGGGGATTAACCAGGCAGCCAGGTGAAAATACTGCGAGTAACTTGCAATGGCCTCATTCCCCCACTTCATGCCGGCCGCCAGGAACCAAGTGAGCGACAGTATCACCCACCAGATTGAACTGGCCATACCGAAAAAGTATATCAAAAGAAACACAACAGTGCAAAGCGCAGGGCCAGTTGTCTCGTAATGTATGTGTTCCACGTCATACTCCCGGTTACACGCTACCTTTTCATGTCCTGCGATTAGTCGAACAATGTAACCGATGGAGACAAACATGTAGCAGGCGGAGAGGAATATGATTGGCCTCTCGGGATACTTAAATCGTTCCATGTCGATTAAAAAAGTGGCTACTGTTGCGAACGTGGATATGAAACACAACACTGACCATAGTCCAATCCAGAATGCCGTGAATGTTCTCTCGTCTTGGGTGAAATAGGGGTTGTGACAGGGCATTGCGCAGTTCAGTGTCTGTCCAGTCTTGACACGATTGTAAAGCGGATGTCGATCGCTATTAACCGGCACCATGGGTGTACGACACTGGCAGCCCGGTTCGCAGGGAGATCCCGGGGGTTTGGGCTTGCTGGGTCGGCCATGGCCATTGTTTTTGTTAGGATTATATGTCTTACCTGGATAATTGGTAGGCTTTGATAGTACTGGAGAAACAGTGGTTGAATCAGTTCTGTTATAGTCCATACAAAGAGTGTCTGGAGTCCCCTGCACCGGTAGCAGGTCGCATCTCATGCGGTCTGGCCACGGGAAGCCGTACTGTCTCATCAGCGGCGCGCAGCCTGCCCTTGCCCTCTCGCAAACACTCCGGCAAGGCGGCAGCGGCTTCTTGTAGTCCTCTAGGCAAATAGGAGTATACATGCTGCAGAGGAAGAATTTGAGGTCCGGAGAACATTGAATTTCTACGAGAGGCCAAAACTGGTGGACCTCCAAGCCCGCTTCGTCTTGAGTGTCATGGTTGAACTGGTTTGGCATATACGTGTAGTTATATCCGATTCCTTTGCACAAAGGTACAGATATTTCTTGACACGTAATCTCTTTTGCAGTGGTGCCACTCGAGCTTTGCAAAATACCGAGAGCAAGAAGCAGGTAAATTCCCAACAGGTAGCACGCCATCCTTATCCAGATAATAAGGTCTCTCCTCTGTTGACAAAATAACTGCGTTCAAGTCCTCCGCGTCTGCCCGTTTGTCTTGGTATAACTCTGTCCAATTAGATATTGAAAGGCGAATCCATCTCACTGTACTTATTTGGCACGGAGTTGCAACCAATTTGCAAACCGTGTACACGTACAGAGGAGGAGCGGAGAAGAAAAATAACCCTCAGGCGTGCAGTCAAAATGGCTGAGGATATGAGAATGAATCCGAGCACCGGCTATTCTCCTTGTTCTTGGCGTAATCCACGGCACCCAGGAAAACAGCTGCCTTGCCTCACGCTTTAAAGGGGTTCACTTGTTAACTGTCTTTGAAAACGGGTGGAAGTTTTGAAGTTAACTGCTTCTCCCGCTATAATACGCTACCTACATTTGTTGCGTGTATTAACTACGCGTCTTCCCATACAAATCCGTGAGACTGATGGGGCTCTTTGCATATTTATACAGCAAGCGTGGAGTCACACCCCCCGCTCTGGATGGTCTAATCAGTGAACAGCAGGGGCGGAACATTGGGACAAGTCAATCAAGTTTCCTCAAGGTACTCCATTTCGGTCTTTGTCAGCGTTGCCCAGGGACATGTTAAACTAAATAACAGAATCGTCCATCATCAGAAATTGTCCAGAAACAAAGATTTGTTAAAAAAAAAAAAAAAAAAAAAACAGTTGCTTATACAAGCAACACATCATATCACCTCAATCATAGATTTTCTCAGATTTGCAAAAGTCGAAAATCCAAATATGTAAGATTCAGTTCTATCGGAGTCGATAATATTGTTGAGTTATGTGGGATAACGTAAGCTATTAACCAATTACACATTACATATTTGACAGTAACATTAAACATGACGTTTAAAAATGGTTACAATTTACTTTTACTTTATACCATATATCATTTCTTACGTAGAGCCTGTGCCTACTGCAGGTTAATTTGCGTTTGATAGGACTACCAGGGGGTTGTCTTCCACGCCGAATGGGGTGTTTATCTATTTAATTGAGGTGCTGATGTTTCGTTTAGCGCCTCTGCATAGGGCTCACGCAGGGGGCGTAATTACTTGAGTACTCGGAACAAGCACAGCAGTTTGTAAAACGGGCAGTTTGACAAACCTACCTCCACCCCCAACAGTGTCCATGTTAAGGGGAAACACAGATTTTGATTTTCTGACATACCACTGAATATTCAATGTCAACGTTACATCCCAATGAGCCAACTGCTACTTTTGCGTAACTCACGAAAATACTGTACAATGACGTCATTTCTTTCATATATGTTTGTTTTTAAAAGGACATATTTATTTTTTGAAACCATTTCAAATCTTTTGTCCTACTTCTCAGGAGAACCAGCCAAGGACAGACAGGTGTCCAGTCTGAGGCCTGTAATAAAACCAGCAGATAAATATCAGCATGGCTCGTACTGGTCATCTCCGTTACTGGCCCCATATTGATTAACACACAGATAGGCCCGTGCCACAGAGTCCAACTGTCGAATTGTTGAACCCTTCACCCCCAAACTCCCTTAGTCTGTTTTTCAACCCCACCAAACCCTCTAAAGCCTCTCTCCAAAGGAGGGTTGAATTACACATCAGCCCTACATTCCTGTTCTGAGAGCCTAGAAATGGAATTAGTGCATCTGTTCCAAAGTTAATTTTCAAATTAGCATGGACTGTGTATGTGCCAGAGAGAAGGAGGCTATGGAGAATGTGAGGTGGTATGCAGTGGTGTCACTGTCTAATGGCTTTTTCCCCGTTCAAATGAAAGCTTGACTGTTTAAAAAAAGGAACATGCATAGGTCTATATATTGTTTAAACTAAAAGCAGCTGCTCACTGGATCTAACATCAGCAGCTTACCTCATCATTTAGGACTGCAACTGATAATGGTCATTGTAATTAAACAGAGAGTAAACCAATTAGTGGAAATTAATTAAATAAGTGCATAACAAACAAATAAACCAAGTCATTTTGTAATGGAGGGACAAATAGAGTTAGGAGTTTGTTAAGTAGAGCAAACTTCCCTCTGTAATGACCTCCCCACAAAGTAAACTAATGTAACGATACAGAATATCTAATGAACCTATCTGTGAACCATTCAAATTCTGTTTATTGAGAGGGCACACAATGTGATTGGATTTGAATGGTATTATGAGGTGTCACATAATATACGTTTGCCTTTCAATTACGTTTAGTGAGGCTGGTCAGAGGAATACTACCTGTTGTGCCAATTAGTGGTTGTGATAGTATCTTTGCTTTTGTGAATATTTTGTGTCCTGGGCGCACACACACACACACACACACACACACACACACACACACACACACACAAACACACACACACACACACACACACACACACACACACACACACACATACACACACACACACAACAAACACACAACAAACACACACACACACACACACACACACACACACACACACACACACACACACACTGCAAATCTCAAACCAGGATGTCATAGAAAATAGACCAACGAAGTCCACCACACTGGCTCACTGAGTGTGAGAGACAGGTAATGATTCACTCTGAACTCATGCTCTTAATCCTGCTTTTATGCCTCAGGGCGGGGTAACTGACTGACATGGGAGCATGCGAACAAAGACTGCCAGGACAAGTCTGTGAGTACACTGTTTACCCATGGTCAAATATGTAGGTTACACAATTGTTTAACCTCGATGAGCTGTGAGTCGTTGCTTGTCAATGTTTTTTTGTTAACACTCAGTCAGCATTGCCAGATTATCAAAACGATAGACACCCACCATCATGGTAGCTTTTCGAGAGTGGGTAGATAGACAGCCACCATCATGGTAGCTTTGAGAGAGTGGGTAGATAGACAGCCACCATCATGGTAGCTTTGAGAGAGTGGGTAGTCCGTTCCTTCCAGGGCCAGCACCTAAGTCAATTAACAGACTGGTGGCAGAAACGTGTTGTGTTTACGAGTTCATTTGCCATGTTTGTTCTCAACACAAGCTCTTCTTTAGTGGAAGAGGGGGGAGGGCAAGTTCTCAATCCCCTCTTCAACTCAGCCACCCCTCCACCTACTCTCAGTCCATCTGGGTCTGTTTGCTTTGGGCTCGGCCGTTAATCAGTTTCATGTCGGGGGGCTGGGCTGGAGTTCAGACCTACCCCCCTCTCCCACTGGATTGCCTCTGCCAGAGCCTCCCTTGTGGTACCCTGAGGTGACAGAGCACGCACCCCATGAATTACCTCACCTTCGCCTCATTACCTTGACAAACAGGACCGGCCCCTCTACTCAGTGTACTGCTGGGGAGTTACAGGGCAAGGGCATGTAGTGTCTCTACTCAGTGTACTGCTGGGGAGTGACAGGGCAAGGGCATGTAGTGTTGCTTTCTCTCCCTTCCTGTTGCCATTCCACCATCTCGTTCTCTCCCTCACTGGCTCTGTGCCTTATCCATAGCATATCCATAGCATATCCTATGTGGATATGCTATGGATATATATTTGTATTAAGTTATTTAGTGCCAAAAGCCTACCCAATATCTCATTTGACATGTCATGGTCTTAAGTAGCTACTGCACTTAATCTCAAATCTCTCAGACTCTCTGAGAGAGTTCACCATGTAGTCAAGCAAGTGTGTCTGTGAATTAAAGCAGTTTTCTTTTAAGGAAGCTATGTTAGATATTTATTAAGAATTAATAAGATTGGATTACTATAGAATACTATGTGAGTCCGGCGCCCAAAGTTTTTGCCCTGAAGCTGTTGATATTTGATACTACTGACAGCTGTATAATGCTTCTGTTCATGGTGTTTATTAAGCTCTTAGTTTATTATTAAGCTCTCTTAGTTTAGTACAGAGTGATTCTGTCAGTCTTTCCCCAGCTTGATGTGAAGCACTGCTGACTGAGGGGACATCTAATCGACTTACAACAGATGAGGTGACAATTCACCTGATTTTTTAAGCTGAAGCTGAACGTGACTGAACTGTTAGGGCAGACAAAATGGGGTAAAACAAATCTTGTACCCATTTTAATTACTGTTTATGAAACAGCACATAACACAGAGTGGACTGGGTGATCTAGAGCAGTGTTTTCGGGATGTCCAACTTGCCTTTAAAAACATCAGAGTTTAGAGTTAATAGCTTTCTATTTAGACAATAGTTTGGTATTTCTTTCACTAGTTTATTGTTTGTTTCACTGATTAAGTAGTTTTTTTTTTTTTTACTTTTCCTGTTTAGTTTTTGAATTGAAATAAACAAATCTAAAAAGTAAGAGAAAAAAAAAGAAAAAGATTCCCCAAAAAGTGTATTTCTCTTCCAATCATCCACTCGCTTTTCCATGTTCTGCTGACATGAAGGCCAACAGCCAGTTCTCCACCGGAGCTGAGGGACCCATCTCCTCACCCCCGCCTTCACCTGCTCTTCTACACGTGTCAGAGGTCACGGAGATGCCTGAGGTAAACTGAATGAATGACATCTTATTTAGACGCCATGGACTTCAGCATCACTCACAAGTCCATGGGTAACAGCAGCACGGTCTTACAACTCAGGCATTGGTTAACGTCCATTGTATAGTATGGCCATGGCCATGCCCATGCATTGAATCTATATCTCTCTCATCAGATACCCATAGAGAACGTATACATAAATGGGAGCCTGGGATGGTGGAAGACTACATCATGATGTATTCCTGTCATTTTGGATGCTTCAGGCAAGGAGTTGGGCGGGCACCCTCTCTGTCAAGCTCCCTCTCACCCCCCTACCCTGTCTTCTCCGGCGTGCCACCCTGGGCACCTCCGGCGCTCATTAGCAGCAGGATTAAGACATGTTTATTTATATTCTGAGGAAAAAAGAGGAGAAGATTGAGTGGGTAAACAGCAGCTTACTTCTTCATTTCCATTTCAGGCTGATGGAGGCTGACAGGGCGCGTGGGGTGCGTGGCATGGTGGTGATGCCGGTTTGGAGTTTGCGCTGTTTGAAGTCGGACGAGTGAGTAAGCATCTGCAGAGAGGCTGACACTGCTGGGGGCATGTGGACCCATGAAGGAGAATTTGGCTGCCCTCTCCAGGACCTGTGTGTTGACCTGTCACTCAACTGAGGGGGCAGAAGTGATAGATACACGCTTTCTCCTTCTTCTCCCTTCTCTCTTTTTCTCTCTTTCTCGCTGCTCCTGTGAGCTTCAACATTTCTTAACATTTGTTTATAAAATTTCTCACCTGCGTTAGTGAAACCCCTAAAGACTCATATCTCTCCCTCAAAACTACATAGCTAGATGGTTTTTTTTTTCATGAAAAGATTCCTTTATGGCCTTGGATGTAGATCTACACGTTTACCACCACACCCGGCCTCTCCTTTGACAGCTCTTATTTTGACATAGCTTTATGCTAATGATATGTAGCATTGAGACTGTCATTGGTTCACTGCATTCTTTAATACCCCATACCCCAATACCCATTCTTTAACATTCTTCATTACGCCCCCTTCCCCACACACACACCTCCATGTATAAAGACTGGCAGGCTTGTGGATGATTCTTGACACCAGATGAATTATACATACTGCACACTGGATAATGAATGGCACGTTTAGCTTCATTACTTGGATATTCAACGTAATTGTGTTGCAAACTTAATACTGCAGGGGATTTGTGAACTGCCAGACTGTGATGAATCAATCTACCACTTAGTCTACTGGGACAGAGGAACTGCAGTGGTCTGACAAATGAAATGGTTTTGGTTTAGTTACCGCCAGTGATTTTAGAATGACTACAACCACAAGAAAGCCATAGGCTCAGTGTACCTACGATTATTTGCGCACAGAGAGGGAGAGAGCGAGAGAGAGAGAGCAGCCCACACCTCCACAGTTTTATGGCCTCTGAAGGCTGTTACTGACCTTTGCTCCAGAGCACAGAAACATACACCTTGACTTTGGACAACATCATGCCAGTCCAAAGGTGTGCAGTATTGTGATGTCATAAAGTCTTGAAGGCTAACTACATGATCCTGATTTCACAGAACAAGGAATATCTGAAATGTAGTACACATTATGCCAAGCTGAAGTGTTGTCTTTTAATTATATTATTTCTCATTTACATACCTGCTTCAGAAGCATTCAGATATTATACAGCATCAGTAAAAGCCCTTTTTATATCTTAAAGATACGTCATAGAAGAGTCATATTATTTGACGTTTTTTTTGTTAGAGCAAATATGTGTAAATCTGTGTGATGACTGTATTTGTTTGAGTGGGCCAGGGTGTGTTTGTGTATGTGCCATGAAATGTAGGTTGATGTGTGATTGTGTGTGTCAGTCGCTATGTATGAGTGGTTAGTGTACATGTTGTTTAGACTTGAAGTGCTATGTTGACTTTGTGTTTTTTTGCTGTAGTTTTTTTTTTCCTCTGTGTAACTTCAAGTATAGGATATATATATTTAAAGTGATTAAACATTTATGTTCTTAATATTTAGAATTTAAATATCTATAGTGTACTAAAGTGTCACTCCGTCTTATTCATGCATAATTCTATCCAGTGATGTGTCTTTGTTGATGAAAGCAGTGGAGGGATCAATGTTGTTGAGTGTGTTCTCTCGCTTTTTAAATTGTCAAATGAATGAAGGAATAATAAGGCTCAGGTTCTACAACAGCTTCAGTGGATGAAAGCCAGCCCCATGACAGACCTCTCTCCTACTCTCATTTGGCAAATGATAATTGGACCAATTGAATTTGCATAACGGCATGGGGCGTTGCATGTTTGCACACTGTGTGGCATTAGCAAAATGAGATTGGGTTGGCGGGGGCTGTGTGGGGCTCTTTGTTTTATTGGGGGTTGATTGCATCAGTCAAAGTGAGGCCATGTAATAAAGGGATTCATTCTCAGCGCATGGCAGATCTTATCTGGCCCAAGGAGCTAAGACTTTATCTGCAAACACCAATAGATGGCTATCTTCATTCACAGGTGATTTGCTGGGGTAGTGCACTGCCTAATCTACAGGAGACATTACAAGGTGCTTGTCCTGTGCTGACATGGGGAACCTCGTGTCAATCATTCATCAAATCAATTGGTTGAACGTTCTGAACACAATAGAAATATTGAGAATGGAACAGTGACTGGTGTATTTCTACTCATAAAACTAGTGAAGTTGAAGTTAAATGTGTCATTTTACTGAGTGTATCTAGCAGGAACCTATTTGTCCCACCTCCCCAAATGTAGAGTGTTTGGTAAGTGTTGTCATCATGTCATCTACAATTGTAGGTGCCGATTACAGTATCATTAATCAAGCCTAAAAAAATATCTTTTTAACAGAGTGATACTGTATAATCACATGCACTGCCAAAATAAATACATAAGGGGATTTTTGTAATGCTGTCCAAGCTTGCAATTTATATGCCACTTTAAAATTAGATACACACTCTGCCAGGATCAACCCAGTGCTAGAATATTTGTGGTTATGCAAACACAACCCCTCTACATAGTTTTAAAATCCAAGTTGTGTTTGATTGTGTAAAAACAGAAGTTTTCTCCTTTCAAACATATAAAGGGTTACTTTAACACAACATATTTGCACACAGTATATATTATCACTTCAGACACTACAGACTTGTGTAAGTATTTCTATTTGACTAATATCTACACAAAGGGCCAAAGTGAGTGTGGGCAGCATTAACTCCAATCTCCCCTGCTGGTGGTGTACTGTGAGATGTGGAGACTGCTGGTGGTGTACTGTGAGATGTGGAGACTGCTGGTGGTGTACTGTGAGATGTGGGGCCTGCTGGTGGTGTACTGTGAGATGTGGAGACTGCTGGTGGTGTACTGTGAGATGTGGAGACTGCTGGTGGTGTACTGTGAGATGTGGAGACTGCTGGTGGTGTACTGTGAGATGTGGAGACTGCTGGTGGTGTACTGTGAGATGTGGAGACTGCTGGTGGTGTACTGTGAGATGTGGAGACTGCTGGTGGTGTACTGTGAGATGTGGAGACTGCTGGTGGTGTACTGTGAGATGTGGGGCCTGCTGGTGGTGTACTGTGAGATGTGGGGCCTGCTGGTGGTGTACTGTGAGATGTGGAGACTGCTGGTGGTGTACTGTGAGATGTGGAGACTGCTGGTGGTGTACTGTGAGATGTGGAGACTGCTGGTGCTGGTGGTGTACTGTGAGATGTGGAGACTGCTGGTGGTGTACTGTGAGATGTGGGGCCTGCTGGTGGTGTGCTCTGAGTGGAGCCACCCCTCTCATTGGATTTGCATCTCGTCATTTCCTCTGAGCTATGCAAAGGTACAAAGGTAAAGCTACACACCCAAACCACAAATGTGCTTTCTGTCTCTCTCTCCTTCTCTCCCCCCCCCCCCTCTCTTCCACACATAACCACTACCCGTGCAGGGGTTGAAGCGTAGAACCAAACCAAAAAAGTTATGGGCAGGGTTATACGCAGGTCTGAAGTGACTGACATGGGATTGATTGGAACACAACAGGCACTTCTAAAAAGACCCGACCATGTCTTTCTCTCTTTCTCTCTCACTCTTTCTCGCTCTCTGTAACCTGATGATGGGACAAATCCGGAGAGGAATGGCTTGAGGCGGAGGGAGGCTTGTGCAGGAGAGGGTCAGTGAGGAACAAAGGCCATTCAGGTAGAGAGGCACTCACAGAGACTAGAGAGGCTGATAAGAGAGGCCAGAAGCCTAATGTACAAGCACTCACATTGTTACCGCACGTTAGACAGACCTGAATGCTGTTTTTTTTTTTTTTGTAGAAGGAGTAGGAAGTGATTGGCAGGTGAGTAAACATGCTAAAACCCAGAATGGACATTCCAGAAATGACTCCTGGTGTTTAAAATGAACATTCCCCACACAAGGGTGGCCAAGTCTGTTGTGTCTCAGAGTGAACTATGTATAACAGTGCTGCCTTAGACAAGGAAAAAGTTCATTACATTCCCTCTACCATTTGGTGAAAGGAAGTAGTGAGAAGGCTGTGAGAAAGTTTGACCTGCTATGTTTGAACCTCCATTTGTTGGCAGTTTGTGCGGTTGTATCCGGACAATATATCATTTTCAGCCCTCACTGAAGGCGGTAACTGGAGATACACAAATACAATGAAAAATGGGACTTCTTTCCGGAAGTTACTTCTGTCACCGAATGCAATTGTATCTCAAACAGTTACAGTGACCTCATAGATATCCAGTATCATGGGAATTGTTTTGTCAAACAGAAACATGACTTTCCATGTAACCCCACCATATCTTTCTGTTCTATTCTGTTTCATTCCCTTTGTCCTTCAGTTTCAGACGGTTAGTCTATGTGACTCACCAATTACTACTAAACTTACTAAAGTGAACATTACTTACCACAAGGATTCGATTTAGTGAATCATTTTTCAGCAATGATGTTTTAGAGTATGAAGGTTTTAGGTATGAAACAAACAACAACTTTGTTTTCATCATACAAGCTCTGGTACAGCCGTGAATTTAACTTATGTTTAGAAGTCGATACCTGCTATTAGTCAGACTCAAGGACACATAATATTAAGCTAGTAGAGACCTGGGAGGAGGCATATTAAACTACTCTCTCTTATTCTTACTTTTTCTCCAATCAATATTTACACCTGTGATGTCTAAAATAAATGAGCAGAATGACATAGACAATATATACCCGCAATGCTATGAAATGGAGGGTAATCCATGTCTGTTTGTGGATTCTCTTTCAGTCATCCCTGAAGCTTGAGTGTCTCCTTTTTTGGCCTCTCCTAGCTACAAGCAACAACACACCGTTCCCTTGGTGATCCTTTTTGCCAGGGCAGCCGAGCTCTCTCTCTCTCTCTCTCTCTCTCTCTCTCTCTCTCTCTCAGCGTATCACCTATTCTTCTCGTTCACCTGCAGCCACTTCATGCTCTCTCACACACTTTGCGTGTGTGTGTCTGTGTGTGTCTGTGTGTGTGTGTGTGTGTCTGTGTCTGTGTGTGTGTGTGTGTGTGTGTGTGTGTGTGTGTATGTGTGTGTGTGTGGGTGTTTGTGTGTGTGTGTGTGTGCCAATGCGAGGCTGATGAGGTTTAGGAGCTGATGGTATAATAGTGCCATATGTTTTATTAATACTGTAAGCACTTTGTTTATCTGTTGTGTATTTTATACATTTTACAAAAACACGTTTCTGTGTTTCTGACATTTTCTGTTTGAATTCTCAATTTTTTTTGTAACCGTGTTCACATCATTAGGTGGACACCTCTCATTGGAAGCAAACACATTATGAGGGATGTAATTGGCCACCAATTTCAGCCAGCCCTCCTCCATTCTCCTCTCCTCTCCTCCATTCTGTGCTCACGCTGGCGCTCCCTCTCCTTTGCTCCAGTCCTCTGTGGAGGTCTCAGTCTTATATCACAAATGTCATTCTTCTCTCCTTTGTATCTGGAGGCCTTTTACTATTGAATGCAGCTTTCTAGATTCCTCTCCCTTCTCCTCACCACCCCACCCCTTTCTGTCTGTCTGTCTCTCTCTCTCTCCCTCATACACACACACACACACACACACACACACACACACACACACATACACACACAAACACACACACACACACACACACACACACACACACACACACACACACACACACACACACACACACACACACACACACACACACACACACACACACACAATCACTCACTCACTCACTCTAGTGCCCAATTATGAAGCAGCCTCAAATAAATACATTTATTTTACAAGAGGAAAAAACCCTACATACCCTTTTTGACAATAGACAGAATTCTATTCTCAGCCACTGCTCAGTGAGTGTGGGCACTTAGGGATGGAGGGATAGAGATTTTCTGGGTGCTGCAATTGTGTCTCATTATTCTTACAGTAAAGCAGGGGAGCTATACAGGCTATGCAATTAGCAGGCTGAGCTTTGAATAGGCCAGTTAATCAGATGACAAAGACTGGGGCTCAGCCCCCATTAGGCCCAAAGGAAGTAAGGCCATTGTCAGGGACACGAGGAATGCTTGCCGAGATGCCTTCATTTAGGACAAATTGGGCTGAGGTATAAAAAAGAGGCCTTTCTTTGCCTTTCTTCCCTCCTTTTTACTAACTTCCTGCTACTCGGGCATTTCAAAAAACAACAGTTTGGGAAAAAGCCAGAGGCTCCCACTTAAGTTGACATGGCACGGAATAAAATGATAAAAGAATTGAAGGCCGAATTATGCTCTGTTTTAGACGTAACGCCTAAGCACGTAATTTACACAAGGAACTTGTTTTAGACAAGTTTTGATTTAAGGTTCGTTTTAGACGCAGAGCGTGTTGCAAGGCTTGTGTTGCGTGTTGCAAAGCAAATTGACGCCAGAACTGTAGATTTATTTTGAGTTAAGTAAGCCTATTTATTGCAGCAGGACAAAGGAAAAAAACTTACCGGAGCATGAAAGTGTAGTGGGCGAAAGGCTTGATGTTATGAATACATGTGTTACACAAAATACAAATGTTGGCAATTCAGTACCAGTGGCGAAAAAGACATGACGCAAAAGTTCGTTTATTGACATCTTTTAATGACTGCGACAGGCTTTAAAACGATGTGTTTATGAGTTACATTATTTAAGATGAGGTGGTAAACGGTGAGAGAATCTCATCATGTTGTCAATGCTTGTAACTACAATGGTGCTGGCCATCAGTTAAGCCCACGTTAATGTTAACTTTTGTATATGAGCAGACCGGGCTCATTCTATCAAAATCGCGGGTGCAATTGATTGATTCACGTCAATATGAACTCAATGAATGATACCACCATGACTCACAAGTGGCGGAAAATGAATATGAAAGTACCTATTTGTTCGTGAATAACCACATTCTCTCCAAACAATCGCGGGTGAGAATGGGATATTCTCTCCATAAATTCGCGGTAATTTAAGCATTCTATAAGTGTTTAAAGAGGATTTGTAAAGGAGTTCATGTCTTTGGACCTCTTCTGTTATGTTTGTTCCTAATCCATAAGAAAAGGCTTGTGAGACGGTCTGCAGGGTATTCATGATTTTAAAAAATGTCTGGGTCTAAAAAAGGCTGTAGTATGCTATTAACCCGGAAACGTGAGACTCTGTGAAAGGTTGTGGTAGCCGGCCAATCACAGCCTTTGCGAGCTGTGTAGGGCCGTAGTGTTTTAGTCGCATAGTCAGGAATTTTGGGCGACGCACTTAAGCACGTAAGGGGGGATATTTTACCCCGCAAGGGGGGGTTATGTATCTTACGTGCTTACGCGTTACGTCTAAAACAGAGCATAATTCGGCCTTAAGGGTTTGTTGTAGGTTTCATTTAGGGCGTTTGGTGCACTAAATGCGCCTATTTAAGTTTAATCTTTGAAAATGATCACCATTTCACGGCAACAATTATTTTATGCAATTGCTTAATGATATTCATTGAAACCAGTTGCAATTATAGGAAAGCATAGTATGGCATAGCACTGTTCTCAGACTAAGCAATGACAGAGCCTGTTGGTGACTAGATATGTGTGGGGAAGGGGGGGGGGGGGGGGGGGGGGCATCTAGTCCACAACTAAAAACTGCACACTTAGGAATCTAGAAGACCTTTAACACCTTGGAGAGGGTTATAAAAGAAGAGGAGAGCTCATATGCCCCTTCCACTCTCACCTATCTCTTCTGTCTCTTTGTTGTCCTCTTCTACCCAAAGCTTCATCTTTCATCTCTACTTATTACTATGGCAGCCATCTTGTAGAGGAGAAAAAAATAGTTTTTCTGGTCATTAGAATTAAGCATTGGATTATTGATATGTAATTTTCCTGACTTTTTCACTGTGCGAATGAGAAACACTTCCCCAGGCTTCAGTTTAGCGTAATGGCAGTTTATTAAGTGTATGTTGTTTTTGGATAATTGTTGTGGATTATTTGTTTATTTGTTTGACATATAGTTTCTATTTCTTAATCATACTTATTGATAAACAGAGTACAAGGAAGTTCTGTGCACAATCACTTTCATGGTATCGCTTCCTTCTGAATATCCGTTTACTGTTTAATTGTCGCTCCTATTTCAAAGGTACTTGCTAGTAATTTATTCTGCTGTGATTGATTGATTTCATAGGCTCTTTATTATCCAGTGCATTGCTCCTTTCCCTATTCTTAGTTTTAGTATATCAAGGACTTGGATGCCTTATTATCAAATCAATTAACAGGTTCATAAATAAAATGATAAGCAAGCAAACTCAACTTGTAACTTGTGTTATAATCTCTTTATACATCATTACTGTGTTTTCCCTATGGATGAAGTATTACCCATTTTTAACACCCTCGTCCCCATGACTTTGATAAGAACTTTTATTATCTCAAACACAGGTAATATAATTTTAAACAGCGGAAAATAATTTTGGCCTTAAACTAGAAAAATAACTGACTAAAAGTCAAACAAAAGTTAAGTTGCCACAAATAAAAGCTTGCTAGCATGCTAACTGCTGTATTGTAGCAATATTGTTGACAGTGTTGTGCTGTGAAAGATTTACATGGGGTGCTCCGCTCATACCATAGAACTACAAAGTGCATAACCTGGAGGACTAGTGGGAATGGGAGGTGTGTGTTTGTCTTTCCTTTACATGACCATATACCATCCAGATGAATTTGAAGAAGATAACAAAACTAGTTGTGCTCAAAAGCATGCCTCAAAAAGAAGCACATTTTTTGCAAAGTGTTTTTAGATAAGCAGTTGTTAATTGAACATAGCCAAGCATGCAACTGTTAAATATTTTGGAACTTAATGCATGTATGACCACACTAACAATGTTAACAATGGATAATGGTGGATCCTCCCAAACGTTGAGTCTCTGACAATATGGACCACCTCGTTTCGGGGTCTCGTGCTATTTCTCTGACAATGACAACTAATGAGTTTTCCATTGCTCAGCTCTGTATGCCTCATTAGACAGAGGCAACGCTAAGCTAACTGACAGACCACTAATCTCACACTTCTGGAAACTTCCATTCTGCCTCTAAAATGGAGGCAACAGTGTCGTAGTATACTGTTATCTGACAAACTCTGTTAACAGACTGGTGTTATAACAGTCTATAAGAGTTCAGAGAATATCTGAAACAAACGTCACACTGAAAATAGCAAAGATTGGAACTGAGCTCATACAGACTTTACTAGACAATACTTGCTATAACTCTCATAGGAAACGTTATCTTAATGTCATAAAAGTAAAAAGACTAAATGGTCATTATTGCCCAAGCATTGGTTTGTCACACCCAAAAACGTACAGAGGAAACAGACGTGTATTGCGGTCTATTAACTGATGAAGTGATGAACAGAACTTTGTGTATTTAGTTTAAGAAGGAAGACATTCTATTAACTAATCCTCCTCTGGTTCCTAGCCAATTTGCAGGTGCTAATGATTATTTGGCCTACAAAATACACAAGTGATTACTCTGAGTACCCCCCCCCCCCCCCCCCCCCCTTGCCTTGTGAAACCATGCCATTGTCTTGCTAATGGAAACTTGCTGTGAGCACACTGACTGTGGCATTTTCTCTTACTCTGGACAATCCGTTCCAATTCAACTGAGCAAACAGCATTCTCCCAGCCAGGGCCCAGCTTTGTGTAAGCCACCTGGTTTGAGCATTGAGGAGGGATGTGTGCGTGGGGCCCTCTTGCCTGCGCCAGTGGACATGTCTCTCATCACCTATTGCTCTATCTTTTTTTATCTTTTTACTTTTTCCATTTACTTACTCATTTCTTGCGTGTTCAAATTTGTTTTCCTTTGCTTTTCTTTTCTCAGCGTTCATTTGAACAGCATTCACTCCATAGTGAGGAGAAGTTAAATGGCATATCTCTCCCTCCAGCTTCTGTGTGAGTCCTCTAATCGTTTCTGATGAACAAACTCACAGTGACAGCAACACATACCAATACACATAGACATGTTCATGCACAGAATCGTGAACACACTAACACACATACAAGGAATCACACAGCCTCTTTGTGCCTTGAGGTAAGTTGATATCAACTCCATGTGGTTATCAGGAGATACTACTCTAGCATGGGAACATACCTGTGGTGTGAGGAGGTTGTGATAACTGAAATGGGCATTGGTTGACCAAGATGATGTACACACTTGTATATGGACTGTATGTTCCAGGTAGGTGAATCAGTATCAGTGAATTTCACTCATTTTAATACTGGCAGTACAGTCATGAGGATATGTAGATGCACAGTTTACTTGGGCAACCTTGCCTATGACTACAACAACTCATAACTCACGGTCCCCATTACATGTCACACTGATCACCAACCAGTGACTGTGTCTATCATGGAGACACTAACTCAGCAGGGGAGCGAGTCTAAGCAGCCATTCAGCGTCTGTACCAGTGCTGTCAGGCAGGCAATTACGCGGAGTAGTTTGTGTGACCATGTGTGTGTGTGTGTGTGTGTGTGTGTGCACGTGTGTGTGTGTGTGTGTGTGTATGTATGTGTGTATTTTAAATGACCTAACCAGTGACTGTGTATATGCCTATAAACGTACAGTGTTTGGGCAATTGGAGAGAACTATTTCTGTGGCCTAATGTTAAGTAAAATGACTGCACAATAAAGAATAATAACACAACCAGTCATACATTAATTATATTAATAATAATACTGTGTCTGTTCAGGGCCATTTATAAGGTAGAACATTTACAATGAGCACCTGCTAAAGTGTCAGTAGGTATGTTTTCACAGAAAGCTAGTTTTGACCATGTTGACTGTGCATGGTCATATAAAGGTGGATATAGACAGGGTGCGATTTGCCGGGGGGGATGGGGAGGATCTGGTTTTTACATCCCCACCTCAGCTGGATGAATTTCATACATGGGGGGGATAACCCTCAATTATTAAAAAAACAATGAAAAAACAGACAGGTTGTGACAGCGTTTTCTTACACTTGCTTACATCGCTGGCACTAACGTTTACCTTACCCGAACTGTCGGCATTCTCAGAATTCGCTGGCTTTGCTATTTCCGTGTACAGGCTACTGTACAATGAATATGGAAATATTTGTTCACTGAATTAGCGAGTTCTGTCCAAAACAGTTGCGTTTCAGTTTCAAAGTTTCAGTTTCGGTTTCAGTATTTCAACGTGAATGAGAGGGAGCACAAGAACTGAGCGTCTAGCAGCGATTATCATATCATGATAGACATATGCATGTATATGAAGAGAATTAGGCCTATGTATTGCTTGTTTTTTTTTCATGATAAAAAAAAAAAAAAAAAAACATCCCCCCCTCTGGTTTTTGGACAAATCGCACCCTGTATATAGATACACTTTCTTTCCCAACAGCTGCCCAGGCAGATGTACTAGTTCAAACACAAACACCTAAAAGCCCAGGCAGATGTTCTAGTTCAAACACAAAACCCTAGAGAAATTTAGAAAGCAACTCGAACAGCAGCAGGATGCTGCCAACTCTACTGAAAAAAAAAAAAAACGTTAGCAAGCTAACAAAATGTTCTCAGTGCTGCTGGTGTTAGCAAGTTAGCTATCTAGTTTTAGATGAAATACCTTACTGCCTCTTTAACACTGGCCAACTGGCCAATGAAAGGCCACATGGCAGGCATCTGCGTCAAAATAAACTGCTTGTTTTCACTGACATGATGTGATTATAGGGGTCATCATGGAAAGGATCCCTACAGAGATAGACCTGTGTTTGTTTTTCTCAATAACTTTTAAGAAGTATTAAGCCACCTTGCCACTTTGAATTACCATGAACAAAACATCCGCTGAAATATTAATACTATTTATAATATTAATCATATAATATTATTATTCATATTATTATTAAATTTATAATATTAATAATATAAATAGTTATTAATCCACATTGGTGGTGGTATCTTTGTTTTTTTTAATTGTACAGCAGATGAGCAGTAATATGTTTGGATGGTTCTGTTTTCTGCTCGCCCTGGAACATAAATAATCTTACCCATTAAACAGGTCAGGTATTTCACAAATGCTTTTGTCCAAAGTGACTTAGAAAAGCATTCTGCTTTGGCTGGGAATCGAACCAGGTCTTCTGCTCAGAAGTGCCGCTATCCACTGTGCCATCACAGTTTGTAATGATGTGATATGTCACAACCTGTAAAACCTCTGATAGCAGCCAGATACGGAAACTTCATGCCGTAGTTGAAATTAAATATTATTCACTTCACGCTCTTTAATCTTTCATTTTAAGTTTGGGAAAATCTCTGACAACCAGCCCGATCTGTAAATGTAATGTTGTGGTTGAGATAAAAGATAATAGCGCAAAGCTACCTAGTGTACATCTTGCAGAGTAGGTGAGGTCACAATACACAAATGTTCTACCATTCATTTCAATGGGTGAAAAGAGGGCTGAAAAAACGACAATAACAAAAGGATGACAAGAGCACTGCACGGGGTCAGGTTGGATGTTTCAGGGCTGCAGTGGTTTCGATATCTCAAATGTGCCAAAATATAGGTGGAATAAAGAAAATTTAAATAAAGTTAATGTCAGCTTTACTTAGTCTTCTTGTCTGTCTTGAGAGGGACAGGGATGGAGCGAGGAGTGACTGCAGGTTGGGAAAAAAGGTTGGGAAGCTTTTTGGGATTGCTCCTTTCCTTGCTTTTATGGTATTGGCTTCATCATAGCTCACACCACTTTGCTATAATGTGCACCGACAAAATTCACATATTTCCCCCAGTAGCCTTTGCACATATCAATACCAAAAAAGAGACTTTGTGTTTTGTGGCAAGCACTGGCAAGTTGGCAAAGTTTGAGGGTATGCCACGCCCACACCTTCCGACTAATGAGAAAATCTTCTATAACTTTTAGTCGCCCATGGCTGAAGAGTAACCTGACCACATTTCAAGGCAATACCATTGAATTTGTCGGAGATCAGATGCGAGGTGTGCAAACGCCGTGCAAAACGCATCTTCCACTCAAAATGGCCGACTTCCTGTGGACCTGCCACCATGGCGTCATAGACTTTTTGGTGCGTCCAAGCATGATGAAGACGTGTACTGAATTCCGTCAAGCTACGCCAAAATAACCCCAATGCGCAGGATTTTTGCAATGTTCTAGGGGGCGCTACAGAGCCATTTTGCTCCATCCATGGACAAAAACTCTACCGAAGATGGACGGTTACAGGCTTGATGTCCCTGGCAAATTTGGTAATTTTTCGAGCACTTTGACATACATGCGATTGAGTTATAAGAGACTTTGTGTTTTGTGGCAAGCACTAACAAGTTGGCAAAGTTTGAGGGTCTGCCACGCCCACACCTTCCGACTAATGAGAAAATCTTATATAACATGGCTGAAGAGTAGCCTGACCACATTTCAAGGCGTTACCATTAAATCTGTTGGAGGAGTTCGATCAGATGCGAGGTGTGCAAACGCCGTCAAAACGCATCTTCCACTCAAAATGGCCGACTTCCTGTGGACCTGCCACCATGGCATCAAGAGACTTTTTGGTGCGTCCAAGCGGTTACAGGCTTGATGTCCCTGGCAAATTTGGTAATTTTTTGAGCACTTTGACATATATGCGATTAAAACACCTCAGTTTTGCTTTTTAATTTTTAACTAGGTGGCGCTATACATGTAATGACTGGTTATGGTATGGGTTGACATGCCCCCTTAACACAAACATACAAGAACATTTTGGCCCTCCTAGGCCCTACGGTTCTCGGGATATTCGAAGAAAACTGTGTCGCGCCACCTACAGGCCAGTTGGTGTATAACCATATAAATACATTTATTGCATGCCCCCCCCCCCCCCCCCCCCCCCACCGTGAACGGAATTCCACGAAACTTAACGTGCAATCAGAAGGTATCATAATGATCCCACACCTCCGATTTCGTGCAGTTCTGACCTTGTCAACTTACAATTAAAATGTTTTACAACACTCCATTTTTGCTTTTTCATTTGTAACTAGGTGGCGCTATACATGAAATAAGTGGTAGTGGAATGGTTGACGTGGCCCCTTAAGACCAACATACAAAGCCCTACGGTTTTCGACTTATTCACAGAAAATCAATGCAGTTTTGCGAATGCAACTGTATTGGACAGAAGTCAGATGTAGGTTGTTAGTCACAAAAGATTGTCTTTCAGTCTCGTATGATCTCTTAGTAAATTAGTTAAATTAAAAAGTGTTACTTTCATCCCAGATTATACTCTGTTAAGGTCAAGTTTGAGATTATTTCTGTCTTTTGATTTTGATTTTATCAGTCAAACTAGGTTTGATTATTCAACATTACGGATTTAGCAGGTTTTCTGTTCTAAACTCCAAAGTTGGTTCAAGGTAGTTGCTACGGGATGGTAGTAGGTTTTGCTGAGGGTAAACCTACATTTAATCTTCGATTATCAATTTTGGCAACATTTATGAGCCCAACATCACTGGATATCGGTACCCATTGGCTGACCCATCTTGCTAATTAACAAATATATTTCATTGGTGGGCACCATTCAGTTGTGGGCACACAGAAGAAGAAACTACATAAGGCATCTACTTAAGTGTCTTTGAGCTTTGTTCATTTACATCAATTTCATATGGCTTATTGAGTGTTTTAAAAATGCCCATTCAAAAATGACTAACCTAAACAACACTTTTTAAGCATTAGAATTGTTTTTGGTACCTCATAAAGTTTCAAGTCTGTAAATTCAATTTCAGTGTTTTATGTAATATATACTGTATTTGCAGATATCTTGCCAACCACCTTCCTTGAAACTATATTTTATTTGTGCAAACTGACAGTACCTCATATGACAGTTGAATATGAGGGAAGCATAACACATCAATAAACTGCTATATTTTATTTTCATTCTTATTGCCATTTCCAAGTGAGTAGACCTGCTGTCAATCTAGGGTCCTAGGACCATGGTGCTTTTAGGCCCTATGACCTTGTGTGAGCTGGATGACAGGCTGCCTCTGGTTTTTGGGGAATACAGCTGAAGCACTAAAGCTGTTGTGTATGTGTAGCAGTACGGATTTAAGCTGAGGTCACTGCGCCGTCTGTTAACTTCTCCCCCTCTGTCCCAGCTAGCAAAAAGTCCGTGGCCCGAAAGCGGCGCTATTCCGCCAGTGACACTCGGCCGAGACTCGGGGTGAATCGCGGTCCGATTCAGGGCCGAGCCTCTGGCGCGAATGCGGCCCGAGTATGGATAACCGGATGCTAGGGAATCGGCCTGAATTTAACTAAATACTGTACATTATAAAATTAACAACTTCATATTTCATTTTTTTTAATATGGGCTTCAAATCTGAACTCTTCAAATACAATGGTCAGTATAATCTGTTTGTTAAAAAAAATCATGACAATCATGAATCTCTGCATCAAACATTTCAATATTCAATATTTTTATATTTGTCAATATTTGTCAAGAGGCAGTAACTACAGAGTTCAGATTCAAAACCCTCTCAGTCCATTTGCAGCGACTTTAACGAAATACTATACATTTATATAATTAACAACTTCATTTTTGATTTTTTTTGGGGGGGAATATGGACTTCAAGGGTTTCACATCTGAACTCTTCAAATACAATGGTCAGTATAATCTGTTTGCTAAAGAAAACAAAACATAAAGGTCAGTGACGATTTCCCCTCCGACCTCCATCCCGATCAGAGGCCAGTTAGAGCCAGCGGGTGATCAATCGCTCAATGTCCTTGTCCGTAGCGTCTTTAGTTGGTGTGTGTGTGTGTGTGTTTTATTGTTGAAGGGCTTGTGGAAGTGACTGAAGCGGTGAACTCTGACGATTTCCCCTCCGACTCCGACCTCCATCCCGATCAGAGGCCAGTTGGAGCCAGCGGGTGATCAATCGCTCAATGTCCTTGTCCGTAGCGTCTTTAGTCATAACATTTCTTCTTACAGCATCTGAGCACAAACAAACAAGAAGCAAAAGAGAGTGCTACATGACAATTCATGCTGATGAATTATGCACTCCAATGTCTGCAATAATTAAAGTAACTTAGTAGCTATAGCTTACCTATTACCACACACTTCAATGTCGTGCTTTTGAAGGCTGTTTTTTCATTTGCACCGCTCCAGCTCGACCTCGACATTCACAGGCAGCTCAAACTAAATGCATGAGATGCAGTCAATGAGCACGAGTGAAAAACTGAAAGAGAACATAACCTGGCCGCATTGGAGCATAGTTGCTACTGTGAACAACGTCAAACCGAGCCTACGTGTCTGACAATGCCTTGATAAAATTTGAATTAGCATAACACCAGCCAGAGCGTGCAAACAAAAAATCAAATCGGCATGTCCATGAAAAGTTAATAAAATATGATATGAAACAGCTAACGCTGCTAATCGTTTCAAACTGCAGCAACACAACTCTCGCTAGCTAGTGTTCTTTAAGCAACATAGCTGTTAGCCCTCATTTAGCCTGACGTTAATCGAGGGCAATTTATGCTCAGAAAACAAAATGCTGTAAATGTAACTTGCAATTATTCACCTGACAGTTAAATGTACTCCTACATCTGTGCAGAAAAGTGGCGGTCTCTAGTCAACTGGGCTATGCTACATGCTAGCTAGTTTGCAAAGTTGGCTTTAGAATCTCTGGTTGAGGCGAGGCCCTAGGTAAGATAAGAGGCGGCATGGCTAGCCGGCGGTTGCCCACAGTACATTATGCTTCGAAACCCCATTTATGTGTTATAATAGCTAGACGCTGTTAAGTCCTTTATATGCTGTGTAGAAACAAGTCAACATCTACTATCTGAATCAACTTCAGTTTAAGTTAGGCTACAGCGCAACAAACTTGGGCTAAGCTGTTCGTTTTCCCAACTTGCAGTAGATCAAAAATAACGTTCGACTGCGTAGGGATAATAACCTGATTGCAACGTTTAATGTCCTTGGCCAACAATAGTTCAAGTTCAAGTTTTTTTTTTACATAGCACATTTCATATGTTATACATAGAATAGACTTAAACTAGATAGCAGCATAATAAAACATGTCTTACCTTTGGGAGAGCTTGCATCTAATGGCGGCAATCCATCCATGCCGCGAAATGCCGTTAGAGGAAATGTAACTATTTGATTAAAACAACGATCTCCACATGAGTAAAATGTACTAATTTTCTGTATCGTGAAATTCAATTAAATACTACTGAGTGATTCAAAGCTAATTTTATTCACGCAAAACTGAGTAAAATGCAATTAATAAATTATTATAAATTGTTGAATTCCACTCAATATGATTCCAAACGGCACATACCCGTTGAAATCGGCTTCATGTCGGCAAACCGTATCTGAGCCGAGCCCCGCTACACCCCTCATCCACCCAACCCCCCACCTCGATTCCCCCGCTCCCGCTGCGCACTACAGTAGGCAAAAATGACTCGGCCCAATTGCGGTTGCCAAGACTCAGCCGATTCCGCAACTTAACCGACGGTGCCGCATGTTTTACGGATGCGGCCCGATTCTCCTTGCTAGCTGGGGTCTAATTTGCCAGTAATTAGGTGGCACTCTTGTCAGTCTCTACAGCCCCTATAAATTAACATCGAGGTGCCAACTGGGCACGCGTCATACTCCACGGTACCTGTTTGCGTCAAGCACAGGTCCACCGGTTTGTGGTAGGTATGATCATGTCTGGTTGGGTCCCCATTCCCAGCCTTGCACTGCCCCGGTTTCACTCACGGGGTTGAATTGTGCGTTATTTGTGATCTACATACAGGTATGTATTGGTCCTTGCTCTTCACAGACGGTTGTAGTGATTAGCTAGCTACTCACCCATACTCTTTAAACTCCTATTTAGCCAGCGGACGCATAGTCGCCGCTGCCTGCGTCATCCTGTGTTCCGCACCTTTAGATGTTCGGTAGGTTATCCTGCTGTTCCCTTTTTAATATGTATTACTAGTGATTCTCTCCCATAGGAATTGGCCTGGGTGGTTTGACGCCGCTGCTGTTTTGCTGGGAGTGTTCTGCTGCTAGCTAGCTTTGCTTGTTGCCAGTGGCGATTTTAGCCTGAAATTTCTGGTGGGGCAAATTTGTTTGACGTCATGTCATCGTCTTAATAATAGAGGTATCTGATTATTATAAGCAGTAGGCCTATATAGACCAGTAAGATAAACTATGGGCTACATTGTGAGTGCCAGCAGGGAGCAGAAATCCTATTTCAAATACATTTCAAATGCTTTAGCGCTCAGCGCGACACAAAGATGTTGCCTATAATACGGCATTAAAGTAAAATGATTGCAACAAATTAAAAAGATTAAACAGACACATAGCTCAAATAACTTGCATCATTTATTAAGCTTGTGGCACACGTGTGGCATACAATATGAAGCAAAAGGCACAACTGAAACAGATAACAGCAACAACACATGCTGCTAAATGAACAAAACTTTTCCATCAGCTCCAAAAAAAAAAGAAGGTTTGACTCACAGAATCGTTGTGTCTTTTTAGCCTGGTGACGCTTTCGCACATCTTCTCAAAGTTCGCACAGAGCTTTATGAACGATATCAGCCTCCCCAGTACATAACGATTCTCCTCCGTCTGTTTGTTATGTTCAAAAATGTTCCGCTGATATGCACTATCTAGCTGCCATGATGTTGACCTACCCAAATTTCAGGGAGCAATTGATATGGGTTTTTTCAGCTTTCTGCCAGATGCTCCAGGCCTTTCAATCCACCCGTTGTCCGAACTGAGTCTGCATTAGTACCAATTCCAAACAGACGGCATGGGAAACAGAACCGTGCTCGTTTTGATGTGCTAGGAGTTTCCCATGTCTTTTTGTCATACCATTCCGTCTTGAAAGTTAAAGTCACTTTCTCACCATGCTGCAGTCTGACTGGCCCAAAACTTTTAATTTCGAATTTCTCTTCCAACGAAAATGTATTAAATTGCACCCTCAACAAATAGTCTACATTATTCATTGTAGTCTGAATTAAAACACTTCCAAAATACTCAACAACTAGCGATAGCTAACCAGCAGTAACGTTACTGGTAATGGGCTGTCTGATGATATGATCTTTGACTATGTTTTTTTTCTCTTAGTCTCGGGGTACAGTTCTCGCGGGTTTCGCATTATCCCAGTCTATATTACGTAGAATACGTAGATTACACAATTTACGTCTAGGGGCAAATTTGAAATTGCCCCTAGCCTCAATGTTAACTTTGGCCTGTGTGGTTCGCGCTCTTTGGTGTTTCTATGGTAACGGAGGGGCAGCGTGGGTCCTTGCCCTCCCCGAAACCGGACATTGCACAAAGCAAGCAGCACCATAGACATATAAACGTTCATTCATGTCTATGGCAAGCACACAGGCAGAAAAACACACGAATCAAATTACTCCAAAACAAGACTATAATGCTTGTGAGTGAAGTTTTTTTCACACAAATAGTTATGCTACTTTGCATATAAATATATAGTTTGCCACGAAGTAGGAATGGATTGAGCCTTCTGCTCAACAGCGCCATCTGGTGGGGCACTGCCCCACCTGCCCCTAATGTAGAAACGCCACTGCTTGTTGCTATTGTTTGCTGTTCGTCTTCGTGCTTCACGTCTTGTCCTCCTCCCAAGCAGCTGCTCTCTGCTGCGCGCGTGTGCGTGTCTGCTTGTGTTTTGGTTCTGTTTTGTGTTCAATGTTCTGTTGGCTGTGCTAGGTGCCTAAGGCTAGTAGTCCATCCTAACCTCCCCTAGTGGTGTAATATATCTTTGTGTGAGTGCTTTGAGAACACTTTTGATGTCCATTTACCTTTCACTAGGTTTCTGTGTGTGTGTGCATTTGGTGTGCGCAGTGCACGTTTGCTGTGATCCCCTGGAGGTAATACCCTGCTATTTAAATACCCCTGCCTGACTGGTAAGCCTCAGTTCAGTGTCTGTGTTGTGTTCATTCTGTTGTACCTGTGTCATCCCTTGTCTGTCCCCTACGGTTACCAACTACTGTGCTTTTATTGTTGTAATTAAATAAAACATAGTTGTGTAAAAGGAAATTTAAATTAGCATCCCACCAACGTAGTTATATTTTCCCTAGACAAAATGAAATGAGCCATATCATTGGTGGGAGGGCTACATACGCTACCTTGTAACCATTAATATCTTATTTGACACGGTGTAAAAGTTAAATTACCACACCGATTGTACGTTTAGCTGTAGGCCTATAGCCTCGTAAAAGTCAGTTGACTATTGAGCCGCATAACTACTTATAATAATAAAAAAAACGATCGTTTAAAACTAATAGTAGGCTATTAGACAATAAAACAAAGTTTTTTCAGTTCTGGTGAGATGACCATTTTAAAACCATAAGCATATATACATGTATGATGTATACATTTCTATTTTTTTTAAACAACTAGCAATCGGAATGACGTAATCACTTCCGGTTTCTGTGCCGCACCAGCTGCGAACCTCACGGCACGTCACTGGTATGGATACTGGTATGTTTTTGTGAAAGGACTCCCTTTTAGATTCTCAGTGATCAGCTAGCTGTGTATTTTGGTCATAAGTTCGGTTAAAGGCACCCAGTGCAACTTTCGAGGCTTAAAAATAAACATTCAATTTCTAGTCTTTTTTACACGTAGTAAGTTTCAATAACTCCATACCATTACATACCGACATTCAAGCAGCAAAGATGAGACGTCGTTGTGTGGTGAGAACTGATAGAAAATCGATAACAACAACAATCGCCGCCATTTTCTTTATTTTGTATTACCTACAATAAATAAAGCAGGCTTCCAGTCAATGGAAAAATGGCTTCTCCCAACCGGCGATTGTTGTTGTTTACGATTTTCTATCAGTTCTCACCACACAACGACGTCTCATCTTTGCTCCTTGAATGTCGATATGTAATGGTATGGAGTTATTGAAACTTACTACGTGTAAAAAAGACTAGAAATTGAATGTTTATTTTTCATTGAATGTTTACATAAAGTTGCACTGGGTGCCTTTAACAAGTCACTTGTGTGTTTAGTTGTATGACTTCACCCACTTCCTCAACTATACTCTCACACAATACCTATGTGCATGATATTTACTAGCACTCCATCAGAATAGGCACACACACACACACACACACAGTTGGGTGTAGTTGATGTAATATGTGTTATTAATGCATTTGTCCCTCGGTTTTCCTCATTCACTTTATTGCCTGTAGAGAGCTGCTGTTTTATTTATTTGCCGGCTATATGTATAGTGAAAGTCCTGTATTGTTACAAAGGTGCTTTAAAAGAAATGCATGGATGTATTCTGTCAAAGTGGAACCAGTGATGGAAATGGCTAAGGATGGACGTCGATGAAAGCTTCTCCTTCTCTCTATCATTCTCTCTGCGTGAACATGACAGGCTTATTGTATACGCCCCCTTTGGACTGTGGACCACCCTGCTTTACTCTCTCTCTCTCTCTGCCATCAATAAATCAGAAATTCTTTGCAATTCAAGAAATCAAATACATTTCATATTTCCAGGCCAAAAATGATGTGGGATAATGGATTCCTTCGAAATGTGAGCCTTGGGTAACACACACTATTCCTTGTCACTTGACTGTCCCATCTGAATCATACGAGTCTTTTCTGGTAAAGGCATGGATGGAGTTGAAGTCTTTATTATGATGTAGTGGAGTCATGGTTGACATCTCCCTGCTTTGATGATACCATTGCAGGCAACACCATAATCAGTGGTCCTTAAGAAGGAAGGAGTTTGGGTTGGGAGAGAGAGAGAACGAGAGTTTGTGTGAGTTTGTGTATGAGAGATGGAAAGAGAGAGAGAGAGAGAGAGTTAGGCTGTCATAGAAATCTAAATCCTGCAGCAAAGATTAAAGTCACTTCCTATCAGCCCGGCCGCCGAGTACCCTGGGAAATCCACTGCATTTCCCCCCTGCATTAATGTTTCCTCTTTGGGATCAAGTGGGGGTTTGCTATCTGATTGGGCATCCATTTAGGGAGCTGGAACTTGATGTAAGGGAATGCTAGACGCTTTGAAATGGTCTGATGCTCCATTAGCAATTCTAAACATCTCGCTCTCTCTCTCTGCTTACATTCCATACACACGCTCTGGCCCATTTGACGTTGCACTGTATACTTATGTGGTTGTGATTCATTCATTTATTTTTTGCACTGGTGAGTAGTTCTCTCTGTTTACAGCTAAAGGAACCATGTGACAGAGCAGCAGTCTGGAGGAAAAGGAACTCCGATGTCCCATTTAAACACGCCGCCTTTGATGAGTTTACCTGAATACTTCAGTTGAGCCGCATGCTAATGGAAACTGAATCCATGGTCACTCTACATTCCTGTTATCAACATGATCTGACCATTAAACAGACTGTGTCTAGCTAGGCATGTAGCATGCATGTTTGTGTGAGAGCAAGAGAGGGAAAGTGGTTGTATATAAAAGTATGCATCCTCTCCCTCACTTTCCATGACAGATGGGTTGCCTGCTCTGTCGTCTCCTTGGTGGGAAACCGTATACCCCTCCTGACCTGATTACCGTGGTAACCTCTGACCTGAGGGGTCAGAGGCACAGCGAGAGCTTGGTGCATTCATTCAGCCTTTTCACTAGCCTAACAAAGATTTGAACAAGACAAACATTGTCCTTTTTGGCATTCATTGGACTCTCCTACCTCTGTACGCGGACGGAGCCTTTGTGCCTGGGCATGGAACAATTACTTTTGCACGGTAATATGTTTAGCTGACAGAAAAGGAGTGACTTATGACTGGGCTTGTATGTTCCAGCAGTGGGGTACTGAGTGGCCTGCGCTGTGGAGATGACAGCTGACAAGCATTCAAGACATGCAAACTGTGTGGGCTGTGGTGGAATAAAGCACAAGTTAAAACAGGTGGACTCTGGCCATGCATAGGCTTCCACCAATGGGGCAAAGTACAGCGGCAGTATTTACTGGAATGCATCACACCCCTTCCATCTGTGGAGCTTGAACATGCTTATCTTCCTTAACTTTTGTTTCTTTGTATCATAGGTTGTTTAAGTAAGTGGTGATTCTGAGAGCAGTTGTGAATAACCCTAGAGAAAAACTTGGCTAGATACATGATATGGGATTGAGAGAAACTTGGCTAGATACATGATATGGGATTGAGAGAAACTGGGCTGGATACAAGATATGGGATTGAGAGAAACTTGGCTAGATACATGATATGGGATTGAGAGAAACTGGGCTAGATACATGATATGGGATTGAGAGAAACTGGGCTGGATACAAGATATGGGATTGAGAGAAACTGGGCTATACATGATATGGGATTGAGTCGGAGGGCAGAAACACTGAGGGCCTAATTTACTAACATTGCGACCCGCAGCGCAATCAGCCTCTTTGCCAAACCGCATATAGCGCAGGGTATTTTGCATCGTATTTATCAAACAAGAACCTTGTCTGAATGTGTCAACGCCTTACCAGCGTAATCAGCGCCTAGCCCCGGCCATTAATGTTAGAAGCGCCGCTAAAATAGGGAAGAAAGAGCCTGCGTTTTCCTGCCACCATGGATGATAAGTTAAATTAGAGCTTTTGGTTCACAAGGTTACAGCAAACTAACCCGGGTAAATATAGAAACTCATAAATATTTCTCTGTGTAGCCCTTCCGTCCACACTAAAAGTTGTGATCACTTTGAATTCAAGACTGTCTTTTATTGGTGAGCTGATTTTGGGAAATTAAACTTTTCACCGAACATTGCGTTTCTGGGTTGCTATGGTTACCCCTCAGGGTGCAGGGTTAACGTTTATGTTCACAAGTTTATATTCACACATATTAGCTAACATGAGTTAATCACACACAGGCAACTGCAAGCTGTTAAGATGGTTGCCTAAGCTAGAGATAGCTCGGATAGTTAACAGCCAGGTTAAATGCTCCATAGCATCCCGTTAGTTCTATTCCAACTTAATTAATAAAAACCCTGGCAAATCTAAACAGCTTTTTACCACCATTAATCATCTCCTGAAGCCACAACTTTCCTCTTCAACTGAGGCTACATAGGAGCAATGCAACAGCTTCATTGACTTTTTCAGATCCAAGGTCAACAACATTCGCTCTCAGATGTCAAGCTCCCCAGCTCTGCTTCCCTATGACACCAACACCTCATCTGCGAGTGTGCTGTCTCCTCTACATCTCGCTGAGGTTGAAGAAATCCTCAGAAAAATGAGATTGTGTACCTGTACCCTGGACCCCATTCCCACTGCTCTGCTCAAGTCACACATCCCCACTCTCAGTCCTTTCATCACCAAAGTAGTTAACCTTTCCCTTCAGTCTGGCTTTGTCCCACCTGCTCTCAAGGTTGCTGTCATCCGTCCCCTTCTTAAGAAGCCCACCCTGGACCCGGAGGTTCTAGCCAACTACAGGCCTATCTCAAACCTTGCCTTCCTGTCCAAGGTGTTAGAGAAGGTAGTTGCTTCTCAACTTCAGGACCACCTCAAACACAACAACCTGTTTGAAAAATTCCAGTCAGGATTCCGTTCAGCCCACAGCACTGAAACAGCTTTGCTCAGGGTGACAAATGACCTGCTGATGACAGCCGATGCAGGATCACCCTCACTCCTCATCCTCCTGGACCTGACTGCTGCATTTGACACAGTGGACCACACTATCCTGCTAGAGCGTCTCCACACCACCATTGGACTATCAGACTCTGCACTCAAGTGGTTTCAGTCCTACCTTTCTGGCAGAACTGAATATGTCTCACTGGGAAGTTGCAAGTCCAGACAGCTCCCTGTCTCCTGTGGTGTTCCACAAGGGTCGGTCCTCGGCCCCATCCTTTTCATTATGTACATGCTCCCCCTCGGACGCGTCATCAGCAGACATGGGATGTCTTTCCACTGTTATGCTGATGACACACAGCTTTATATCAAAACTGCCCCAAGCCCCACTGCAGCCATGTCATCTCTCAACGCCTGTCTTGGGGAGATAAAGGCATGTAGTAGCAAAACTGAAGCCCTTCTTGTTGGTACTCCACACCAGGTTCAGTCATCCTCCTTGACTCATCTCACCTTCGACAGCCAGGTCATCCCCCTCTCCTCCACAGTCACTAATCTCGGAGTTAGGTTTGACTCTCACCTGAACTTTAATGATCATATAAAACACCTGTGCAAAACCTCTTTTTATCATCTAAGAAATATCTCCAAACTCCGTCCCACTTTAACCCCATCAGATGCAGAGAAGCTTGTCCACGCCTTTATCTCCTCAAGACTGGACTATTGTAATTCACTTTTCTATGGGATCACTGGCAAGAACATCCAGAAGCTGCAATACATCCAAAACAGCGCTGCCAGGATTCTGATGAAGGTCCGGAAATACGAGCACATAACACCAATATTACACTCACTACACTGGCTCCCTGTCTCTTTCCGGATAGACTACAAAGTCCTTATAATCACCCATACGTGCATTAATGGACATGCACCTCCCTACCTACAAGAATTAATTACTCCCCAAACCTCCACCTGCACCCTCAGGGCTTCAAACAGCTCGCTCCTCCGCGTCCCCAAAACCAAGCTCCGCACCATGGGCGACCGGGCCTTTTGCTCGGCAGCGCCACATTTATGGAACAGCCTCCCTGACCACCTAAGGGCAACACAGACACTGGATTCCTTTAAAGCTGGACTTAGAACTTTTTTATTCAGGAAGGCATTTCTGGCCTTCTGTTAAATCTTTTCTGTTATGCTTACCGTAAATCCTCCAATTGTGGCCGGGGCTTTTATTTACTTAGGCTGCACAGCGCACCGGCCTTTATTTGGGGCAGGCTTGTATTAGGGGCAGGCCTTTATTTCTTACTTATCTTCTGTTATAGAATTGTATTATTTAAATAATGGGCATAATTGCAGTAGGCTAATCTAATTCATTGCATATGCGTTCAACACTTCCTGCACATCGCGTAGCGCTTTAGGTGCGGTGTGTCAACGTAAAAAATAAACATCGGAGTTATGGTCTCCACTGTCAGTCACGGAGAAAAAGATTCTCAAAGCCTTGATTTTAATCATTTTTCTAGACACTCTATTATGCTTATCGCGGACTGAAAAAATGTATTCAACGACCTGGTTTGATATCCAGCCTAACTTTCTTTCTACCTCCACCTGCTAGTCGTAGCCTATCGCATTCGTCTCGGGTCAATGTCAAACTTCTTTGCTGCTTTTTCTCCCGAATGTTCTTCAGCAATCAATCAGCATACACCATCTCTTTGAATTTAATATCAAAGTTACGTAAGTCTACAACTGTTTTATGATCCCTTCAGGAAAAAGTAACCTAGCCAACTAAAACGTTACAGATAAACAACAGTAGGCTATACGATACGTGCATTTAGGCTAAACATTCGCCTAGTAGTCCTACGTGGGGAAATTTCTTTTTTTATTGCAAACAGACCATGAAATTAGCCAACAATATTACATATTATAATATTAAACATGAGGAGAACATCTATTTGTGAAATGCATTCAATTAAATTGTGATGCCTACTATAAGCCGAAGGACTGATGCTGGTAGGCTACAGTAATAGGCTACTTTATTTTACCCCCGGCTTGTATTCGGGGCCCGGCCTTTATTTGTTCGTATGGACCACGACCCCGGCTACTATCTGAAGCCCGGCTTCTAATTGAATCCCGGCCACAATTGGAGGATTTACGGTATGTTAATATTAAAATTTGTTTTTAATTTTATTGTATTATTATAGTCAATTTCGTAGGCACTCTGAGATTCCTTGGAATGGAAAGTGCGTTAAAAATAGGGTGACCAGACGTCCCGGTTTTACCGGGACCGTCCCGATTTTGAGTTGCGTGTCCCGCGTCCTGACAAAAACCTGTCGGGACGCTAATATGTCCCGGTTTACACCAACCACTATGAAATCGTCCCGGTTGCCAGCGATTACATAGCCAATGTGGTCTCATTATAGCCTGATCATTAACTAAACCCATGTAGAAATACTAATAAAGCGTCCAGTGTATGATTTGAACAATGTGTGCGTGTGTCAGTCAATCATAGTGGTCTGCGTCTGCATAACCTGTGCAACCAGCGTTACAATGTATTTGTTTCTGCCTAGTAACGTCTCTTCAAGACAGCCAGGATTATAGCCATGGAGTTTAGCTCAAAGTAAACGGTGCAAGGAGTGAAATTGTAAGTACAGTTACAGAATGTGGCTGTATCTGTTATCTGTAGTTGTTAACGATTGTTACCTGCTCAAATGTAGGTTTACTTGAGGTAAATAAAAGGGAATATTGTAATGTAGTGGGCTATTTTAACACTAAGCTAGCAAGCTAGCTAGCTATTTTGTTAGTGTGAACGAGCAAATTCGAAATACAAGAAATAAATATCGACATCTCTCTATTCTTTGCATTAATATATCTCTCTAGTATTTCGAAACAATAATATCAGTCCCTACCTATAGAATGTTGTTGTTTATAATCAGCTATTAATGCAAGTGAATCTTAATTTGACATAATGAAAGTGAATGCATTGGGTGCCTTCCATTTCAGCCCATTATACAATATTTTTTATACAAAGATTTATTTCAAATGGGCACCCCAAAAAATTGCAGCGCGCAAACATCCCTCCCCCCTTGGGGATAAGCCCCCCATAGCTTTGATACCTAGAAACGCTCCTGTTGTTGGCAAAATGTATGTTCCTGGCACATGTTCAGGAGAAAAAGCGTGTGCGTGCACGCGCATTATGGGCACGCGCAAAGTGTCCCGGTTTTAGGTCCGGCAAATCTGGTCACCCTAGTTAAAAATAAAATTAATTATTATTATTATTATTGTTAAATAGTCTGGTAGGAATGCACTACACTTCTTACTTTAAAACGGCGTACTCCAATACTGAAAACCATGCTTTTCAAAATTGCTGCCCTACGCGGATACATTTGAAAACTGGATTTGTAGTGTTGACAGGGGAAACTGAAGTTTTTAGACGTTTTGGATGCCATGGCACTGGGGGTAGTGTGCACTCGAGAGCAGTAGGAGTTAAATCTCTCAGTGGCCTGTGGCAGCAGGAAGTACAAGCCAATGGCAGCTGGAAGTACAGGCCAATGGCAGGAGGCGGGACAAGGCAGTGAGCCGCCAATCAGCAGCATCGACTGTTGACAGACGTGCGTTGTACGGGATCGGTCAAAGCCAAGTCTCTCAATGCTGGACGAAACTCGTTGAAGAGCTTTCACGATGTCAGGTAAGATTATAGTATATCAGTTTTCTAAAAGTAAATGTAAGTTTAAGTTGATAACTTTGACAAATCCCATGCACAGTCATGATCGTACATTAGTTGCAAGACGTTTTTTAATGATTTTTTAATGTTAACGTAACTCGAGAGGCTATTCATAGATCCCAAGTGTCGTCACTGTGTCTAAGCCCCGCCATCTTTGTGACCGAAAGTCTAGCTGAGCGCCATTCACAACGTAGACACAGTCGGTCCAAACCCACAGAAAGTTAAAAATGCCAGGCAAATGTTCTGCAGATGGATGCGACACCAGTCGCGAAAATAACCCAAATAAACAATTTAATTGTATATTAAAAGATTTAGATCGGCGGAATAAATGGTTAGCTATAAATGGTTGGCTGCAAATTAGAAGAGACAAGTAGCAACAGCTAACTCCCAATTGTACAATCAACACTTTGTATTTTCCTGCACCACTATCCATGGAGATGTTGATTTTGTGTTCAGAGCCTGGGAGTGACTGACATGTTAAGTGAAATGCAGCACGTTACTACAATCGTGAACAATTGCTGTGCCTTATCAGAGCTAAACTCTCCTGACTAAGCTAGTGTGCTAACAGTTAGCATGCTGCTAGCAAACTTTTCTAAAGACTTTAGCTACACCTAGTTAGCCCACATTGACACTCTTACCCACCACTAAAATAAATCGGTTGATAACCGCTGTTTGAGTAACGTACATGTCCTGTACACGTGTTTTGTCTCCAGATGCCATTTATTGCCACAATCGCTGTGCCTTATCAGAGCTAAACTCTCCTGACTAAGCTAGAGCGCTAATAGCTTTAGCGAACTGCTAACGAACTTTACTAAAGGCTGTAGCTACACCCACATTTGGCACTCTTAACCACCACGTCAAAATAAACATGAAAGGTGAAATGAACATGCTGCTCTGTCTCAACAATTTGCTTATGTGACAGTGGCGAGGTATTTGTTAGGTTAAATTGGAGTGTCAACTACGCCACCTAGGTAGTCACCCTAGGACTAAAATAGACTGAGCTTGCTTTAGGTCTAACAAGGCAAACACAAGTTCGTTACACTCTTAGGCCAGAGACATGGGTTCCAGAAAAATATAATTTATTCACAGGAATGAAAGGGTACAGGGAAATCCAGCACAGGCTTTTGCCTCTCACACAAACAACCAACAGTTATTTCCAGTGCACATACATACAATGAACACACACTGCAGAGACACATACAATGTTGGCCAGTGGGCTATGACTAGGAGCAGGGCAGTGGCTTACCGCAGCGAGCAGGACCTACCGAGAGGTGGACAGGAGAGGCCCAGAAGACACATCACACGTGCATAAAACAATCAAGCACTGCACTCCAAAATAGGGCAACTGTTATACACACAGCAAGGAAAGGTGAGGGGGGGGGGGGGGGGGTCGGCCTGTCGCTGGAGTGAAACCCACTGCACCTGTCCAGGGAGAGAGATGGAGGCACTGGAGTAAGCAAAACACTTGACAGTAGAGAGGCAAGGAGAGTATTTAACAGTGTGACTATGCTACTGAGGCTACTTAGCTTTAGCAGAGGGACTCAGGACTGGAAGGACCTCCGAAGGTCAGCGGGGGAGTAGCAGCCCTGGTCACAGTAACCTGGGTCACTGTAGCTACACGCACACACCCAGATGCACGCACGCACGCACTTCAGCAAAAACACAGTTAAACTAGTTAACAGTCACACTCAGCATTTACCACCACCACAGCTAACATAGAAGCAAAAATCAACAAAATATGCAGGCCAAGCGGAGAGGGAAGCAGCAGCACCCTTCATAGCAACATGCATCAAATCAAAAAGAAACAAACAAAACGAAATCAGGCAGAGCAAGCGGCGATGAAAGGTAGCATACCCAACCTAGCCCCATACATGCAGTCAATCACAGAGAGATACAAACAACCGGAGCATGTCGGTCAATTCCAAACATTTTGAGAGTACAACAGAACAGCAGCCTTGTTGAGGGCGGGTAGGCAGTTGACGATTCTCTGCTCATGCCGAGCTGCAATGACTGCATACTCAGGGACAGCGAGTCTCGGACGGAGCTTTGATAGCTCGACAACTCCAGCTGATTACTACAGAGCAACCACTACACCGGCTGTGCCGGAGACACTGAACCACTCGTGCTTCGTTAGCAGCATTGGTCCAAGTAGTGCAACCTACAACCCCATGCCACCATACTAACCGATGGGCACCCGGAATCAAAACAAGGTTAGGAGGAAGTCTCTCCCCGTGACCTAGGCTGGCCTATATTTTAAAATACAGGTCCGCCACCTGCGTGAAGTTGGCACCCCATATGTAAAAAAAAAACATGTAAAACTATTTCAGATCGTTTGTGCACGACAAATGAAAATTTGTGCTCATACCGTTTTTGAAATATCAAACATTACATTTTGTAAACATATGACGTCACTCAGCACCCCAATATTGTCCGAATCGGTTAAAATATGTCTCAATCATTTGTGCGTCGTTTGTGCACGACAAATAAACATTTGTGCTCTTTTAATTTTTAAGTAATTAAGGTTTCATTTTTTTTCACTCAGCACCCCAATAATGTCAGAATTGGTTCAAATTGGTCTCATTCGTTTGTGCATCGTTTGTGCACGACAAATTAACATTTGTGCTCTTTCAATTTTTAAGTAATTAAGGTTTCATTTTTTTCACTCAGCACCCATAATGTCCGAATCGGTCCAAATGGGTCTCATTCCTTTGTGCTTTGTTTGTGCACGACAAATGAACATTTGTGCTCATACCACCTTTGAGATATTAAACATACCATTTTGTAAACAAATTACGTCACTCAACTTCCGAAGCTGGCGCCCCAAAGGTGAAAAAAACATATGAATGTGAGGGATTCTGTTGGTCACCACTGTCCACTTTCCAATCCCCCACCCACAGTTGCACATTTGATACATTGCTCGGGTTTCCCAGTGTAGTGGACCTCACGCTTAGTAATATAAGAAATGCTAAAAAAATTGACACTGATGCCATTATTTACAATAAAGAGTGATCTGCATGACCAACATTATTTGTTTATTTATTGGATCCCCATTAGCTGGGGCAGACACCCCCGCTATTCTTCCTGGGGTCCTTCTTAATGACTGAAGTGCATCTTTTACCATCACAGGGAGTGAGTCCTGTAATACATCACACAGTGAGCCTCAAACTATACACCTACATGTATATGAGCATTTATCATTTGCAGTTGCTAACATTATCAATGTTGTTAATATAAGGAATTATGTTTAGTTCCCTCCCTCATGTGTACAGTGGTTTTACCTTGTTAAGATGTCAGACCAGAGAAAATGTGCAGAATCTTTAATCTTGATAGAGGGCAGACCAGCGAAAATGTGCAGAATCTTGATGGAGGGCAATATCCACCTTGCTCTCCTGATCAAAACTTGTGGAGTGAAGTCAAACCGCCCCCCAATTGTAGGTGTGCCTCGCTTGTTATGAAGTTCCCCCAGAAATATGGATTCTAATGAAGATTCCTCTTATCAAGTATTATCATAGTATAATCAATGTATTATTTATCTTTACTGACATTATTCAAAGGATGTCCACACAATGATTATGTATATATTTGTATTAAGTTGAAGTGACAAAGTTTATAACTGTTACATTCATGTATAAACTGCTTAACAATTGTGTTCAGTTTATTGCAATGTTTCTGGTAAATCTGTTAATCTTTTAAATGGCAATATATCAAATTAAAGAAGCATAGAAAGGGTATGAGAAGCTCTACTGTACTATAGGATCTTTGCATCCCAGTCTGTATTTTCCTTTCTAGAATTTCACATTACATTTGGCAAACTAATCAACGAATAAAACCAAAACAAAGCCTGTTCACTGTTGCTGTGTAAGGGCAAAAAACTGCCACATGTATGGCGAGTGACAAGAGGCTCACAACATTATGAAGTGAGATGATCCAGAGCCAGCCTGCCAAGTCTAGCTACCCTTAAACAAGGAAAAAAAAAAGAGCAAGGTGCTAGGTAACCAATACCCCATTATGTCACTACAGGTGATAAAACACAGTGTGCCTCACAATGGAAGCACACACGACATAGGCATCTGTCACTACTGGACCCCCTCTTGTCTAGTATGTTTTCGACCACTTAAGTCCACCGGAAATTGTCCTAGCCCCCTAAAAACAGAGGACCCTTCAACTGGCATTGTTAGGTGCACAGGTGTGGTTACACATAACACTGGAGCGGCACTGTACATTGAAACAGGCACAGAGAGGTTCTTTGCACTGGAGGAATTTCCCGCCAACATCACCTTGCACAACGAGCCATTTACACTTCGAGGCATTGTGGCATATCTTCCAGGGCCGACCAGGAGCTCTCTTGGACACTACGTGGCCTTCTGCAGGAGATTGTCTGTTCTCTGGGAGAGATGTGATGACCTCGCCAACAAAGTCACAACTTCACCTGACAAAACAAAAATACAACCACATGTCATAATTTATACAAGGAGTGAAAAAATAGCCAGTTTTTTTCAGCCATCCATCCTCTCCAATTAATTGACTTTTTTTTTTTTTGTTCCTGCCTCTTGGCCACCTGTCGGCCAACAACCATCACATCACATCATATAGGCTGCCCTGGGCCCTGTCCTTCTGTCAGCAGAGGCTTTTTTGAGACCGTTTTTTGTTGCACTGTCGGACTTCAACTTACTGCAATTAATTTCCCACCATCAGTTTTTTTAAGCCCACAGTAACATTTTTTTTCTTTTTTTCTTCTTCAGTATGACACATTTTCTACATGACCAGCAACTGAATAACAATGATTACATGATACTGTGTGCAGAACCTAAACTTGTGTTTCCTTCAGAAAACCTAATATGTAGTTCAGTTCTCTTCCATACATGTGTTCATTGTTCAGTAAATACAATGTTCTCTGTGGTTCAGGTTTTCATTTCTTTCATCTCTGTTTTGTCATCACACATCTTCACAACTAAACATTCTTCATTGATTCTTCTCTTAAATCTAACATAATCAGAACCACAATCTGCATCTGCTTTAATTGACCAAGTTTGTAACCAAATAGCCTACAATGAATTTGGTTAGTTTTTTTTTACCTTAAACTTTCTTAACATATGACACTCGCAAACTAAGACACGCCATCTTCCTCCGTTGGCCATGTTGCCATCTGCACTTGACCTCATCAACTCACTTCATCCTAACGTTTGCAAAGCGTGCTTTAGCGTGTTTTACCTGAATAATGACAACTGCTTTCAACAACGTATGCGATATAAGCTCTCTGGAATAACCAACTGACACATCTTTGATACATGTACGCTACGATTTTACTCACCCCTCAGAAGACAAAAACCGGTGTTAGCACAGGAGACATTATAGTCGAAGCCTTCAGGTCTTCCCGCCAGTGTTGCCAACTTTTCTGTGAGGAAAGTAGCTGTAAGCTCTCTGAAAAGTCGCCAGAAGTTGCTAGATGACGTAATAAACTAATTTGCATAATATGTAAATAAGCTGCGGATGCGCACAATATGCAATTCTGACGGGGTAACACTAATATTTTTCCCGCGAATACAAAGTTCTAATATGTTGCTGTTATTTCGTCAGACTGCGCTATGTGAGTGGAGAGGAGACCATGACAGCCCTCGCTGTTCTCAGCTCTCGTGAGATCAGTTGTAACATGAACTGCAGAACAGGATATGTGAGATGCTTTTTCAGTGCTTTGTCAACACAAAAATCCACCAAATGACAAAAAAAAAAGTCGCTAGATTTGTCGCTAGTCGCTTTTTGCTAAAAAAGTCGCCAAGGGGGTCTGAAAAGTCGCCAGATATAGAGACAAAGTCGCTAAGTTGGCAACACTGCTTCCCGCCGTTGTCTTCTGCAGCACAACTACGCCCCGTGACCAACTGCGTCACTTGTTAAAAAATACGAAGCCTCTAGTCTAGAACTTGAGAAATTTGAAAGCACAAACGTTTATTCTTCGTGCGCAAACGGATGAGACCAATTTGGACATTCTTGTTGAGTGAAAAAATTAAACCTTATAACTTAAAAAAATAAAAGAGCAGGAATATTCATGTGTCGAGCACAAACCATCAGAATACGTTATATATGTTTTTTTCACCTTTGGGGCGCCAGCTTCGGAATATGAGTGACGTAATTTGTTTACAAAATGGTATGTTTAATATCTCAAAGGTGGTATGAGCACAAATGTTCATTTGTCGTGCACAAACGAAGCACAAAGGAATGAGACCCATTTGGACCGATTCGGACATTCTTGGGGTGCTGAGTGAAAAAAATGAAACCTTAATAACTTAAAAATTGAAAGAGCACAAATGTTAATTTGTCGTGCACAAACGTGCACAAACGATGCACAAACGAATGAGACCAATTTGATCCAATTCTGACATTATTGGGGTGCTGAGTGAAAAAAATGAAACCTTAATAACTTAAGAATTAAAAGAGCACAAATGTTTATTTGTCGTGCACAAACGTGCACAAACGTGCACAAACGATGCACAAATGATTGAGACACATTTGAACCGATTCGGACAATATTGGGGTGCTGAGTGACGTCATAGTTTACAAAATGTAATGTTTGATATTTCAAAAACGGTATGAGCACAAATTTTCATTTGTCGTGCACAAACGTGCACAAACGATCTGAAATAGTTTTACATGTTTTTTTTTACATATGGGGTGCCAACTTCACGCAGGTAAGCCAGCCCAGTAATCAGTGTTACTACAACTGGGGGATGGACTGTTGAGGCAGAGGCATAGCCCACTCTGCCACACTTAGTTTTGTTAGTCTACTTTGAATTCAAGTAGGCTACTTTTCCTGAATAGATGGGTATTTCTTAGAATTGGGGCCTATTTCAGTCCACAGGGTGTAATTATATTAAAAATGAATCAAATCTAATACATTTTAGATCCATTAATTAGTATAGACAAAAACAAGCCTAGACTTTTTTTTATGGTTGCTCTTACTAATGATTTTCACACATTTTATTGGTGTTTAGTGGTACAATATCTGTGTTTTGGTGTTGTCCGCCACCATAGTTTTCACATTTCGTGCCATATCTCAAGCATTATTTATCACAAATTAATAATAAATTTATGCATAATGAATTTAATGTTACTTGAACTAATAAACTACATGCACAGATTAAGCATATATATGCATTTTGTACTTTATTTTGGTTCATTTCTACCTGTCCCATGGTTTAGCCGTCATTACCATCACACTCTGCATAAAGGCACTTTCCTACAGTTTTTTCATCAAATGTTTATTTGGTGGCCATGGTAATTTAATATCATAGTGGAGCACATGTTTTTCAAGCTGCAAGACTGATGCCTTGATGTCCACAAAATTAAGTAAATCTACTCTTTATTCTTTGTGTGGGGCATGCGCACTTATTATGCGTCATTACCATATGTGTTGTATTTCTGTATTTTTTTTTTTTTTTTTTAATTATTTTTATGATTTTAATAGTTAAAATGGTGTACATTACATGTAGAAAGTTAGCTACACTTGCTTAGCCATCCTCTTTGCTAGTAAGGCTAGTTTTTTGGCAAAAATGTAATTACCAGCACAGTCATTACCAGCACATTACAGCTTGTTGCTATAGGTTACGAAGTGATTTGTCATCATCAACACAAACTGTCATTACCAGAACTGTAATGTCATCACCATCACCATACATATTGTAACTGTTATCGATTTGATTGTTGTGCTGTTGTGGTGTGTGTGTTGTTCTGAATGGACGGGGGCGGAACTCATTTACATAAGTAATGATGATGTGGTACCTATTTCAGGAGCACACACTTACTAGGAGTCTGTGGTGCGGCGTGAGAAGCTCGCTGCTAAAATTAATAGCACTGTCTAGTTGTTCCAAAAAGTATATGAAAGTTTCTGTTTAGCCCCCTGGATAATAAGCTGCCACAGAGATACGTATAGTTTGAGTTTAAGCTAACTTTGTCTACTAGCTTGCTGTGTTGATGTAATACATCAGATGCATACCATGTGGTTGCTACAAGCAACGATTATGTTTATTTAATTGTCAGTTTTCACGGGATTCACGATCACCAAAGGAAATAAAGATCACCCTGTTTTTTACTGAACATCGTGTGTCTGCGGATTACTGGGGAGCTACACATATTTTTGCCAATAAATTATGTATAAATTACAAAACATCCAACAATTATATATTTTGGACAATGTTGGACAATCTAAATGATCACTGTATAAAAAAAGGTTTTATAAGACATAAAGACATAGCATTTACTTGACTACTTGACTATATTCAATGATGTGATGGTAATGACACATTTACTTCACATTTAGTTAAGAAAATGGCAAAAAATCTGAAATTCCCTTATCTTTTGGTCTCAACCCTGCTCATAACGTTGCTTCTGACTAAAGGACTGATAGTTTAATGTATACCAATTAGTCAAATTTGGCAAGAAAATTTTCTAAATTTCAGCAACCCAATTTGGCCCTTAATCTAAGAAATACCCAGATACGCGTTACTCCTATGCAGAAGGCGAGCACTGTACTCGGTGTGCTTGAACTATGGGTGGAAATACGGTTTAAACCATACTTTGTGCGGCGATTCTGGTGTAATACGTGGAGCTGGTGGATCAATTTTGTATGCCTAAATGAAATTATATATCAAATAAAAAAAATAACATTTATGATCATATTTTTTTTATTTCTTGCAGGACATGCAGGACATTTTCATTTAGCAGCTGATATGTCAAAACACCTCTTGTTTCGTTACTAATACATAATTAGGTGCACTTTACGCATCTCCTCCCATCTCTTTGCCAGGGGCGTGTCCAGACATTTTTGATAGGGGTGGCACCAGTGGGGCACTGACGTATGCAGGGGTGGCATGAAGTGTGAGCAGGAGCGCCTGCGCAGACATATACACTCACGTATGCACACACACACACACACAAACAAGAAAACACACACCCACACCCAGGTGTCGGCATAGCATTAATTTACCATTTTTGAATTGAACATTAGGCCTACCCAGAGATTAATGCGACCTCGGGTGCTGCATAGACTTGCTGATGGCCTTGTCGTCTGGCTCATATTCAGTGAAGTGAAGCTTCATGCAAGCATTGAGGCTTTCATAATTTAACCGCGAGCGCAGGTTCGTCTTTATATTTTTCATACGTGAGAAAGATTTAAAGATAGATTTCTCACATGCATAAGTGGAACCGTGCAATAGGCTACTACAGCAATACTAAGGCCTGATTTAGGGTCGTTTTAGACGCAGAGCCGTAAGCACGTAATTTACCCAAGGAACTTGTTTTAAACAAGTTTTGATTTACGGTTCCCTAAGGATTGTGCGTGTTGCAAAGCAAATCGACGCCAGAACTGTAGGATTTATTTTGAGTGAAGTAAGCATATTTATTGCAGCAGGACAAAGGAAAAAAAAACGTACTGGAGCATGAAAGTGTAGTGGGAGAAAGGCTTGATGATATGAATACATGTGTTACACAAAATACAAAGGTTGGCAATTCAGTACCAGTGGCGAAAAAGACAGATCACATGATGCAGAAATTCGTTTATTGACACATCTTTTAATGACTGCGACAGCGCTTTAAAACTTTGTGTTTATGAGTTACATTATTCAAAGATGAGAGGTAAACGGCGAGAGAATCTCATCATGAGTGTATGTTGTCAATGCTTGTAAATACAATGGTGCTGGCCACAAGTTAACGCCACGTTAATGTTAACTTTTGTATATGAGCAGACCGGGCTCATTCTATCAAACTCGCGGGTGCAATTGATTGATTCACGTCAATATAAACTCAATGCATGATATCACCATGACTCACAAGTGGTGGAAAATGAATATGAAAGTATTTGTTCGGTGAATTAGCACATTCTCTGCAAACAATCGCGGGTGAGAATGGGATATTCTCTCCATAAATTCGCGGTCATTTGAGCGTCCTTATAAGTGTTGTGATTGGCCGGCTAACCACAGCCTTTCACAGAGTCTCACGTTTCCGTTTTCAAAGCATACTAAAGTCTTTTTTAGACCCAGAATTTTTTTTTATCATGAATACCCTGCAGACCGTGGATTATGGATTATGAACAAACATAACAGAAGAGGTCCGAAGACATGAACTGCTTTACAAACCCTCTTTAAAACACTTATAAGGACGCTCAAATGACCGCAAATTTATGGAGAGAATATCCCATTCTCACCCGCGATTGTTTGCAGAGAATGTGCTAATTCACCGAACAAATACTTTCATATTTATTTTCCACCACTTGTGAGTCATGGTGATATCATTCCTTGAGTTCATATTGACGTGAATCAATCAATTGCACCCGCGAGTTTGATATAATGAGATTAAAGATGACATTAAAGATGTGTCAATAAACAAACTTTTGCATCATGTGATCTGTCTTTTTCGCCACTGGTACTGAATTGCCAACCTTTGTATTTTGTGTAACACATGTATTCATAACATCAAGCCTTTCGCCCTCTACACTTTCATGCTCCGGTAAGTTTTTTTCCTTTGTCCTGCTGCAATAAATACACTTACTTCACTCAAAATTAAAGCTACAGTTCTGGCGTTGATTTGCTTTGCAACACGCACAATCCGTAGGGAACCTAATGTAACCTTAAGGAACCGTAAATCAAAACTTGTCTAAAACAAGTTCCTTGGGTAAATTACGTGCTAACGGCTCTGCGTCTAAAACGACCCTAAATGCGGCTGCTTGGTTCGGCGTGGTGTCACATTGTTGCACGAAATTGACTCATAGCAATTCATGCTCCCTGAATGGTTGCGGGTGTTGCCAAGCAATTCACACCCAGAACAATAGGCTTGGGTAAAAAAAAAAAAATGGCGCAAGTCTAGAAAAAGGGGTCGACGCACGCAAGACGTGAAAAGTCGCGCAAGGGGCTTGCGCGGCCTCTTGCGCTTACGTCTCTGACCATAAATCAGCCTTAAATTGGCCTTTAGTCACATAGTCAGAAATTTTGGGCGACGCACTTAAGCACGTAAGGGGGAGTATTTTAATGCGCAAGGGGGGGTGGTATACGTGCAGAGCATATATCACCCTTAACACGTTGCAATGTGCGATATGCAAGGGCGTCAGTTTGTTTTTAGAAGTGGTGGGGACAATAACCATAAGCTTGAGTGTGGTTTGAAAAGTGCTGGGTACCCTTATGTAAGCTATTCATCCATTCAACGTTGCATTATAATATGCTCTACAGTGTATTGTCAGGTGTTGAAAATCCCATTCTAGCAATACAAAATTGATAATCTCGATGTTGACAACAGCACCAGCTTGCTTACCAGATCATAACGGTCTCAATTTAAGACATACCGTTAGCTAGGCTAGCTGTAGGGAACGTTACCTCATCTGTGAATAGCAAGCTAACATTTGGCAAGGTCAATGCCACATCTTACCTTATCACTGTCACCAGTCGGTGGTTTTCCAAATTAAATGCAGGCTAGAGTAATTTATATTTAATAACATCTAAAACAAAATTAGACTGACGGAAGAGATTGACAGAGGCAGCCACGAGCTTTGCCTCATCCGTGTTAGAGGGGCTGACTGCACTCGTCACTACGGTTGCGTACTACTTTAGCGCATCTCTGCCTCTCAGGTTTGAGAAGGAACTGCAACTCTAAACAAGAGTGCAGTTTACGTTCAGTGCCGTGGCCCGCCTCTGACTGGGCATATAGCCAATCATATTTTAAGATATTGGGGTGGCCAATCAGATTTCACGGGTGGCCCGTGCCCTGAACACGCCAGTGCTCTTTGCGACAAACATCTACTTTCCTTTATACCCTCCCAGCTGATCTGAACTTTTACTCAAGTTCGCCGCCTCTGTAAGGACTGTTTTATGTCTTTACCCGTTTTTTGGGGCCTGAAATGGGCGCAATCCTGTTAGTAAATGAGGCCCTGGGTGTGGATGACTCAGTCACAATAACCAACACTGGACTGGATGGCTGCAAGACGAGTTGGATGCAAAACTTCTTGTGCTTATCCATTCATCTAACCAACACAAGTACACAAACACACACGCAGCTTTGGATAGTCCATTTCATCTAACCAACACAAGTACACACAGACACACACGCAGACACACATGCAGACACACATGCAGACACAGACACAGACACAGACAAAGACAAATGCACACGCACACACACAGGCACATGCACACACACACACCAGATGTGCTGTAGCTTTGGATAGTCCATGCAACGTGAGGGTTAGGGGGCATATTCTGTCGTTGCCTGGATTCTCCAGCTCTTGTGTCTTGTTAATTTGGCAGATGGACCTGTGGGTATTTGCCCTGTGGAAAAGTCAGAGCATTGCTGCCTGGCCTGGACTGATCCAGCTGTCTGCTGCCCTGACTGGCAGGTAGATGGGGCCCCTGAAAGTGCCCAGAGGCATACTGGCCCCTGTAGCCTGGATGGGCTGCTTATAACTTGAAGCTAAAATGTTGAATATGGCGTGAAGGCTTGTAGAACCTGATAATGTAATAATTTCCTGATAACGTAATAACCCTGATAATGTAATAAAAAATCCCTCATAAGTCCCTAAAAGATGTAATAAAACCTGATAATGTAATAATATCCCAATAATGTAATAAAGTGCATTTCCCAATAATGTAACAATCGCCATACCAATAATGTAATAAAATGTTACATTAATTGGAAGTTATTACATTATCAGGTTAGCCTCAATTTTGCAGAACCTGATAATGTAATAAATTCCTGATATTGTAAAAACTTTGGTCAGTGCATGATGTTTTGCAGTATATAGTGTAATTTTTAAGGGACATTGCCACACAAAATCAAAAGAGAATTTGATATAAATCAAATAGCGAAATGTCAGCTATTGATGATCAATGAGGACTTAGAAACTCAACGTTCTATGTGCCCATTAGCTGCCAGTCTATAACATACCAAAATGTTCTTATTTTTTCTCTATTAGTTGATTACCACTGAATATCCCTTTCACCATTGTACAAATTGTGCATTCACAATCATATAAAATATATACTGTATCTGCTAATAGTGAAGCAGCAGGTCTCTGGACAGCTTCACTGTTTGGACCTCTGAAACTGGAGACCTGATGCTACAGCACCAACCAAAGTTATTACAATATCAGGTAATTATTACATTATCAGGTTCTGCAAAATTGAGGCTAACCTGCACTTTATTACATTATCGGGGTATTATTACATTATCAGGTTTTATTACATGTTTTAGGGACTTATGAAGGAATTTGTATTACATTATCGGAAATTATTACATTATCAGGTTCTACAAGGCTGCAGAGCACAGACCACAGTGAACCAGACGCATGCTACAGCAAGAGATCCCTCTCTTCCTCCCTCTTTCACGCTCTCCCAACATCCCTCCATCCTGATCTCCCTCTCTTCCTCTCTCATTCACTCTCTCCCTTCATCCCTCCATCCTGATATCCCTCTCTTCCTCCCTTATTCACTATCTCTCTTCATCCCACTATCCTGATCGCTCTCTCTTCCTCCTTCTTTCACTGTCTCCCTCCATCCTGATCTCCCTTTCTTCCTCTCTCATTCACTCTCTCCCTTCATCCCTCCATCCTGATCTCCCTCTCTAATTCACTCTCTCCCTACATCACACCATCCTGATATCCCTCTCTTACTCCCTCATTCACTCTCTCCCTACATCACACCATCCTGATCTCCCTCTTTTCCTCCCTCATTCACTCTCTCCCTACATCACAACATACTGATCTCTCTTCCTCTCACATTTACTCTCTCCCTACATCCTATCATCCTGATCTTCCTTTCTGCCTCCGACTGTGTCTATCACTCCCTCTCTCTCTATCTCTTTCCACTCTGCCCTGTCTCACTGATCTGATATTCAGGCTCAACTGTCGACACGCTGCCTCCCCCTCTGGACCCTGGAGTGCATGATGTCAAATAATTTTGAATGCATTAAAACAAGCGCGGGAGGAAGCCACAGGGAAATCAGATGCAGAACTCCACGCTCACTCTCTCTCTCTCTCTCTCTCTCTCTCTCTCAGACTTTCCTCCATATCTCTCCCCTCCACCAGAATGCTGAGGATAACTTACCCCCATCTAACAACTTGAAACAGAGAGAAGAAGAGAGGGAGAGAGTTCAATCACGGCAATTTGGGGTGGAATAATAATTAAAAGTAAGAGGCCCTGGCAGTCTCAGTGCATGTGATTATGCAGGGCCCATAAACCCCCCCCCCCCCACCGTGAGCAGACGAAACAAAACGACATGAGACAAGATGAGCAAGCAAGTGAGTATGGGCTGTGCTCTTGTGCACCAGTGAGTATGTGCTGTGCTCTCGTGCACTAGTCTAGTGAGTATGGGCTTTGCTCTGGTGCACTAGTGAGTATGGGCTGTGCTCTTCTGCACATGGAGGTTGGGATGCAGTGATAGCATTACCTCCCAACTTGACATTCACCTGTCTGTCTTCAGCAGAGGAGACCTGAAGTTGTTTGAGTTGACAGTCTGACCACAGGATGTAATCACAGACATGCTCAGTCGCAGGGCATAGAGTGAGATTACTCCAAGAGAAGCTAATGACAGGCCTCTCTGCAGTCACAAACGGATGGCGAGACCGAGAGGTAGACAGAGAGGAGTGTGGTACATGGCACTAAATTATACTTCCTGTAAAGTTCTCACCTGCCTTACCATGTGCAAATAACACAGTAAAACAAACAGACACACTCACACTCACACACACACACACACATACACACACACACACACACACACACACTCTCTCTCTCTCACACACACACACACACACACCCTGAGTAAACATTACACATCTTTTCTGTGTGCATGTGGATTTTGTGATACTGTATGAGATATGGAGTGTTGTCCCAGCACATTTAGATATTTGGAGTTTGTGACCAAAGGTGACCATTTCTTCTGCACACATCTCCACTTCAGGACAGACATGCAGACATGTCAGATGCCCAAGTCAATTCCAACTGAAGTTGTAGAGATGGAAACAGGTGAAAATGCACTTTCATTCTTTCAAAACTGCAAACAGAATTAGAAGTCTGGAATAGAATGTAGACTGCTTGCACTTGAACAGTCTGATGTGCGACTTTCACACGGAAAAGTCTTATTTTGTAATTGGTGCAAGCCTTTTTATTTCTCTTTGAATAGACAATGCATGCTGTGTGGACAAACTCTCTGATGTTAAAATAAAGAAAAAGAGCATAGATACCTTAAGCCAAGGACTGTGACCCAACAATGTCATGAATACATAGAGGCCAGAGTACCCCCAGTATCTTTACAATGAAGGCGGCTAAATATAGTTTTCATTGTGGCTTTGTGATTATGCAAAGTGCAGGTCTGTCTGGAGCCTGGTGGCATATGGCTTTCTTCCAGAGACTCATTTTAATCTGCTACTCTGCCTCAGTGCTAATGCCATGCATTAACTCACAAAACAAAAGTCAATAATTCAGCTGCAATGGATGCAATGTGCATGTCAAGACATTTCTATGGCAACAATCCATGGAATGGTTGAAACCTCTTGCTTTGCCGCCCTCTTTCTTCCTGTTTCTCATCTGTCTCCATATATTACAAAAAATAACACAAATACATATATTTACTTTATAATAGTAATGACAGCTTCATGCTTACAACCTGACTGAATAAACACTGAACAAAAATAGAAGAAAACAGCAAACTGTTACTCTTATTACATTAGTCGTTATGCTTCTGCTGTCAATTGGTATTAACACTGTTTTTTTTATTTCAAAATGTTGCATTGCTACTTTATTTGATAAAGGGATGGGCTAGGACTGTTGCCCCATTATGTACTGCTGCTAAGTGTCCCAAGGGAATATCAATAACAATGTGATATGTTATAATAATAATATTTAAAATAAATCAAGTTTCGCATTTTTGTTTTAGATCATTTTAGGTCAATTGTGTGATAAGTGGTCCAGACCTTTAATATTTAATTCAGATACAAATTCATTGGTTCATTGGTATGGTTGACACACACACACACACACACACACACACACACACACACACACACACACACACACACACCTGTTTCTCTAAGTTGCAGACACCAAGCGTCTGACCACAAATTACCTTTTAAAGAACTAAGGAATAAAAAAATGTTGGAGGGGGAATCAAAGTGAATTGGACAGAAAGGACTTGCAGTTTGAACTGAGTGAGGGCCTGTCTTCAGTAAAAGCCAGAGCAGTGTGTCTGAATGCAAATTAAACCCCCCTCCTCAGTGCCTGCAAATATTGTCTTATCCATTAGCGAGGGTTGACAGAAAAGGAGTGGTTTCTCATTGTGGGCCAGCGAGGGAGAAGTCAGGGGAAGAATTCTATTCAGCACTGGGTTCTGGGGCTCCATGGATGGGGGGTGGAGGAGAGGGGGCACTGGGGTCTGGGGCTCCATGGATGGGGGGTGGAGGAGAGGGGGCGCTGGGGTCTGGGGCTCCATGGATGGGGGGTGGAGGAGAGGGGGCGCTGGGGTGTGGGGCTCTATGGATGGGGGGTGGAGGAGAGGGGGCGGTGGTGTGTGGGGCTCCATGGATGGGGGGTGGAGGAGAAGGGGGAGCTTGGGGGTTGTTTAGTCCCATTCAGATGCTGTAGACCATGGCAACAAAGAGAGCTTTCAGTGTACCTCACTGTAAAAGCATGTGAAAAGAGAAGGAGGAAAAAAAAGAAAACGAAACAGAGGGAGAGAAAAAGTGAGGGGAGAGAAAAAAAAACAGGAAAAGCCGACTGCTGGAAAAGTTGAGGTGTAACACCAGGGAGAGTAGGCGCCTGTGTATGTTTTGTGTGTGTGTGTGTGTGTGTGTGTGTCTGTGTGTGTGTCTGTGTGTGTGTGTGTGTGTGTCGGTGTATGTTTTTGCCAGAGGTTTAGTTGCTCTACGGGACAGTGGAGACCTCCACACATGCAGAGGAGCTGAGTGGCTGTGGCTGATGAAGGCGCACCAGGCCTGGGCCTCCTTTACGTCTCCCCACCCTGTCCTCACACTGATGGACATGCGACTGGCCAGCCTCCATGGACTGGGTCCTGAGACCACAGCACAGAGCACCTGCGTCAGCACGAATTCTGCCTGCACTGTCCTCCAGGAGCCACTGAGTGTATATTTATGAATTTGCAGGAAAGAAAGACTATTGCTTTAACAGCATGCCTGGATTGTGTATTAACTCACCTCACAGTGGGACCATGTGGTCGCTCTGTTAACCGCTGTGTGTGTGTGTGTGTGTGTGTTTGTGCGTGCATGCATGCGTGTTGGTGTGTGTGTGTGTGTGTGTGTGTGTGTGTGTGTGTGTGTGTGTGTGTGTGTGTGTGTGTGTGTGTGTGTGTGTGTGTGTGTGTGTGTGTGTGTGTGAGTGAGTGTGTGTGTGTGTGTGTGTGTGTTTCTGTGTTTCTGTTTGTGCTGAATCAGATGCATGTGTTGAGCCTCACAACACAACTTAATGGAGATGCCTGCTGGCAGCTTTCTGTTTCCCTTTCCAGGCTGTCCTTGTCATAGACAGGTAATAGAAGCCAAAAGGTGAACAGCGTACAGGACTAGTCTTTTTGTGTGATATGTGTTTTTATTCAGTCTGCCTGCATCTCTGTTCAAGTTCCAAAGTCTTCTGGGTTCAGTGGGTCTAACTAAACAACCATTTCAAAAGAAATGGAGTCCAAAAGTTAAACTGGGACATGGCCTACACACAGGGTATAATAGTGAGATTTTGTGACACTATCAATTTCCACTTGATATGTTTTATATGTAGAGAGGGACAGGGAGAGAAAGTGGGCGAAAGGTGAAAGAGAAGGAGGTGAAAATAAATTGCTATACAGGAGCACTTTTTCAGTCTGTGGCAGCAGCTGCTCTGGAGAAAAGATGAAGTCAGTTTCTGACCAAAGTAAAACAACCAGATCCTGGAAAGTTCTCTCTCTTGCTCTCTTGCTCTTTCGCTCTCTCTCTCTCTCTCTCTCTCTCTCTCTCTCTCTCTCTCGCTCTCTCTCTCTCTCTCTCTCTCTCTGTCTCTCTCTCTCTCTCTGTCTCTCTTCTGTGGAAGATGGCTTCTTGCCAGCCAGCTGTACAATCATACTGTTCACTTATACTTTATTGACAGATGCTAGCTCCAGACTTGGAGGAATACAAATTATTTCTACAAACCTCTGGGAAAGATTGGATTCCAGGGTTGGTTTGATACATGGCAAAGAAAACGTTGTTGCTTTTGGACGGCCCCTTTGCGGTGTAGGAATGAAGACATATGTTCAAGGAGAAAACAATGGCAGAAAGGGGATCGTTAGGCACAGTGTGTGCAGTGGCAATGAAGATATGAGTGAGGGATAGGTGGGAATGGACTCTGGCAGAACTAACACTTCATGAAGAGGCTTTTCCAACTCAAGCTTACCTTGCTGGCTCTCTCGAGTGATACATTTAACAGATTTATGAGAGAAATGAATCACATGGCTCCATGGCTTGATGGGAAAACATGAAAAGGCATCCATCACTATGCATCAGTATTTAGGTGATACACAAAAGGGACATTTTCATCCATTTCAAAAATCACACTGACAATAGATAAATGGTTCCCCTGCTGGCATTGAACTGTGCATTAAAACTCAGGATCTGTTTTTCTGAAAGGGTCAGTGCATACCTTCTTTGTATATATTAAGTAATTTAAACACACATAAAGACCATGTGTGTGTGACCACTGAAGAGTGAGAAAGACTATACCTTCACTTAACTTAAGCTCTGTGGAAGAGTACTGAAGAAAGCAGCAGGGAGAGAGGCGGAAAGAAACTGAGACAGAAAGAGAGACAGAGAGAGAGACAGCGAGAGAGAGAGAGAGAGAGGCCCATACTTTTGTTTTGCTAGCACATTCTCCGGTGACAGGTTAGCATCATGTTAAATAGCACCTTTGAGTATCTTCCCTTCCCTGCAGCTCCCAGTGCAAACAGGGTCCTGCGCAGAGACTGAATTACCAGATGTGTGTTCCTCAGTTTGTGTTTGGTCAACGCTTGTCATCCATGAAATCCTCAGAAGACCAGGGGAGAGCACACAGTGCCAAGATAATCTCCTGGAGGACCAAGAGGGGAAGAGGAAGAGAGAGAGAGAGAGGTTTGTGGTGACAGCTAAAATGAAGTGGTCGACTTCTCTATTTTAAGAGCTTTATCTTCTCGACTTTGGCAGACTAGCTCTTTTTTGTGCTTGACGGTCTTTAAAAAGTAAGATGTTCAGATGAAGGGCACATGCTCAGGCACCCCAACACCCAACCCACATTCACATACGACGTATCATTATGAGATATTATGGACTTTTGGATAGTGACACACTTGTTTATCATACAGAAAACTGGTGGCTCAGTTCTTCATAGGACACATTAAATTAAAGACATCTTGAGCCACCGTCTGACCCCTTCAATCTGAGCCTCCCCTGTAGAAGGTGACGACCAGAACAGATTTCTGCATCACTGTGCAAATATTTTCATAACACACTCTCCCAGCCTGAGCGGGAAATATATATTGGGAGATCTCGACCCGCACAGCAGTGACTAATGTTTGGTTTCCAGCAGCTTCCTGGGCTGTCAGGGTCGATGGCTAAGGAGTTTGAGTAAGTGTCGAGAATGGAGGAAAAAGCCAGCTAGTGCTAATGTTTTTCCACTTAGTTCAGAGCGCTGCCAAAACCAGAGAACACCTCTTAAATAAGCCACTTCCACTGTTTTCTGCCACTGTGGTTCTGCAGGCACAGAAACTCACGGCTTTTAACCCTAAAAGATTTCCACAAGCTGGGGGTGATGAGTTCCCAGCAGTTTTTGACAGGAAACAAACACATTGCCTCAATAAAGAGCAAGCAAACATGGTCTAAGACAACAGAAGTGTTTGCAAAATGAGGCTGATGGTAAATAATGTCAAACACTTATTTTTTGGGGGGTTTGTTTAAAAGTTATGGACTCTTGGATAAACTTCACATTGGAGCTGCCATAAGTAAAACACTGAGGATGTATGTAACCATGACAATCAGAGGACTGCCAGATGGTGGTAGTCATACTAGTGGAACGCTCTCATTTCTTGCACCTGAAGGGTGATTTTTTTCCCCTCACAACTGACCATCTCATGCCGGCCTTACACCAAACGGCGATTCAAGCGATTCCACTTTCATAGACGAATTTCTAATGTCAGACTAAAATCATGAGAGTTTTGTTTGAGTTGGGTAGAGTTGCGATAAAATAAACTGTGTTTAATAATATCATACGTTTTTAGTTTTAGCTCATGCAAATAGATATGGACATTGTCAACAACTAATAGGCAAGCTTTCTCCAGCAGCAATCAGGGAGCTGCAAAGCAGGTACAGATGCATCTCTGGGTAGATAGACATGGATGAGACTCCGGGGAGGCCTTGCAAGCCGCCAAACTATTACAAAAGGAGGAGAAACTGATGGAGAGAAATGGCTGTGGCTTTGCAAATAGTGACTCAAAAGGAATCTAGTCTTGAAAATAGTGACCCTGCAAGATACATTCTGCAACATCAGACTTGAATATTTTAAAGGTATTTTTAGAGTCTTTTCAAAGTCTTCTAGTGTTTGGTTAGCATCAAGTGAATGGTAGTGAGGCTAACCAGTGTATTTGAAATTGATATTCATAATAGTTCGCTAGGGACACATGAATTACTTTACTACTTGAGTAGACAGTAGACTCCAATGCTAGCTTCACAAATCACTCGTTGCTGTCGCTTGAACTTGTTGCTGTCTGTTTAGATAATCATGAAATACTTAGTAGTGTGTTAGTGGATGTGAAAGTGAAAATGTCATAAACCTTTCGCTGATGTATAAGGCATGTTACACATTAAATGGAATGCAAATATTGACTGTAATGATAAAGGTGAAACGTTGTTTTATTCTGACTTTTTTAATGTTGGAAATGAATACATACAGTTAAAAACAAGAAACCTTCACCATGCCACCTCCTCCTAGATGTGCGTTTGCCTGAGTGATGGCCAGGAGTGGTCAGCTCTCACTCAGCGGCCTGATGTGCGCTTTATCGTTGGGGACAACTACACAGTGGCGAAACCACCAGGGTTGTCAGAAGTGTCTCCTATAATATACTATACATTTGTTGAATGGTATTATATTTTTGCTACTTAAGCTGTTGATCTCTTTGGCAACCTGTTCTAAAATCTTTAAGTTCCCCCTCCCCTGTAAAATGGTTGAGTCCATGAGTCAGGTTTGCTCCGTGGTTGCCCATCTCTTGCTACATTCTAGTGAAGGAAAGAAACGGTTTGAAAGCATTGAGACAAGCCTACTGTAGTCTGTAGGCTTGCAGTGATAAAGGAATCTATAGTACTGCTGAATCGTGAGTCAAGAAAATGTGATGGGTGGTCATATGTGATAGACAGTTCCTTTGTAATTTCAATCGTTTATTTAATTGCTAGCTTGCAAAAGTCGGTAGCATACAGTAGCTAGCTCGCTATACAGCTTGCTTGTGTTAGTTAACCTTGAAGTTACCACTGTTAGCTTAGCTAACCAACGTCTTACTAATGTCTTTAGTAGACAACAGTAAAGTGGACTGACCAAAAATGTTATTGCAGTTTTTTCTCAGTTTTTATTTTCATTACGTATCATTAAGAAATCAGATTTTAGATACCCACCAACCGTTTTCTCACAAAAAGCCTTTTTTCTGGCTGTTTTTAAAGGTACTCCGTCATGTAGCTTACAGTAAACTCAGTAACAGTAAAAAGTGTGCGTTCTTTTGTCCACCCTATCTTTCGCTAGCTAGTTAGTAGCTTTGGTATAAATTATTTTGTATGTGATAACCTAATACATACAGAACAAGCCATTTAAATTGGCCATTTAGAAACGTATTTGTCATTATGAAGGGAAATATGTCATGAACGTTTTTCTGCTTTATTTTCAATACAGTATAGATTAATAGACATCACTACAGTATAGATTAAGAGGCATCACTACAATATAGATTAAGAGGCATCACTACAGTATAGATAAAGAGGCATCACTAGATTAAGAGGCATCACTAATCACTACAGTATAGATTAAGAGGCATCACTAGATTAAGAGGCATCACTAATCACTACAGTATAGATTAAGAGGCATCACTACTACAGTATAGATTAAGAGGCATCACTACAGTATAGATTAAGAGGCAACACTACACTATAGATTAAGAGGCACACTACAGTATAGATTAAGAGGCACACTACAGTATAGATTAAGAGGCACACTACAGTATAGATTAAGAGGCATCACTACAGTATCAATTAAGAGGCATGGTCCCCAGTCAACATATTAGCACAGCCTAGATTGAAATGATAATATGTTAAAAGATTTAAAGTAAAACGTGTCCACTTTTTGCCTTTTACCTTTCATCACTGCTTTAACAATTCTGTTATTTCTTTAAAAACTTATGGAGCTATTAATATATGTACCTGTCTTAACATTTACACTTTACGCTATGGTAGAAGAGATGTCTTTGTCCTGGTCATTAAATGCTTTCAATGCTGGGCGCTGCAGCACTGTGCACAGCCCTTAACCACATGCTTCTGCCCCCAGAGCAGTGAGAGTGCATACCTGGCCTGTCTATGACTGCTGCAGTGTCTTAGAGGACTGTGCTGATCAAGCAACTTTCTCACTGTCTGTCTGTGTACAGAAAAATAAAATGTCCCTGAAATAATATTTGTTGTAAATAAAAAAGCAGGTTTGTATCCAGGATATTGTACTCCAGTGAGACTGTTCAGTGTTGTGATTGGTGATATTGTGCAACAATTACACGCTGCAGACATGGACTGTTAAATGAGAAATTATGTAGATTAATTTGTCTGAGACTCCAGTAGTTTTTCTATTTGCCTGCCTTTTAATTGCCCACCTACCTGTTCATGAGTGTGACAGTCTTTGTCTCTATCCCTGTCTGTTCTCATCAGCATGTCTATCTATCTGTCTAATTGCCTGTCTGTATGCTTGGCTCTCTGTGTATGTGCCTGCCCAAACACAAACTCCCCCTAAGGCCTACAGCTATGAAAAAACTTTGTTTGACATGTTACAGGAAGCGGCTTTGGCAGGAGAGAGGAAGTACACACACACACACACACACACACACACACACACACACACCTCATTCCAGATTTCAGTCAGTAACCTTGTAGCAGGGATGCATGTCTGTCAGGCTTTGGCAGAAGTTAATCTGCGTGTCAAGCGAGAAGTGAAAGAGGGATAGATTTAGTGAGTAAAAAACAGTGTTTCTCTCTTATCACTGCAGGAATCAGGGAGACTGACAAGGAGGGCTTTACTGTTGGTAAACTGATCACACCTGTTTGATAATGAACCGCAGTGCTGTGAATGGCGGGTGTTGGCGTGGGCAGGTGAGAAAGGAACACTTGTAGTATAGCCCCCGGCTACCTATCACATATTTTGTCTGCATCGGTGCCAACACTCATGACAGAGATGACAATGCAGCACGCCAGAGAACAACAGATGATACCTCCTCAGCTTGGCACAGCAGAGGCCCATCTCCCAGCGGCTCTGCTTTCACAGCAGGAATAGAATTGAATTCCATTGAAATGACTTAATTGCAGTGTAGATTTACCAATGATTGTTTTTAGAGGGAAAACGAGGCAAATAGAAGTCAGCTCACGGCAGACTCCTCCATCAGGCTGAGGCTGGCGCTAAACTAAGGCACATGATCACTACAAACCTCTGCGGAAAAGGTAGGTAGAAGAAGGAGGGAGTTAAGGTGGATCAAAACAACAATGACAGGTAGGAAAGGAAGAGATAGAAGACAGAAATAAGTGGGACAGGATAATTGTGATGGGGCACATAGCATCCCTCTTCTCTGACAAGAACACAGAACATGCTCCACACGCTCGCCCTGTTCACTGAACATTTAATAGACAGAGAGCGAGGGCCAGCGTACCTGGGATTGGACGTGCTCATTGCAGTGTTCACCTTTGTTCAAACCTGACATGTTTCAACACAGTACACCCCCCTTACCCTAAGGGCCCGCTTTCTCCACTCCTCCCTGCTCATTCACACCGTCTCCCCACCCTCCACACCTCTCCTCTGAAGGACGTTTCAGATGAGGTCATGAATTGTAAATCAGTGTTATATGAGGAGGAGAGGGCTTGGGAGAAAGTGAAGAGTTTAAAGAGATCACAATGTTGTCAGAAACAGTTGCTGTTATTTAGTTTGTTTTTCTTTGTTTCCACATATTTGCAGTGCTCTGGTGTTCTAGATCTCGATGCAGATGTCTGTATAAATCATGCAGCAGAGGAGAGCAAGCAAACAAATGGGTTCATGTCCCCCCAACAACCTTTTTCTTTACTTCCCTTTCTTTCGCACTGTCCACTTATCTAAAATGGGAGAGCGCCTCAGACAGAACACCTGTGAGTGAGTGATCTCGCCTGATGCAGTCTCATTTACCCAGTCATGTGTTGCTGGGATGGAAAAAAGTCTGTCAGTGAAGAATTAGCTGCAGGGCTCGGTAAACGTGCAAAGTTATTTTCATTCTAACCACTGGTGTGATTCGACATTGTCAAATAAATTCCTTCATGCACAGGGTTCAAAAGAGCACCTTTAGTGAATACACAGAAAACGTCACGTTCTCCCAGGATTAAAACAGAGACAAGCGCCCAGCATGCCAACATGTTCAGTCACTTTCTCTAGAGGCATTACTGGGCCTCCACTCTTTACTGCTGACTGTATGGAGGCATTACTGGGCCTCCACTCTTTACTGCTGACTGTATGGAGGCATTACCCAATGTAGGCCCAATGTTTGCACACTGCACTCTGTGCCAGCACGTCTGCAGGCTTTAGCTGACTGTGTGGTCCCCTCTCAGCGCAGCGCACATGATCCACCTGCAGAATCAGGACACTTCTGAGGCTACAAAGACCCACACAAAGCTGTGTGAATTTTAATGGTGCAATAATTTCCCTACACTTTGGTAATTTGCAATTTGTTTCACCTTGGTGTATGGTTTAATATGGCTTTGCACAGTTTCCCATGTTGCTGAAGTGTTGCCCAAACTCACACAGGTCACATTCATCTTACTTTGGAAAGTTAGGTTGTTAATATTACATCATGCAACATTTAAATTCATATTCTTCTTTTAAAGTGCATCAAGCTTTCTGGTGTAAAAACAGACAACCAAGCAAAATGAATATAAAAAGAAAAGGGAAAAAAAGAATAATTGTGTACTTTGGAGGACAACTAGAATGTTCCAACAGAGCATTTTTTTTGTAGATGGTGGTTTGTGCTGGCCTTGGATTTAACTTTTGATTTATGTTTTAATAGTAATAAATGGTGGTCATGGCGAATAGCGAAGTGGTTGACATCAGAAGTGAGTTCCCAAACCCTCTCAGCATGAGGGTTAAAATAAGGCCTGGTTTGTTCTGGCTGAGGAAGGTCCCTCATTTAGTGGTCTGATGGATCCTGGGAGATCCAAATATAAGCGCAAATGAATGACCTCATCACAGGCTGTTGCCATCACACACACGCAGCACCACACCAGTTGGCCAAAAGATCCAAACGAACCGGTTTTCATTTTCATATTTACAGTTTGGCTAAAATATACATTTACATCACACTTATATAGTGTTTCCACAGATTCAAAGAACCATTAAAGCCAATGGGAGGACTTGCATTGAAAATATAATCTGAATTTTTAAGATATCTGAATAATCTGGGTGAATGCTGATGAGGTTATCTAACCTTTTAAGTAATTACTCACTTATTAATAACGAATGCAAATGATGATGTGTATACAATAAAACACAAAATGAATGATAAAATGAGTGTTGTCTATCTACTAAGACAAATACATGTCTGCAGTGGTGCAAAGTAGAATGTGAAAATTGATCAAAGCAAATGGGTTGTCCTCATACTGAAATTAGTTTGTTGACTCAAAACAACAACAAACTGATCCAAAGTAAAATCAAATAAAATCAAAACAAATCATCTGTCAGCCTTCATCCTCTGTTCTAACCTTGGCCAACACATCTGTGAGCTGTTCAGCAGCTTCCACTTAGTAATGACACCTGTTCCAAAATGACATCTGTCAAAGCTGCGTCAGCAACCGAATGAGAGCCAGGCTGCAGGAGAGAGGGAGAGAGAGAGATAGTCAGTCAGAGAGAGTTTGACAGTGATCAGGCCGTAGCACAGATTGAACATGGCAGGCGCATGTGCTGAAAGGCCTGGCTTCCTCTGACTCAGACATAATTATTACCAGTTCCCCTCAAAGTGGGAGTCCAAACACTGAATGAAGAAAGACAGAGGGAGAGAGAGAGGGAGAGAGAGCGGGAGAGGGAGAGAGAGAAAGAGAGAGAGAGAGAGGGAGAGGGAGAGAGAGAGGGAGAGGGAGAGAGAGAGGGAGAGGGAGAGAGATGAATTGAGGCTCCAGAGGGGGAAGAAAAGACGTTGTCCACACAAGGCTCCAGATCTCCCCACTCGCCTGTCAGTAACAGACCACATTGTTTTGAACAATCGCTACTAATTTGCCATCTGGTTTGGGCCCCTTTGTGGCGCAGGGTGAAGCATTGTGCCCAGGTCATTAGGGACTCGTCTCGAGATGGGCCCAGCGAGGGTGGGTGGAGGATGTGTGTGTGTGTGTGTGTGTGTGTGTGTGTGGGAGCAGCGCTGGGGTGGATGGAGGTTGGAGTGGGCTGCAAGGTGTGTGTGTGTGTCTGTGTGTGTGTGTGTGTGTGTGTGGGAGAAGCGCTGGGCGTGATGGGGGTGGAGGCGTGTTGCATGTGGACAGAGAAGCTGAAAGGTTAAGAGACCACAGGCGGCCTCTTTCGGACTCCTTCCTCCACACCACCCTCCCCCACCCTCCTGCAAGCCCATTCTCAACAGACCAACTAGGTTGAGGAGTGGGTGGTGGTGGTGATGGGAGGGGGCTGTTACTGAACCTGAACAAACATGAACAAAGAATCCAGTGTCTAAGTGTCTCCCCTCTCTCTCTCTCTTACCATGTTTGTGTGTGTGTGTGTGTGTGTGTGTGTGTGTCTGTGTGTCTGTGTGTCTGTGTGTGTGATTGTCTGTTGGGTGAGAGGCAGGGAACAGTGTTTCAGCACACAAATCAATACCCACTGTCTTACCTGCACTCCAACCAGTGCACTCAAGGAAAGAAGCGAGCTCAGGAGGGGAGGAGGGATGGAGACCCCTGGGTGTTGGTTAGTGATGCATTATTGAAAAGTGAATGCCACTGAGGAGATGCAGGTTTTGTCTTTAAAAAAAGATTTTTAAGCTGCTGGAGTTAAGATGAACAAAATCACTGACCACAGCTAAAAATCTAATGGCCCTCGGCAACACCCTCATCACACAGTGCCCTTCAATATCCTCCAAAATGAGTCCTAATCAGAGAGCCTGACGAAGCATTTGTTGTTCTACTTTTTGAACCTTCAACCACAAATGGCCTTGTGGACAAATGCACTACCAGTATATACCTGCCAGATCACGCACTACAACAAATACATACACACACTGCTGAATTAAATATATACTTATTTACTGAACTTTTTTGTACAATATTCAGCACACATTAAATATATTCAAAAAGACTGATGAAGGTCAGTCATTAGAGACATGTGTGGGTATGAGTAATGGGTGTATGTGTATGGAAAAACGAATTTTAAATCCTAAAACTGCTTCACAGGTTATTTGATAACTCACATTGTTGGTGGATTAAAGACTATTGAGGTATCTCAGAGATGAGACACATATGCATTGGTATACATACACCCATATTTGGTTTAGGGACTGTTAAGGAGTTTTCAGACAATTGAAATTGTGAAATGTGAAATGGCGATGACAGTAAATATGATGGCTGCCTGTCTTGAAAGCATCAGATTTTACTCTGTAGTTCGCTTCAACTATTTTCAAAGGAATTCGTTTGTCATCCATTTTTGGGATGTCAAATACCTCACATCAAGGAAAAATAAAGAATGAATTGAACTTATGTGTTACTGTGGATTTACAGACTTGGTATCATCCTAGACGTTATTTTTGTTTTACTATCATTGTTGTTGTTGTTTTTTGTTTGTTTATAGTACGTCTGTCCATTCTAGTTTGATTCAGTATGAATATTTCATATGATTCACTGTGTTTCAGAGCACCTCTTCCGAGAAACCTGCTTCTACTGTTTCACACCCAGTGTATTGATCTCACATGGTAATTCACTGTCATCTGAATTCTACTACATCTTATATTCCAAGTCTGTATATGTCTTTATGTTCAATCTGTATCTAAAACAACAGCAATTAAAGTACATTATTCCCTGTATCTTCTCCAATACCTCTCAGTTGCACATTACAACTTAAACATCAGCTCTTAGAGATAACTCTGCGTACTGATTCAGGTAGTCATGAAATAATAATGGACAGGTATCTAACATGGTCAATGTTTTATTCTTCACTCATTAATCTGTCATTTGACCACTAAATAAATTAGGTATCCAATGAGTATACATTGGTTCACCCAACATGAGAAACCTCACAGAAATGATTGAATATTAGTCGCCACTTTTGAGTTGATTCTGCAGCTTGTGTCTCTGGGTGATGGATGAAGATAATGAAGATAAAGAAAAGGGTGCACCACATTCATATGCAGGGAGGATATGTGCCATCTCAAGGCACCTCCAGAGGCAATCAAAGTCCTGATCTATTTCTTTTCCTATAATTCATATTTGCACACTATCTCTTCACACGGGCAAAATGTTTATCAGAGATGTTTGCCAGAGAGAGAGAGAGAGATCCACTTGTCAGTCATCAGGTTTCATTTGTCATTTCCTTTATTCTTTTTTCTTTATTTATCTAGTTCGTTATCATTTCATACATACCCTTCAAATCAAAACTTTCATAATTTTCATTTGTAGTTTTAGGCCCAATTTACACACAGGTTTTCGCGATGTCGGCACAGCCGACATCTGTACACCAACAGTTTTTCTCAGCGTCTAAACGCAAATTCAACTGTCGGTGTGCCGATGTCGGCCGAATTTCAGCCAACAGCCCCGTACCATTCGCCCGACAGCCCATCGGGAGTCCCCGACATCTTCAAAGTGCGTGTAAACGCGACCCGACATCTGTAAGGCATATTACAGACAGTGTTGCTAGGCAACAGAGGCAAACTGAGAAACTTACTGCGGTGTGTGTAAATGCGCCCCGACATCTACGCGCAGAAGTCGCGCAGATGTCGCCGACATCGCGAAAACCTGTGTGTAAATTGGGCCTTAGCCTATGCATCAAGCACACAACGCTCAGACTTTTGTCACACTGAATAGTTATGGGAATAAAGAGATGATCATCCTTTAAGTAACACAAGTAACAACACATGTCGTTCTGTGTTAGCGCTTAGTGTGCTAGCAGCAAAGTGAAACAACATGCATATCTACATGACAATGCTGTTTAATTGGCAAACAAGAACGTGATGTGGTATGTGACAGCTTTCAGGAGAGGCCCAGATCTGTGGAGTTTGACATCTCGTTGTTGGGGTGGATTGGAACATCTGTCTTGCATGTGAAGTTCCTTATTGTTGAATTTGTAAGGGGGCTGATCCCTAATAAGGGGTTCAGCATTAAGTCATGTCTTCTTTTTCTGTCTGCTCTTTTTGACTTGTTATTGCGTGGGGTTGCTTGGACCAAAGAACACTTTCTCCATCTTGTTCACCAGGCAAATTAGACAGCTGCCAGAGGCACGGTACTGTGTAGAACAATATGAAAAACACAGCAGAACATGAGCACCTCAGCACTGTATGTCTGATTAGCATGTACATCAGTGAGACAGGAACTATAAAGAAGGAAGGCCTCAGAGGGGTATACCTGTAATAGCATTGGTCTGAAGCAGAGTGTCTGGGCAGGGCATTGCATCAGTCCATTACAAGGCCATCACGTTATATAAATAGGCTCAAAATGAGGCTGGTATAATTGTGTCTGTCTACTGTCTGTGGCTACTGTGAATGTTGGACAAAGAATAACACACATTTGCCTAAAAGGTATAATTTGAAAGACATTTTTGTCAACAGCGTCCCCGCAGCCTTTGTCACGGACCTCTGAGCACCAGTATAGATGTAAATTATGACTGAACGAGTGAGGTGGAGTCCTTTGGTGCAGAAAAGCTATGCATAAACCAAAACATGTTGGCTTTTCCCCATATAGAGAGAAATTTGTCAATGTCAGACATGGTTGATGGATCTAACTTAATTAGTCCTCTTTGAACACCAGCTGAAGGAAATATGCAGAGGGAATGTGCCTAACACAGTGAAAGAGCAGACCTGCAGTTGTGATATGGTAGACTTACATAATTGACTTAATTTGAATGCACAACTCCAAGCGTCTGGACCCAGGAGAATTCACACACGCTCTTTTGAGTTGTTTTAATGTCGTAGAATACAGGTGATTTAGCTTGGCCAAGCAAGAAATTACAGCGCTGTGTTTAGACAGCAAATAAGTTCATTTTCCATTCAGGCAGCTCTGGAAACTGGTTCCCTCGGTAGCTGCGTTTGTGTCCATATCTGTGGCTTGGCCCGATCTCAACTAAGAACACATTCAGTCCCAAAAGCCCACTGAAACAATACAGCCCGGCATCCACCACCACCACACCCTCTTGGTCCTTCTCCACAGGAACCGTGAGGGCCGGTGACCACGTCTGAGACGTGTGCGGGACAGGAAATGGTTTTGCACTGTACAGTATTCAGCTGCGCCTCAGCCCGTCTGGACACCCCACCCCAGAAGCACTGGACTAGGAGACGCACACCTACACTCACACTCACACGTTCCAGCCATCGGCAGTGAGTTATTGTTTCTCCCTGGCTCTGAAACACACACACACACATGCACACACACACACACACACACACACACACACACACACACACACACACACACACACACACACACACACACACACACACACACACACACACACACACAGAGCATATATACATCTGTAAAAGAGCTAGTGCATCATCCATCTTCACAATGGTTGATAGATTGTCATATTTGCGGACCTGGGGCTCTTAGTGAGTCAGTTGAGCATTGTCTTGCATTCTGTGGTGGTCCCTGGCTCTTATACTAACCAGACGCCTCAGGGCCAACTGCAGTGTCTGCAAGACCCCACATGCAAATACCATGGGATTATGATGGTGCTTAAAATAACACACTGAAGACCACCTATTGTAGGAAAATCAATAGGAACGGTGATTTGTACCACTGAAATAACTTTATTGTGGCTGCCCAAGTCTTTGCACAATGCAGGGCATATTGGATTTGTTAACGCACCATTTCCATTCAAAGGGGGCCTGAGATTTGAGTTGTCAGTGGGGAGGGGGAGAAACGAGGATGGGAGTTCCATTTGCTGGTTGGGATTATGAGTTTAAGGTAGAGTTTCAGGGTCCACAGACACTCCATCAAGACAAGCACTCACATGGAGATGCGGAAGAGACTAGACACCGAGCTCACATAACGCTAATCCAGCTTTCCTCCACTAAATCCTAAATTGCTGTCAGTCTTCAGCTCTATGTAAATGAGGCCCACTTAAATCACATTTGGGGAAAGCAGGAGATTACATCCAGGGGGGGAAAAAATCTGAAGATATGTGACAAAATGCATGGCAATTAGTTGTCTGTCTCTCAGAATGAAGCCAAGTGGCTGTTGGAGAAGTAATCACTAGAGGCAGATGGAGCTACACAGATTCATTTAAATGGATTTAAAGCATTTTCAGGCAATTAGGGAAAGTCCTGTGTCTCCAATATTAACTATGTGTTAATTAACTCATCATCTCTTAAATTCATTATTTCCAATTCCTCTGAAACAATGTGTGGATTTAAGAGCGTTTGTTGAACTAGAGTGCAGTTGGTTTTATTCTGTGACAATCTTCATGAAACTGTACTGTAAAGGTAGGGCAAACCTCACTGATCTTGGGGACAGAAACAAAACTCTGGATGGACTTAGGGAGACAGTGTGGCGTCAAGTAGATGTTAATTAGTGAGCTTGCCCACCCCCCACCCCGCATCTATTCAGCTTGCTCAATCTCTCTCTCTCTCCTCCTCTCCCTCCCTCCCCACCCAGTGAGTAAACACCACATTCCTCCCCTTCAGTGTTCTCCCTCTCTTCCAACTCCACTGGCACACGGACGCTTCTCTCCATGCAACCTGTCCGCTCTACTGGGGGGAGGGGTGGCTTGTTTAAACAGTGCTGATTGGGTGCAGCTCTCTGTGCCCTTTCACCCTTTTACCCCACTGCTCCCTCCTATACTTCTACACTCTATCCATCCTTCCTCGTCCTCCTCCTCCTCCTCTCTTTCACCCCCTTTCTCTACACGCCAGCTGGCCGCCCTCTCCAGCTTGCAGTGGCCTGGGCTGGAGGGAAAGGCGGCCATTGAAGAAGGAAATTGGTCATGTTTTTTAAAAGGCCCTCCTTGAGGAGTCCTTGTGGATCCTTGTGAATTAAGGGCGGCAAATGATGGAGCACTCTGGCCACATTCTGGAGTGATTCAGGGCCGAGAGGTGACTTTTGTTCTGGCTATGCAGTGTTTTTCTCTAAACCCTGCGCAGTTAGTGAAGGATTTGTTTTCTTTAAAAAGAGCCATTTTGTGTCTATTTTGTTAATTATACAGATACAAAACAAGCAAACCAAATACACATCTAGAAGGCATTGGTTTCCACCAAAACCAGAGAACATCAAAATGAATGAAGTTTAATTTAGTTTTTGTAAAGGTACAATTAAAGTAAACGTTGCATGATCACCATTAACATTATGACAATTCTGTATACTGTATGATCCAATAAGTGCCAGCCTCTCATAAACCTGATTGAATGTCCCATTCAGTCAAAGTCCGTTGTACATGTCATTGAACCGACTTTGAAAACGCTGTGACCATGGCTTCATTTAGCCCCTGAAAAAAATGACATCTTTGAGGGAAGTGGTAGACATCTTTATATCTAAACATTTATCATTTTCATTACTTACATTAGGACAGAATGGTGTGTACAATTCAGCACTATGCAAAATGCTGCATGTTAATTATATAAGAGACTCACTTTATATTAAGGTTCTTAGGCACTCTGAGCTTAAGAGTCTACTAAATTAATTTGTAAATAGGTATGCACCCATGCCACTTTTTCCAGACTGAGTATGTAAACTTGCGGATGCCTTGTACTGATACTGTACTGAAGTGCTTAACCCTTTCAACAAAAACATTAGTGCAACTTGTGTACAGTATTTTCAAAAGATGATTGCTTAACAAATGTATCTTATTGCCCTGGGACTAGGGCTATATTGCTAGTGATAAGGGAACGTTTGAATGACATCTTAACCTACTTCCAAGTACCTAGCTTCAATTTGTGTAGCTAACTCAGGTATGTCCTCAGTCATTTTCATTCTAGTGACAAACGAGAGGCTGGCACAGACATCGTAGTTATCAAGATCTAAATCATTATCATCTTGGAATTATTAACCATTTGAATCTTAATCACTATCATCTTGGAGTTATCAAAAACATTTGAATCTCAATCAGTATCATATTTGAGTTATCAAAACCATTTGATAACTCCATGCAGGTAGTTAGTTTAGCAGTTAACTCGTTAGCAATTAGCTCGCAGCAGACTGAAAAGCTAGCTACCTTCTGTTGGTGTATCTGTTGTTAGTGATAGATGGATATGGCGCACAGACTGGCTGGTGATTTCTCAATTTCATCCAGTTGAGTGAAAGAAACCTAAGGCCAATAAACCAGTGGCCCAGAGCTATTAGCACACAAACGTGAGATCAGTGACCAACACACATCTGTTTTGTCAAGTCCTTCTCTGACTACCTGCTCATCCAACACACACAGCGGTGTCAGCTTAGCCCTTCTAAGAGTTTGTACATCAATATCTTTTTTGTTGTCCATCATTACTATTGGCTTATAGGTAAGGTTTATAAGAATGGTTCATCATTGGCAGACTCTCTAATCCAGTTCTGTTTAAGGTCTTCTCATACATTCAAATTTATATCAGAATTGAAAGACTGCCCTGCTGGTTACTAAAACTCACAGCAGCTCCCCAGTGCTCATATTCATTCCCTTCCATTTCTAGCATCATGATGGATGCCCACCCATTTTACAGCCATCTTGGCATGTTTGACGTATTTATGCAGTTGGGTTCAGACACTTCTAAGCCCATGGCTGGGATGTGTAGCACTCACAGCAGCCCCGTGTTAGGTTCACCCAGAGGTTAGTGTAATCCAACGAAGCAACTTCCATTCCCCTCGAAAAAAGCCTGCAAATGTCCCACAGCTGCCCGGGGTGTGACACGGAATCTTCAAAGGTTGTAAATGCTTATATTATCACATCATTTAAGAAGTGATGTTTAAAGCATTTGTTAAAGCGGTGGTTCACCTCTAGAGGACATCATTTTTCATCATCAAAACAGATGTGTAGATACTCGGCTGTAGAGCAGCGATCCTGATGGAACAGACCCTCAAAGCAGTGCATATAGGCTATTTTCTCACTCAAACCAGTGCATAAAGGCTATAAACTCACCTCCGTGCCATAAATGAAAAGCAAAACATAAGATAGAGCAGTAGTAACCTTCACTTGATTACTTTAATAAACGACACTGGAGATGATATAAAACAGTCGTCTTCTTTCTGTGATTCATTGAGCTCTGATGATTGACAATCAGTGAATGGAAATATTTATGACGATGTGTTTCTGTGTCAGATGTATACAGCTAGTCTCCAGAGTTCCTGATGTATTCCTAATGTAACGTCTTTCAGTAACAAATGAGCTACTGTATACAACTAGGGCAATGGAACAAAGTGCATGTGCAGGGCACAGACAGTTTGATGTTTTTCTTTTTTTGGGGAGGCTGGGATGATGTTGTTTGGGGGTGGGAGTGCTGAGGGGGCTGGTGGCGGGGCGGCCTGTCTGATGTCTGGGGAAGGGATGGGAGGGGTGGGCTGGGCTCCAGCTGTGCAGCGGGCCTCCAGAGCTTGTCATCGCATCAGGAGGCATCAGTGGAGAGGCGGCTTGTACCCAACCCCAACAGCGCACTGCCTCTCCCAGTAATTACTGAAGAGAGGCAGGCCCAACTCGCCTCATTCACATGGGCACACACGGAGACACACACACATTCTGTCTTTCTTAAACTCACTCACTGGCTATGGTGGACAATCCAATGTTGAATTTGCTAACATTTTTTCTGAAGCAATAAATAAAGCCCTCAGGTTTTGTGAGAAAAATTATTTGAAATGATAATATAATATATATATATTAATGATCATGACATGACTGACATCATAGAAGGTATGCGAGTACTTGATGAATGACCTCAGAGTAAGTGACCTGTGAATGAGCAGTGTGTCGCTCACTGCCCCCTCACATGCTGAAGGGATTCCTGTGTCCTTGCCTGAACCCAGCGCTGCTGCTCTGCCACTGGACAGGCGTTGGTGTGTGCTGGTCCCTGTGTTAGAAAGGCAAATGGACAACTCTTTGTTCACACACCCATCGGACATACTAGAGTCATATAAATCAACAGAAAACAACAACAACAAACATCTTTGCTCAGATACAGACCTTAAGACAAAGGACATACAAGGAAACTCATAATTTCCTAACTAATAGCTGTTAAGATGTTTCTCACCTCTGTCATACTGCACTGGGTGGTAATGAGATCCCGAGAGGGTGTTTCTGCATGTTTAGCTAATCAGTCAAGAGAGTGTTTAAAGTGCTATCAGTCATTTAGGCAGTGTGTGTGTGTGTGAGAGAGGGAGATAGAGAACAGGATATGTGTGTGGGTTGGGGAGGTCACGGGGAGGGACAGGCCATGACGGATGGTGTGGAGGGTCAGAGTGGAGGGCGCTTGCTGAAACACTAAGATTTATGCGGCCTCAGCCAGGAACGCACACATTGTTATGCTCTCTGGGTTATTTCCATATGATTGGGTTAGAGGAAAGAGGCTAAGTGTGTGTGTGTGTGTGTTTGTGTGTGTGTGTGTGTGTGTGCATTTGTGGTTCGCAGAATCAGTGTGTGCTTGGTGGCATTAAGGTAGTTTCCCTATGAGTCAGTGTCCATCCACATGTGTGTGTATGTATGTTTATGTGTATATGTGTGTGAGTGTGTGTGTGTGTGTGTGTGTGTATATGTATGTATATGTGTCGTCTTCCCACAGCTGTACTTTAGGGTCTTGTGAAAAGTACAGCAGACGCTAGGCTGAAAATAGGGACCAAGCTCGTTCTGCTCATGGCTTTTATGGTGTTTGATTTGACATCCTAATTGCCACATGGCAGACAAAAATATTGTGAACCTCCAAAATCGAACCTGCAATTCACCCAAAACAACCTATAGATAGAACCCCAGCCAAACAGGTCTGGAGTCACCTTAAGAAGGAGCCATATATAGACACAGAAAGGCTATTTAGAGAGAGCGCAAGAGAGAGAGAGAGAGAGAGAGAGAGTTAATATCAGTAGGTTGTTATTAAAGTTGAAAACCTGACTGCGAGTTGATAGATTTGTTCTTTTGTCTTTTTATTCTGCACCCTTTCTTCTTCCTCATTCATCTCCAATGCAGAGAAGCAGGCTGTGCACAGCTAACAGACAAGCTGCCTGTCAGACTGTAATCATTACGTACAGTTGTCAGCATGGACACAGACAGCTCTACCCTCAATAACATAGAGAGAGACAGAGAGGGGGAAAAGAGAGAGCATGATAGATAGAGGCAGAAGGAGATTTACAGAGAAGCAGAGAGCGGGAGAGCAGGAAGGCGAGTTTTCCTGTGTTTCCCCCACAGCGGCCTGTGGGGATGAGGCAACGGAAATGGCCCTCTCAAGTCCATCTCCTTAATTACAGCTAGTGATGAAAGAAGATAGAGTAATGTCCCTACACTGTATTTTACAGCAGAGTGAGGCCAGTGTCTCCAGGAATGGCAACACACTGAAGCTCAAGGCACGAGTGAATGTACAAGGACTCTCATGTGGTGGAGCCACAGCAAAAATTCCAGCCATTAACCCCTTGACCCGTTCAGGCAGCCTTCACCGTGGCAACATCAGAAGGGATAGGCAGAGTAGGGGGGGGGGGGGCAGAGGTAATTATGCATCTCTCCCTTGTACGTCGCTTTGGACAAAAGCGTCTGCTAAATGACTAAATGTAAATGTATGCATCTGAAGTGTGAGGGAGCCATTTTGATATAGCCTCACTGTATATGTATAGAAGATGAGTGGTGACTATATACTGTAAGCATTACTTCTTCCCCGGCGAGATGTTTCATTAATCTCTGAGGGCTCAGTGTAACTTTAATAAAGAGTCATTTCAACCATGGGGAGTTACATCCCTGACCATGTGATGACACCATGATGAATGTTTTATGATAGAGATATTTCCTGTGAATACCAGCTCTATGATGTCTGAGGAGCAAAGCGACAAGCATGTCATTGGCCCTGTTGTGCTCTGCCAGTTTTCTGTCATTCTCCTCACTGGCTCTCCCTCACTGTCTTTTCCTCTCTCCCCCGTTCACTCTTATCCTGTCCATCCTCCCACATCCCGTCTATGTGTCTGTCTACCTCCGTCCTTCCCTCTCTCTCCCTGTGAGATGATGAGTGTAGGGTGGATGGGAAATCAAGAGGGGTTAATTATGAAGCTGACCTCTGCATTCCTGCCATAACTGTGGTCTGCTACGTGCTTGTCCCATCAGGGAAGTCATGGTCGAGTGCTGGAGGAGTCTAGAGCGGCCTATTTACATTTAGAGCAATTACCGGCCGCTTAATCACCTTCAAGCACTTAAACATTAACTACCTTCACCAGATGCTGTTAACAAAGAATGGCAGCAGGGGAGTGATAGAGAGAGCACTGGACAGATTAACAGGTGTCTGTTCAATGACCAACCCTGATCAATAGATGGGGAAGGAAATATATGTCATAGACAAGAGCAATTAATCCAGTGGTGTTCAGACCTTGTGTGATGACAAGCCCAGGCCTTACATAGGAAAACAGTTTGAAAAGGCTTCAAGAGAACTGCAAAGGCCAATATGTGCGCAAGCAATATGCTACCATGTCATTTTCTGACTGCAACAACCCCATTCCAAATCCAAATTAAAAAAATCTATAAAATAGAAGGGTATGTAAAGAAAGCACATGCAGACATTATTCAAATCAGATTGGATATGCTTAATGAGGCCAAGATGGGCTGGGAGCACCACCTGATGTCTTTGGTATACTGAGGGACGCTTGACACAAAGTGTTTCTTCTACTCAGCTTCATTCAGTGACAAGCGGTTCTAATCCGCCAATAAATCTCATTCGGATGAGAAAACAACCCCACAGAATGAGATCCTTGTCAGGAAAGCACTGATGTGTGGGTTTACGTCATATATGAACACATCGGAATAAATATTTTATATGCTGTATGACTAGTGTGAAAATATGTTACACATGTTTCTTAGAAACCACTTTTCACTTTCTACAGTTGAATCTGCTGCAGGGCCAGGGTTTAAAGAACAAAAATGTGAGTGTCTTTTGTGGAGACAGACATAAAAACTCCACTAAGCTAATGAGTTACTTCTGTCTTAACACAAATGCCTGTTGCAACACCCTCAAACCTTGCATTGTCTTTGTGCAGATTAAGCTAAATTGCTTTCACCTATTATGCAAGGGTCTGAAACCTCAAGCCGCCCCATCAACAGAGATAAAGCAGGCAGGCAGGCAGGCAGTCTCTGGCTAGAGTGAGGGCTGGGTAGATGAGGGTGATATGTTAGTCTGTGAGGGGAGCGAGTGCCATTAAAAGCAGGCAGCGTGTGGACAATGGCCCGCGTGTCCCTATAGTGCTAACTCCTGGTCCCCACAGTGCAGTCATTAAGGCTGCAGCCTGCAGGCCAGGGGATTAGGCTGAATGCTGCCTGCCCTTTTCCCCAGGTACTGGATTTCCTTTACATTAGCAGCCCGCGCCCTCGGCTCCCTGTGCTTAACTCCAGTGCAGGTCAGTGATGTGCAAGGCCCAGGCAGATACTCTCACTTCATTAGAGAGCTCATGGAGGAGCCCGGCCATCTGGGGCGTGACGTGACGTAGGGTATGAGTAGCTAACTAAGAAGAATAATGAGGAAGAATGTTACATGATTGAGAATGTTAAGGTTGTGTTCTCATTTGTGCATGTGAAATGCATGCATTCGTGTGTGTGCGTGTGTGTGTGTGTGTGTGTGTGTATGTGTATCAGGAGGGGGCATATTTGAATGTGTGTGGGTGAACATCATTGTGGGTTTTGATTGTTCATATTAGATTGGACAGGAAGAGAGGGGGGATCATAAATGCTGCATCAGATTCCTCGTGACAGATATGGATAAAGGCCATGCAGAAAGAATAGAAGGGGCAGAAAGCTCCAGGCAACCAGAGCTATTTTACATTTTTAAATCTATTTCTTAAATATGCCCGATTTTCAGGCGCTGTCACTCGGGGTGGAATAAGAATGCATAAAATTGACTGCATGAAAAGATATGTATAATGAATGTGTGGGCAAGTGCAGGATCGAATCATTGATTAGCGGCACCATCTTTTCGCCTTCTTATTCTCTCTCTCTGTTACTCTCTCTTTCTCCCCCTTCCCTGATTTGATTACGCTCCCTAAATCTCTGTCTTTTTAAAGGCCTAACCCAGCTTTCATCCATTTTTAATAGATGTGGTTGATGGCTGGTCACCGGTCTGGGGATGGGGACAGATGTCCACACAGAGGTCCCAGCTTCGGGACACGCTGATGGGGGACACCACGTCCTGCTCCCTCCTCTCTCTGGTGGTCCCCATCTGTCTGTGGCACAGGGTCAAGATGGCTGACTTCTCCCATGCAGATAACATTCCACCCCAAAAAAGCACAGTTTGTGTGATGCTGGTGAATCAGATATCTTGGGGAATTTGAGACCAGAAAGAAAACACTTTAAGAAACAAGAAAATACTTTATGAAAAGAGGTTTGATCTTAACATAGGAACACTAGATATATAAGCAATCCAAGTGGGTGGTATTTACAACTAAACATAATAATGACATTCAAGAAAAAACTAATCAATTGCCCTCTATATCAACACTCCTCTGTTCAGAATGTATCATTACAGCCAGCTCCAAAAGTCCCTCATTGACTTGGCTAGTGTCAGGAAACCTAGCCAGGGTGGTCCTGGATATAATTACCGCCTGGATGCAGCCTAATTGCCTGCTCATCCCAGGCACTCTAGACTCTAGAGATCAGGATCTCGCCAGACTGGATGACTTCAGCTCGGAAACAGAGCAGAGCAGAGTAGATTACAACATTAATGCTGGTAGAGTCAAAATAGATAATGGTGTCTTTTTTACACTGATTTAAATAACCAACAAACAAACAAAATAACATTGTATGAGTTATAATGTACAGACTAAGCTTTTCTTCTTCAAAGTGATGCTTGTTAAGGGAACATGATGTTAACTCTATCCTTTCCTTTTTCTAATTTGTCAGGTAAAAAAAGCAAATGTGCGTCCCCCAATCCCCTCCCCCCTGTAGGGAGAAGAAAAGGAGCCCAGAAGCATCTGCAAGTCTCTCCCTCTTTATTTTGGGAAACTTTTTGTACTCGTGTGTGTATGCTATTTCTCTGCGCTCCCTCGCTAATCAGGTGCTGCCAACCTGCCATGGCGGGAAGCGAGGCCCTTTCAAAGAGCCGTGCTAATTAAGAAGCCCAAGCATCCAGCAGCAGCAGCTCCACTCGAGGGGAAGAAAAAGTACATTATCATCAGGATAAGTAGATCCCTCGCCGCAAGCACCGACTAAATAAACGCAAAGAGACAGGAAGAATGTGTGTATCTGTGGGTCTTTTTTGTTTACATGTGTTTACGTGGGAGCACAGAGTTTTCCATGTAGGCACACATTGATTCTGCCTGAGAAAAGCTTGTACTTCTCTCCTCTTCAAGTGCCTGCGACTGTGCATGGTGCTGTGTGTGTCTGGCAACGGGCAATGTGTTCATCTTCTGTGAAGCTCCTGGAAGGGATGAATGCAGACTTATCTACCTTAATGATTGTTTACACTTCTCAGAGGCAGATTGGAAAAGATTGCTGCTGTTGCACTGGCATTCAGGAATAAACCAGAGAGGTTTGTCTTCCAGGAAAACACCCACAGGAAGCAACCATCCGTAGCGTATTAAACATTTTTTTCTTCTAGGAGTGAATGGCTAATAAGTACAGTTTATGAATTATTCACTCCAGGTATGCCAAAACTATACAAGACAAGGTCCTCATTTAAAAGATTACTCGCAAGTTGTAATGATTATTCACTGAAATATTAAAAATTACAACATAGAGGTAATTAAATGTACTAATTAACAATTGCAACAAATGCAAAAAAAATACCATGGTAGACTTAGGCTGAATCCCATTTCACCCCCTACCCCTTCGTCTTTCCCCTTCCCCTCCGTTTTGCGCGTTCACGTGGAGGGGTAGTGCTATCCCAATTCACGTTAGGACAGAGGGGTAGGGGCGAGGGGAAGGGCTTTCCACCCCTCCAAACGGAGATTTTCCGAGGGCACACTTCAAACGAAGGGGTGAGACCGATTTCCCCCAATGCATTGCGAACCCGTGATCATTAAAGAAGAAACATTGCGCGATGTCGGAAACAGCAGGAAAAGCATCACACAAATGAAAGTATTTTCTTTGTAATTCATGGTTTTAAAACTTGTTTGATGAAATGTTGCATTGTGTTAACAACAGTTGCAGGCGCCATGTTTGTTTATGTCTGGTGAGTGACAGCTGTCGCTCTCCGGTAACGTAACAGCTGATGCAGCGTACTGATGACGTACATAAGTGTTGAAGGGCTATCCTAATTTGTAGGGCTAGAGTTTAAACCCCTTCGACTACCCCTACGTTATGGCTCCGTTTGAAAAAGCGAGGGCAAAGGGGTAGGGGTAAGGGTAGGGGTGGAGATTGGAAATGGGATTGGGCCTTAGTAGACAGACTTGGGCTGAATCCCATTTCACCCCCTACCCCTTCGTCTTTCCCCTTCCCCTCCGTTTTGCGCGTTGACGTGTAGGGGTAGTGCTATCCCAATTCACGTTAAGACAGAGGGGTAGGGGAAGGGGAAGCGCTTTCTACCCCTCCAAACGGAGATTTTCCGAGGGCACACTTCAAACGGAGGGGTAGACTGATTTCCCTCAATGCATTGCGAACCCGTGATCATTAAAGAACAAACATCGCGCGAGTCCATTTAAAAATGTCGGAAACAGCAGGGAAAGCATCACACAAATGAAAGTATTTTCTTTGTAATTCATGATTTTAAAACTTGTTTGATGAAATGTTGCATTGTGTAAATAACAGCTGCAGGCGCCATGTTTGTTTATATCTGGTGAGTGACAGCTGTCGCTCTCCGGTAACGTAACAGCTGACGCTTCGTACTGATGACGTACATAATTGTTGAAGGGCTATCCCATTTCGAAGGGCTGGCGTTCCCTACCCCTTCATTATGGCTCCGTTTGAAAAAGCGAGGGTAAAGGGGTAGGGGTAAGGGTAGGGGTAGAGATTAGAAATGGGATTGGGCCTTGTTATCTTCATCAGTCATTTCAACTGTGAAAAAAGTTTGGTTAAGCAAGTAGGTTGACGAGGATTCAGATTTGGAGAAAGCAAAGAGCAAAGATAGAGAGGAAAAGGAATACATGTAACTCCTGAAACTCTTTCCAGCTGAAACTTTTATTTTGCGCAGCTTAAAGTGCTGTTGTAGCCCAGGTGCTGTGTTGGGCCCTGTCTGAATGGAGAGTTTTCCCACACACACTAGCTTCGAGCCCTCTCTGAATGGAGAGTCTACCACACAGACTAGCTGTTGGGCCCTGTCTGAATGGAGAGTCTACCACACACACTAGCTGTTTGGCCCTCTCTGAAGGGAGAGTCTTCCGCACACACTAGCTGTTTGGCCCTCTCTGAATGGAGAGTCTTCCGCACACACTATCTTTGAGCCCTTTCTGACTGGAGTCTACCACACACACTAGCTGTTTGGCCCTCTCTGAATGGAGAGTCTACCACACACACTGGCCTTGATGGACGTAAGAATGGTACCTCCTTTCCCTGACATTAATTATGTAATTATTTATCTGGGGAATATGTACAGAAAGCTCTGCATTGTGGACTTTTCTAATCACACACACTGCACATGAAGACTTCCCAGTCATTTCATGGCTTTCCACAAAAGATGGAAATCATTCTACAACCAAAAAACAATCATTTCAAGTGGATTGAGGCCACCACTTAAGATTCATCCATTGTTCAACACCTTTATGCCAGGCCTTTTCCTTCTTTTCCCCCTGGGCCCTGGTTTGTATGGAGGTGCTCTGTGTATTACCTTGAGCCTGGTGTGTGGGGGTTGAGGGTAGTGTTGCCTGCAGCCAGCTAAGCAGTGAGCTGAAATATTAATAAGCGCATTATAGTGTGGCTTGCATAAGGTCAACACACAAGCCATGGGCCTAATGGGGCGTGCAGTTTGGAAGAGCATGGGTCACACGCGGCCTCAGGTGTGTGTGTGTGGGTGTGTGTCTATGTGTGTGTGTGTGTGTGTGTGTCAGAGGACAATGACCATGTTTCTGAGCATAATTATGTGCATTAGAAATCCCTCCGCACAGCTAGGAAATGTATCTGGTACCAAGGGAGGAGGGGGGTCCCTGGTGGACCTAGTGGCATGAGGGGTCTGCTCCACACGGGTTTCATTATGTGCTGAATGATTGTCTTAGTCAAAGGAAAAGCATATATTGAATATCACCCAGAACATTTTACCACAGCAACAAATTCGTAGAACCTGTTAAAGAAACAGATTTCACTTGGTACCAGTCAATAGAAACGTTTCCAAATGTAGAGACTGACATACTGTATTTATAAAGGAGAGGATGAATTGATCTTTGGGTAAGAGCCCATGGAATAGATAAAGCAATAATATTTGTATTGGACAGCTAATGTAGTTTCTTGTGTTAGTACAAGTGATGGTGGTGGACTTGCATGACCTTTCTTCACTTTTCATAGAATCCAAAAAGGCAGCTATGAACTTGGCAAACACCTTTATTGCACTTCTGTCAGCAAGGGACCCTCTACCCATACTTATACGGCATATACCTAATAAGCCACCAGCATATGGGGCCATCACATTCTTCATCACGTTCTTCCTCCTGATGGCCTGAGCAACCCAACCACAGAAACCAACACACGATATAAATTAGTCATTTCTGTAGAAAACGACTCGTGAATAATAACATTTGTTACAGAAAAATATCGTCCCTACTGCTCAGGTTTTCATTAAAGGTAAAGTCCACGGTTTTAATCAAAAAGCTAGCCGTCCAATCTGTTTGTGCACCACATTAAAAAAACAACGCTGGTGTTCGGACTCAGTCCTGGCTCTGTAAATGGAAAACAAAGAAAATTGCTTGGGCCAAGCGCTACACTATTCCAACCAATCACACATTGCTTAAGGACCATAGAAGGAGGGGGTATGATTTGATTGACAACCAAATTGTGTACATTTTCACCTTTAATAGTTTTCACCTTTAAGAGCACCTTTGAGAACGAACCTTCAGGGCACACATTTTCCAGTTGGGCAGGCAGGAGGATGTAGCAAGTAATGATGTAGGTAGCTGTTCACTAAGTCGTTCAAGCCTATACGAACTCTACCTCTGAGGAAGAAGACCAGAGAAAGACATTAAATAGTGTTAACATGCTGGGGTTATTGCATTCACATGGTTGTACATGTGTAAGGAACTCAGAATCAAGATCCTATAGGCAAAGTAAAATAAAGACCAAAAGATACTACCCTTCCCCTGTGTCCATCCTACATAACCTGATGAGAAAATGGCAACACAACTGTGACCCAGCAAGCTGCCAACCCACTGCAGGAAGCTTTAGTCTTCCTTAGGCAGCCCCTAACATGAGTCTGTGAGCTCCATGCCACACATTCCCCTCTGCTGCGGAGTCTCATTAAAATTACATCAAGTTTAACGCTGTCACAGTTAGAGCATACTTGGGGCAGCAAACAAGCACAGGGAAGTGTAGGAGTCGGTGGGAGAGCTCACATAGGTGTACACTGCATTGGGATTAGCCCACGCAGCAATGCACCTTCAGCATATTTCTCATTCGCCTGCAGGTTGCTTCTCCTTTTGTTATTCACCTTGCAAACAAACCATCCCAGGCTGGAGACACAGTCAGTCAGGTGCTCGCGGCTGCTCCTCTCCGCCTGTGAATCACATTCCCTTCCTATCTGCTTGGGTATGCAAACGAGGCAGATTGGGCTCTGGCGAGTGGAGAGCACTAATGAGAGAGCAGGCAGTCTAGCAGCCACCTCTCCCCGGATACTCAACCAGCAGCTCCTCTGGGCATGCTCAGATGCCTCAGACACAACAACAGCAGCACAACAACAACAACAGCAACTTTAGCTCCAGTTATTCCAAGTAATTTGATTAGGCAGCAGGAATGACAGACAGCTCTGTGAGTTTGGAGAGGATGCATCGCAAGCACTTTCCAGCTCCCTGGGAGCCACACAGAGCTCAGTGTTCTCAAATTTTTTAGGGATGTTTGAAAAAGGCCGTTTCCCAGGCTCCATCGTGTTAACAGTTAACACTTGAGAAACCACACGGCGGGTGTGAAATCTCTCAGCAGCACTGAGATATGCAAGAGTGTACCAGTTACCCTCAACATACCATAGCAGCCTTTACACAACATGTCTTAATGACCTTTCCAATATTTTCTTTTCCCTTCATTACAGACAGAATAAATTGGAATTTAGGATTTTTTGTGAAACCCACTCCTTTTTTATTCAGAATTATATATTTATATTATTTATCTCATTGATTTGAGCCAAATGTGTAGGTAGCAAATTGCCCCATCCTTATCACACTGTGAAATGGAGCTGAAAAAAACTATGGCCAAATGTTGAGTTGGGCATCACGTCCAAATGCCTCGGGAGAGAGGGAGAGAGACTCCACAGTTGGCAGCGGGCCTGTAAATCAATCTATGTGAGAACAGTGAAACAGTCTGTTGGGAGAAATTGGACAAAATGGAGAGAGTCTCGGTGCCAATAAATGCAGGGGATTATTTGGTCTCCTTCAGAAAGACATCATTCTTGGGACCGAGGGTGGGTTGGGGGAAGTCATCCAAACTTTATCAAGTCAAAACAAACTCACCATCGTAGAGGGATTAATGCAATTGCTGGGAAAATGGCATATAAAGCAGGCAATGTAAGCAGATGGTTCCACGGCAGTGCATGCAAAAGAGAATGGGATTGTATGAACATCCTTCATTGAAATGTTTATGAATCTCTTGTTTTGTATTTAAATGGATGACTTCAAATCACACAAAACAGAGAAAGCACAAACAAAGTTCTACTGTCTGGAAGTTTTTACGAATAACCTCAACCAGTTGTCTTCGTTGGCCCTCATGATTCAAATTAAAACATGTTGCAGCTCCAGGCGACAGACGTTCAAAAAACCCGAACAGAACAAAAAAGCAACCCAAACAGAAAAAAAGCAAACAAACCACCAATTCACACCACCAAATGAGTATATCATGTCATGTCCTTTAGGTTGTATGTAATGTGCTGGAAATGCATTAAAAAAGGAACGATTCTCAGGAGGTGGAGTTGCAGTTGGTATTTCCAATTTTAAAATTTCAGTCTTCTTGCAAATAGTTTGATATATATATATATCTGTGCAGAAAGCAGGAATCCCAGGATTTTCTGGATGTTTGGAGCATACCACATCCTGGCAGCATTTGGAGATTGGTATCATGGCTGGATGAACCATTTCACCGTTGGCTTTCACAATGGCAATGGGGGTATTTATAAGGGCACAGGTGGGTAGTAATGCTCTACGTTTAATCGGTTACATATCCTTGGTATTTTTTCCAATAAAAAAGTTAATCGAATGCAGAATACTTTTCACTCTTAATCGAGTACACTGATGGAGAAAAAAATACTTATACTTTGTTACATAAGGCTACACATGTTTGCTACTTTTATATTAAATAATTTGTATTCACATGCGCACAGCTTCTTCTCAGAATAAATATATACCTAGACGCCTTCAACTGTGCAGCTATATTGAACCATGGCACTTGAAATCCTTGGAAGTCAGTCCCAAAACATTAGTCTCTGAGTGGACATGGCTGATAAAATGGGCTGCATTGGACCCTGTGCACATAGTAGCCCTGGATCAAGACATGGCAAGAAATGTCTATGTTTAACTACATAACGAATTCTACAACTGATTCACACATAGGCCTACTGTCCGTTGAAAGGCTTGCCGACACATCTCGTCTGCTTCAGATGTCACGTTAGTCTCATCTGATCTGCCATTTCTCAAAGTATAGCATGACTTGTAGTCGGTTACTCCTAAACTCAACAGACACAGCTCTACTGTATTTCTATTTCACAATATTTAATGGACCTATTTTTGTAGTAGCGAGAATGTAGCCTAAACCAAACATTTTAAAGTGTCAGTACACCATTAATCAACACATCACTTAAAAGCATAAAGTTGGCAACACTTATTTTTAACTGAATAAAAAACTAAATGCACAGTAACCAAAGAATCTAAGCAAAATACGTTAATTGCAATTTTAACTGAATTTGCAATTTTAATTTGTTTCTGTTTTGTTTGTGTGACAAACCCAACCTGCCACTTAGTATGTTCTCAACAGGACACAGGCTAATCAAACAAATGAAATATGCAGAGGCAGAGATATAGCAAAATATATGTTGTTTTATTTAACAATATCTGGTCAATGGCATTTGAGTAATAAAATAAAACCAAATTCACACTCACACACACACACACACTGCCAACAAGGTAGTTCCCCACCACCATACACAGGCCACTAACAACCAATACACACCAGTATGACAATCACCCAATAAACGCTCAATACGATCTGGAATATTACACTGCAAAATCACACATCAACACGGAATCCAGAACAAGGTGATAAAAATGTTTGTAGACGCTCCACACAATGGTGTTTGTGAATTTATAAAAACAGTGCAAAACAGGTCAAAGGCTTCTATAGGCTGCACTGAACTGATATACAGTCAGGCTGGGTAAACTTGGAGAATACATCTGTTACCACAAGGACATTCTCCTGTCCTGTGCTAGTTCGTTCTAAGACAGTGAAGTCTATGGCGATTATCTCCAATGGCTTAATTGCTAATAGATTTCCCATAAAGGTCCTGGCTTTGGGCTGTGATGCCTTAGCAACTGTACAGCGCTCACACTCTGTACACCACTGTCGAACGTCATGCCACATCTGGGGCCAATAACACCTCTGGCGTATCAAGTCTGTGGTCCTGTCAACCCCCTGATGGCCATGGTTGTTGTGCAAGCTAGTGAGGACTTCAGCCTGGAGTGTCTTTGGCAATAGCAGCTGCCCCCTGGTTCCCTTGATGGAGGGGCTTGGATTGCTCTGTACAGGACCCCTTCTACCTCTTGTATCCGTGGCCACTGCTTTATCAATTGATTCACCTCCTTGGGTTCCCTTTCCCTTTCTTGACGTGTAAGCGGTCGGCCTCGGCGCCAAAACCACAAAAACCGGGAGATAACGGGATCTGCTCCTTGCAGGGCTCTAAGGTCTGCTTTAGTTCGAATGGGGATGGCGTCCACTGTGCAGGATTCTGCCATCCAAGAAGCTTTCTCGGGTACCCTCTGGGCTTGTATGTTGGCCATGACAATTGGCAAGGGGATGTCTAGCCCCGGTGATACAGAGTGATGGGTAGTTGTAGGGCTTGCTGGAAGCCTTGAAAGGGCATCTGCATTACAATTAGCCGCCCCCGGCCGGTATACAATACTATAGTCAAAGAGGGCGAGCTGAGAGACCCAGCGCTGTTCGACCGCACTTAGTTTTGCTGACTGCAAGTACCGCAGGGGATTGTTATCAGTGTACATGGTGAATTTGCTGCCGAGAAGGTACTCTCTAAACTTTTCTGTGATTGCCCACTTAATTGCAAGAAGTTCGAGTTTCATAGCACTGTAATTTGACATGTTCCTCTCACTTGGTCGTAATCCCCGGCTAGCAAAGGCGATGGGACGCTGTAACCCATCCTCCTCCTGTGACAAAACAGGACCCAGCCCTGCATGGCTTGCATCAGTTTCTAAAATGAAGGGTTGTTTGAAATCTGCATACCTGAGGACTGGGGCTTGGACGAGCCGTTGTTTCAAGGCGCAAAAGGAAGTTTCACAGGCCTCGTCCCAGTGTCGTTCCAGAGGGCCATGGGCTGTAGTAGAGTGCTTTTTTCGGGTACCCTGCAGTGCTTCAACCAATTTGTGTAACGGGCCGCCAGACCAGCAAATCCATCCACGAAACGTCTATAATAGGACGCAAATCCAAGAAAAGAGCGGAGCTTTTTGACAGTGGTAGGCCTGCCCCATTCCTTCAACACACGGATTTTTTCTGGATCTGTTGCCACACCAGCTGCAGAGATTACATGGCCCAAGTAGCCCACCTCAGCCTGAAAGAGGCTTGGAGACGGCTCAGCACCATTTCCAACCGCTCCAGATGTTGGTGAAACGTACTTGAAAAAATTACAATATCATCCAAATACAGTAGAAGTGTGTGAAGGCTCTGGTCCCCAAAGATCCGTTCCATGAGACGCTGAAAGGTACTTGGGGCATTGCATAAGCCAAAAGGCATCCTATTGAATTCGAAAAGCCCAAAAGGTGTACAGAAAGAGGTCTTGTCTCGGTCTTGGGGGGCCAATGACACCTGATTGTGAATGTGAGATTTCACCAGGTCGCATCGGGTTGGCGAGAGACGCCGATACCTTTGGCGCACTGGTATGTCATCTAGCAGAGGTATGGTATGTTGGGGCAAGTTGGTGCACCCCAAATCCCCATCACTGGAGCTGAAAGCACTACGGTACTTCTCTAACAGGGTTTGAGCATCCTCCTGTTGTTTGGGGGTTAGGGTGGGCCAAATAAGCTGTGAAAAATCGACACCAGGGTTACTGTCGGCCTGCACCGATTGCACTATGGCTATCTGCTCATGTTCATCCTCCTGAACCTGGAACTGAATGGGGCATGTCAGGTCAGGAGACTGGACAACATGCAACTCCCTGAGCACAGTCTTTGGCTGGAGCCATTGGTCCTGATTCCCTACATAAATGACTGGTATCCTAACCACCCCGCTGGTGACAGATAATCGTGCGGATGGGACAAGGAGGTCACTAGGCAGCTGGCCTTCTACAAATGACAGGGGCTCTAAAAGGCAAGAGGGAAGAATGTACCCTAGTTGTTGATGGCAGGTTGCAGGGACAAGTCTCATTGAACCCGCAGGAATTCGTATTGCAGGACCTTTCTGAACTCTTGCCACGCCCACCCGGCCTGTTTCCAAAGTCTGTTCCAGGCGTTGACACACAGTAAGAGCCTGTTGCCATGCTTTCCCTGCCTGTTGGATGGAGGGGGACTGGAACAATGTGTGTCCACGCTCTAAGAAAAATTCACGATAGCATTCACTAATGATGTTCATGCCAAGGAGGCCCGGGACTCGCTCCCGTCGTGCTTGGATGGTTGGGTCGGTGGAATCCTTAAGAACCAGGATGCCCATGTTAGGTAGCGTCTTCCCGAGAATACTTATGGAGGTTTCCAGGTATCCAAGATACGGGATATCTAAGCCATTGGCAGCCTTGAGCTTAAGCCAGTGGCAGGGCTGAATTTGAAACTGGGGCTGCAACTGTTGCTCAAAGAATGTTTGCGTGACCGTAGTCACCATCGATCCAGTGTCTAGTAGGCAGGTTATCGGCACTTCACCTACACAAACCTCCACCACGGGACATTTGCCAATAAGTTGGGGTGCTATCGGAAAGCTAGAGCCCGAGAATTCCCCACCCGACGGTTGGACCATAACGTCGGAGGGTTTTAGTTTTCCGGCCAGTGTGTAGCGGGGGCAGAGGGGACATTACAAAACCGTGCGATGTGGCCAGGCTGACTGCAGCGCAAACAAATGGGTCTCCCTTCAGTGTGGAAATGAAATCGAGAGCCACGTGCCAGAGCTCTAGAGGTTGGGGGAGCAGGCACCATAGAATGGGCTGCCCCTGCTGAAAAAGGAGTAGTATCAAGCCGCTTCAAAATGGTATCTAGCTGTGCTTGCTGTTTACGAAGGCAGTCTTTTACCTCAGCTAACTCTCTAGTGGGTGGTAATGATGCTGTTTGAGAGTCGATAGAAAACTCTGTAATGCTATTTGTGCTGCATGACTGTGCCCGAGGACGCCGGGCACCAGTATGTTCACCCTCTTCTACCCAACGGATTGCTTCCCGTCGGATATCCAGAAAACTAAGTCTAGGGTCGAGCCTAGTGTGACGGCGTAGCTCTCAACGCAACATACCATATCGCAAAAACTCAATGAACTGGTCACGCACAACAACGTCCGGATTGGCAAAGCAATCCGGATCTTTACGCGTTACAGTCTCCATTAAGGACATGAGCGCATGAGAGTACTCCCGCAAAGACTCTCCATCAAGTTGCTGTCGCTGGAAGAACTGCTTTTGGAGGCTAATATATGACTGTGAACAACCATAGACATTAGTCAGGATGGTAAATATTTTCTCTGGGTGATTTCTGTCCAAAGCTGGACGAAACTTGATCTCGGTTCTAGCCTCCCCATCTAACAGATCAAAAATTGCTAGGGCTTGTTCAGGAATGGACATAGGCCATAAGGACAGGTGGTTGCGGGCCTCCTGCACCCAATCTTCCAGAGTCATGTGAAAGCTTTCCTGCAAACCTTGGGCACTTACGCTCCCTTGGAATATACACAAAACGCTCCACTGTCCCACTTGGGGCAGCGACTGCTGTGTTACTCTGTGTGCTAGTGCTAGGGCGGCTGAGTGGTGGACTTACTGGTATATGGGGTGAAGGGGCTGATGTTTTCTCTGCTCTAAGCTTGGTGTTCTCAGCCTGGAGTTGCTGCACTAACTTAGTAAGTGCCTTTAATTGAGCGCCCATATCTTCAGCAATGTCGTCGTCATTCATTCTACCTCAGTGTCAAGCCAAAAGAAGCAAGAAAACTAAAATGGGAGACAGCAGAAAGTTAATTGATGAAAAACAAAAGAAACAAACAGCCACTCAGGACAAAAACTCTAGTGGCCAAAGATAACAGGAGAATGGAATCCTGCAGCTCTTTGTTGACCACGCCGACGGAGTCTTCAACTGGTCTTCAACCACTGTTTTCCCAACACTACACTAAGAACCACCAACCAAGAAAAAAAAAAAAAAAAAAAACACAAAACTAATTGCCAGTGACACTACCCAGAGCTAATACCTACTGCCTCTAACTGTGACCCTGCTCGCAGCGCCAAATGTGACAAACCCAACCTGCCACTTAGTATGTTCTCAACAGGACACAGGCTAATCAAACAATTGAAATATGCAGAGGCAGAGATATAGCAACATATATGTTGTTTTATTTAATAAATATCTGGTCAATGGCATTTGAGTAATAAAACAAAACAGTTCACAGAAAAAAAATTCATATCACGATATTTTCCACTGTTCATCACGATATATGAGGGTAAAAAAAAAATCTTAATCACATTTTAATAGCCATTATTAGCTTAATGTCTAGTTAAGACAAAATATGTCATCATGAAAAGTAAAAATCGAATTATGATCAAATAAATTAAATATTAATCTACTGATATGAGCTACAACTGAAATTTCTGTATGATTCCAATCATTTCAAGCAATTTTATAATCAGAAATTGCCGAATTTGTGCATTTATTGTTCAAACAGAGGGGAGACATGCAACGCCTCATCTCACAGTGTGCAATCCCTTACTAACTGGGTTGAGCGCACGCCTTTTGCTTTCTCATAGTTTGTCACCACTGTAGTATTTGTGGACACTTGTATTATATGTCCTTTTTATCCATAGAATAGGTAATGTATTTCACGTATGTGTAGAAACTTCATTTAGACAGTACGTCTGTCTAAATGAAGGGGCCGTGCGAGAGCCTTAAACTGGAATGTCAATCGAAACGTAAAATGTTAAATAATGGGAGATCAATACCTGAGCTAAAAGGTACGCTTCAAACGACGGGACAGAAAATAACGCGATCGACTTGTCATGCTTAAAGCCAAATAGCTTTTGAAAAATGTTGGAACCTCATGAATAGATTTGGCTTTGGACGAAGAGCGGAGACTAAATATTAACATGAGCAATATTCACTAACATTACATTAATATCAGAGTGAGCCCTTGCTCTGTCGATTTCCCATTAATCACTTTGAACCCAAAACGGCGATGGTGAGCTGATTTTGATGAATTAAACTTGGCAGCTAACGTTGTGTTTCTTGGTTGTTACTGGTTATCGAATTGCTGTGCTAGCTAAGGAAGCGTTTAATAACCTTAGCATAAACGATTTCAATGGAAGAGTTACATTTGCATGAAATGATAGCTAGTTATCTAGCTGATGATATAGTTCGCTCGATTTAACTCAATTGTAATGGGAAAAGCCCTCAGGGTGCCTGTGCAACTTCGCATGAAAGAGTTCATATTGACACTTATTAACACGAGTTCATCACAAGCTAGCAGCTGCAAACTGTATGTATCTTACCTATGTGTATTAAGAATGATGATATGAAATATGATAAACAACCAGTAGACAATTTGCAAGCTGCCAATTGAATGGTGATTTAACAGGTTGCTGGTGCTTACACCTTTGGCTAAAACAACACGGCGACACAACTGTCTATTATTCTTTTTTGGTCGGGGTCGGGGATTTTAAAGCATAACCAGTTCCAAACAACAGAGGTGCACCCTTTCTTCTTAACCAATTATCCTCCTGCTCTTGAGCAACATCAATTTTTGGGTTTTCGCTCATCCTGGATTGTTAATGTTTTCCTCAAAAGTAAACCTGCCTCATAGCTGCAGCTGCCCGCACGCTTCTTTACCACTACATGCGCGCAACAAGTGCATGCGAAGTGCGCTGAAAAAATAGGTCCACATATTAACATACATTCTTTTATTCGTAAGAACCAATAAGCGCTTAGATTTAAATAAAAAATATGTAGCTACTTAGTGCTATCACTCAGTAGAAATTTGGAATAAAAAAATATTAATGCCAAATTCGAATTTATGAATACACCGCGATATCCACGATTATGCAAAATCCATATCATGGGGTGGCAAAATCGCGGTATTACTATCAAACCGGTATATCCAGTGGTGTAGTGGGAGGGCCGTCCCCCCATTGATTTCACTCGGGTATGTTGAAAAAAAAAATCACTATACAAAAAAAATAAATACAAAAAATCCGTATTTTTACGTTATTTTCCGATTGGACGAGAGACGTTCCATGAATGGATATCACAACTCGGACTTTTCACAATAATAAATTGTTCGCATACAATGGGAAGATTCTATACCGTTGAAACCAACCAAAGTTGAAAATGCACCAGTTAAAAACACACCTGCCACTCAGCCTGGGACTACGACCGAACACCACCTGTGGCCGTGGGGATATCCTTATATGGCATGTTTCATTTTGTAAATAAACGGTAATTGTGAATCGAAAACATGTCATTTTGCAGTTTTGTTGAGTTCTCAAGTCTTCTCACGACTCCCTTTGTTTCAGGTGTTGCCTAGCAACCTATTACTTCGGACAACATGGATCTGATCAAATAAAATGGCTTTAATTTCAACACAAAGTAACAACACAAGTGATTCAAAGTTTTTAGTCCTCCGTTCCTCGCAACTTTTTGTATTTTGTTTTTGTTTTTCTCTCAGTGTTCACATTTTTCTGCTCAATTATGAAGTTCATAATTTTCATCTGGATTGTAAAATGATCGCTTTCTGGTTCACATTGACCGTCACCTAGTGTACAATAAACCATATTATAATAACTAGCCAATGAATTAGTCAAATTATATTCTAAAACCCATTAAATGTACTTTGAGCTAGCAAACAGAAACCGAGTAGAACACAAACTTTACCCAGTAGCCTAATAAAGGAAAAATAAATAGAACGTTAATGTTATGATCGTCATAACTCACGTAGGCCTACACTCTATTCCAGCGGGAAAGAGAAGACGAGTAAGAGTAGATAGCAGCTTGTAGCCTAATTGTTAACAACAGTGATAATGAAAAGTACACAGAAAAACATCGCATTTTACTTTCGCAAAGACAGCCATCGGAGTGCGGAAACAACAGTGTCACCCGAGGAAACGGTGGGCGGCATGAACAGCACCATGGACAGAGATGTCACTTCTTCTTCTGCTGCTAATGCTAATGCTAGTCCTGAGGCGGTCGGGAGCTTCACCGGCAGCTCACCCTTCCATGTCTGGAGTGAGGAGATGTGGGCCAGGAAAAGGAGATATACCCCTGGATAGACCGCAAGGACGGAAAGTTGGGCTGTAAAGTTTGCTGCTCCATTACTGACTTGTCAGTTTTTAAAATACGTGGCTCAAGAGGAGATGAGTGGCGTGCCTATTCTGTCTCTCCGTGTGGAGTAGAGAAGACCAAGATGCCGACGTCTCTAAGTAAGAAGATAATGAAACACCAGCATTCCTATAGTCATAATACTGCACAGCGAATTATTGACAATGCTAAAAATGAAACGCTGGAGAAAGTCTGTGACCGAATGAATGCTGCCCATGTGCAGGCTACCTGTGCCGTGTTCCGCACGGCACATCATATAGCTCTGAGCAACAGGCCATTTTCTGACCATTTTTGACTTTTAGACTTACAGAGTGAGAATGGGGTAGATATTGGAATAGGTCTGCACTCCTGGTACAGCGCGGCACAGATTGTAGACCACATAGCGGAGCAGATGCGAAAGAAAGCCTGTCAACGAATTCAAGCCATCGAAGGAAAAGTGTCTGTTCTCATTGATGAGTCTACCAGTCTGGGGTCCATAACTGCACTTATTGTATACCTCAAATGTGAGACCGACAAAAACTAATTTCGTGTTCTTGGATTTAATCGAACTTCCGAACCAGCGGGCGGATACCATTGTGCAGCACTTACTAAAATGCCTCAGCGCACACAGCTTTGATGATGGATACCTGAGAAAGCATTTAGTTGCATTTGCAAGCGACGGTGCCAGTGTCATGCTGGGGTGAAAAATCTGGTGTCGCAAAACAGTTGTCAGAGCGGTACCCGAATATTTTGACCTGGCATTGCCTCAATCACCGGGTTGAGCTTGCCGTGGGAGACACTGTGTCGGATGTTAGAGGTTTGAACCACTTCCAAGCATTCATGGACAAACTGCACACTGTGTACAGTCGATTACCCCAGAACCAGCGAGAGCTGAGAGAGTGCGCCGCCGAATTGGAACAGCAAGTGGGGAAAATCGGCTGTGTGTTAAGCACAAGATGGGTGGCCAGTTCCTATCGCACCGTGTCTGCTGTGTGGCACAATTTCGATGCACTAACTGGCACTTCAGCCACGCAGCAACGGATGAGAGACGATCGGCCTCTGACAGAAGTTTGTATGGGGGTCTGTTAAAGCGACTGTCTTCGAAGCAGTTCGTCTTAGACTTGGATGCTCTTCATGAGTTGGCCTTACTCTCAGAGTCTTTACAGAAACGCACCACATCAGTGACCTATGCAGACAGGCTGATCAACCGCAGCATATGAGTCATCGATGCCATGGCAGAACATCCTGGAACTAAAGTGCTTGCAGCTTTAATTGCAATACCAGAGGGCAGACTGGGCACAGTTATGTTGGGAGACAACCCCAAAACAGTTTTTATCAACCGGCAGCAGTTCCTCCGAAGTCTTTGCAACAATCTGAGGCATCGGATGTTTACCACTGCATCTGGACCGTCTGTTGCCCCCCAGGCTGAGTTGGACTATGCCAGCCTGATCTCACAACTGAGAATCCTGGACCGTGAGAACTGGCCACCAGCACAAACCATGCCACCTCGTTATGGGGAGGTGGAGATAAGTCAACTCTGCAAGAGATTCGGGTTGCCAACTCTTAGTGCCATTAATGGGTTTAGGGACTTTATCGAGAGCACCGGGGATGCTACACCCGATGACCTCAGGCCTTTAATGAACTGCACAAGAGTAATTCCATGCAGCACAGCAGAGTGTGAAAGGGATTCAGCGAGATGAACCTTGTCATTACCCCGACCCGAACGAAGATTGCTCATCGGTGTCGGCATTGATGTTCATCCACCTACATGGACCACCATTAAAGCAATGGAATCCGGAAGAGTATGTGAAGACCTGGCTAAGATGCCATCGCTCGGCCGAAGACAGGAGAACAAGACCTGCAACCGATCCCCGCAATACTCATCCTGATCCATTGTGGCGAATCATTTGACTGTTTCGTAGGCTAGCTTAATTAATTAAAAGCCAACGTAAGTAGCACTGGTATGTTCTTGTTAATGGCAGCGCCTTCTGCTAAGATGTGACTGTTTTCATGCCTAATGACGATCATCAATTATCATAAAGTTTTGGCTATGTTTTTTGTGTTTTCATGACAGTGCCGTCTGCTCGGTTTGTGGTTATTGTTGGACTTTCAGCGTCTTTTATTCTTATTATGGCAGCGCAGTAATTTTGTATAGGCCTAGCCTGTAATTGAACAGCCTTTTGTACACGGCAAATTTAAATCAATTTGTGTGTTGTTGTGTGTTGGATTTTCTTTACTAAAAGAACTCGATGAAGTTTTGTATTTAGGCTGCGCTTGGTGTGACTATCAGCCTAATGTCTGTAAACTTCTGATTGCGTGTTGATGTTAGGGTTTGGAGCTCGTTATTTTAGATTTACACAATTAACTTAAAATCAAATTCAAAATGAAAAGAAAACAATGTGTTTTTTTAATCATTCAATAAACATTTGCTGTTTTGACAATAGGCCTACGTGTGGTGTGATATGGCTTTTGTCTAGGCCTGGAATGCTTTTTTCTCATTGACACATGCATGTGGATTTTTGCAACTGAGATTAGCTACATTTTCCATATTTGGCAGGTGAGAAACTTGAAACTTCTTACAAAATGTGTGTGTGCACGTGGGATTCCGTTTTTGGTGACGTCACATCTAGCGTCCCCCCACAAAAAAAATCTCCACTACTCCACTACGCCCACTCCTAATTCACACACACACAATGCCAACAAGGTAGTTCCCCACCACTATAACAACCAATACACACCAGTATGACATTCACCCAATAAACGCTCAATACGATCTGGAATATTACACTGCAAAATCACACATCAACACGGAATCCAGAACAAGGTGATAAAAATGTTTGTAGACACTCCACACAATGGTGTTTGTGGATTTATAAAAACAGTGCAAAAAACATATACAGTCAGGTAGTACAGGTGGCAGTTAACTAATGATCACACACCCATTCATCCAAACGAAAGGAAATCAAAGGAATAACAAAATGCTGGTGGCTCTCTCACAGCCTATAAATCCAAAACAAATTAAACTGAGGGAAAACAGTGGTCAAGAACTGTACAGTGTGTATACTGCTTTCTTAAGGGAGCGTCAGACTTCCCGCAACCAACCTCCGGAGGGGGGGAGAGAGAAAGAGAGAGCTACAGGGGAACGCACCTCCTAAACAAGGACAAATACTGTGATACAAGTGATCTGTATGGTAGTCCTTGTAATAGAATAGATAAATGGAAACGTACCAGTATTCTTCCAGCGACAACACGGGCAACACGCGCCAAACAATTTAAATGACCGACATTACTCCGTCAGGCGGAAGCAGCATATAAAGATGTCACCCCTAAGAGGGCGTGTGCCCAATGCGCTGCGAGTCAGCCCTACCACATTTGCTTTAGTTGTTTATTTATCTTTCTTGGGGCACCCAAGTGGTCAGCAGCAGCCCTCCAGGCAGAGATGGGCAGTATGTCAATTACTTGTATTTGAAATACCTATTTCAATGACTGAGTATTTTGTAATTTGTATTTGATAGGGCCGATAAAAAAATCGAATGTAATTTGTAACAAAATACATTAGAGTGGAGTAATTTGTATTTAAAATACTTAAAATACTTTTTCCAGTGTTTAGGCAGAAGGAGATTTTTTTTCTGTTTGATTCTACCACTAGACCATTGGTGGGCCGCGGAGCACTATACATTGGGCCGCGAAAATGTTTCAGATTTTTTTTTTCCCATTGGTGGGCCGCAGAGCGAGTAACTGATTTTAAATTGAGAACAATATTAATTAAGAACGTCAAAGTTAACGCGTACATCTATGATATTATTATGACCGAGATTAATGTGATACAAATATTTTAATGCAGTTAACGCAACTTTGTTTACTTTCGGTGTGCGTTGACCACTGACACGAAACCAGCGCTTGCCTACAGTCAGTTAGGCAGGAGCGACTGAGACGGTAGTGAAAGATGGAGAGCTGAGGGATCGTTTGGCGGAAAGTTTCTGTTTAAGAGGCAAAATGACGGAACAATCGACAAATCTAAAGTTGTGTGTAGCATTTGTCAAGCTGAATTTAGCTGTCACAGAAGCTACTCGTCTTTAAGTTATCACCTTAATGCAAAGCACCCGACAGTAAGCAGCCCCAGGTTAGATGATTGCCAACCCACACTCCACAACGTTTCTAGGTAAATAACTAGACCAGTCTGTGAAAATGTTACCAACGCTGTATCAGTTTGGGTTGGTGGTGACGGTCGGCTCTTCAACATAGTTGAAGACGGTGGGCTGACTGAGGTGTTCCCGAATTGCTTCAGGTGATAATTGTTACCATTTACCGTGTTTCGCATATATTCCTTGCTTGTCGGCGAGAGAGTACGAAAAAAATACCATTAAACAACAGTGTCTAAAATACACGCTGTCTGAAGTGATTACTTGTAAATGTATAGGATTCGACGGACGTCAGTAAAGTTGCATTAGTGCTGTTTTTGTGCGTTATCATTGGAGTGGTTATGCTTTTCTGTGGACAGTTACCAACTCAAACGACTGCCCAGAAATGATTGGTGCTATTTATGTTGATAATAGATTGCAGCCACAGATTTAATTCATTATTTAAATTATTCTGATCATTATATTGACCTATTTGAACCTATTTGTTTGCATGTCTGAAGCATCACCTATTTTAATTATGCCTAGCTGAGTGATCTTGTTTGCATGTTCCATCACTTGTTTTGAGTGCATGCTATCTTTTGGGTCTTTTCTGGTTTGATTTCCTTGCTTGTTTGCTGTGCACAAATAGGCCTAGGCCTACTGCAATTAAGTTCTCTGTGTGTATTTTTTGCTGTTTTCTGGTGCACAATACAATTTTGATGCAACATCTTTTTTCTTTTATTTATGTATAGGCTTCCACCTGTGGCAGGTGCTGATGTTGCTTTTTCTCACACATAACAATCGCTTATTAATTAGAATGAATGGATTATAGATTCAATAAGCCTATTGGAATATAGATTTGCTAAAATAAGCGGGGTGTCTGTTGGGCCCCGACCTGTTACAAATACAAAAAGTTGGGCCTCGGAGTCGAAAGGGTTGGGAACCCCTGCACTAGACCATCTGATATGCCTCTGAATGTCATTTTCGGACCAGGCAACAGTCAGGCAAAAGTGGTGCTTCAAATGGCCTGCCCCTTTTTGGGGCGAAATGGAAATCGCCCCAGATCTCTCTCATTGACTCTCATGTTAAATCAATTTTGTTCACAAAACAGGGCTGTGTTAAAAAACTTAGATAGCTGTCTTACTGTAATCCTTGTCAATTTATCTTCATTAGTCTGCCAACTTAAAGGAGGTTCTTTCAAAGAGCGAATCAAGTTGTTGCACTGAACGTTAGCAGAATATTGACAGAATGTGGCATAAGAAATAGTAATAGAACTTTGAAATACTACACTGCAATACAGTGCGTAATGCACACTAAGCACTTACATTTGTAGTGCGTTCTGTCGCTGATTAGTGTTGTCTCAAATGGAAAATTGATGCACGCAAATGTGGGAGCCTTTTACCCATAAATCTGTGCGCCAGCTTCCTCCGGCCAACTGTAAATTTTAAACAAAGAAGGCGGACCAAACTTGCCGTTTTCTCGCTTAGATTTTTCATAAGTGACCGAATAATAACTGTGACTTGATCAAAGCCGTATGACTTCCTTATACGCAATTACGTAAGACGAAAGCACGGCGGGGCGAGCCCTCCCGGAAGCCATAGAGATTGCATTGAGAGCCTGCTGCCTGCAAAAATATATACATACCTAATCAATCAAGTTGTTGTCTTTTAATAGCTTTGCTTAGTTACACTGGCATTCTGTGACTGTTCTTCCTATTTGTGGGGTTCACCAGAGCTTTGTATACATTACATAGCCCAAACCTGAATGCTCTGCAATACCAAGCTGTGAGAAAACGGAAAATTAAGAAAAAGTATTTCCTATATTTGAATTACAAAATACATATATTGTATTTTGTTACATTTTAAAGTATTTTGTATTTTATTTGGGTATTTTGTATATTGTATCAAAATGCATTTTAGTGTATTTTTATGGAATCAAATCAATACCATAAATATTTTGTATCTGTAATATAGATTTTGTATCTGTAATATAGATTTTGAAAACGGATTTCAAATGTGAAATGTATCTACACTTTCAAAAACTATCTTCACTTTCAAAATCTATTTAGAGATACGGATTTCAAATACGAAATGTATCTACACTTTCAAAAACTATCTACACTTTCAAAAACTATCTTCACTTTCAAAATCTATCTGCAGATACGGATTTCAGTTGCTAATTATGGATACGGATACGGATTTCAAATAAGAACTAGAATGCGTTTCGTGAACGAACTGCGAGAGTGTGCTTGCTCTGTTGCGGCCATGACCGAGAGAACAAGTGCCTTGGAATTGGGGCAGGTGTCAGCTCTCCAGCTTAATGAGCATGCACAAATGAGTATGCATGAGTGAGTAAACATGAGTGAGTATGCTTGAGTGAGTATGCATGAGTTAGTATGCATGAGTGAGTATGCATGAGTGAGTATGCATGAGTGAGTAAACATGAGTGAGTATGCATGAGCGAGTATGCTTGAGTGAGTATGCACGAGTGAGTATGCATGAGTAAGTATGCATGAGTGAGTAAACATGAGTGAGTATGCATGAGTGAGTATGCATGAGTGAGTATGCATGAGTGAGTAAACATGAGTGAGTATGCATGAGTGAGTATGCTTGAGTGAGTATGCATGAGTGAGTATGCACGAGTGAGTAAACATGAGTGAGTATGCATGAGTGAGTATGCATGAGTGAGTAAACATGAGTGAGTATACATGAGTGAGTATGCATGAGTGAGTATGCATGAGTGAGTAAATATGGGTGAGTATGCATGAGTGAGTATGCATGAGTGAGTAAACATGAGTGAGTATGCATGAGTGAGTAAACATGAGTGAGTAAACATGAGTGAGTATGCATGAGTGAGTATGCACGAGTGAGTATGCATGAGTCAGTATGCACGAGTGAGTAAACATGAGTGAGTATGCATGAGTGAGTAGAGCCCTGGTATGGAAGGTGTCTCTTAATATTCCTAGTTATACAGTTGAATGGAGAGGGACAGAGAGAGAAGAGGGGCCTGCGCGGGTGTCAGTGAGTGTTGTCAGTGAATCACAGGTGCAAGCCAGTTTAATGAGCCTATTATGATGTCATAATGCCTCAAAGTTCTGCCATGCAAGTCTATGGAGAAAAAAGGTGATGGAAAAAGAGGAATAAAAAAGGAGTGGCAAGGAGTACCGCCACGAAAAGTCATAGCAACCTGCACCGGATCGGGCCGGACGTTTTGGTGTTTGAACGGCGTCTCTATCTCAATCGGGCGAGGAGTAGTTAGCTGCAAGAAAAACTACTAGAATAAAAAAAATAGTAAAAAACGAAGCAAGGGCAAGCACACTAATTATGGATTCTTTTTGGCACCGTTTTGACGTCCTTTCTAAAGAGCCAATCAGCATTTTTGGCAGATTTTCTTAAATGCCAATCAACACATTGTATCCTGTACTGACTAGTCAATAAGCACTAGTCGAATTTGTCGGGACCTAGCCCGCTCATTATTTAATAGTTCTAAACCTAGATCTGCCACCGCTCTGCCTAGGGAGAGATCTGGGCGTTCCACCGCATGGTTTGAATACAATTGGGTGTACGAACGCCGTGGGGGAAGTTACACAAGCATGCCTTATGTCTGGCCCAAAGGGGCAGTGGTTATGACACTCATGTGGGAATGCGGTGCTTGGTGGAATACGTTTACTGTGCTTGACATGAGCTCTGCATGCAAGCAACGTGTAGTGTTCCTCGGCACAAAACTCGTAACTTTGCGCAGGCTCTGGAGATTCGGAGAACGTCAGCCTACAGATACAGAGTTATTTTTAATACACCACTAAACTGTCACCATTTAGGTCTTTGTTCACTGCATTCTACCACGTAGAAGCTGACGAACACATAAAACTCGTAACTCTCCTCCGGCTCTGGGGATTCGGGGATCGCCAGCCTGTAGAGTACTTTCTAATACCACACTAATTGTTAATTGTTTATTTCGTCATTGTTTCTCCGCAACAAAAAATAGTGCCATTGTCAACGTCTTGGTTTAGAATTATAAGAAATTTGAATGAGCTTTCATCGCGGAGTGATTTATTATTAGCTGTGAAAAGTCTATACACCAGGCTGTTTTGGCCGCTGCACTTTGCCAAGGTGTTACTGAAGCGCCTGCGCCTGTAAAAAAACGCTTATGTGTATTTGTACCCTTACCCGCTTCGCGTTAAATCACCACCGACAGAATCCCCATTCCAACAGTGCTCTCACCACTGCGTTTGCCGCGCTCCTAATTCAAACAACAGAATGACCTCGCGGTGTGCTATTTTACCTGTGTTTCTTCCGATCACCTGAAGAAGGAATCAGGTGACTCGCTAGGCATTACGGTCACGTGAAACAGAAACAGGTGTCACTTATCCCACTCCCACCCGTCACATAAGGTGACAGTTGGAAAGCATGAGGTAAGGCTTCCTTGCTGGAGAGGAGGCCGATGGTGACCTGTTTTGTTTGTGAGCAAGAAGAGGAAACTAGACGAGCAGTAACAGCTTCTCAGACAAAGCAAAGGCAATGGATAAACTGGAACAAAGTTGACAAGAGAAAAAACAGCTGAAGAGAACTTTGGGCTCTGAATGCTAACCACATTAAATACATTGTTGGAGCCATGTATGATGTCCTCCCAGCTCTGCAGAACCTCAGTCAGAAGGTAGGTGAAGACGGAAGCTACAAGTTGTGTTTGGGTGTTGGCTCATTTAAACATAGTGAACCATATTTACAAAGTGTGTGTTTCTTAGACGTGTCTGACTTGGCTTATGCACGATTATCAGTCACAACTAATAAAGCCCCATTTATGGGTGATTATCCTAGAGAACATCCATAGAGGCTTGTTTTATGGATGTCCAATGCAGTTGTCTGGGCAGCTGGCAAAATGGATGCATTGTGAATACTGGAGTTTGCTCAAAAGGAGATACAAGAACATACTCTCCATCGACTATTTTCCAATAGCATTAGGAGGAGCTTGATAACAACAATTTCATAACATGCTATAGAATTTCCAAAGAATCATTTTGATGATGCATTTGAAAGGCTGATGTACAGGTCAGGCTCAGTCAATATGAATGAGTGTCTGTCCATGCAGCAGCAGGTGAGTGAGTTTTGACACTGATCATTGTGCGATTGGTCAAGTTAGACGTGGCCATCTGGGTGATGATCAAACGGGTGATGATCATAGTTCAGAAATTGCATTCATCACAGCTGTTTAGCTCTGCGCGTACAAACTATGTTTAGCAAAGGCTTAGACATTAACCAGAAAGACGTAGGCTAAACAGCCTTTGTGAATGTGGCCTATTATGTCTTGCTGTAAAGTTAGCTTGACCCAGGGTCACTACACGTGGAGACATCATTAGCCTGGTTGTTTGGGAATAAACTAGTTGAGAAGACCTCTTTCCTGGTTAAGGACAGGGACAATAGGCAACTTCAAGTTCCACAGTGTGTGTTGAATGCTATGGGACCAGACATGGTGTTGTATTCTGAGTGAGAGCTCATTGTTCACTTTACTGAGTTAATGATTCCCTTTGAAGATGCAATTGGGGGAACCATTGAAAGGGGCAAGCTAAAGTATGCAGAACTGGTAGTGGAAGAGAGGGAACAAGGTAGAGCACACACAAGACCAGTGGGGATAGGTGTTGGAGGCTTTGTAGCTCAAACAACCACAACGCTTCTGTTGGACTTTGGTTTTGGAGGATGGTCACTCCAAGCAGCTTTAGAGGAGTTGCCAGTGGGTATGGCGGAGGTTCTCACAGACCAGATGCCAGTCGGTATGGCTGAGGTGCTCACAGACCAGTTGCCAGTGGGTATGGCTGAGGTGCTCACAGACTAGTTGCCAGTGGATATGGCTGAGGTGCTCACAGACTGTATCACCTGAAGAAGACTTGTGCAAGATGTTTAGGTGCCTAAAGTGACCAGGGTTCATATTCCTTTTTATTCCCTTACCCTAACCTGGGTTCATATAATTTTCTAAACTTTACCCTAACCCAGGGGTCCCAGTCTGGTCATTGGGGGGCCAGATTTTACGGTTAACGTTGGGGTGGCCCATTTAAATCAATTGATTTTTTTTTTTTTTTTTTTTTAATCAATGGAACTTTGCGGGCCGGATGCAATCGTTTGGGGGCTGTAATTGGCCCCCGGACCTGAGTTTGGGACCCCTGCCCTAACCTTTGTCCATATCATATCCTTTTCTTACCCTAGCCTGGGTTCATATCCTATTCTTACCCTTACCCTAACCTGGGTTTGTACTCTAGAGGGGCTTACCCCCAACCCTCCCACCCCTTACCCGTAATTAGGCACTGCATTGTTCAGGCACTGAGATATGTATGTGAAATCTTTTCAAGGTGTATCTTGAGGTGTGTCTGTTGTCTCTGGTAGTGGCATGTGTCCTAACCCATCATGAGTAAGGAGGGGAGTGGGTCTGGGACGCCAGACACTGCTGTTGAGCCTTCTGGTGGTGCCATGGGCCTAATTCAACAAACAACCCACTTGACAACCCAAGTGAAATGCTCATTGACAATAGCACAAGGAATTAACATATTCTCCTTTGTATAACTAACAAAAATTGGGTTGCCATTAGAAGTTTACATTTAACTGGGCAGTTCTGTACAATTTAGGGGGTTGTTATGGGGAGATACAGACATTTTGGAGCACTTGGACAAGTAAAAACAAATCAACAGACGAAAGCTGGCTTGAACTTTTGCACTTTGCCCAGACCAGAGTTTTCTGTGCCACAAAACCGTCACAAACAAAAAAAAACTGAAGGGCAGTGGCGTTTCACATAATTGCTCGGCCAGAAAATGTCCATTACAGTCTGTTTTCCTTGGCACGCAAAGTACAACCTTAAACCTTTGGAGAAAAGCACTGTGGGAAGTTGAAATGGTTTTGTAGTTAACGCTTGGACAGGGTGATCACTCACTGAGACTGCTCCGTTAGACAATGTGTCCCATTCGGAGTACCCTGCAGATGGCATCTAAAAAAAAGAAAAAAGGGAGAAAAGCTGGGCCCCTCCACAGCAAACACAGAAAGTAAACACACAAACTCTGCTGACCTCCTGAAGCCCCAATCCATCTTCCATCTAATCAGTCGTCCGTTGCCACGGAGCCATAGATGGAGCTGCTGTGACCTCGGTGACGGTCCTGTTGGACTATACAAACACGCGCTGTCTTTCGGGGTAGGGTGTCTGCCTCGGTCTCCATTGTCTGCCAAGATCTTCTTCTACACATTTCTATTTGAATCTTTTTTTTCTTTCATGTTGTTTACATTTCCCCTCCTTGAAACCTCACCATTTGTCTTTATGCCTATAGTTGCACTGCCTCTTGATGGCTGGACTGCTGCAGTGAGAAGAACTATATGGATTGAGGCAAATTGGATAACCCTGTATGAAGGGGCTGAAGGCAGACCACTGTGCCGTTTGTTTGTTGGAGTGAGCTCAGGAGATTGAGGGAGGGAGGGCGGGAGAGAGGGAGGCAGAAAGAGCAAGAGGCGCTGGGACTGTGCTAAGTGCCATGGCACAGACGCTCTCTCTCACTGCCTGGAAGGGCTCCCTTTCCTTTTTATCCCCAGGAAGTTGGCAACGCTGCCTCTCAAGAAATATTTCCAAAACTTCTGTGTGCAGCTGTGCCTCCCATTTGTCAAAGCTTGTCTTCGCGTAGCGGAAGCAGCTCAACGAAATTCTCCTATTATTACAAGGCACAGGCTCACTGTTATTGGGGGTGACGGGGGTGGGTGCTGGGGGTGGGGGGGTGCTGTTCTCCACCGGGCTTAAGAGCTCAGCATGTGCTGAGAGGGATCTCTATCTTGCCTGCTCCTTCTGGAGGTCTTCCCCCGAACCAGACCACATGTTTACTGCCATAAATTCATACCAAGACAGGGCTCCTTGTGTGTGTGTGTGTGTGTGTTCAGTAAAGAAAGAGCAATGGCTGAGTGTGTCTGCCCGTCTTTGCGTGTGGTTGTGTGTTCTTGCAAATTTACAGACCATCAAAAATAACTGGATTTCCCATAGCTGTATAGCACTGAGGTGTCGTGGAATCCACAACATTAACACACATCAGAAATACACTCTCCAGGGGTTAAATATAGAGCAGATACTGAAGATGAAATTCCATCTCTCCACCACAGGTATTCCAGTCATTCGTACTTCCCACTCTGTGTATATGTACACCACCCTGTGTATTTGTGTAATAGTGCAGAGGCTGGGAGCCCCGCATATCAAGAGCCTCTCTCCCTTCAGCCTAAATGCTGCCCTGTCCTGTTATTGGGATCATTTACTGTGTCTCATTCAACAAGAGTCTCTCTAACTTCAGTCTAAATGCTGACCTGTCCTGTTTATCCTGTCCTGTCCTGGATCATTTATGTGTCTCATTCAACAAGAGTTTTTCTCCCTTCAGTCCAAATGCAGACCTGTCCTGTTATTTGGATAATGTATGTGTCTCATTCTTCAGTGGGGAATTAAAACCATGGGGAACTATGAGATTATGGAGCTCATGGCCACCTTCACTCTGCTCACTCTAAAAACACAGAACATGCATTAGAGAATGCCTGTAGATGGTGTGATCAGATGGAGGAGATTTGCTCTTTATATCCTGTCTTTACCAGATTGCTCAAAATGTGGTGATAATTGCTTTTAAGAGACAAGTATTCTAAATGTCTTAATGCAGTTTAGAGTGTTTGATTATCACATAAAAAAAGCCAAAGGATAGGAATTTATCAGTGTAGTGTGTAAATAACAAAAGTTTATATCATTATGAGAATGTTGAATTGTATGAATTAAAACTTAAGATTGCAATAAGGGCTTACTGGCAATCAGCCCATGTTCTGAGGGCACAACGAAGCACTTTCTCAAGGCAGCCTGGCAGCCTCGCTCAAAATAACTTTTCTCACACTTTCTGTTTCTTAAATTCCATTCTCTTGCCGTGCTCTGGTGGGTCACACACCTTCATTTACAGATTTCGCCAGAGAACAGTGACTACATTATTTCCCACTAATCAAGTTTTTTTTTATTACTCTCCATTATAGTAATGTGTTTGCCATGCCCCCCTCTGTAAATATGTTAACCACTATAATTTGAACTTTTAAACTATCTGATTTACTGATTTCCTCACTCTTTTTCCCAGCTATTGACCTTTATCTCCATCTACAAGGAACATTTCAATTTATTCAGCGTCGACTGCAATTTGCTCCCCCAGTTATGTCTCCAAATGGGCTGTGGAAACTCTGCTGTTGAACAAATGCCGATTGCAGAGAGTCGGAGCCGAGCTGCAGACATCGTTATTTTTAAGGGTTATCGGGCAAGAGCTCTGGACTGGACTCAGGTCAAGTAATTATTCAGTGAACAGATTAATAATCAGCTTAAAAAAACAGAATCAAGACTACAGAAGCAGACCAGATGGGGTCCTGGCCATGTCCGTTACTCAGACACGATTAGCATTGAATGACAATAACATTAAATATAGAATTCAAATTTGTAACCATATACAGATATGACAACATAGACAACCTTGGTTAAAAGAGCCAAAAACTGCATAACAAAAAAAAGGAATAACCTTAGGTATTATTTGATTATTATTATTATTTCTGTGAACATTAACATGAGTTGAGTTTGGGGACTGGGCTTTGTTTATTTATTTATTTTCTTCCTCGCTGCTTATAGGGTGCAGAGGTACAGAGGATCTGCCTTGGCGGTCCGCTCTATCTTCATGAATGATTAAAGGGGCTGAACCTGGAGGAACTCATAAATAAACAGCAGCCAGCAGGCAGCAACAGCAGCAGTACACCTTCACCTCCTCCACCTCCTCCAGCACCACCACCATCACCACCACCACCCAGACTAGGCCTGTGAACATGGGCAGACTGGCTGAGAGAGTCCCCAAATGAAGCCTTTCAAGAGTGAGCTAATGCACTGAATATCATTTGCACGTCAGGACGATGTGCCTCTGACCTGCCAGTGAGGTGCACTGTAGTCAGAGAAGAGAAATGCTTCATGTTTAGACAAGTAGCCGGGGCAAGAGCATGAAGGAGTGCACTTCATCTCCACAAAAAAAAAGGATACACACATCACCACTCATGCACACACGAACACACACACACACACGAACACATACACACACACACACGCACACACACACACACACACACACATAAACACACACACACACACACACACACACACACACACACACACACATAGCCTGACGATGTCATACTCATAATTCTAGTCAGAATATGAGTCTGAAACTGAACCACTGGGCTGTGATTATGGGGCGTGTTTCAACGAACCAGGAAAGAAAATGCCTCTTCACTGAATTGGATACCTAGAACCAATCAGAGCAACGTAGTATTACCATCTGATAGATTAAACTTTAACCTGATCCCGTAGGAAGGACGGCAAAAACATCTTTTCAATCGACAAATGCCTTGATCGCGTTTCTCTGTTCCTCTTTCAAAATGAATGCGCTGTCTATATCTGTTGAGATATGCCTGCTCACGTAACCTAATTAGCACTCAAGGCTAGAAGCTACCATTTGTTTCAATGTTTTTTTTGTCTACGCATTAGCATAACCTATCAATAATGGTCTAGAGCAGGGGTCCCCAACCTTTTTTGCACCACGGACCGGTTTAATGTAGGGAATTTTTTCACGGACCGGCTTCAAGGTGTCATTTTACACCACTTATTATTCACGTCATCCATTCATATTGATGTGAGGCAAGCGCGAGTTCGATACAATGAAGCCCGGTATGCTCATATACACAAAAGCTAACATTAACGTTAGGTTGACCAACACCATTGTATTACGGACGTTAAGTGCATGAAAAATACAACTCACCATAACTCTGAATCAGTGCTTGGTCTCCATGTGCCGAAGCAGTTTTGAAGGCTTCATTGGCTCGTTTGTTAGCTTGTCGCCACATATTAAACAGAGCGGACTTGGTGCGTGAGAATCACCTGTTACGATAAACCCGTATTAGTAGCCTATGACTCCTGGTATTGTCTGTTAAAAGAAGCTTTCTTTTTTTGAGGTCGTAGGCTCCTCTTCTGACTCCTTAGTTGACCTTTTCACCTTTGCAAAGAAGCTCTCCAAAGATGTTTGTTTTATTACTAATTTTCGCTAGTTTGGGGGCTTTTTTTTTTAGTGACATATCACGTGAACGAGACAAGCGTCTTGACGTGACTAGAGGCACAGGCGAATGTTACGTCCGGGAAAATCCGGTAGTTTTTCAAAATAAAACACCTTTCAGACTCCAATAATTAATACAGCGGAAATTATATGAATTATTTATTCTTTCTGTGCGGCCCGGTAACAAATCCCTCGCGGACCGGTACCGGGCCGCGGCCCGGTGGTTGGGGACCACTGGTCTAGAGTGCTTCAGTTAAAGGCACCCAGTGCAACTTTATGTAAACATTCAATGAAAAATAAACATTCAATTTCTAGTCTTTTTTGCACGTAGTAAGTTTCAATAACTCCATACCATTACATATCGACATTCAATGAGCAAAGATGAGACGTCGTTGTGTGGTGAGAACTGATAGAAAATCGTAAACAACAACAATCGCTGGTGGGGAGAAGCCATTTTTCCATTGACTGGAACCTGCTTTATTTATTGTAGGTTACCCAAAAATAAAGAAAATGGCGGCGATTGTTGTTGTTATCGATTTTCTATCAGTTCTCACCACACAACGACGTCTCATCTTTGCTGCTTGAATGTCGGTATGTAATGGTATGGAGTTATTGAAACTTACTACGTGTAAAAAAGACTAGAAATTGAATGTTTATTTTTAAGCCTCGAAAGTTGCACTGGGTGCCTTTAAGACCTACAATCCTCGGCAACATTCGGGTTGCACATACACAACTAACCGAGTCAATGTAGACATTAAAAAAGTCGTGTAGATAGCTTAAATCATATAAAAATGTCCCACTAAGCTCCCGAGACGGCGCCATCTTTGTTCGATGTATATTCTATCTATCTAATCAACTCAAGCGTTGGTTGTCTTGGCTGTCCATCAATGTATAAAGCCCGCCCTTACAATTTGATTGTTCAGATCACTTTTCTGAGACGTTTAATCTCTCCCAACTAGCTCAAGTCCAGACTGAATCTCCCACACCAAAAATTTTGTGGGCGGAGTTCAGGCTGGTATCCAGGCTAACACACACACACACACACACACACACACACACAAAAATCCACAAATCCACATACCCCCCACACACACAGATATACAGACATGCACACAGCCCGGGCTGAGAGCACAGGGAGAATACCAACGAGTCTCTGTGCTCAACTACTCTTCAGTGTGGCTCTGTTGCTCAATAAAATATCCTGCTGCGTATTTTTCACATGTACAGTCATATTATGTGTATCTAGTGGGATGTTGTGTATACATCTGCTTCTACGCTGAGTGTGTACTTATAAGCAGTGCTCGTTTGACTAGTGCGCTGCCTAAATCCCCTGCTAAATGAAGGGTTCCCTGGGAGTTGAACGGCCCATATGTCTCCTTCAGATGAGGAGAGGGGACTTGACACTGGCTGACCCCAAGCCTCAGTCTAACAGTAGAATGGGCACAATGGTGAACTTCCACATATTCAACCTTTGGCTCCTGGATGAAGTGGATTGGACTCAGGGCTACTACAGGTTACAACATTAATGGCAAAATTATATATGTTTTTTTTAACCGAAGGAGACAAAAACTAACAAATGTCTGGATATCAACTGTTTGGCCAACTTTATGTTAGAGGTACACCAAAATAATTATCTGTGGTTGCTAGAATTATTTTTTCTACATTCTCTCAAACTATCAACTGAAGAGATAAAAGCTAAAAGTGATCCTAGCAAAAATGCCTTCAAATGGTTAATATTGTTTAAACATATTTCAGAGACTAATTAGTGAAAGAAATATTTGTGTTCTGACAGTTTCTACTTTGACTGGTAAACATCAAAAACAGAGCTTTAACGAAAAACTGGTAATGAATTCCAACAGCATACAATAATTTTCACTTGCTCTTAGAGAAAGCTAATTTTGAAATTCATTAATCTTTTTGCAGTTGAGATGAAAGAGACCACCAAAAGTGTTTTGTTTAAGTAGGTGACTAATTAGGATGTAAGAGGGTCTTTGTGCTGGATCATCGAATTAACTTAGTGCCCTCTTTTTTATTGAAAATACTTCAGTGCTTGAAAAAGTAAGACTTTTTTTGGCATTGTTTGATACAAACAGCAACAAAATATTCTGCAGTTGATAATTGTTTATTCAATATTATATTTCAAATGTTTTTATTTTAGTTCATTCATTGAGTTTTAATTTAAAACAATCTCACTTTGCAGGAGTCCTCGTCTTCTATTTGATCTGGATTGGACAAAAGAATAACATGCTCCATGTGGTGTGACTGCTGCCATTTTGTTTTATATCCATCTGATTTACCGTTACATTCTAACCAGATTCGTGACACAAATTGGTAAATTATCACAATGGCCACAAAGGTTAACGTCACTTAGCTTTCCAAACAGTAGCTGGTATCTGCCCATTGTCTCTCCCTTTCTCCCAGCCTTTATGGGAGCGTCTCGCGCTCGCTGGGCACATTTCTAAATGACAGTTACTGCCTGTTGTGTGAAAGGGCCCCGGCGTGTGGATTCTGCCTGCCTAATGTGGGATCCTCAGCCCAAAGGGGGCTCACAGGGAGGGGGTGGCCCCTAGGGACAATGGCCCCAGTGTGGGGGGCGGCAGAAAAAGGGGGTTAAGAATCAAAATCTGGATGACATTTGCAGTCAGCAGATTGATACAGGACCATTGATTCCCCTGCCGTCTGACCGGACATCTGAATTGCAAATGTTGCACCATCCCGGCCTTTAAGATGGTCCACCGCCAGGCCGAGGGGGTGTCGTTCCCACCGCACATGCCCCCTCTCCCCTCAGGATCTGCCCCTCTACTCCTCTTTTACCCCATTCTCTGTCTCCTCAGCCCTCCTCATGGCTCCCACTCATCTCTTCTTTGCTGCTCCCTCCTTCACTGCTGCTCCTCTTCCCTCCCTTTTCTCCTCTCCTCTCTTCTCCTCTCTTCTCTTCTCCTCTCCTCTCTTCTCTTCTCTTCTTTTCCTTCTCTTCTTCTCTCTTCTCTTCTCCTCTCTTCCCTCCTCTTCTCTTCTCTTGTCTTCTCTCAGAACTAGCAGAATGCTTTCACTCCCGTTCCCATGTTTTGGAGACACTGAGGGCCTGATTTACTAATGTGCGAGCGCTGCCTAATCTGCGTTCGCAAATTAACGCACAGTGTTTTTGCGCATTTTCCGTGGTATTTATCAAACCACATCTGCGCTGGGCACTGTGTGCTTACTCCACCCTTTAAAGGACCTGATTTACTAACATTGATTTGCGAACGCAGCTTAATCTGCGCCTTTGCCAGGCGCACATTAACGCACGGTGTTTCCCCGCATTTTCCGTGATATTTATCAAGCCAGATCCTGGGCAATCATTATTTAGCGCACCGTTAAAAGACGGGAGAAATTGCCTGCAAGTTACTGCCCACCATGGAGATTCGAGGAAGAAAAAACTAAGGTTCAGCGGAGAGGAGATAGATATATTGGTTCACGTTTGCTCAATCATTGAACCTGATTCAATGGGTTATATTGTTGTTTTGCCCGCCATCACCTACAGCGAGATGTTTAAAAAAACACGATTATAAATAATATGCTATTAGTGGCATTAATGCATAAACTGTCTATTATAACAATATAGGTGTGTACATGGCGAGATTAATACGTTCTGGGATATGGGTTCACAATATATCCCCACTGAAACAAATACATTTACCAAGTAGTCAGGCCTCTCCAAAATCACCGTTGCTCAATCATGAATAGATGGCACTATTCCGGAAGATAAAACTGTCATGGACAGACCACTACCACGTAAGTAATGGTCATGTTGGCATCACATATGACCTGGACATTCAATGAATATGTGTGCTTTCTGTTTCGGTAAACGTGTTCGTAGATTGAAGGTGGAACTGTTTGCATGTGGGTGCAAGCAATGGTTCCAATTACGTTTGGAAAGTTTGCGATTTCAAAAAAATTCCTGTTTGATGTCTCTAATTTCAGCTATGGCAGTGGGGAAATGTATTGACCAGCGCACCGTAGCAATGCGTCGAGTACCTGGGTGAATATTTGGCTGAGTGAAGGCTGAGATATGACAACTGCTGATGCTATAACTGTTTGAAATGATCCGATGCCAAAATTTGTAATGTTGTCCTGAGTTTAACAACTGATGGAATCGAATGTGATCTCCGGTTGGAGGCTTCGATGTCTCTGATCTGGTTCAGAAGTATTGCGTGGCTGGTTAACCTGTACCGTCTAATGATTTGTGGATCGCTTAACTGAAAAAGTGTTATGATAAATATTTCTGTGCGCTGTCTCCGTATATATCTTCGCCTTGCTCTTATAATTGGTGCAATATCAACGTTTTCAGACTCAATGGGAAATGCGCTTCCTGGTTAAGACGTGCTTTTAGGAGGCGGAGAATTATCCCGCAAATTGAGACATGTGCTCGACAGGCAGTTTTAGTAAATACCACGCAATACATCATTAGGCGCACTTACCTTCTCTCCTCCCATTAAATTGCGCTCCATGCCCACGTTCCACCCAGGTTTCCACCCACGTTTCCGGGCCCTGCCCTGTTCACACCCACAGGCGTTAATATGCGCTGCGCCCCCTTAGTAAATACCGTTTTATGTTTACGACCGCTATTTTACGCCAGAAATGGGCACAATCCTGTTAGTAAATCAGGCCCTGAGGGTAAACTGCGAGGGTAAACTGCATAGGGCCAGACTGGATCTGAAAACTGCAAGCGTAAACTGCATAGGGCCAGACTGGATGATCACCATGGAGAGATTCATGGGGACAAACTGCCTGTTGAACACAGGGAACAAGGGAACTAGCTAACCCGCACTGGGGGTTTCTTCCCGGAACCTGCTCCATTTAAGAGCTTTCAATGCCTTTACTTTTTGCCAAGTCAATACTGTCAATACCTTCAATGTAGAATTTCTGTGAAAATACCCTTAAGTGCTTTTGAGCAATGGTGTGGTTTTTGATCTTTTGCAGTGGATTCATTTGTGCACCTACAGCTTGAGTTTGGATGGAATTGGACAGAATATTTATTTTTAACTTTTACAAAGGAAACAATAGAATAACACTGCACTACAACAGATTGTATCACCCATGTGAACAGACATCTTGCAATGATTTTGACAAAATGGATAAGGTTGCAACTATTCAGTTGCTGCTTTATGTCAGTGTCAGTCAGAGAAAGTGAGTTAAATTCTCAGAGGTCTAATCCATTTTTTATAATGCATATGAGATTGTGAAAAATATTTGCAAGTGAACTAAATGAATAAATAGACTAAATAATCACATGTGTAGGTATATAAATACATTGCTTTTCAGGCATTTAAGACCAATTTACTTCACCACACACACTATGTGTGGTAATAGAAAAGCGTTTTCTCTTTGTTTTCTTTTCCAAAACTCAGTCTATTTTTCCAGTGTGTAAGGGCCTTTGAATCCCGCCACAGCTCTCCGTGACCCTCCCCATCACATGGGCTGATGTTTGTAGACCTAATCAGAGGCATTGTTTCCTGAACAACGCAGCTGTGACCCCTGGGTCACTAAACTTCAAGGAGGACGCTTCGGCTGGCATGGCTTGTGTTTGCGGTAAACACTGATTTTAATTCATTAACCTCCGCACAAACATTTTCCCAAGGTCTTCCCTGGCCAGGCACCATCTGAAGGAGCTCTAAACAAGTGCTCTTGCTCAGTGGAAAAACACTCATCCCGGGTTGTAATTGGAGGGCTACCGAAAAGAGTACAGCAAATCAACATGGACCTGTGCTAACAATTACTGTAGAGAAGTGCTTCAGGGTACACCCCACCCTCTCGAGGAGCTCCTGTTGTCTGCTCAAGGTGGGAGGCAGGCCAGACTAGACCTAATTAAAACATTGGTGCCTTTGGTACAGGGTACTACCGTAGCCTCCTCCCCTTACATCTGCCAAATCAAATCTTCATTATCGCACTGAAAAATGTCCAACATGAAATATCTATAACATATTGACCTGTTAGTGCTCCATCAACATATGAGGCAACCGCTTGATTAGCCATGTCAGACTAGGATTGATGGGACTATGAGCTTAAGGATTCCTTCCTCCTATGTAATCCTAGTATTATCACTGATCCTGTACTGTACTCAATGTCCTGAAGTGCGGTGCCTAGCAGGAGGCCTCCCCCACAAACCTCAGCTTTGACAAAAAACAGCCAAAGAGCCGGTTGAGGAGATTTTCTCTGACAGAGAATGACGGTGAGGATAAAATAAGGCGTGATACGTGCAGCAGGCAGACGGGTTAGCCAGGGGTGGGGGACACAGGGGTGAAGGTGTTATTATGCCATCTCGTAGGGGCACTGCGGGCGGCGGGGCACTTAATGAAGCGCATCAGCCCCTGCCCCAGTGGGATTCATAACAGGAGGGAAGGGGAAGCTGCGCTGCTCCTCTGCAGCCTGTCAGAGGCTTTGACAGGTCCTGCACATTTAATCCCCCTCTCTCCCCAAACCTGCTGGGGGCCGAGCGGCAGGAAGGCTGCTTCCTCACGTCAAGGACCCCGGCTCACTTAAAAAAAAACTAAAACCTGATGACGAATTCATTCCGCGCAGCTGCAACTCTGGACTCAGAAAATACAAAGTAAATGATACATGTACTACTTAATCTGAAATATAAATTATCAACATGCATTAAATGAAAGAGCTGGATCATTTTTTTCTTCTTTTTTTAGGGGTGGGGTTTGTGGGGAAATTTTCCAGCTCCAAATCACATTTGCAGAAGCAGACGCTCCTGAGGATGTCAGTTTGTCTGTCTGCCATACAAACACATCCACATGGCCCTCTGCTGTTCTACTCTTGGGAAGGGAGGGTGAGAGAGAGAGGGAGGGTGAGAGAGAGAGGGAGCTGTGATGAGATCATTGTGCCGCTGGAGTGGGTTCTGATATCAGTTGGTTATGTGGAGACATTCTTAAGGCAGTGTGGCAGGGAGGAGGAAGCAATGTTACAGCATGCATAGAGCAAAGTGCACTGCAGACTTGGCCAGGCCAGGCGGGGGCGGCGGGTTGTTGAGAGAAGGTCTAAGAATGTGTTTGTATTTCTAGATTTTTTTCTTCTCCCAGTAATGTTTGTGCCATACTAATAACTTAGTGCTTTGACATCAGGCAGTGGTGCAGTAAAGTTCTGAATCACACAAATCTTCTGAGCATAAGATAGGCAACATATTTGAAGTTTCAAAATGAAATCCATAAAAAATGCCATGGGGCATTTTGGGGTATCAATCTCCTTCTTATTTATTCTCAAAATTGAAGGAAATAAAATACGGTACAAACGCCTCACATAACCATTACATAAACATGTCATGCCAGATGTCAAATACTTTCATACATTTTCATGACATGACTTCTTGTTACAGTATCAAGTTACCATTACAGGTAGTTGCCTATGACAGCTTATTAGCATGCTAAACAGGCTTTCATGACATATTAATAGTGCCATTATAATATCTTGACACCTGTTATGAGGCATAATAATAATCATAGATCTACCATGATATCTATATAACAGTGCTGATCTTATGATAGAAATCTGAGTAGGTGGAACCAAATAAATGATAAGGATATGTTTACCATAATTTCATAGGAAGAAATGTGTTGTTGGCATACCTCTCATTAGTCCACAAAGGAACCACAAAACAACAACTTCTTCATCCTGTGTATAAGGACATACAGTATCTCGGGCATTAGAATTAAGTCTGAGGGGTTTCTTCTGTTTTATTCTTTATAGGATCTTGGCAGTGAGTCCATCCATCCATAGGAGCCTGCAGTCTCAGGGCGCCCCCAGGGCTTCTGGGATACCTGCTCTTTGAAGCCCTTGAAGGAGCCGGGGAAACGCAGACTGCCACAGGAAGTGTGGGAAATCTGTATGCTTGTATTTGACATTCCTCCAAACGTGCAGCCACACTCTAAAAGGGCAAATGGAGGCGTGTTATGCTGAGGGAAAGGTTGTGATGGAAATGAAGCTCACAGCTACTGCCATCGAGTCATCACTTTCACAGCTGTGGCAGCTTCTCCAGCCATCACAGCAAGGCCCTAGAGCAATGCTACAGTCATCACTCTAAGCCAGACCTCATGTATTGACTGGTCAAAACATCATCTTGAGAGGATATCACATCTATTAAATTACATTTATACTGAATACATATTCACACACACACACACACACACACACACACACACACACACACACACACACACACACACACACACACACACACACACACACACACAGAGACACACACACACACACACAGACACACACACACACACACACACACACACCGCACACACACACACACACACACACACACAAACACACACACACACACACACACACACACACAGAAAAGGACCATTGCATATTTGAATGAAAACCCCATGAAAGTATTTAAACCAAGGCCCTGCTGCCAACCCTTTTCAGAGGTCCACTACTGTGACCATTATTTACTTTTCTTTGAAGATTATGGGATGGTATGGGATTTGTTGTGGATGTGGAGGTGGACATTATTACATAGCCTTAAAAAAACACAAGATGTCATCATAACCTACAGGAGAGCCATAGCTACTGGTCAAAAAGGCACGTAATGTAGTGTGATGTGAATAAATATATTTGGGGCTGTCTTGGAGGTCATTCTTTAGCTAGTTCAGTCTCCCTCCCTCTGGCTCCATCTGCTTCTGCATAGTCCAGCCAGGAAGCCCCGGGACAGAAGATAAGCCAGCCAACTCCATTTCACTAGGCTAGCCATCTCCCTCAGCAAGGCTGACGTTTCACTGCTGGCCCATTGACTTCCCTTGGTGATTTCTTGCATGATATACCATATCACTTACACACAGACACAGACACAGACACGCACACGCACGCGCGCACACACAAAGTACACATAGTAGAATGTACGTCCACGATATACAACATCTGAAAAAAAGAAACAGCTTTCATGTCTATACCAAAATGATCTTATTTAAATTACAGTAAGATGGTAATGCTAGACGTAACCAATATAATAAAACTGGACGTTGCACTCATATATTATAAAGGTTGGGGTTATAATTAGGCTTCTACAGGGCCAAGGCTCTCTCCCTGGGCTTGGGCCCCTCGTCTGTGGCGTGGAAACATTACTGGAAAAGTCTTGGCCTCTCCTGAGTGCTTTGAAGTTCAAAGTGGCTTGTGTGTTTTGAAACAAGCCTATGGAGAGTTTGTACTGCAAGTACAGTGGGGCACCATGGCAATATGTTATCTCCAAGTATATCTGGGGTTCACACATCTATTCATCTCAGCACAAGGATGCCATCTGTGAAAAGGACTCTCCTCTGGACATGCTGTGCTTTATTGTCAGGAAATGTTTACATTCTTCACCTTGTTTTTCCCCCGGTATGATCTCAATCTGCTGTCTTTTCATACTGCAACTTGCTTTATTATGCTTATGATGTGCTGTGGATACAACCAACTCGCGCTGACCATATGCTTCAAAAGACAAATATCTTTTTGGAAAAAGAATCTATATTTTAGCCTATGCATTACAAAAATACAGTGACAGTACAGCAATATTAAAAAAGCTGAATGGGACTGCAAACACTACTATTAATAAGAAAATAGATTTCCCCCCCAACATAAACAGCAATATTTGACAACCTAGACAATCATGTATCACATGACGGTACATCTGTTTTTTATTGGTCTGACTCTTCAAACGCAACCACTGCTTGAGTTGAGGCGGTTAAGTCAGGTGTTTCTCCTTTTTTTCCTCCCCCACAAAGCATCAAACACACCCTGATCAAACGTCAAACACATCAAACAAGGTGCCATCCACTGTCCAGTCGTGTTTGATATGGAAAGTGTAATGAAACACATATCTGCTAGCCACCCAGCCCTGCCACTGCTTCTCTCTTCTCTGAATGTTCTTTCTGTGATGTGTGGTGGCTATCAGAATAACACATTTCCAGGCTGAGGTATCCTCACAGTGATTCAGGTAAGCAGCTTTATTGCTCTAAAGTTTAGAGAAACCTCAGGTGTTATTCAGGTGTATATCATGTCTGATAAATTGCCAGTATTTACTGAATGTGTATTATGGGGTGTTAGATCAGAGTGCTCCAGTACTCTAGGCCACTGTTTTTGTTTACACGTGGTATTTTCTACGTTTTATTGACCCTAGTTTTCTATTCAGTTCTCATGAATTTACACTTCTATTGTCCGATGATGTACATCTTCATCTTGTAATATTGTTCTTACTGTAAGGAAATATTAAGTTTTTTTAATCATTCATATAATTATCCACGCTTTTGACAGTATTTAATTCTATTCATTTGCTGTGTCCATCTATATGTAGAATGTGTGTTTCAGAACAATGTATTTAAAAGTGTATGTGTAAACACATTTGTGTGTTTTAGAACAATGTATTTACAAGTGTATGTTTAAACACATTTGTGTGTTTCAGAAGAATAACAATGTATTTACAAGTGTATGTACAAACACATTTGTCGCCTAACAAGGCTTACCGTACTGTTATACGGTACTTTTATAAGTCACACCAGAGTATTAGTTGCACTTATAAAAATGATGTGTCATTTTGTGTTGTGTCACTTCGGCCTAAGTCACATTTACATTTGTATTTAATTTATTTAATATTTATTTTACAAGATAAACGCCTTTTAGTAAGCTGGAAACACTAACAACTTAAACACACTCAGTTTAAAGTAGCCATTCTGCAACACTAAATCTATTGAATTCTTCATCCATTGTGTTACTTTAAAACAATTCCACCAACTGAAGATGAAGCAGTAGGCTGTCGGCAGACTCACCGCATTGGTCCAGCCTTTCTGAATTACAACAGGATGGTGTTGGTCGATGTCCATGCTGTGTCGATCCATCCCACATCCTGGAAAGTTGCATGACGCATCCTCCCAGTTACGTGGAGCTGTGCTCCCCATCCACCATCCATATCTCCCACAGGTGGCGTAAAGAAAGCCTCAACCTCTGGAGTAACTTAGTCAGGCCAACAGCGATGGTAGCAGGTATGGAGTTTGGATGTTGTCTTTGACTTGTGCTGTCCATAACAAGCAGGGCTTTAAAGAAGCCATTAGTACGTATGCAATAGCACTTTGCTATTCAGAAGTTCATCATTCCTTCATTAATCCACCCTTTCCCGTTTGTGGTCGTGACAGTGGAGGATAGGAATTTGTCTTTCAGTCTTCTGTTTAAAAATGACCATTGGTGGGACGTTTTCTGCCTTGTCCACATCACGCTAGCACCACGTGAAGAGAGACTTCTCATGAACAGTTGTCATGATGCTCACACTCTTCTGGCCCTTCTCTGTGACATTCCGGCTCCTGGGGAACTAAAGGGTACTAAATCCATGGTAATTATACAATCTGGTAACACATTGAGTGCAGTGACCTCCTTTTCAATGAAGGCACAGAAATGGTCAACCTTGCCTGGGAAGTCTGGTGGCAGTTTCTGACACATTGTGGTCCATGCTCTAATTGACAAGTGGTTGTGTGGCACGAAGCGGTAGCACCAGGAATGCCCACTGGCAAAACCATTAATATTCATCTCCTTGGCAATTATGTGGCCATGGAGACCAAACTGCCCTGTTGTTAGGCCTTAATCAGCAGTGTGTTGTTCATGGACCCATCTGTGGACTTGTTCCATCAGTTCAGGTCACTAAGCTTTCAGACCACGATAAGATTCCTTCCTTTTTTTCATATCATTAATAGTTACGTTTATGTAGCGCCATTCCCTGACAAGTTTCTCACTCACTCCAAACTTTATTTCTGCTGCTGTACTGTTTTTGGCTGTATACTTTATAATCTGCAGTTAAAATTATTTTTTCTTTTTGATGCCATTTTATTTGTGTTATCAGTTTATTTCAGTTTAGTAAATATAAACCTTTTTGTTGTTTTAAATTGTCACAAGTAGATACAGTGCCACCTCTTGGTCGTAGTTGGTATGCAGTCTATTACACATATCAGCCCTTCCACTCTGTAGCCAAAATCCCTCCACCATGTTGTCAAATTTGGAGCAAGAGTTTGAGCAGTAGAGTTGAGAGTCAAAGTCAGGTATGCCTACTAATGTGGGAGATCTATGGAGAGAGATATGTCTCAAAAGTATTTATAAATGCAAGTACCATGATCCACAAATGTTTCACGATTTACAAATGTGTTTTGCGATCCACAAAAACAAAATTCTTGATTCTTCATGATTTGTAAGTTGGCATTTTCATAAATGTGCTATGATTTGTACACATAGATGTCCATTCGTAAATATATCGTTTGTAATTTCTTAAAATTCACTGCATTCACTGATGACAAACGAATACAGCGACATTCTCACATTTCTTTAAGAGGATATTTCTATCCAGAGAGCATAAGTCTGAGCTGAGAGCTGAGATGTTTCATTAATATGGATGCGTCTAGGAAGGAAATTTAGCATATGAACTTTCCTGTCCGAGGCAATATTGCTATCTTGTTTCAAACATCAATAATAAATTAAATATTGAATCACAATTGGTCATACTCAACTTTTTTTAATCCATGACAACTGGGATTTAATATTTGGTAAATAAGATTTAAAAAATATGTTTATAGAATTATGCAAATATATGCCTAATTAGCATATTCCGTGACGCATATTTTCAATAAAACAGGGCTAGAACATAGAAAATAGTAGTGAATCCCAAACATTTGAAAGCAAAAAGTTAAATTGACATGTAGTGCACTTTATTTTAAGATCTCATCCTTATTCAATAACCAGAACTGGATCAGGACACTTTTAAAGTACACATGTCACTATGCCCTATAATAGTTGAATCTGACAATATGGACTACTATTAGCTAAATATGTACATTTACAATTTCTTATAGTTCTACATTTGTTAGTTGCTTTTCAATTATCAACTGTTTATGATATTCATCACTGTGCAAAACTTCAAAGCAGTTTATGTCAGCCTCAAATGACAAAACTTGGCACCCAGTTGTGAAGAGAGTGAATTAGACCATCAGCTGCTAAATTCTTCGGACAATTCCAGATAATTTAGCAGCTGGTGGTCTAATTCACTCATTTCACAACTTGACATCCCTTCTGGTTCACTGTCTGGCTCTTCTTTATTGTTTTCATCATCTAAAATAGCTAAAACTTCGTCCAAAGTATATGATTTCGATGGTCTTGCTCATTTCAGTAAAGACGCCATTTTGAAAGTACGGGTGCCAAGTTATGTCATGCGAGACTGACATAAAATTCAACCAATCCCATCTCGTGTACCATTCAAACACAGATAGAATACATTTTCTCATTGGCCTACCTCTCTGTCACACAATACAACAGTTTTTTTTAACGTTTTCTATGTTAGGTTATAATAAAACAGCGGCATTACGTCATCAGTACTGTGGTACTGATATTTGCATGGCCGGACCTGAAAGAGATAAACTGAAAATTCACTGACATTGATGTCACTAATGTCACCTGTTTCTCGTATCTACTGGTATGGAATACCCTGTCAGGAAACATTATAAAGAGCTAAGCGTGAAACAGCTTAACATGGCTTAATGTTGAAAAACTGCAATCAATGATAACCAAATCATCTCTTCATAACGCTTCATCAGTCGTAAACACTTCCACCTGTCAAAAAACTAAACCGAAATCCTGTATAAACACTGACTTTTCACCACAGGAACCCATTATCTTTATAAACACTACTTGCAGTTGGTCTATTGACAAAAGCTTAGCACAAATATTCATATTTTACATCTTACGATATTACTTGATCAGCCTACACTGGGTTGTTCATCAGCACGTGTATAGCGCAATTTAAATTGGTAGATAGGCTTAATGTTGCCTACCTAAACAGGTGAACGTCTTTTACAAGTGATGTCTGAGAAAAATGTTGTGATTACTGATTGGTGTTTTCGAACATTAAGCAACGTTAAGCATCTCCTTTGCCTGTAATGGGCATCTATGAAGGCAAAGCACAGGGCTTAATGTAACGTATGTCTAACTACCATATCCATTGGATTTGACTTTGATAGGAGATGGTGTTTATGACATGTGAGATCCAGATTTAGTGATTCTTGATTGCTATTATGGAACATTAAGCCACATTAAGCTTTCTTCTTCAAATGAACATCGATGGAGAGAAGAACACTTAATGTAAGATAAGGCGACGCACGTACTGCAGCTAGTCTCTTCCAGCAAAGGCTTCCAATCACTTCATTCTCAAGTGTGGTGACTCCTTATGGTAATTGTACAGTAACGTTAACAATAACGACACTATAGATGGAAAGACAGTTTAAAGGAGAAAAGAGACATGGACAGAATAGGGAAACTAACTGTTTGAATCAGACACTGTAAAAGGAAAGACAGTTTAGACGAGAATAGAGACATGGACTATTTTTGTAAAACAAAAAAACATGACTTATAGTCCGGAAAATACACTTCTCAAGTTATTTGTCACTTCCATACCAAAGTTATTTTCTGATAATGTATATTTGAGTAAAAGGCACAGGAAGAGAACCAAAGCCGTGCCACTGACACCTTTAGGAGGGCAACTCCTAATTTGTCCTTTAGTGGCTGACTGCCTAAAAGCGTCTCTTAGAGCCTTGTTGTATACACAGGAAATAAGTTCATTTTCATTTCCCCCTGACCACTTCACATCGGGGGAGTTTGTGTGTTTAGGTTGAAAAGCTCTCAACGCTCAGTGGTTTCAGCAGTGTGGTGGGGCCCTGCGGTGTGGTGCGGAGAGGCAGGCAGCTCCTCTCCTCTCGCTAAAGGCCAATTTGCTGCACTGGTCCCCGAGGAAGGGAGGTGTGTTGTTCTTGGCACAAGCCATCACCTCTGACCAACAGGGCCAGCCTTTTTCCAGACCAGTTGGTTCAGTTAGAAATCTAGAAGTGCGGTGGGTGGAAGTGTGTGTGTGTGTGTGTGTGTGTGTGTGTGTGTGTGTGTGTGTGTGTGTGTATGGAGGGGGCAATGGGGGAATCTTTGCCTCAGGCCTGGAGCAACATATTGTATGCATGTGCTTTCAAGTGTAAGGTTTGTGGCCAGCTGCTTAAGGATTTTCTGTGGAGTCAAGATTATCCACAGAGTCAATAGAGAGAGAGAGAGAGAGAGGGAGGAAGGGAGAAAAAAAGAAAGGATGCAAAGAAAAGGGACAGAGGGAGGAAAAGAAAATGTTCTTTTTCCTCTCCTGTGCATCTCAATTCAAGGACAGAAGAGAGAGAGAGAGAGAGAGAGAAAGAGAGAGAGAGAGAGAGAGAGAGAGAGAGAGAGACAGAGAGAGAATGATTTGGAGGGACACACTCTCCAAATCCCTGGCTGGAAAGAAGGCAGTGCTTTTCTCCAGTGTCCTTTCACTGCTGGGCTCTGAGGACTCCTTCTCTAGCTTCCTGTGCTGTGAATGGGCGAGTCATAGGCATGCCATGTCCATAGTTCTTAACCCCTTTCTCCTTTTCAGGCAAACTGACAGAAAGTCACACACAAACACAGAGGCTATTTAAATGGACCATACCTAGCGGTTGCCAGGTTACCAAGTGAAAGTTCTCATTGCCACACCTTTCAATACAGAATTGATTTGGGGTGTGCCTTACTAGCATGCTCAAATGGACTTTGCTTTGCAGAAAATAAGGAGACGTTTTTAAACCAAGATGGGAAAAGTGTGTTCCTCCTCTTCTAAGCTATAGTTGCTTGTCCCTGAAAAAGTGAGATGTTAGAAATACCCGAGGGCAACAAGGCAAGAGAACTAAAACGTTTTTTTTTTTATTTTTTTTAATGAAGCTTGGATTTTCAGTCAAAGCCAAAATGGAGGCACATGCATTCTACATGTTTTCAAATGAATACTAAAATGTCTTCTGAATTCACCCCTTGCTTCATTTACGGTTCAAACATCACAAAATTGACACACTTAAAATGCTAATTCATACAAAAGCACACACACAAAGCATCCATTTTTCCACTTCCATTCCATGCATGGTAAAGAGCTACTCCCCATCTACCCACAGTCTAGCAGCTCCATTGTTTCAATGTCAGATGTCCTACATTCCAAAATATATCAGGACAAATTGTTACAAGAGTGCACTCTTTCTTTCCCTGCAGTGAAGCGTTTATTCCCGCTGTGTTCTGGAAGGTTTTTGTGGAACTGGAATTTAGATTGTCTCTTTTGGCTGACCTCTGACAGGGGTCAGTGGGGGGATCTGCCGGAGTCTTTGTTGGCACACCTGGGCGATGATGTCTGGACAGGGGGAAGCTCGTGTTTCACCGCCTATTCTCCACCTGGATAGAAGGTGCATTTTCCTGATGTCAAATCAATGAATGGGAAGTTGAAAAGATAACAGCATCTCAGAAAGAACACATGGCTGGACACATTTACCTTAATTTTTTTTTGTCAATGACCTGTAATGGTCAGGACTCTTACCCTTCACTGAGCTCCGAAGAATGGCCTAATGGATGTGAGAATCTACACTTTTAACTCAACAATCAATGACACTGTCAATAAAGCAGCTTCTCCATGCTGCAGCACACATGCTCAAACCAAGGTCAGACCATTGCTGCAAATTCTCTATTAGACCTAGGAAACTAAGACATTTTTTTTCTTCCAGTGCAGTCAGGAAAGGGCCCCCAATCCATCTGTTCCTTCATTAAAAAAATCATACCGCTGGTCTAATAGAGATATAATCTCCATGAACAAACACTGCCAGTGAGAGAGGTCAGTCTAAAACCACTAAGTGTCTGCCATTTTCCTGCTAGGAAATCTGGGAAATCTGAAAATAACACACAGGCTTGCTGTGTTATTGTAAGGAAGGAGCAGGATGATGCAGAAAGCAGAGCGAAGCCACGGCAGGCGGGGAATGCAGGAGTTTGTTTGGATAATTGTGTTTTTGGATGACATACCCTGCCAAGGCACAGCCACTCGCTGCCTCCTGTCTGTGTGCTGCTTGTTTTTTTTTAAGCTGCACTCATCACAGGGAAAAAAAGAGAGAAAAGACAAAAAAAAGAGAAAAGCACAGACCACTCAAGTAAAAAGAACATAAATCATCTGTCCACATGTTGAAAAGGTGAAAAAAAGAGAGGAAAGAAGAAGTGGAACAGAGTGAATGAGGAGAGGTTAACAGGTGAATTAATGTTTCAGCACAGACTTGGACAGGGATCTCTGTCACAATAGAACATGCATCTCAACACCCTGTCCTGCCCCATGATGTAATGCTCTGTTAATCTCCTGTGGCGGAACAAATGGTTCCGAGCCGGTGCTAATGCACTTCACCGCCAAACGACTAAAGACTGTCTGTCACGTATAGAACCCCATGCCTCAAAATTATGGTAATTTCTTTTTCCTTTTCGTTTTTTAACCCCTAGTAGTTTCCAAAACAAACTTTGTACTGTCTGATGACAGCAGACATTTGGAGCATCAAAGCCCATTTTCTTTTTCATGCCTTGTTTTCCTCTGCAGATGATCATAATGAAGACTTCCAGCACGTGAAGCTAGCAGGTCATTAAGGTCCGCCTCAAAGCAACACGTCTACCCCGGCTCTCCTTTCATAGCACCTGGCACCTGCTCGTGCCGCTGTGATCGGAAGTGTTATGAAAAGGAAGATAAAGTGCTGATCATCTTCTCTGCCTTTTAAAATCCCCCCTTCTGTTTTTCTGATGGAGGATAGTGGAAGTCCTTGAAGTGACGGCACTTCCTCTTTCATGGTGGGGCCTCTGGTGGCTACCTGTTCTGGCAGGGGGTCTGCTGTCTCTCTCACCTGGTTAATCAAAGAGTACAATCATTATACAGGGACGCTCGTACAGTCCCGCTGGCTTGCTCTCTCCTGGCGCACACATCCTTGTTCCAGTGCTGCCCCCATCCGTGGTAATTGAAGGGCAATTGCTCATGGCGACTCCAAACAGGGGGAGTTCACCAAAACTAAATTCTGAAGACATAACAAAAGTGTTTGCTCCTTTTCTCCTGGCTGGCCCTCTTTGTCTTTATTTGTAAAGCTTTGCTCTGTCTGCATTTTGCACTAGATTGATTTGTGCTTTTGCCGGGGACAGCATAAGGTAATTGCATGAGGACGAAAAGAAACAGAATGAGGTGGGGGGGTTGGGAAGCAGAAGCAGGGGAAACCCACATCTAAAGGCCTAGACGTGATGAATGGCATAATGAACAGGCCTGTGTGTACCTGCCCGAGAGCGACGAGTGGGACATGAAAGAAGTGCACTTTTTTTTTTGTCTGGAAAGAGGGGTGTCAACCTCCCACCCACTCACTCACACACATTTGTGGCCACACACACACTCACACACACACACACACACGCACAGACACAGGCACACCCACACCCACCCACACACACACTCCAGTCCAGTCTGTCTGTATGACACAGCGAAGCCATGGCCTGATGGAGCATCAGCGTGTCCTGTTTGTGTTGGAGTGGAGGGTTCTCAGCCCTGTGGTCTCCTCTCTCTCGATACACTGACATTCAAATATTGTTTTTTATGCCTCTTTAAATAACCCAGCTGTGGTAGGTAGAGGAGTGTGTGTGTGTGTGTGTGTTTTTCCTCCACTAGCTCACAGCTGTAACGTCCAGCGAGTCTGGAGAGAGAGAGAGAGAGAGAGAGAGAGAGCATGCCTCCCCACCTCATCCCTCTGCCTTCTGTCCACTGAAGACAGAGTATCTCTCCCTCTCTATCTGCGCTCTGCTCACTCCTGCGCTCGCTCTGGAGGTCGCACACACGGGGCCGCGTGCTGTGTGGCCATCTTTTTCAGCCCAGCTTGCCAAGTGTCTCTGGGCTTCTGTACCCCTCCCACGGGGAGCGGGGCTGATCCACCACAGACACGCCAGTGATGGGCCAACTGCTCCACACCCGAACATATGTATTTTTACTCACAACACACCAGGCCTCCTGCTGGGGTGGAGAGCTGATTCACCTCAGCTTGCTTTGGACCCACTGATAATTTAGATTTACACATATCTACTAATGGGAAATGGAAAATTGTAATTAGGTCATTGTAGTCAGAGTGTACAGTTCTTAAATGAGAATTCTGGGGTCCTCCCAATTTTTAAACTTTGTATTGACATCTTTGGATGGTAATTGAATGACCTCATGGCTATATTAATGCCAAGTAAATACCAAACCAGAATAGCAATATTGTTCTCTTTCTCTCTCTCTCTCTCTCTCTCTCTCTCTCTCTCTCTCTCTCTCTTCCTCCCTACATACCCAACTAGTAATTAAGGTTCCTGGCTCTGTAGGATACAAAACTATGAATATGAGAAACGCCAGCTGGGTGATTTATAGAAAATCGCTGATGACATCTTCTTAGAGCAGAAAATTCACAGATAGGCATGACATTTCTCTTTCCTTTTTTTTTTTGGTACATATTCAGAGATATTAGTGGAAACAGAGATGGATTTGGACAAAATTGTGGACAGCTGCAATGACAGGCGCCAAGAGAGATCTGCACTTCCACTCAGTGAGGTAATTGAATTTCTGAGTGCGGGTGACTTGACCCTTCCTGCTGGCGTGCCTGAGCAGTGGAGTGGGTGGGCGCTCAAGATGTCAGGAGGAGGTCTGTGCCATGAAATTAAAAAGTAAATGCAACAGGATTGAGTGAAAGGAGGAGAGGACAGGAAGAGGAGGAAGGGGTATGGAAGAAAAACACAGACCAGCACCCTCCTCCATATGAATGGTAGGAGCTCTGGCAGGGCTGAATTATAGATGGACTCCAGAAGGGCTGCAGGGCTGACTGACAGATACAGCGTGTTTTTAGACCCACTCCTGGCAACACTGAATTATATCCCCCAAAAGTAAGTTCCTTTCCTGAGCTAGATTTTCCGTGGTTTATATCACCTGCACACTGTGGGGTTCACCATGTTGATGCCACTAGTTCAAATTGGAGATACATTACTTTCATTCTATACATTTCAGACCATTATATGTTGCCTAAATCTACCAATTTAGATATGTCCTGACCTGAGTCTATGGGAATACCTATGGGTCAGGCGTTTTTAATGTAGTATTGAAGACTTTAAGGAGCCTTCTGGCTTCCATGCCGGCTCTCTTACTCACTGAAATAGGACTATTTCAGTTTACTGCACCTGGCCAGCAGCCCTGAAGCCATCACTATTAAACCTTTTACACGGCCTTCAAATGCCATGCATCCTGCAGCTGATTTCATCCTCACTTTGTTCCCCTCTGGCCCCACCTGATCACTCGGAGCGCGGACCTCTCCCTCATCCCTTCGCCCCATATCAAACTGTACCATCCTAACTACAACTCACCACAACACTCTATGGTGCCACAGTCCAGTGAAACCTTTTGAAACTGCAGAATATGCCTGTCTTGCCTAACGCTGTTGAGTAACTGAGACAGGAGAAGAAGTGAGAGAGACCTAAGGGAGGCTTTGGGAACCCTGATTCATAGTCTGTGAGTGGGTGGATTTCAGAGGCTAGGCCAGCACTGTCATTGAGGTTTCTCCACAAGGGAGTGCAGCATTTGATCCTGTCCGACAAACATGCTAACTTCACTATTTGTCCTCCTCTGATGCTCAGTCCTCTGTCAGCATCAATGACATCACACGAATGAAGTGCTTAGATTGGAGGAGGGCTGTGATCATTGTTCACATCAATCAAAATCTGTTTGCAGAGCGAGGCAAGGAAGATTGACTCTGTAGCTTGTAAAGAGCATTTTGATCTGCTGATTACAAATGCATGGATTGAACCATCACTTCTATCCTGATTATCTTTTATTCTTTCTTATTCAGAAGGTGGTATTGTAATGCAAATTCATGATGAACCATGCCGTCTGGTAGGGCTGTCATAATGAATTCAAACCCTCTGGCTAACTAATTAAATACTACAATTAAATACATCTCTAACATGTTGTTTGTGGTAAGGAAAAAATGTCAACTTGTATCAAAGTGAAGTTCCAGCTGGCAGATTTGACTGACCCCATCATGTGTGTATAAACTGACCCTAAACATGATCCAGCGGTACTCAGTGACTCAGTAATTATGTACAATGCTATTCATGACAGACACATGTCTTGTGTGTGTGTGTGTGTGTGTCCTAATTAAGTTTGTCTTTCACCATTCTTTAACAGCGGTATTCCTGGTAATTAATTCATCAGAGAAGTTTCATCCATTCAATGATTGGTGTGATTCAGCAGATTCATTCTCTCCTAGCAAAGGAGATTGGGGAAGGGAAGTTCATTCCTCTCCTGATTAACCTCGCGCTGGCTCCTCTGTCCCCCACTCACACAGAAGCATGGCATGGCCCTTTAAATAATGGAGAAAAGTGAAATTAAAAAGTAAGGCTTTGTTCCTTTAAAACTCCTCAACACTGCACTTTCATTTACAATGTGAGTTCATATTTCCAGCAATACCCAGTAACTGGGAGACCTCTGACTGCACCCAGCACATGAATGATATACCGCTCCCTCCATCTCCATACGTAGTTCCGCTGGAAACAAAAGGGCAATTATTTTAGGGGAACAGTAATTTTAACATGCTGTTGCCAGTGTGAGATTGAATGTGTGTGTGTGTGTGTGTGTGAGTGTTTCTGCATATGGGTGTGTGCGTTCAAGTCTCTCTCCCATTTCCTCTTTCTCCCTCTCACTCCCTCTCTCACCATGAAATGAAATTTACATTCGCTTTAGAGGCAGTGGAACCCCACAGCAGACAGCTGTATTTTTAATGAGTGCGGGGAGATTTAATTACTTCACTTTTTAACGGGCACGACTTCTACAGCTCAATGACAAGGGATACAGTGTTGAAGAAGAGTGTGCCAGATGATGCCCCCTCCCCTGAAACCACTGCTGAGGATTGCACGCACTTTTGCTGCAATTATTACAAATTTATTCCACCACTGCACCGATGTAAAAAGAAAGAAATGAAAATAGGGATGTGTGTCTGGAGGTGTGCTGCCACCAGAAAGTCAACAGAATACAAACACAAACAATAAGTCTCCAGGCATCTCTATCACATCAACTAGTACACCGTTAATGACATTATATGGTTGTTTTCTGTTTTTCTATTATTATTTGTATGGCTGTTAAGCACTTTAACAGCCATACAAATAACTTAAGATATCTATATTAATTATTTTCTAGAGCCCAACCTTAAGACTAACCTTATTTATTTACTTATTTGTTTTTTAGTTTATTTATTTACCCAATACCTCAGACACGTCATGCTTACTTGATCAAGAAGCATCTAGGTCAACATTGTTTTGTATTCCAATACAGCCAAATCATATCATAGATACACCTATATAATAACAACTCCCAATAAAATACAAATGAATTAAAAACAATACGGCCATTTACCATTTAGTCTAAATAGGATAGTTACTGCTCTCTCTCTCTCTGTCTGATAAGTGTGTTATGGGTAAAAGACAGCAACATCGCAGCTCACATTTCCTGTACAGTATTTGTGCAGCAGACCGTAGTTTGTTAATTTGCACACTGTGTATCATGCTATTATATGTAATAACAAAGATAAAAGGACAGCACAGGAGATCAATAGCACAAGAAAAAGACATTCTGTTTGCATTAGATGTTCTCCAGATGGAGCAGGCAGATATTTAACTGTGTATCTGCATGATGTGTGGGTCTAATTTGAATATAACGCAAATAACTCTTAAAGGCCTTAACAAAGAGATCAAAAGTAGAGCCATTTTAGAAAGTTGGATCAGAGTTTAAAAAAAATAATTCACATATTCAAGGACAAACTAACATAGAGGACCTCTCTCATTAGGCACGAGACAGACAGAAATGAAGGGTTAGAAGAAGAAGAGAGAAAAATGTTGGATTTTTTGGGGGGGAAAGATTGGGATTTCTCTTTAGTTTAGAGGCAAAACTATCCCTGAGGAACCATTCAGCCTATGCACGTCTCTATTTCATGTCAGGATGAACAAAGCTATTTGTGCTGCAATGCAAAGGCTTTTGTCTAAGTGGTTGTAATTTAAGTGTGGAATAAACAAAAAATTAAAGTGAAATTCACTAAGTATATTAAAAAAGGACTTGTATTGAGTGGAATCCTCAAGTTCTTGTCAGCAACAGAAGTCCCTCACAGCTCAGCCGGTCACATCCATTAGAAATGAACTCTCCTAACACACAGGGTCATTATTAGCTGAACCTCTCTACAGAGGACGGGCAGGCACTGCACTGAAGCATACTCAACATTCCCAGAGTGTCAAATGAGCACCACACTGTCAGGAACACAGTGGAGACCCCAGGAGCAAATAGGCCCAATTCATTTCACAGATCTTCCTCATCAAAAATAAAGTGGCAGGAAACAAGTAGCGGGCAAAAGGGGAAACAAAACTCTTGAACACATACCACGAGTGAAACCTCTCAGTGTGTTCTGTTGAGGGAAGGAAATAAGTATCTTTGAGCATTCGTGATTTATTAATCATATCGACAGGCAGTTTTTAATCTGTGTGTCAGTGTCAAAATTCAGAACTGTGGCAATTAAGAGGATGTTTAACAGTCCAAATTGACCCAGGGTTAATGTTTATAATATTCCAATGGAATTCTGGATTTGATTCATTCAGAATAATTGCTTTGAGCGAAAAGTACTCCATAGGTTTTGGTAATAAATTAGTTAGTAGACAATAATTGAAATGGTTTCATGTCAATCAACAGGGAAGTTAGATGAGAATGATGGGTGCATTGGATGCATCATGGGTGAGGGAAAGAGGACAGCACTGTGCAGACAGCCCTTGGACTGTGAAGAGTAGCCTACCACAAACGAGAATCCTGTGGGTGCCCCTGCTGAAAACCTGGTGTTCTAAACCCATACACTTTTTTGTCAAATTCAGGTAACAGTTGTGTCAGCAATTGTGCCACGCACAACTTTGCCCAGTGGCAGCAGCTTACTTTGGGTAAAAGGTGACAAAGACAGCACTGCCAAACAGGTCATGTTTAATTGGATATATGATTATGTAATATAGCCTATGGCAAAACAATGGACAGCTCCAGTCAAAACATGATTTGGTAGATTTGAGTTAATAAACCTAGCCCTAGGTTTTTTAGGCCTAATGTTACACGTTTTCTTTGTATTTTAGATCATTCAGATGTGAGCTAGCTAACTTGCTAGCACTGAACCCAATGACGATGACCAAATGATCATGTAATTACTTGAAAAAAAAAAAACAGGTTTTTGAGCGCTGTGCTGGTTCACCTCAAAGCCATCACTGACCCCCTACTGGACCCCCTGCAGTTTGCCTACAGAGCCAACAGGTCTGTAGACGATGCAGTTAACACGGCCCTCCGCTTCATCCTCCAGCATCTGGACTACTCAGGAACCTACGCCAGGATCCTGTTTGTGGACTTCAGCTCTGCCTTCAATACAATCATCCCAGCTCTGCTTCAGGACAAGCTCTCCCAGCTGAACGTGCCTGACTCCACCTGCAGGTGGATCACAGACTTCCTGTCTGACAGGAGGCAACACATGAGGCTGGGGAAACAGGTCTCTGAATCCCGGACCATAAGCACCGGTTCCCCTCAGGGCTGCGTTCTTTCCCCTCTACTCTTCTCCCTGTATACCAACAGCTGCACCTCCAGTCACCAGTCCGTCAAACTCCTCAAGTTCGCGGACGACACCACCCTCATTGGACTCATCTCTGGTGGGGACGAGTCTGCTTACAGGTGGGAGATTGACCATCTGGTGACCTGGTGTGGTCAGAACAACCTGAAGCTTAATGCTCTGAAAACAGTGGAGATGGTTGTTGACTTGGAACGCAGCCTCACCCACCCCAATCACCCTGGAAGACTACCCAGTCCACACTGCAGAATCCTTCCGCTTCCTGGGCTCCATCATCTCCCAGGACCTCAAGTGGGAGGTGAACATCAGCTCCCTCACCAAAAAAGCACAACAGAGGATGTACTTCCTGCGGCAGCTGAGGAAGTTCAACCTGCCAAAGACAGTGATGGTGCACTTCTACACCTGCATCATCGAGTCCATCCTCTCCTCCTCCATCACCACCTGGTACGCTGCTGCCACTGCCAACGACAAGGGCAGACTGCAGCGTATCATCCGCACTACTGAGAAGGTGATTGGCTGCAATCTGCCATCTCTACAGGACCTGTTTGCCTCTAGGACCCTGAGGCGGGCAGGTAAGATTGCGGCCGATCCCTCCCACCCGGGTCATAAACTCTTCGAGGTCCTCCCCTCCGGCAAGAGGCTGCGGTCCATCAGGACCAAAACCTCACGCCACAAAAACAGCTTTTTCCCTACTGCTGCTGGTCTCATCAACAAGGCCCGGGTCCCCCACCTGTCTTGGACTCTTGCCCCTCCCCCACTCCCCAAGTCTGAGTTGAACTCACATTTCACTCCTTTACATTGCACATTGACTTTTGCACACCTGCACTGCTTTCTTTTGCATTTTACCCCTTACTTTACTTCTTTATATACACTCTATACATCTGTTTCCATACTGTGTTCTGTAGTACTTATGTTATGTCTACTACTTAGTGCGTTCCTATGTTTTTATGTTATGTAGTAGTACTTACTTGTGTGTGTATGTTTGTGTTTTTATGTTTTTATGTTTACTGTATGCACCTATGCACCAGAACAAATTTCAGGTAGGCGCATACCTACGTGACAATTAATCTGTTTCTGATTTCTGATGAATGAATCTACCAGGATCACTTTGATTATTTGAAGCCTATGTTTCAGTGGAGATGGAACTATGTAAGCTATTATTTATTTTGCTTTGCTAACCTCTGGTAAATCTGTCTGGTTTTATAAATGCTGCTTGTTGTTGTCTTCCACCCAGCAGCTCCAGGGTCACACAGGGAGGTTCCTGCAGTGAAAAAAAGCCAAAGGTACCGGCTCCCCTAAAATAGTGTGCGAGTTACTGCAGTGGAAAATCACCTTTTGTCATCATATTAGAGAGGGAGGGAGAGCCTTGTTACTTTGTGGCCAATAGTATATCTGCCTTTGTTGAGTTCATCTGTCAGGCTCCCCTAAACTGCCTTCTACTCGGGCAAACGCCTCCCTTTTTTTCTTTCTCTCTTCCTCTGTCTCCTTCCATATTTTTCTTTCTGCAGTTTCCCCTGTTCCATTTTCTCAGTGTTTGGATTAAGGCAGACTTGAACTTCCCCCCTTCCACCCCCTGCTCCCCCCAACGCCGGCCATGCAGTCATGAATCACACCATGGCGAGAGACCTCAAGACCCCCGCGGGGGCTATCAACCCCCCTTTAGTCCCCCTCCCCCTGCTTCTCCCCTTCCCCACCTTGACAGGACCCAGTCCCAACTTAACAAGTGGCTGACGGCTCCATTCTCACGGGCACCACCAACTCAGCAGCGGTGGGGGTGTGGGTGTGTGTGTGGGTTTGGCCAGGGCCTCACCAGACTTAAGGGGTAGAAAACATGGGCGAGGGGATGAGGAGAGTGAGGGGGGGAAACGTACTTCCTCTCCAGTCCAGTATGTGTGACCTTACACTCCAAACTCACAATGAGTGTATAGTCTCTCACAACATTTGTGTGGAGATGGAGGAAAAGGTGGCAAGGCCCTGGGGACATGGCTGTCTGGAGCCCTCTGACAGAGCAGGGATGCCTCTGTCATCGCAATCCCCTTGGCCTGTAAGATGGATATTTACTTGGGATCCAGGGCTTCAGAGTTAGTGCTTGAGTTCTTGCATTCCTGCCACTCATTCTCAATCTCCCTCAGTTACAAGACAAAACATCTGTGGTGGTGTGAACAAAAAAAAACTATGCATACGAAATGAACATATGTAAAGACAAAAGAAGAAAGAGAATGAAGAAGAAAGGAGAAAGAGAGGAAAGACAGCAGAGACATTATACACTGAGCCTAATGTGAATCTTTGGACACTTAAGTAGCGTCTTCAATAATTCATGCTCGACACGGATGATATCAAAGACAGACACAGGCAATACTTTGTTTCTGACACTAGGGATTGTGCTTAAGGTGTGCAGCGCTCTTTATTAACAGTCATTTCCCTGCATCTGTTTGCCTCCGTCTCGTGGGATGTTAGATTAGACGCTGAGAGATCACACATATCTGCAGGTTTACATCTCTAAGACTCCTAAACCTAGCGGAGCCCAGGAGTGATGCGAGGGAAGAAGGGGAAAAAGACATATGTCAAACTGACAGTTGAAAATAAGAGTGCTTATTAAATAAACATGGTGCTACTGGTGCAATGTTGAGTGTCTGTTCCAGCCAGGGTCTCCAGATTGCACAGGATACAGCCTCTATCAACACTCAGAGTGCCATTGGCATGATGCTTCGTCCTTAAAACACATTTGTATGAATAACTTTTTCCTTTGCCACTCATTTAAAATGTTCCTTAGTTACAGATCAAGTTATTATTACTAACCACTAATTGTTATCCGCAAAGTCCTATTGTTAGTCAAAGCCAGCAAGTGTATTCATACCATTGATACTTGATATACCTCAAAAGTCTTAACCCTTCAGATAAGATATGTCGACAGAGAAGCCGCTGTCCTTGATAACCATCACAGCCTTTAACATGTATCAAGGTGTTCATCATATGTATTAAACACTGAGGTGGAATATTTTCCATTGTTTTACCACCTATTCATAATTGAATATCCTAGAAAATGTTAAGAAGCAGACCATGAGAAATAAGGTCCTTTTACAGATGAAAGATACAGATGTGATTTGATCACACCAGCTACTTTTGATAATATACAAGAGTGCTGTTTAAAAAAATCCAGTCTCAAGCTTTTGGTTCATTTAGAATCACCCCCGTGCTTCTGGTACAGGCATTCATAAAGCGGTCCGAGTTACATCAACCCTAAACGTTCGTTTTCAAAGATGTGCAACTCACCGAGTGGTGATCCACATTTTTATGTCAAACACTCTAGCACTGGCAGCTATTTCATCCAAGACAACCCAGAAATGGGGGCGTGCAAACGAGTGAACTTATACATACATACATGAACCCACAGGAGATACAGTTTACCATGAACCCAAAGGAGATACGGTTTACCATGTTTGTAAACTCAAAGTGACATTAACAGTGAGTTTACAGTCTGATTGTAGCTAGCTAGCAATTAAGTTAGCCAACAAGCTAGTGTTGGCTTTGATTCAAAACGTACCGTTCTTTGTGTAACTTCAAATGTCGGAAGAAGTTAGACGTTGTCGCGTCTCCGTCTGTTATCTTGCTCCCGCAGGTTTTACATATAGCAATTATTTTTTTTGTTTATCACCTCATAATTTTTGTACCCAAAAGAAACTACCTTTGGTATCATTTTTGCCAACTAGCGCGCGCGTGTGTGTCATGTATACTGTCTGTATGTATCATATAGAAACAACGTGGATCTAATTTGATTGGATGTCGTGCCGCACACAGGTGCAAAGGGAGATAGAGCGGTCAGTGTCGTGTAAACATACATACGTTCGAGGAAAGTAGCAAGTCTTTTCAAGTCAAAAGGGTCAAGTCCAAGTGAAGTCACAAGTCACTGATGTTAAAGTCCAAGTCGAGTTGCAAGTCTTCAATTCAATTCAGTGTCGCCACCCTTGAAATTCGTTCCCCTATCACAGAGAATCTCATGTGGCTTTCCTCTTCTGGACACGAAACGCCGGAGTGACATGAGGAAAGAGTCGGAGTCAATGCTTGCTAGAAGATCTATGTAGACTGCCTTGGTAGTAAGGCACTCGTACAATATGCCCCAGCGCTTTTCATTGCGCCTCCGGACTCTGATCTGAAAGGGACCAAAACAGTCGATTCCGGTGGAGTAAAACGCTGGCTTGTAGAGTCGGAGACTGGAGGGGGGCAAATCGGCCATTCTTGGGACGTCGGGTGTTCCCCGCCACTTACGACATTCAGGGCAACTGTGTTGAAACTTGCGAATTGCATGCCTACCTCGCAGGATCCAGAAGCGCCGCCTGATCTCCGCAAATACTCTCTCCGGACCAGGATGGTGCAGGTCGTGGTCGTATCACTTAATGATCAGCGTTGTGAGAGGATGGGAAGGTTCAAGCACAATTTGGTGCTGTGCTTCTTGACTTAGCTGATCACATCTACGCAGACGGCCTCCAACATGAATGAGCTGAGTGTTGGGGTCAAGCTCAGGGGCTAGTGTGACCAGCTTACTGCTTGATGCTACAGGATTTCCAGACTGTAGCTGTGTCATGTCATCTGGGAAATTTTCGATCTGGGCTTGACGAAGAACATCCAGCTCAGCTTTCCCTAAATCATCCGCTGAAGTACTCTCCGTATCAGAAGCCGCCCCGTGGAGTGAGTGGGCTACAGCTTCAAGGAGTTCCTGGAAGGTCCTGTATTGACCAATGTCAAGTAGAGGTGGACCACTGTCGACGGTTGTGGATCCGCAAAAAGTTTGCTTCCGCATCTCCTCCGGGACCTCATCAGGTTTTCCTGATGGTTGTTCAGGCCAAGAGGTCTCTGGCTGCCTAAGGAAATCTGGGCCTTGGAACCAATGGGTGCATTCGGCCAGCTGTAACAGGGTCTTCCCCCTAGTAATGTCATCAGCTGGATTCCTGTGTGTGTCGACATAGCGCCAGCTGTCAGCGTCTGTCAACTCCTGAATCTCAGCAATCCTAGTGCCCAAGAAGACTTTGTACTTGCAGGATTCAGATTGCAGCCAGGTAAGAACTGTCGTTGAATCGGTCCAGTCGCTGAAGACGTGGACGCTCCGATTGCAGGTACTGAGATCCAGTTCTCCTGTGGTGTAGCATCTCGGCAGTGTAATGTGAGACAGCAGCGGGAGTTCCTCCACCCAGGAACCCATGCCTGCAGGAGATCCTGAGGTAAGTCTGGATCATCCCACTCCCGTTTACGATCCACGAGCCGCTGTACCAAGATCTTGGCCCTTGTGGTAAAGGGCACAATGAAGCCAAGTGGGTCATACTGCTTTGCGAGGGTCCTGTAAATACTTTGCATGGTGGGCTGAGTGTCCAGTTCCAACTGGCCATGCTTGAAGCCGATGCTGTCTGATTGACAGTGCCATGAGTCAGAGGGTGCGCTCCTCTGGGTCAGCTGTATCTTGGTTGAACCAGAGTTCGCTACTTTCTGACCTGGACTCGGGGGGCAGATGGCTAATTATGCTTGGGCAGTTGCTGGCCCATTGTCGCAGGTCAAAACCACCCTCTGCCACAAGATGACGAAGATCAGCCACCAGCTGTCTTGCTTCTTCAGCAGTGCGTAGACTTTGTAGACAATTGTCCACGTAAAAACATTGTTCCACTGATGTGCGCAACTTGTCTACAGGTCCTGTGTGGTCTGCCACGTGCTTCTGGAGTGCAAATGTGGCACAACAGGGGCTTGATGTAGTGCCGAAAGGCAAGACCTGCCACTGGTAGATGTCCGGGTGGTCGTTCCGCCTCATCTCTCTCCAAAGGAATCTCAAGAGTGGCTGGTCCTCTGGGAGGAGACGGACCTGATGAAACATGCCTTTTATATCCGAACTGATAGCAAAGGGCTGTTCACGGAATCAAATGAGAACACCTACTGGGGTAGCACCCAGCACAGGTCCAGCGAGCAGGTAGTCATTCAAGCTAATGCCCTTGAAGGAGAAAGAACAGTTAAACACTATTCTATTCTTCCCATTGTGGTGGACCATGTGGTGGGGGATATACCACCCAGGACTGATGGCTGCTTCATCCAGAGGTATCTTCTTCACATACCCAGCATCCAGTAGCTTGTTGATCTCACCATTGTACGTAGCCGCCTTATCGGGATCCCCAGCCAGCCTCTTCTCTGTGCTGCGCAGTTGGGCCATCACAGCTTCCTTAGGCGCAACCAGCGGGGGGAGGTCCCTCTTCCAGAGGAGAGGAGTGGCGTACCGCTTTACTCCGTCTACCTCCTTCCTAACGGTTTTCTCCTCCAGAATACGTACTGCCTCGGTGTCTTGTCTTGAGCGTGAAACAAACTTCTCACTCCGGTAAGGCAAAGTGTCTAATTGCCATAGCTTTTCGACATGACTGAGTAACTCAGCAGTGGCTGGAGCGCTCGATGTCCAAAGGCATTGCTGAGTGGTCAGGCTGTGTTGCAGCATCTTAGAGGGACCTTGGAGTGCCCATCCCAACTTGGTCTTGACCGCAGCTGGCCCTCCCGGTGGGCCCAGGCGAACAGGTTCAGTTGGGGTTATGAGGTGTGGATGGTCAGATCCAATGAGCAGTAAGGGCTGTGCACAGTCAATGGGCTGTAAAGGTAAGTCCTTCAAGTGCCAATATAACTTCTTGAGGTTATCAAGAGCAACTTTGAGTCTTGCGAACTCTCGAGGATCTTCATGAACGAGGTCAGGAATCTTTGGCTTCGGGCCCTGATATGTGAGCTCTCTCTCCATGGAAGGATGTCGAGAATGACGCCCAGGTGAGTAGGAGGGTTCGCGGCGTCTAGAGCCATGACGTCGACTTGTCTCATATCCCCTTGGAGTGTCATATTTGGATGGGCTTAAATAGTCATGCCAATAGTCAGCAGGTATGCTTGAATACTCACCGTGGTATCCCCGTGATGGAGAAGATCTGCGGCTGTGATATTGCTGGCGTGGAGAGGAACTGTCGTAAGGAGGTGATTCTCGGCGGCGACTTGTCTGTCGGCTTGAGTAGTTTCTATCAGGAGATCTGCGGTCGCGGCTAGATGGCCGCCCCAATATTTCAAGACCGCTGGCTATCTCATCAACTTCTCTTTCCATGGCGTGTCGCTTGCCCTCAGTCGCTGTCAGTTCTGATCTATGCCATGGAGGACGCGGATCCGGTCGATCTCTTGTAGACGTCTCCAAACATTGTGAAACCGGCAAGCTTGATCTGGAGCTTTCGGCATAGCCTCTCATGCTTTTACGCCTTGAAATGGGGTAGGAAGGAGTGAGATGAATAGAACCTTTCTCCCTCCTTTGGTCAAGAGAGCGCCTCAACAGAAAAAAAAAAAAAAAAGGATGCGGACACACCTCTCAAGCCCTGGGGAGTTTGACTCTTCTCCGTAGGGGTCTTCATTTGTTGTGGGTGACTCACTCTTGTTCTTTTCTGCCATTGTTAGCAACAGAAGTTTGCCCAATCCGGCGCGAAGGACCATGAAAAGAATTGTTAAGGGAGCGGTGATGTTGATACTGAGTTTCCGGTGGCAACCACAATAGGATGTCCGATTAGAACATACAAAAGGCAAATGGCATCAAATGGAGATGTTTATTGAGTCTTCACACCCACAACACAAAGTAATAAATGGTACTTCTTGACATAGGAATGATTGATCTGTGAGTTTGAGTATGTCGGTGGGTGTGTGGTTCTGTAGTAAAGAAAGTAAGAAGAGACATTTGTCTAATGTCCCTGAATAACCTACAATAGACTACAAACTGGTATCATATGCTATTAGCGTAACAGCGCTACATGTGACTTTAACCTTAGTTCAATGTGAAGCTAGTTACTTAAAGCTAAACATGAAGCTTACACTTAGCCTGCACATAAACATCACATATAACTTTCGCATAGGATAGAATAGCCAAATTAGCATGAACTTATCCAAAATAGCATTAGGATGCTAATCGCGATTAGCATCGACTAGCATGAATTAGCATCTCAGGTCAACAGACAAATTAACTTACTAAATCCATCTAATCATTAGGATTTCAGGCTATAAACTGACATATAATGATTTTTAAACATAGAACTCACCATTAGATGCACGCACACCATCACAATAATACACAAACAATGTCGTTAACAACCAGCCTGCAGCAGTTGGACTTCCTCTCTTGAAGAAAGAAAGAGGTCCTGAAAGAACCTTCCATTATATAAGGCTCAGCCATAGGTGGCCAATTACCTGCCTGACCAAATTATAACACATATACCAAAATATTAACATAAATAGATGGGCTTTTGTACAAGAATATTTGTATCATTAACAATTATGTTTAACATTTATAGTCATGAGTCCGAGACCGAGCCATCATGATGTCCTAACATAACTATAAGCACTCTATAAACAGTGCAAATGCCAGTGCAGACATCCCAAGTCTCCTGGAAGTTCCAGGAGTCTCCCAGATATTGGTAACGACTCCCTGATGCCCGCAAATTACTTAAAATCTCTCGGAATCAAGAGCGAGCGAACAAGACCGCGCACACGAGACAGACGTGCTCCAAACCGCGTTAGCATTTGTGTAGCGCGTGCACAACAGAGAGGGAGAAGGACCTAGAGACTGTGCGTGTGTGCCTCATGAGCATCCTGATTAGCCTGTTTCGGTAAGTCAACCAATCAATTTTCAGTGTGGACGGGCTTTTATCTCTTCTGCCGAACCGAATTAATCAGTTCAGTGTATCTAGGAACAGGGGCACCATGGCACAGGGACAGTGCCCCCCCAAAAGAAAATATACAACATTTTACAACAGACTATACAAAGGTGTACCCCTGTCTTATAAAAGTAAATCACAATGACCGTCTTGCATGCCGTACTATCTGTTACAGTGATTTCAGCATTGCCCATGGTGGGTTAAATTACTGTAATAGACATGTTGAGGTGAGTTTCATGTGCATATTATTCATGCCAGCTAGTTGCCAGGGCTACATGAAAACAACAAGCTCCTTAGACTTGTTTAAAGTTGCAATGGAATACAAATAAAAGCAGTTAACATAAATAGGATAGTATTAGCAGCATATAATAAATAGTAAAAGTAATCTACATATTTTAACATAATTAACAAAGAATTGCATAGGACTATAGCCTATAGAATGATATTATGCTTTTATAACTTTAGGGACCACAACAGAAATACGTAGGCCTAGGGGGGGGGGAATACCTCCCTGAAATGATTTTTTTTCAGGTTGGGATGTCTGACTTAGTGTTTTCAATAATTGAACGGCATCGAATCGCATCATATCGTACTGAATCGTTTTTTAATCAACATGCATCTTTTCGTATCGTGCCCATGTATCGAGATAAGAATCGATTTGTCATGAGAGATTTACACCCCTACTAGATAATGAATAAACCTGTAGCTCCCAAGGTTGTCTGTGTTGTGCTAACACACCATGAAGTGTTCGGTACCATCCCGTTAGAACATGCAGGTCTGCCTTGTGTGAAGCTCAGTGCAGAGTCCAATGAATAAATGATGGTTCACCTGTCTGCACCCAACAGCTTCATTTGGCATATACTGTATACTGTACACACTTGTTTTATTCCCGCAAATAATACATGTCTATGAGTTAGATTAAAGTAACTCTACACATGTATTACGGTTTTGCATTGAGAAATCAAATTGATTGGGATAAATGTTTCTTAGACATTAATATAAGGTATAAGGTAAAAATTATCATACAAGTATGTTACTTCAATAAATGATCAAATATATAAAAATGATCACATACATAACAAAAACAGTGTTAACAAATGCAATCCCATAGGGTGTCATTCTTTGGAGTGACTCTGAATCTATGTCTTGTGGATACATGAAACATATGCATAGACACATTTCTATTCATATAAAGATATGGGGGGACGGGGGTGGAAAAGAAACAGCCTTTAACACTTTTCCAGACCGTGAGGAAAAGTGAGAGAAAAGTAGCACAACAGCTGGGCTTGTTGCTAAGGTAAACAGGCGAGGGTCGGTGCATACACTCTTCCCTGTGTGATTACTCCTCCAAACGAGCGGAAAGGAAAGTCACTGGCTGGAGTTACAGCCCCCTGGGCGACCTGGAGCCTGCAGTGACTCGTAAAGCCCACTGGTTGTTTGCCCGTTGCCCATACAGCATGGAAAAAGAACCATCATATCCTGTCAGTATGCACTGTGAGGGATCTGTTCTTTAGATGGGGGTAGGGTTGAGGTGTTGGGGGTCTGTGATAAAGAGAAGTCTTAGTAAGAATAGGCATATGTCACGTCCCTGTCCACAGCACTGTTAGATGTCTGCTCTCTCTGGGGGGATGAGGGAGGGGGGGCACGTTCCCAACTGCACAAGCTTCCCCTCCAATCCATGGAGGAGCTGTTTCACGCATAGTTAACACACCGCATGCTGGCCACTCACTGCCTGAGCAGAACACAGAGGGAATAAAGGCAGTGCCTTTAAACACAGAATTACAAATCCTGCTCCTCCAGCATGGGCTACACACACATTGGAGCCAGGCCAATAGAGGGAAGGACAAGGTTAACGCCTGCTGCAGTTCAGGCCAGCAAAAACCTCTGTTGCCAAGGTGGCAGCTTGCAGTGATACATGATCCTAATCTGTACATGATAGGCCTTATGACTGAAGTTTTAATGTAGATGGAAGTGCTTGAGTGTGTGTTTTGGCCACATAAGTGAAGGGACCGGTATTCATATTTAATAAGGATATTCCAAAGTCAATAATTCCATCTTATTTATACCTGTTACTTTTATTAGCATGTAAGCATTCCTGGGTGAGACTCTTTGATTTGACCTGGGGACGGAGGTGAGAAACCCCTTTCCCCACCAGGTCAGGTCAAAGAGTCTGCAGCCATGCCCTATTTGAATAGATGGTTACACCCCTAAACATTATGTGTAACAGTCTGTCCTTTAAGGAATAGGTAGATTATCTTGAGGCGAACCTCTGGGCGAGTGGAACTCAAGCTCTGTCTCACAATGATGGCCCTCATTGTTCAAGAATAAAACCTGGATCATGACTGACAAATCCACGACTGAGTCTTCCAATATATGGTATAAATCTAGATACTATCATAAGGCAACAGAGACTTACGGATTCAAATATGTGCACCCTGGATTTACATAGTCTGCATGATTGTTTTAGGCATGAAGCTAGCATTGACAAAAGCTAAACTTGTCAGTGACCATTTCAATAGCCACACCTCCCACATCACCCAGACCAAGATCCACATGAGATGACATTCACACTCATATCCCTCCTGAGTAACAGCTGGAACTTGTGAAGCCCCCTGTTGAGTTTTAGATCTTCCATTCAGATGCATGTCATCTAAGAGTTTATCTCAGGGCAGCCTTATCGCAAAACCCATGACTCAGGCGTTTAGAACAACAGCCAACATTCACTCCCCTCTTTGCTGTGGCTAATTCATTCTACGCACTAAGGGGAATTGCATACAGTATAAGTACCCCAGCCTGTGAGGGGAGAATGGGGGCGAAGCGAAATAGCAGTTTTTCATGTACAGTACAGTGGTGGAGCAAATGCTGAATGAGTGGAAACAAACAGTTATGTGTGTGTGTGTGTGTGTGTGTGTGTGTGTGTGTGTGTGTTTGGTCTTCACTGGTAGCTGCACAATGTGGGAAGTGTTCAACTGTCATTACGCAAGGCTGTCTGTTCAGTAGGGTTTCAGGTTCATTCATAGTGGAATGTGGCAGATAACGCAAATGTTGAATATAATTCATGAAGTTAGCCTCTCTTTTCTGAGAACCTTTTGGACACTTAATGAACACAGAACATGTTAGTTTTCCTACAAAAACTGAATCCCAATGAATAAAACAAAAATACCTAATGACTGTTGGACACACACAGTTCTGATTGTACTGAAGATATTTCCAGTCATGACCGGGGGGGGGGGGGGGGTGGGGTAGGAGTATCTTGGGCTTGGCTCCAGTCCAGTGCCTACTGGAAGGCTTCACACTGTAACATGTTCCTCCCACTGGCACCGTGGGTGCTGAAGCACCATAACTCTGTCTGGACGGAGGAGAAGCAAGACTGAAGGAGCTGGAGGAGGGGACTCTACCCAGCACAACCTGCAGGGCCTGAGCAGTAAATTTACTCTACTTTTACAACCGCCTCTCTGACATCTGAGGAAATCAAATATGGGCTGATGTGCTGGAGACTTATTAACCTCAGTCTTTGTGTAAAAGGGGAATGGCCTGCAGCTTGCCAAGACATAATGATGGGGCAAAGCACTGGAGCCAAGCTTAAAACACTAGTGAACATGCACTACAGCCCTACCTGGAACATGAGAGCTTAAAACACTAGTGAACATGCACTACAGCCCTACCTGGAACACGAGAGCAACACTAGTGAACACTACAGCCCTACCTGTAACATAAAGGCTTAAAACACTAGTGAACACTACAGCCCTACCTGTAACATGAGAGCAACACTAGTGAACACTACAGCCCCACCTGTAACATGAGAGCAACACTAGTGAACACTACAGCCCTACCTGTAACACGAGAGCTTAAAACACTAGTGAACACTACAGCCCTACCTGTAACATGAGGGTGGACACTATACTGTGACAACTCATCACCCGTACAAATTCTGCACACACACATACACACACTCACACACACCTACAACTGAATTTCTAATGCTTTTCAACACATACATGACGAAAACCAAAATATGAACACAAAGCCTTGTAAGACCTGCTTCTATGAGTGACTAATTCCTTTTTCACTGCACAACAGTCAGTTCCTTCTCTTGGTTTTACCACCCAATAAATACAAATTAGTATGTGATTGGATGTGTAAACTCTGGAAACACTATTTACCCACAGGAACAGTCTTGGCCAGTGTTTAAATTCTCCTTTCTCAGGGAGTGCTTGTACATTCATATGCAAGTGTTTGTGCGTGTGCGTGTGTGTGTGTGTGTGTGTGTGTGTGTCAGTGTGTGAATATGTTTATTGCACGCTCCAATGCAAACACTCCCATTTATTGCTGAATGACTTCAGGCTTTTAAAGCCTCCTCAGCCAGCAGGGCTTGACAAGTGATGTAATCCTTAATCTTAACTGCCGCTTGGAATGAGGTAAAAGGGACTAGAAGAGTCCACGGTAAAAAAAAAAAAAAAACATTTCCATTTACTGCTTAGTTTCCTGCGCCAATTAAAATTCAAATGAATTAGACTGTGTGAAGGGCTCTCCCTATATAAACAAACCAGCCCAACACAAGCAGCTGCTGCAAGGGACTTGTCTCTCCTTTGGCTCTCAGCACCTGTGGATGTGAGGACCTCTCTCCTGAGGGCCAGGCCAGGGTTAGAGAGGGGCCGGTGGCAATGGGTGGCACTGGGGAAGGTAGAATATCAACAGGATTATGCTTGGCACTGTGCGTCTATGGCCTGGGGGCATCTACAGGGACAGCAGAGAGAGAGAGAGAGGGACAGCAGAGAGAGAGTGAAAAAGAGAGGGACAGCAGAGAGAGAGAGAGAGAGTGAGAGTGAGTGAGTGAGAGAGAGGGACAGCAGAGAGAGAGAGAGTGAGTGAGTGAAATGGGGCAGGGAGGCAGCGGGATAGAAAATCTGTTAATTTCTGAGGCCGAATGAGTGTAACCGTGCAGGTTGAATCGTTAGACCCTTGGGTACACAACAATACCAAAACGTATTTATCAAATATTTGAGCCTTTTTAATAAGGTCTAAAACAGGAAAACAATCCCATAAAATAGTGGCAGAGAAAGAAAACATGAAAACAATTTAAAAACAAGGTGGCTAGACTAAGCGCCGACAGTGGCAATACATATTACGTGCAAATCTGCAGAGTCAATCTAAACGACCATGTTATAATCTCATAGTGGTACAGGGTTCCAACAGGTTTCTTCAAGTCAAATTCAAGTCTTTTTAAGACCATTTAAATAAAAACGTAATACCTATTTCACGGCCTATTTCACAGACCTACTGGCAAAGACAAAACTTTTTTTTTTTTTTTTTTTTTTACGTTTCATCATTTATTTATCAAACAAATGTGAAAATGTGGACTGTACTTACGCTACAACACCCCAGCACAGACACAGACCACAGACAACAAGCCAAACAGAGGCGTGAAAAATCAACCACAAAAAAGTTTGACTAACGCCGTTATGTTATTTTCTATCTTTTTTAAGTTAGCTAGCTACCTATTTTATGCTGGGGTTATGGGGAGTAGAGAGCAATAAACAATGAACTCAACTCAACAATAAATACAGGGGTGCAAACTCATCAGTGATGAAAAAGGTGACAATAATGTGAACCCCCTAGGAGGGTCTGGGGAATGATCCACGGGGAGTATATTTTATATACAGTATTAGAAAATGTTTCACATTTTGAAGTTCAATGCATCAATCTGGTGAACTTTGACAGCAAAATTATGAGGCTAGATCTATGAAGAACGTTGTGCTGTTGTAAACAATTTTGTGCTCTGGTAACAGTTTAATCATAAACATTCCTGTGTTAAATGTTGCACGAGCACAGGCGACCCAACCATCACTGACATTTTGTAGACACTATTATTTTACGTTTGTATGCATAGAATATGTAATGTGGTTCACGTATGAGTAGAAGCTATTTAGTCTTGCTGATCTGTCATAAAACCACAGTGAAAAAGCAGATAGGGGAGGCAAACGTAACCTCTGCCTCACTGAAGGGGGCGTGCAAGAGCCTGGAAAGTGGACTTCCAATCCAGTGAAGTGATACATACATAATGGGCGACCAATGCCAGTGTTAAAAGGATTGCATCAAAAGACGGGGCAGATGATAACTCGATCAACTACTCACATTCAAGGTCAAATTGCTTCGAAAATGTTTGGAACCTGGATTTTTTTATGTGAATTTAAAACCACACAAGCCCTAGACTGCTTTTTATTGGTGAGCTGATTTTGAGAAATTAAACTTAAATGTGCAGCTGTTTTCTGGTTGCTAAATAGAAGAGTTAAATTTGCATTAAATGATAGCTAGTGATCTAGCTGATGTTATAGTCTCTGCGATTTAACTCATAAAACTATAATGGGAAAAGTTAGAAACCCCTCAGGGTGCTGTCATCAATGTGCAAGCTGCCAATTTAATGGTTATTTAAGATACTGCATCTGTAACTTATTAGCAACTAAACTCCGCTGACGACTGTGTCTTTTATGTACATTTTTCTGCGTTTTCGCGCTTCGATTTTTCCAAAGTGACAGAGAAATAGACACTGTACTATCCGTTAACACCGTTATTGTAACCACTAACCAGCAAAAATGGTTAATGTGATTTGCGAGGCGTCTGTCAGAGAACTGTCTGACATTAGCAGGATAGCCTACCTTACATAGCCAAACGTTCTTGCAGCGTACCAAGGTCACACAATACCGTAAATATCATATTAAAAAGTTTTTTTGAAAATGCGTTCACCTGAATGACAGCTTGCAGATTGCAGATTACTTGGATTTCCATTGTAGGACTGGTGTTTGGCGATGGTGTTAAGGGTCCACAACACTTCTGCTTTCATAGTTGGTGTGGACCCAAAAGATTAGTGATGTGTCGTTCGTGAACGATTCGTTCATTTTGAACGAATCCTTACAACGACTCGAGAGTAACGAGTCCTCTCAAAAAAAGATTCGTTCTTTTTCTCGTTCATGACCGCGCATCGGGACAACTGGGACTGTTGCATTGGCTAAGCCAAGGAAACAGAAATGATTTGTTGAATGCAGGTCACGTAAAAATGATCCAAAGACCCGTATCCAAGAGACCCAGTCGGAAAAAGAACGAATCATTTCTGTTTCCTCTAGCTGACTGTACTGAGCCTATGCAGGTCACGTGGAAAAGGATCCAACGATCCATATCCGGCAGATGAACGAATCATAGATCCAAAGACACGGTTGTCAAAAGAACGAATCATTGAACGAAACAGACACGTTTGGCAAAAGAACGAAACATTGAACGATCCGGCAAAAGAACGAATCATTGAACGATCCGGCAAAAGAACGAATCATTGAACGAAATACCCATATCCGGCAGATGAACGAATCATAGATCCAAAGACACGGTTGGCGAAAGAACGAATCATTGAACGAAAGACTGATATCCGGCAAAAGAACGAATCATTGAACGATATCCGGCAGATGAACGAAACGTTGATCCAAAGACGGTCGGGAGGTGAACGATTAGGTCATCTGCCGGATACAAGTATTTGGATCATTTTTCACGTGATCTGCATAGGCTCAGCATGGGAAGCTAGAGAAAACCGAAATGTTTCGTTCATTTTGACTGGGCTCTGGATATTTTTTCACGTAACCTGCATAGGCTCAGAAGAGGAAGCAGAAAGGACTTATTAACCTAGTTCACTTCCGAGTGTCTATGGTTAGTAAGACGTGAATGATATTCGTTCACAAGAAATAATTACAGGTTTAGTTATTTTAACTTTTTAAAACTTTACTTACAGTTCAGTGCAGCGTAATTGTTTGCCGTGATCATTAAATGCTTATGTGATAATAAATGACCATTTCATCCAAACTTTCATATAATATTATTTGAATGCAGGAATTAGTATCTGCTGGTTTACATGTAGTAACCTCCATGAAAATATGATACGTATATATAAAATTTAAAAATGTTGAGTAGCACCCCCCCCCCCCCCCCGTTAAAATGAACGAGTGACTCGAAAAAAGATTCGTTCATTTTACTGAACGAGATTCAAAGATTCGAGTCGGTAAAATGATCCGAACTTCCCATCACTACAAAAGATGTGCGCAGATCCACCTTAGCGGTCGTAACCATAGATATCTATATAAAGGCTAGATATCCTGCCTGCGTTTCTGGCCGACGGAGTCGAATGTCCTCACATTTCGGCCATTTTGAGGACGGTATAGCTCACTTCCCCTTAACATTGTGTTGGTAGTGGTACTTTTTAATAACCAGAACTTGCTCAAATTTTCAACCGATTTTCAAATGGGTTGGTTTGTTATAAACGTAAGATATTTCTTATGGCACTACATACTTATGAAGAATTATAAACATGGGTTTTCATATGAAAACAGATAGGTGCCATAAATACACATGCACAAGCTATTTATGTGAAATCAATATCTAGGCTACTAAAACTCAGCATACAGAATGGAAACAGGAGATAAATGTATACTATTATTTTCACCTTTATAAAAGCAATATTACTGAAATAATAAAATCAAGATGATCCCACGGGGTCTCGTTTCAAGGGAGCGTTCAATAGAGCAGGCTGCACAAAATTCTGGCATCTTTATTGGCAATAAAGTCAGCCATTTCCTGTCGAAATCATAATGTAAGATGTTTAACAAAACAACCCGATTGTAAATTATGTGCAACTTCAGTTTTATTATGTGCAACTTAAGTTATATTGAAAAGAAAGAACAATTATGCCTCGCCAATTGATGTAAAATGACTGATACACAATAGCCGTGATACACAATTAAGCTGCACATTTCAACATGTTCAAGCATCCAGAATTATTACCAAAGTAATGACGATTGTAAATCAAGTCATTTGTAAATCCGTCAAAATTTCCGCGAGATAAGAGTGTAAACGATTGTGAAGATCACTGACGTTACCTAACGTACCACTGATCCCTCCCGGAAGCTATACCGTCCTTAAAATGGCCTCCTGTGCGGACGTTCAAGAGTCTGCCGTTGCAACCCCTTGGTCGTAACTGGAAGAGCTGTACTAGTGCTAGCAGCTGGCTGGTTATCTCAACCAGTGGCAAAATGCTTGCTTATCCTTCCACGGTTCATTAAACTTACACTTCCCCATAACCCCAGCATAAAATGGGTAGCAAGCTAACGTAAAAAAGTTAGAAAATAACATAACGTCTTTGGTCAAACTTTCTTGTGTTCTGCTGAGATTTTCTTTGATTTTTCGCGCTTCTGTTTGGCTTGTTGCTTGTGGTCTGTGTCTGTGTTGCACTGCTGTAGCAAAGTGACGTGTTGGGACCATTGACATAGAAAAGGTTGCTACCCGAGGAAGTGTTGTGCTCTCAATTATGAGTTCCGCCACTCTTTATTTATGCTACGTTATTTAATAAAAATAATAGTGTTTGACAAATGAAACTTTTGAGGAGAATGCGATACGGAGAAATTATACTGCAGAATTTTTTAAGACACAGATATCAAAATTCAAGACTTTTTCAAGTCTTTTTAAGGTATTATTTCCAAATTCATGAATTCAATGCTTTTAAGGCTTTTTAAGACCCCGCGGGAACCCTGTGGTAAGAGTCAGTGTGTGCAAAACCTAAGCAGTGATCCAACACTGAAATCGTATGTGCAAGAGTGCAAACAATTCGACACTGCAAACGTGTGTGCAACATGCAAACAGCTGAGGACTAAATGAGTCAACAGGTAAGGCCACCACGCAATATTACGACATGGAAATATAGATCTATAGGCATAGGATCAATGTACAGATAACGACACTGCGGGCAGCCAGCGGAAAGTCTACCCATCACTTGTAATAAAAACACCATTCACTTCTCGGGCTCAAAGGCCAATCACAGTCCAGAATGAACGAATCGTTCACGAACGACACATCACTAGATCACAGCCCAATTCCTCAGTGATAACGTTAGGTTTGATTACTTCCCTTAGGATGAGGAAGTAGCGTGCGTTGATCAATCTCGGGGTAGCCGTTGTCACTGCTGGCGACGTCTGCTTCTCCTGGAGCTTTATGGTGTGGGGTTGAGTGCGTCGAACAAGCCTTGTAGAGTCGCCGTGCTGGCCTATCGCTCGGTGTTCCTAGGAGAGAGTAGCTGGCTCCGGATCTCGCCTCCGTGCGTCGAATTCGTTGCCGTGAGGGTGCGAACACCGTCGTCATCCGGTTGCGAGCACCCCGAGAGGAAATCTCGTTTTGTTTTTATACATTGCAAACAGCCAGCATATAGGGAATACCTGTAGAGAGATGTCTCACAAGCACAGACACGACAAATACACAGAAAGAGATCAGCTGACCCGCCCCCAAACATACATTCAATGGCCCTCATTCTCGACAGCAGTTGGGAAGACTTTCAGAAGGATTTCAGAAGGAACTCCACTTCGGTGGATTTAGGAAAACATTTGCCATTCTCCATGGTTTTTTCTTCTGAACTTCAGAAGACTTTCAGAACGCGAAATAGCAGTCGTAACTCTTCCGGAATCTTCTCAAATGCGATTCCACGGGGCCCTCTTGTGGTTATTTGAGGAATCGTGTTGAGGAATTATGTTTGAAAAAACTCTGTGTTAAAAGGGTTAGGCTAACGGTTGAATTTGTGAGAACCCGTTGGTGATTGCGTTCACGTCAACTCTACAGACAACCTCGGATTAAAATAATTATAATAATAATAAATACGAGAATATTTGTATCATAAACAATTACGTTTCACATTTATAGTCATGATTCTACGAGGTAGTATTTATTGTTACACTAGGTCTCTATTGCTCGTAGCTTGACTGTTCTCTCCCTTGTACGTCACTTTGTACAAAGACGTCTGCTAAATGACTGAATGTGAATGTTAATGTACACAAACATTGCAAATGTAAGTGAATAAGCCCAATCTCTAAGAACTGTCACATGCACTTTCTGCATTTTATACGCCTACTCGTGACCAGTCTTCACACTTATGGTGGCTATTTTGGCTGACAGCACTGACTGCATTTTATCCTCCTACTCGGGACCTGTCTTCACACTTATGGTAGCTATTTTTCTTTATTTTTTTTCTTCTTAAATGTGTTTTACGGACTTCGGAAGTTCAACGTAAGAAAATATCTCCACCTTATTTATAAACACCTGTTACGAGTTGCTTTCGTGTGGATTTAGGAAATTCCGACAGCCACTTGGCTATGGCTGCGTGCCCTAATAAGGAGCTGGCGGGGCGTGTAAGTATGCAAATCCACTTTCACGAGAACGCGCATCAATCTAAGAAACTAATCGGAAGGAACACAGCTGAGAAAACTTCGGCTGCTTATGAACGCATTTTCAGAAAACTATACTTCCTTTTACACAGTCACTACATCCTTTCAAACTAGACTTTCCTTTTACACAGTTACTACATCCTTTCAAACAAGAATTTTCCTTTTACACAGTCACTACATCCTTTCAAACTAGACTTTTCATTTTACGCAGTCACTACATCCTTTCAAACTAGACTTCCTTTTACACTGTTACGTACATCCTTACAAACTAGACTTTTCCTTTTACACAGTCACTACATCTTTACAAACTAGACGTACCACATAGCAGTGAGTAATATGACCAGCACAGAAAGTGGGAGAATGAGCATGCACAGATTATGAAATCCAGGGCCTCCTGGGACTTCGGTCTCCTGGGCGCACACAGAAGGAAGCAACTCAACCACCCTGTGTTTTAATAACAGAACTGAATACATCACCATTATCTTGTGTTTAAATAACAGAACTGAACCCATCACCATGATCTTGTGTTTTAATAACAGGAGTGAACCCATCACCATGATCTTCCCCTTGTGTTTTAATAACAGAAGTGAACCCATTACAATGAATTTGTGTTTTAATAACAGAACTGAATGCATCACCATGATCTTGTTTTTAAATAACAGAACTGAACCAATTACAATGATCTTGTGTTTTAATAACAGAACTGAACCCATCACCATGATCTTGTGTTTTAATAACAGAACTGAACTCATCACCATGATCTTTAAACGATAAACGTTCTACTGGAACCATGACTCTCTTAATTTTAGGAGGAGGATATGACTTAATTGGTTATATTCCCCATCCATATCAACTTGCTTGCTAGGTGATAAACTTTGATAAACCAACTATAATTTTTCTATTCAATACCACCTTGTAGCGAGGAATGTATGTAAGACCAAATATGATGACCTGCATTACATGCACTACATTAAATCCTCAACCAAATGGTTAATGTTTTGGTTTTGGACAGCCAGTCCTGAAAACAAGATCAATTGTTTTCCAAACAGAAGCTCAATCCAGCCTTTTCTTTCTGTCTCTATGTTCAGGAAGTGATCCAGTGACACACCTCAAAGCCATGAAATATGAGCATCCTTTTATGATGACCATTGTCCATTCATAATGTCATGAGCTTAATGGAAATTATCAGCAAAAACAGGTGGGTGGACCAGTGGATCCAGTCATAAAAAAAAACAAAAACAAAAACACTCCAGCCGCAATTGCTGCCGGCCATCAGAACTGCTCAGCCATGAAATGCATTGGGATTTAATACATTTGAAGGCCTAGGCCTTCTAAAAAAGAGCTGAAATCTGATTAAACATTTGAACTGAAATATTGTGCCAGAACCGTGATTACGTTTTAGCCGAAGGTGAGCACTGGCAGGTGCTAAGCGGCACAGACCACAGGAAACCTGTAACTGAATCCCAGACACACCTGCTCTATTTGTACTGCAGGTTAGTCGGCACTGTGGAAATCGAGCCTCTCTTGATTGATAGCTTCGAGAACATTGAGAATTATTGTGGCATGCCACCTGAAATATGCCTAGCACACAATAAGAGAAGGAAGATTTGCCCTTGATTTGAATGGTGTTTCCATTTTTACAAAATATTAGAGCATCCAAGGCAAGCTATTTAGGGCAATAGAAAAGAAAGACAGAGAAGAGCATGGGAGGAAGAGAGAATGTTGGGATACTATCAAGAACAAGGCTCTCTCGGCTGGAGCCTGGTCTGTCTATGACGAACGCAGTAGTGTCATCAAACATGTCATGGCTCCAAATTTGTGTACAGGAATAGAAACTGGGAGCACTCAGGCGAGGCGTCCAGCGTTGCCGTCTCTCGTCTCTTTGTCTGTGATGAACAGTGGGACTCATTCATGAGAGGTGCACACAGAGGCAGCTGCCGTACCTAACATGCACATTCACAAATACAGGTCAAACCACTGGCAATAAAGCACACACACAGACATTTTCAACTTAGATACAGCAAAACTGTATTGTTCTTATCTCTTTGCACAGCATTGCGCCAATATCATAGTATTTCCTGTTATATTATTGCCAATGTTTGCCAACTGCTGTAGAGTCAATACATTATATTTAATGACCATACTGGTCACTGATTAAGTTGAACCATTCATACATATGTAGTAGGCTGGTTCATCTGCAAGTTCTGTAGGCCAAAGGCGGGCTTCAAAGATGTCATACTCTGCTTTACCAGTATATAATATGATGAGCTGACTGGTGGTGGATCCTCTGCGGTCTGAGTTGGCACTGTAGATAATATGATTCTATAGTATTCACATGAATTTGAACAGATATCTCCAACCTGTACGGTTGTTTCAAATAAAAATTGGCCCGATTTCCACCAAACATGTGAACTCACTGCACAGGCTACTATCTGTTGAATCCAATAAGAAGGGAGGTCAGACCTGCGTGGTTTTCCACCACTCCAGGGATGGTGACTCTGCTGCCTGACATTGTTTTCATGCATCAGTCCTGTGAGAGTTCCTGGCAGACTGAATTATACATTTGTGTTTTCTCTTTTAGTGGCAGTCGATCAATCTGACAAAGCCAGTCTAGAATTAGAAGGAAAAGATGGACACAAGACAATTCTAATGTTCTCCCTTTTGTTGGCTATGAAAACTTCAGCCTTTTATCTTGGTGTACATTACAGACATGGCTGTTGAGTTCAATGACATGATTTAATCTTCTGTAGGGAGTCGAGTCCAGGCTGAATCGAATCAATCATCTTGAGTAACTCTAAAATCTTTAAGTCACTTTTGATCTGCTGGCTTCAACACTAAGGCATTGTATGACAATTTTGGTTTCGTGTCCTGTCTTGTCACACACACTCTCTCTCTCTCTTGCACACACACACACACACTTCAACACATATACACACACACCACCTAATTACAATCACAGCATACCCAGTACAGAGGATTAAATTGCTTCATATTGTAGTTCTTCTATATTTGGCTTGTATGGCAAGAAAGTATGATTGGTTCTTGTACAAAGATAATCAACAGTATGTGGGTCCTACTGTAGACTTTAAAGGGGGGTCCAACAAGAAATATTTCCAGATGTGGGCTCTCAGCACTACTTCATTAATGCTAAGGGTTTGTGTGATTTTTGTCTTGTATCATTTGGTCTATTATGCTTTTATAATACAAATGTCTTATGTAATACATATTCAGTTATGCAGCTCACATTCATCAAACCCCTGGAGTTAAAATGGTTTGGGCCTTGTCAGTAACTAGGTCTGGGACTTCCAGGGAAAATTATGTTGCTGCTGTCATTATCAGACAGTCAACATGTGGTGAATTTACTGGCATATAATAGCAGTCATACATTATCCACACACAACATATGAGGTGTGGACAGACATCTGATAATAGGTGCAGGATTCATTAATCATTTCATTATTAACCTTCATTATTTCTGAAGTCTGCCCACCCAGAGTCGTTTGCTTTGGAACTGATTGGTGTCAAAGTGATATTATGCTTATCCCACTCACAAAAATGTACAGTATACCACAATGCTTCTGCAATGTTTGACAAGTGTGCAAAAATGTCTTCATTCTCCCTTACTTCCCCTTCTCCTTAATTTCAAAACATGTCATTGCTGGATTGGATTTGATTGTTTACGCACCTGCAGCATGAGGAACATGCAGTGTCACAAACGGTACATTCTGAAAAGTGACTTGTGGACTAGTTTTACAGTAATCAATACTGTCAAACAATTCTACCTCTGGTAGTTTGGAAATGTTTTCATTTCTTTCTTTGGAGGAAAAGAGGTCCATTGTGAGAGACAAAAAAAGTATTAAAAGTTAACTCTAGCACCAAACTGAGAATTAATCTGTAGTCCACATGTTTTTCCCTGCCACTCTGCCAGGAAACCTCAAATCCAAATCCAGTGGGGAGGCAGCAGCAGACTGGGATCCCCTGAATTCATTTAGTGTGAGCCTCAAAGTCAACACGGAACTATGGGCCAAGTGTCCTAGTGGATGGAGGCCCAAGCCTGTCTTAGTACAGGGATTTACAGTCTGTCTCAAACATTCATATATTCACTCATGTTCTTAATTTATTCCATATTCTTGAAGAGGGCTCTCTTGTGTGTGTAGGTGTTACGTGAGCCTAAAAGAGAGAGAGAGATTGAGAAAATAAAGAAAGTGAAAGAGTGTGTGCACATTAAATCAATTTAAAGACCAAATAACAAATCAGGCATATGATTTTGATGCCACTCATTCTGTGTTCTGTGAAACAGTGTTCATTTTGGCAGTTATTTTAGATTTGGTCTTAGTCTTACCTTCAGACGAAAATGCATATTAGTTTTAGTCACATCTAGTCATTTTTATCCTTCTTAGTTTTAGTCGATGAAAACTCAGAACATTTTAGTCTAGTTTTAGTCACATTATTTATTATTAAGTCCATCTTATAGCCACATTAAACTCCTTTCCTTCCCTTCTCACGGTGCAAACCCATGACAGCGACGCAATACGCTTCCATCGCTTTGAGTGGCCGTGGTGTAGCATGTGGAAATAGCATAACAGACTGGACTAGTGAGCTAGTTAGCAGGCTAGCCAGTTAGTAGGCTATCTAGTCACTTGTCTTTATATCAAAACTGTAATTCTGTTCAAATAAGACCAGGATTAAATATATAACATATCAGGAACAACAACAAGCCCTTACAAGGCCATCCAAGCCTTTCTTTTTAGCAAATTAAACTACCAAACAACACCCCGGTCCTGCAATTTTCAAACCGTGAAAGACAACACGAAACAATTTGATTGGCTGCTGCCGGGGAAAATCGCTCCTCATTTGCATAGGAGTCAACTTTTTTCAACTCTTTTCGATCGCATCGTCCAAAACGGTGGTCTATGTCGCAATGGATTGGCTCCCGTTGAAATGCATAGGATTTAGAATATTGCGTCGCTCGTTACAGTTTCATGGGTTTGCACCGCCAGGCCCATAGACCCCTTGTGTTGTGTCTACAACTGCATAATAGTCAAGGTTGCAGTACTTACATTGTGGATGCAATTAGTCTCTAAGATACAGATATCCTAGTATATGCCTACAGCTGAATTCCAATTAGTTTAATGTAAAACGTAATTTTAAGGCAATACTTAATAAACAGTATTATCAATGAATATAAGAGATTATCAAGTCTAGATTTTGAAGATTCAAATGATGTAATAGCACAATACAACTACGCCTACCTGGCCTTAGAGTTAAATCAACCACGTATCCTCCATATGAATTGCTGTGCAATCTGATAACCAACAGATTTAGCTAGAAGGAAAGTTTTGAGAGTTGGAAGTGGTGCCAATGATAATAACAATTGCATAAATAGACAAGGATATGTAAACCACATATTCATTTATATTTTCTTGATTAATGTCTTGCATGGCCTGTCCTATAGTCCATTCTGCAATGCATAACTTAGCTATGCTACCTCATAGTAAGCTAACGTTAGCAAGCTTAAAGTTTTGGACGTCATTTGCCAAGGCTAACGGGAGGTTCCAATCAAAAATGACTTGCTAATTTACCTTGGCATATATTGAGGAAAAACAACCTGTCTCCCGAGCTGCTTAAGACTTTTTACCACTGCTGCATTGAAAGTGTGATCACATACTGCATCACTGCATGGTACGTCAACTGCACAGAAAAGGACAGGAAATCCCTCAGTCGGGTCATAAGGTCTGCTGAGAGAATAGTTGGACTTCCACTGCCTCCCCTGGATGACATCTTTAGGACGCGCTGCCTCCGCCGAGCATGTGGCATTTTAAAGGATGAGACTCACCCCGCAAACCATCTCTTCACCCTGCTACCCTCTGGCAGGCGCTACCGGGCCACTACAGCCCGCACCTCCAGACTGCAGAACAGTTTCATCCCCAGGGCCATCACAAAACTTAATAATCACACTACACTCCTACCCTCCACCCAGCACAACTGCACTTTTGTTAGTGGTTGCACAAACAAATTTCGTTGTGTATCCAATGCACAATGACAAATAAAGTCTATTCTATTCTATTTTTTATGACCGATATTAGCTAGCTATCTTACCACATTTTGACAAACGCCTTCAAACCAAAGAAGTGTTGATTGTTTTTATTCTGGAAATATGGTGGGCTCTCTGGATTCGGCAACGCAAGTGACATTTTGTGTAATGATGTAAAATGAAGTTGTATGTAATGTATTGAAATGATCCAATGTTATATACCACTGAATACATTTCATCCCTTCTGTTTATCTGTGTAGAAGATTTCCTGCAATCAAAACAACACACAGTACTAACAGTGCTAGTATGCTAGAGCCATCTTGAAGAGGACAGTAGGTAAGATTGCTAAATGCTAAATATGTTTATCTGTACAGAGAAGAGGGACCTCATGAAACAGAAGGTAACCACATCTGTCAGTTCAGACTTCCTTATCTGTCAGTACCAGGGGCGGCCTGTCCTACAGGAGGTATAGGCGGTCGCCTAGGGCGCCACTCAGAGGGGGGTGCCAAAACCTGCGCCCAGCAAAAAAAAAAACAAGATTTTTTTTTTTTTTTTTTTTTGCTGGGCAGAGTTTTTTTTGTACCCCTTCTATATCCCCAACCAATATTTTTACATAAAAAAAAATAAAACTAACATTAGGGTAAAATGAGCCAAAATCGAAAATGGAAGGGTTACATTCTTCCTGGGTGTTGTCAGAACATGCTAGCACAGTGAGGCGTTTGGTTAGAGTGTGTGTTCAAGAAACTTTGAAGAACGAAATAATGAAGAGGCTAAAGCCATCTGGGGCGCAATTTAAGAAGAAAAGAAAGGAAGAAGAAAAAAAACGTGCCAAGGACAAAGGTAAATCCTTAAATCCTGTTCCTAGCCTAGAATGAATTCCAGATAAGAAAACGTTAATGAATGCGTGAATTGCCCTGGGTACTTTATGAGATTTAAGAAGGAAATATGTACCTTATAATTGAAAGTTTTCCTACTCCCTGTCACATAGTTCTTTGAGCATTCTACAGAGGCGGATAGGCTATATCAAAAATGATACGTCCATTTATTCTACATTATACAAAAAAGACATGATTAAAATAGGGGCGCGCATATAAAGCCAATAGCCAGTGCAACAACACAACAAATATAGTGCGAGCGAGCTAGCCAGTTTAATTAGACATGATTTAACTAATCAAGCGCTATGCGTCTTGGAATGAAAAAAAGTATGTCTGGCTGTCAAAATACACCTTAATACTTGATAACTACATAATAGCTACATTTAACAAATAATGATATACATACTGTAACGTGCCGGCATAGTCGCCCCATAATGCCGTGCGGCGGGCGCATACTTTTCTTAATAATGTTCCTTACTGTTCTTATTTCATGCCGTTGTTCTGTGTTGGGACTGAGTTTATACAGGTGTGTGACGGAAACACAGTCGGTAACCTGTAGCAGGGCATAAAGCCCGTGCCATTTTGACAGTGTTGTGTTTAGTATTTAGTAATCAAAAGCCATAACAAATATTTTGCACTTCAGTGATTAGTTACAACACTTTTGTTATATCATTTTAGATTCACTTTTAGAAGACTACGAAAACATTATTTGCAAGCGATTGTGAAGATGACGTAAAGCTGTGTGTGGGTGTCCATAAACAGTTCAACAGGGGGGCGTGGCCGGAGCGTAGTTCAGCACAGGCCTGTATTTTCTCAGTGATTTTGTTCTTCAATTAATATTTGTTCATCGTTGCGATCGTTGTTGTGTTAAGGTGAAAGAAATGCAGTGCAAAATAGTGTTTGAAAGTTGCAATTCCGTTTTCGTGGGAATTAAAATATTATTATTTGGGTGGGGGGCGCCAGGAGTGAAGCTCGCCTAGAGCGCCAAATGTGCTAGGGCCGCCCCTGGTCAGTACTGACACAGAACAAGGAGAAGATATTTATCTATTATACTGGACTGGCAAGTTTACAGTTTTCTTAAGTTTACAGTTTTCTTTACTTTTTCTGATGATGTATTGTTTCTCTGTAATGTATGCCTATCCAGCTGGACTGTTTTCACCCTTGCACTCAACGTTGTGGCATTCAGCACATGCTGTTCAAATTCAACCAGACCAGAGGTGCTGTTTACTGCAAGGAATCTTCCTGTGCATAGTGTGCAGGATTACAGTTAATGCTGGTATTCACTTGAGGCGAACTGCTCTCCCTCCACTGCTGCCTCTTCTAGTCAGTTTCTGATGGCTAGCAGATAGCATTAGTTCAACTGGACAAAAGCCTGGGAAGTGTAAAGATGTGGGAATGGATGGGGGATAATGGGGTGGGCCTGGCAGGTGACGGGCCTGAATGCAACTCACTCATGCTTGATTGACACATCTAAGCAGGAAGGCAAAAAGAAAATGTAGCCATGATCTTGAGTGTTTTCTTCTTTTCTTTGAGGCCTGAGAATCTTACTCTTTTAATTAGTCACCCATAAACCTACAACCCAAGCCCCAGCAAAAAGAATGTTAATTACCTCATAATAGCTGGTTTTAGCACAGTTGGGAGACAATGATGTTTGGTATTTGGTACATGTGATTAAATAACCTATCTCTCTAAGTGGCCCAACCTCATTGAAAATTGTTTTGTTTTCTTTGTGTGTGTGTGTGTGTGTGTGTGTGTGCGTGCGTGCATACATGTGCGAGAGGGGGTTGGTCTGTGTATGCCCCAGTTTTGTTCTCATCTGCTGTTTCAAATTCGGTAGGAGAAAGACATCTAGAAATTGTTCTCAAACTATAGCCTATTTAGTGATTGTGAATATGATATAAAACTTTTTTTTGATGGGCACTTCAAATGCAGTGTTACTAATAGGGGTTATTTGCACACACACACACATATATTTAATCATTGAGACATGTGAGCTATATTGTTGACATCAGGGCCGTGCAGAGACCTTTGGAGGGGCAGGTGCTCAAAGTTAAAAAGGGGGCACATGTAGCACGGATTTGTAAAAATGTATTTATCTAGGCCTTTTCTATAGGCTATGTCCACTGGTGTGACGGTCATTTCCACTAGTGTAACGCTGAGTTCATTTCACACTATAGGACAGTGTTGGCACAAGGGGTTGGTTTATACCCCCAGACACATTACAGTGTCTCCACAGCTGCCAACACACACACACACACACACACACACACACACACACACACACACATACATCCATTTCACAAACAGGTGCATACTCATTAGGTTTTAAATGAGCAGGGGAACTATATGGGAACAAGGCCTTTAAACTATAATTTTACAGGCAGCAAGTACTGTAGACAGCTGTGTTTCACTGTGAGTATGAAAGTTGTCAAAAGGGTGCAATGTTTATAGTCAATGTGGGTCCATTTCAACATACAATTTTCAATGAGTGAGATGGATGGAGAGAGAGGGAGGGAGTGAGAGATGGAGAGAGTGAGACGGATGGAGAGAGAGAGAGAGAGGGGGGGGAGAGATCCTGCTCAAAACGGATTGTCTGCACTCATACACTGTTGCTTGCAGAAATGCCGTGTTTCAGTTTAAGTTGTCGCACTCAAATACACTGTTGCTATCAGAAATTCCCTGTGTTTCAGTTTAAGTTCTCGCACTCGTCCTCTTGTTTCTTCTGCTCAAAGACTTCTGCTCGCTCTCGCTATCTGGCCCTCTCTCTCTCTCTCTCTGATTGATATGAAATAACGTTACCAAAATTCACCAACCAATACAAAATCATGACGTGAAATGAACGAAAATGCTCTCAGATTTAAAGACCACGCTCTATATTAAACGATACAAAGTTCATACATTGACACGTTTATTTACGGGAGTTAATCAACTATTTTGGCTCATATTTGCATGCAGTCATTTAGCAGACGCTTTTGTTTAAAGTGACGTACAAGAGAGAGGCATATAAGCCCCTATAGTAAACTTTACACCGAGTTATTCCCAAGTCATCATGGCACATTTGGCATCACAAGGCTACTCGGCTAGAAAACGGTAGCTCCAGAGAAACTTATCCGAGAAGTCGGTCAGCAGGGCACGTCAGGGCAGAGTGAGGGCACGTTGTGGATCATGTGACCGACCAAGGTAGATCTAAATTATTATCATTTTGTTAAATGTATTATTATTTTGGGCCGCACAGACGGACTTTTCACACACAAATAAAAAAAATTAATAATAAAAAAACACTCTGACAAAAGGGCACTTTGGGCATCAAGGGCAAAAGGGGCAGGTGCTCAAGCCCCCTTAGCCCCCCCCTCTGCACGTGCCTGGTTGACATTGTTGCAGTTGACGTAGTCCCAGTAGAAAAAGTAAATCGCCATTCCATATCAATGCTCTTGAATGGTTACCATTGACAACCAACGTAACGTTTTTTTTTTTTTTTACAGCTAGCGGATAAGCAGAGAAATAGTTGGCAAAGATGTTTAACTTCAAAGATATTGAAATTCTTTAGAACACAGCTGCTCAACTGTCAGCTGAAACTCCACTGAGCTGGGTTGATAAGTTACCGGACTACTTGTGGAGTACTACAAAAGACGTGAATCCGAGGCAGAAAGGCCACTTTTGCTTGACAGCGGTCAATTATGCATAGTCAAATATGGAAGAATAGTTCACCACAAAACGTTGGGAATAATAATAATAAAAACATTTTTGGATGTTGTAAACGGGAGATAAGCGGAATAACGGCCTTCGAGCTGTACAGTTCTAAAAAGATAATGGACTTCGCGTAGTGGAGTTCTTTGCCCCGCATCGCCCATTATCTTTGTAGAACTGTACAGTTCGTCGGCCATTATCCCTTACTTATTATACGGCTCTTCATGTTCCAAAAAGTTCCGTTGATTTGAATGGGCCATTCCAACGTTTGCATGTCTGTAATTTCTTTATATTCACTGCTGCAAAAATGTATGACTGCTGTCATTGGCAACGGGTTTTGTGCTTCTAATTCACATTAATAAACATTAAAATGTAAATGCACCAAATTGTAGCCAAAAGGCTAGTTTCCATTGGCAGTGCCCCTGCCAGAGTGAAGATGACTTAACAACTTAAAAAATGCATGAACGTATATCAAACATTACATTGACAAAAATCAAAAACAAAATAAGATAAAAAAAATAATTTAAAATCCCAATATATAAGTTCTACAGCTTACCTACTAATGAACACATTTGGTTATTTATTAACCACGTTTTAAGATTTATTTTAAAGCTGTTGAATGTCATTGAAAGTTGCAGTCAGAAGGTGGGTTTTTTACGCAACACCTGAAACTTTGAAGCTCCTGTCAGCTGTCCTTCGCATATCCACCTCAGACATTCAACCTGACTTCAATGCACTTGTTCAAGCCCAACACAGACTTAATTTCTCTCCCTGAACATGAACAATTTTACTTTGTTTTTATATTAATACTGCAAAAACATGCTCATTTTCAAAATCGTTTTTGTTCTATTCTGATCGTTCATTTGGACAGTTCCAATAAGTGAGGCCGGCTTAATATCACGGCAATGTTAGACGGTCAGTCAAGTTTCCTCCAGCTAACAGCAGCATATATACTGCCTACATCAGGCCTACCCCTCAGGTCATCATTTATTTATGGCTGTCTTTTGCCTTCATACCCACAACTGGCAGGAACATTTGCTCAACCTGTGTGTGCCCGTTACTGTGAGTATATGTGCAGTGCTGTAGTGGTAAAATTAGAGGTGGGTAAACTATGAATTTTGTGATCAAACAGACCTCGACCGATGCAACACGATGCGAAGCAACGCAACACAAAGCGTTGTAACTCTGTAATGCTTTCCTGGCTATATTGCATTATGTTATCAGTTAAAGTCATATACAATCAATGACAATGAATAAATGTGTTTGTAGTTTGAAGTTTATTAAATTTCAAGTTCAATGTCAACACAACACAACAATATAATTGCTAGATTAAGAACTATCTAGATATGGAGTCTCCTTTTTACAGTAGTGCCCAGAGGGCCTACTTGTCCTCCACCTCAGGTCCTGACTTGCAGGGGCGTGTTTTGGGGTTCATGGCTCCCCTGTGCTTCACCAGCCAGGACTTCACATAGGGTGTTGGATTGAATTTTTGAGTGGCGGGCCATTCAGGTTGATAAACATCAAGAACGACACTGTGGCAATGTGCAGACTGCATCTCAGGGGGCACACTATGATGTTCATTAAGCTGAATCCCCTCTCACATTCAGCAGTGCTAACTGGAATAAGATGGTGTATATTCATGAGTGGTGCAAGGTTTTCTGGAATGATGCTTGAGTTATCCTTGAAGTCCCTGAAGCCTTCAAGAATTTTTCTGTCATCAAGTCTGAACCTTTGGGCAAGTTTTTTCACATTGGATTCCCCATACGGTTCCTGTAGGGGACCGGCCAGTTTGCTGGATGAAGAACTTTAAACTTTAACTTTACTTTTTCTCTAGCTTCCCATGCTGAGCCTATGCAGATCACGTGAAAAATGATCCAAATACTTGTATCCGGCAGATGACCTAATCGTTCACCTCCCGACCGTCTTTGGATCAACGTTTCGTTCATCTGCCGGATATCGGCCTTTCGTTCAATGATTCGTTCTTTTGCCGGATATCAGTCTTTCGTTCAATGTTTCGTTCTTTTGCCAAACGTGTCTTTGGGTCAATGATTCGTTCTTTCGCCAACCGTGTCTTTGGATCTATGATTCGTTCATCTGCCGGATATGGGTATTTCGTTCAATGATTCGTTCTTTTGCCGGATATCGGTCTTTCGTTCAATGATTCGTTCTTTTGCTGGATATCGGTCTTTCGTTCAATGTTTCGTTCTTTTGCCAAACGTGTCTTTCGTTCAATGATTCGTTCTTTTGACAACCGTGTCTTTGGATCTATGATTCGTTCATCTGCCGGATATGGATCGTTGGATCCTTTTCCACGTGACCCTCATAGGCTCAGTACAGTCAGCTAGAGGAAACAGAAATGATTTGTTCTTTTTCCGACTGGGTCTCTCGGATACGGGTATTTGGATCATTTTTCACGTGACCTGCATTCAACAAATCATTTCTGTTTCCTTGGCTTAGCCAATGCAACCGTCCCAGTTGTCCCGATGCGCGGTCATGAACGAGAAAAAGAACAAATCTTTTTTTTGAGAGGACTCGTTACTATCGAGTCGTTGTAAGGATTCATTCAAAATGAACGAATCGTTCACGAACGACACATCACTAGTGGCAGCGGCGGTGACAAAGATTAACGTATTGCCCTTTTTACGACAGGCCCTCGTGCATGCTATTATCAAGGGCCCTAGTGCACGCTATTTACTAGTTAATAGGCGCGCACACACACACATTAGGCGTATATATATAATAGTTAAACTTTCCTATGTTGTAATTATGTATAATCCATTGTGTCATCTCTCCTTTTGCAAAAGATAAAGCAACAACAAACTCTGATAGCTGGCCTCCCTCTCATTAATATTAATGTCTTAATATTAATGTATCTAACAATATATTTTACCAGAAATGTGTTGGATTCTACAGTCGAATTAGTTACTTCGGCTATTGTATTGGGAAAGTAGACATGTAAAAAAGAAAGCTATCAACAATAGCACTCTGACACACTGACGTAAACAAACGGTCAAAGTGCTGAAAGGTTCTTTAAAAACACTTATGAAAGGCACGATTTGTTGCGGCGGCACAGCAGCTTTACCAACATCTGAAAAACACATATACAATGAAACAGGCGCTCGGCGGCGACCTATAATTCAGGGCCTGTTTTGGAGCAGATTGCCTAGCAGTCCGTGGTCTCCCAATTTGCCAAGATGCTGATTGTGGATTATCATTCCCTAAAATCCACCTTCGGTAAGGTGTGCAGTGCACTGCTCTGCTATTGTTTCTGACATCTGTGACAGTGGCAACAGCCGAGTGATCTTTTTCCAAATTGAAACTCAAAAAGACCTACCTGAGGGGCCGCATGGAGCAGGAGAGGCTGAATTGGCTGGCTATCCTTTCCATTGAAAAAGAATATCATGCATCACCACCTTTATGTTTGAAAGGTGATTGCCTGTGTACTTTGCCTCTAGGTCTTGACGTTTAGAGTTTGCGTCTAAATTAGATCGTCTCGTCACATGATCAAATAGAGACTTGACATTGGACAACAAAATATTACCCACAAATCATTGCATGTCTGTATATGACCACAATACCAATGAAAATAAGAAATGATTCATTTAATTGAATAGTTTTTTTTTTTATAGTTTCCATAGTTTATGTAGGATAAGCATATAATTGTGTCATAGATTGCTACTGACTATTTCCTTTCTACAAAATAATACACACCATGACCGAGATAGGTTGGCCATTCCGAGGGTAAATATCGCATATGGTACTCTCATATAGCCAATCATTGATCACTGGTGTGTTCCCAACACTCGGTCACTTCGCGGAAACTACTACAGACAGACATAAATCAAAATCCCGGACGATTTGGGAATCCCTGCCGGACGCCTTTTTTAGGTCTCAAAAAGGGGACGTGTCCGGGAAAAAGAGACGTCTGGTCACCCTAGTTAAAAGATCAAAACCCATTTAATCTCAAAGCAACCATGTGTAACAATGTTGGCTTAAAATAACAGGTTCAAATTAATTTTGATGGCAAATGGTCATGTCATAAGGAGATATGATATCTGTGGTTCCGGCTGGACACATGCATTTGACCATACTTGCACAATGTAGTGTAGCTGGAGCAAGGACAAAAAGCTGTGAGAACTTGTCCCAAACATCACCAAGTAAGAAATGTAGCTACCTACTAAATATAAGAAGAAGCTAACGCACATATAACTGTCACTGCGTAGCTAGCTGACTGGCTATGTCGTTTGTTGATGCACTTGCTTGCTGTGTTGTTGTGTAAGCAAAACTAAGGCACTCTAGTTTTTGACTGGAGTTTTAGCCTCACAACTAGCTATCTTGGTGGTCAGACATAGATACTGATAAGTCTTTATCACTTAAATCACCATTCAATTGGCATTTTTCATACCAGCATTATTTACACAGGCATAGTTAAGGTACATTCAGTTGGCAGCTGCTAGTTTGTGATGAACTTGTTTTAATTTGTTTGAGTATGAACTTGTGAATATGAACTCTTTCATAATAAGTTGCAAAGGGTTTTTACCTTTTCACCATTATAATTTTAAGTGTTAAATCTAGCAGACTATAACATCAGCTAGATAACAAGCTATAATTTCATGAAAATTGAGCTTGAATAGTTTAAGGTTATTACGCTCCTTATTGCAGGAAGCTGCGATATAACAACGGGACTTGACCTAGTGTCATGGACTGGTTCGAAGAACTTATTCATTCACGCCGCTAGGCAGGGAGAAGTGCGCCGTGCTCTGGCCCCGCCCCCACCGGAACCTATAAAAACTACGGCGCGCTCCTCCATCTTCCCTTTCAAAATCTTCGCGCAAGATTTGGGCCGAATCTCGATTCTTCCCCTTGCCCCTTTTGCTTTGTCTTGTCTTTGTCTTAACCCTAGCACTTGCAAGTGTAAGGGCCAAGGGCTGAGATCTTTCCCCTATGAAATGAGACGCCACTCGGTTTCGGGTACGTCATGCGCGACTGTATGAGCTTTGAAACTAGCGATTTAAAAAAAGTCTATTGAAGAACATGGTTGCAAATATATATGTATACAACTGTGTAGAGCACGAAACAAGACTGTCGTCATTTTTAAATTCATTATAAGCCAAAAATACTTACAAGTAGTGTATGTAGCATGATAGCTGGCAAGCTACCATATAAGCCAATGGAGTGGTGGTATACGCGCTAATTGTATCCTAAAACTACCGTTTGAAAGCTTCAGTTAAGACCTACAATACTATGCATCGTTCGAGTAGCACATTTCAGATCAAACCGAGTCATTATAAACATATAAAAAGTTGTGTAGATAGCTTTATTCATGTAAAATATTCCTCGCTTCAAGCAGCCATGTTTTTTTGAAAATTCCCGAGCTGGTTTCGCGGTGTGCTCTGGGATAGCCCTTGGAGGAGCAAGGTAGCTCTCCGATCATCTCAAAAACGAGGGCCATACACCCCTTAATCTTACCACTTAATCTTGATCAAATTGGGTATTGAGACACCACTAGCTCTCACATGAACGCGCAACTTCAAGGGTAAGGGGGAAGATAAGGGGTAAGGGGAAGTATTGAGATTGGGCCTTGGACTCCAAGAATGTTCTCTACGCTATTACTGGTCGTATACTACTTGTTTCTATTTTCCAACAGATTAATACTCATTACGAGCTGGTGAGTTTCGGGTTATTTTAACCTTCACTACCTCAAGAGTGCTACAGGTACGACTTGCTTTTAGAAAGTCAAGTTCATTGTCAGCAACGTGTTAGACTAGCTAGTCTCTGACTAGCCTGCTAGCGAGGTTTGCTAACCTTGTGTTGGTGATAGTGTGCTTAATATTTCTCTTTTCTTACAGAAATGTCACGTCAGAGTTACCCCGGTTGTGGCCATGCCAAGGAAAAGGGCGACCGCCACCGTCGTTGTGTTCTCTGCCTCGGTTGGGAGCACGCAAAGGCGGCGGTGGGTGGCGCCGACTCCGGGTGCAATGTATGTGCTACAATGACCGTAGCCAGGGCCAGGAGACGTTTCGCGCTAAGGGAGCGCAATGACACAGCGACTGCAGTGCCAACCAGGGAGCGGTCCCCGGTCGGGCTGGTCGCCTCCTCGGCCCCAGGCAGTTCAGTGCCCGGTGACCGCCCTGAGGCTGGAACCGGGCGGGGCTGTCAGTCCCCTTTCGCCTCGCCTGCCCTCTTGGTCAGCCCAGACCCTGAGGTTGTGGAGTTACCCTCCGGATTTGCGGTTACCTCCGGTGAAAGATACGATTTTGGGCTGGAGACAGAGAGTCTGGTTAACTACTCTTATGCCTCGGGCGAGGAGGGGGAGATGGATGTGGCGCTACCACGGGCTAGCTCGCCCCCGGTCACATCAAAAATGCTGGGTCAGCAGCTCCACGAGGTGGCAATGAGAGCAGCGCACGCTCTAAGTCTCCCTCTCCCTCCTCCGCCCAAGGGACGATCATCCCTGCTGGACGGGATGTTCTATGGTGGCCTTCCAGTGGTGGCACAGTGCACCCTCCCCGTCTTTGAGGAGGTGCACGAGGAGGTTAAGGCTACGTGGGGCACGCCCTACTCGGGGCGAGCCCCTGTACCAGGCTTCGGGTGCTACATGAATGTAGACAAAGCAGAGGAGTTTGGCTACCTCACTTTTCCTCCGGTTGAGGAGACGGTTACGGGCTACCTAGCCCCTTCCACCCCCATGATGCGCCTCGGTCATGGACCCCAGTTGCCTACTGGGGTGGCCAGGCATCAGGCGGCGCTGGAGGACAAAGCCTATTTAGCGGCTGGGCAGGCGGCGTGTTCTACGAACACGGCCGCGCTGTTACAGCGCTATCAGGCTAAGCTCCTGGCAGAGCTCGCAGCATCGCTGAGGGAGGGCATCGAGACCGTAGTAAAGCTCCGGCGAGCTACGGATCTCACGCTACGCCTGACGAGGTGCACTTCCCAGGCTCTGGTGAGAGTCATGGGAGCGAGCGTGGCAACCAACCGGTCGTTGTGGCTGACTCTGTCCAAGATGACAGACAGGGAAAAGGTGCCCCTTCTCGACGCACCAGTCTGCGTCCAGGGTGCGTTTGGTAAGGCTGTAGCGACTATGTCTGCTAAGTTCGTGGAACAGCAGAAGAGCAAGGAGGCGTTCCAGGCGTGGATGCCTCGCTCAGGGAGCTCCGACACCCAGTTTGCATCGGGACAGCGAACCCCGAGTGCTGGGCAGAAGAGGAGCGGGTTTAAGTCCCCCGCTCCTCCGGCAAAGATACAAGCCGGAGCTCGAGGGTGGAACAGACATCAGTTCCGCCCCGTGGCGCAGCCCACCAGGGACGGCGTGACCGTGACAGGGGCTACAACAAGAATCCTTCGTCCTGTGAGAGGGTCCTTGTCCACGGAGGAGAGAGTGGTGGATCCCTGGCCACCGAGGAAAACTTTGAGTCGCTCTCATGCACAGATCATGACAAGCACGGTAAAAGTATCCCAACAAGTACAACATTCAAAGGTTCATGTCATTCACCCTGCCCCTTCGGGGCCAGTCATAAGGCATGCTTGTGTAACTCCCCCCGCAACGCAGCCCCAGCGTTTGCAAAACAATTTTTGTATTCAAACCATGTGGGGGCAGCCCCCAACCTCACCCCCCTCCTTATGCGGAACGGGGAAAGGTTTAGGTTTAGAAAGATTGGCAATGAGCGGTTTAGAAACCGACAGATTCAACCTGAAGCCCAGCCTAGCGGACGGTTGGCGCGCATGCGCAGCACCACCATGGGTGCTGAAAACGATAACAGAGGGCTACGCACTACAATTCGCCCGCCCCCCTCCGAGGTTCAGCGGTGTGATCCAATCAGTCGTGCCTCTGGAGCAGACGAGTTTCCTGTTGGAAGAGATAAGCTCACTGCTCAAGAAAGGAGCTATAACAGTGGTCCCTCCCAAGGAGGCGAACGCTGGGGTATACAGCCGATATTTTTTCATCCCAAAGAGGGATGGGAATTATCGACCCATACTAGATCTACGCACTTTGAACAAAGCATTAAAAAGGTTGAAGTTCAGAATGCTGACTCCACGAAAGCTCATTCAGTGCATACAGCCAAACGAATGGTTTGTCTCGATAGATCTGAAGGATGCATATTTCCATATACCGATTTGCCGCAGACACCAGAGGTTTCTGAGGTTCGCGTTCAAAGGAACAGCATACCAATTTCGTGCCCTCCCGTTCGGCCTGTCTTTAGCCCCGAGGGTGTTCACGAAATGCGTGGACGCAGCAGTCGTTCCGTTAAGGCAGCGAGGAATACGTATCCTCCCTTATTTAGACGACTGGCTGATATGCGCACGATCAAAGTCAGCGGTGGAGCAGGACTGCCATCTAGTGGTGGCACACCTGCATCGACTAGGCTTTGTCATAAACAGGGAAAAAAGGGCGTTGGTCCCCCTGCTGTCAAAGGCTACTAGGGATGATGGCGTCAGCCGCGGTTGCGTTACCCCAAGGGCTATTACGCATGCGGCCGTTTCAAATATGGTACCTCTCCATGAAGCTCAGCTCCACCAGAGACAGGTACCGCAAGCTGACAGTGAACGACGCTGGCGATCTGGAAATCACCCCGGTTCTTCGCCACAGCGGGCTCGAGGGGCGTGGTGACGCACCGCGTTGTGGTGACCACAGACGCCTCCACAACAGGGTGGGGGGCGGTCTGCGAAGGGAGATCAGTGAACGGCCTCTGGACCGCAGAGCAAGCCAAGTCACACATCAATGTGTTAGAGCTACAAACAGTGTTTTTAGCCCTGCAGCATTTTCTACCCAGATTAGATGGTCATCACATACTAGTGAGAACAGACAACATTCCGCTATGGCATATATAAACCGCCAGGGAGGTTCTCAGTCACTGTATCAATGGGCGAATCGCCTGCTCTTATGGGCAGCGGCGCATTTTCCCTCAGTCAGGGCGGTACACATACCAGGCAAGCTCAACTACGGATCAGACCTACTATCGAGGGGCAACCCTCGGGCGATGGACTGGGCTCTGCACCCTCAGGTAATAGAACAGATATGGTAACGCTTTTAAAAAGCGGAGGTGGATCTGTTTGCCAACAGAGAGAACACCTGTTGCCCCCTATGGTTCTCACTGGGGGGCAACAGTCCCCGTTGGGCGTGGACACGCTGAGCCACCAGTGGCCGAACCTGCGTCTGTATGCTTTTCCCCCGATCCCGCTTCTCCCACCGCTGTTAAAAATATCGGTGGAGGGCAAGGATTTATTATTAGTGGCCTCCCACTGGCCCAGTCACCCGTGGTTGGCGGACCTGATCAGAATGTCTGTGCAGCCATCATGGGAACTACCTCTGAGGAGGGATCTCCTAATGCAGCCGCACAGGTCGATCTAGCATCCTCAGCCAGAGCTGTGGCGACTCAGGGTTTGGCACCTGAAAGGCACAAGCTCCTAGCCTCATGTTTGTCTGACTCGGTGGTGTCAACGATACAGAGTGCATGGGCAGCTTCGACCCGATCGCTGTATACGTTAAAGTGGCGCAGGTTCGAGAAGTGGTGTGTTGAGCGTCAACAGGACCCTATCAACTGCGCACTGGGCGTCATTCTAGATTTTCTCCAGCAGTTATTTGATGAGGGGAAGGCGGCTTCCACTCTCAAGGTCTACCTGGCAGCAATCTCCGCCTGCCACGCAGGAATTAATAATAAATCCCCGGGCTGTCACCCATTAGCGTCACGCTTCATGGCAGGCGTGAGACGTCTCAGAGTGCCGGACAGACACCTGATACCGTCATGGGATTTACTGATTGTATTGCGTGCGGTGACAGGGCCTCCATTTGAGCCCCTGGAGACAGCGGACATAAAATATGTTTAATTGAAAACGGCGCTGTTGGCATTTGTGTCAGCAAAACGCGTTAGTGACATGCAAGCCCTGTCTGTCGGTCCATCGTGCCTTCAGTTCTCGATAGCTGGGGACAAGGTAGTGATGAGACCGAATGCTGCATACACACCCAAGGTGGTAACAACCCCGTTCCGCGATCAGGTGATTGAGCTGGCAGTGTTCTCGCCTCCCCCGTTTGCGTCGGCAGAGGAGGAGCGCTTGAATACATTGTGCCCGGTGCGCACCCTTTGTGGCTACGTAGAGCGCACCAAAACGTTCCGACGGTCAGATCAGCTGTTTGTATGCTTTTGGGCGCAGGCAAACCCAGCCTATCCCGGTGGATAGTGCTATAGTGTTGTCTTATACAAGTTTGTCTCTTGACCCCCCCGCTAAGCTTCGGGCTCATTCGACGCTGGGGGGTCTCCTCTTCCTGGGCCTTGTTGAAAGGCGTGTCAGTGGAAGATATATGCAAGGCAGCAAGCTGGAGCTCTCGCCACACTTTCATTAGGTTCTATATGTTAGATGTGCGCAGCCTAGTTTCTTGCAAGGTGTTCTGCGGGCCAGCAATGCTGTACCGCCAGAGCCTGAGGAGGATTAGAATAAGATACTCGTTCATCGGTTCTACGTGGTAGAATGATTGAACGAGGCACTAAACGTAAGAATGTTTAATTAAACATAGGTTCATCTGCCTCTGCTTGTCACGACGCAATGAACCGACCAAGGGTCGAATCTATGGACAAGGGGATACTGATTCCCTCAACATATGTGCACGGTGAAGTGCTAGTAAGTGTTCACAAGCACAAATAAGGCCCTATGAACGTTCACCACCAGCTGCTGTATGAACCTCTGTGAGGGAAAAGCATAATAAAGTTGGGGTGATAAGGCAATCACTGTATTTACACGCGCTAATGGAAACTGTCCCGTTGTTATATCGCAGCTTCCTGCGATAAGGAACGTCTCGGTTACTTACGTAACCTCGGTTCCTTAAGCACGTAACAAGATATAACAATAGTTGCGTGACAGTGTTTTTTCTTCTTTTGGGTGGGTGTTTCAACGCTCAGATTTTGATCCAAGGAAGATGGAGGAGCATGCCGTGGTTTTTATAGGCTCCGGTGGGGGCGGGGCCAGAGCACGGCGCACTTCTCCCTGCCTAGCGGCGTGAATGAATAAGTTCTTCGAACCAGTCCATGACACTAGGTCAAGTCCGTTGTTATATCTTGTTCCGTGCTAACCGAGGATAGCCATAGCCACCAGGAAACACTTAAGCTGCAATTTTAAGCTTAATTTCTCAAAATCAACTCGACTAAAAAAAAGCAGTCTTGAGTTCATGTGATTGTGTGATGTTAAATGGCTTCACATAGACATTAAACAATTCTAAGAGAAATAATGGGAAATCAACGGAGCTGCCGCTGTACGTCAAAACCAAATTTATTCTTGAGGTTCCAAACATCTTCAAAGCAATTTGGCTTTTAATGTGAGAAGTTGATTGAGTTATCTTGTGTCCCGTCGTTTGAATCATACCTTTTAGCTCCGGTATTGGTCCCCAATTATTGATCACTTCACGTTTTGAGATTTTTTTTTAACTTAGCAATATAATCTTCCATTTTCGCAGTCAGGGTCAAATTTAAGTGTAAAAGAAGAGCAATGGCTGATACAGCATAAACCTGACCGGTGGGATCCCCCCCCCCCCCCCCCCCCCTTTTTTATTTTTTACTTTTAGCTTTGCCTCCCCGGACCACACGTCCCTGTGTCTAACACAGCCTAGCTATTCTCTAGCTAAACATCATGTCTAACACAGCCTAGCTATTCTCTACCTATACATCATGTCTAAAATAGCCTAGCTATTCTTTAGCTGCATTTTATAGCCAATTCCCTGGCGTGAATACGTCCTCTACAAACACGTATCATATTCTCATGTAGGTTAGTGCATGTAAACCAGCAGATACTAATTTACAAAAAAAAATCCTGCATTCAAATAATGTATCATGAAAGTTTGGATGAAATGGTCATTTATTATCACATTAGCATTTAATTTTCACGGCAAACAATTACGCTGCACTGAACTGTAAGTAAAGTATAAAAAAGGTTAAAATAACTAAACCTGTAATTATTTCCTGTGAACGAATATCATTCAAGTCCTACTAAGCCTAGTCACCCGAAAGTGAAGAGGTTAATAAGTCCTTTCTGTTTCCTCTTCTAAGCATATGCAGGTTACGTGAAAAATTATCCAAAGACCCATTCAAAATGAACAAATCATTTCGGTTTTCTCTAGCTTCCCATGCTGAGCCTTTTCAGATCACGTGAAAAATTATCCAAAGACTTGCGTCAGGCAGATGAACTAATCGTTCACCTCCCGACCGTGTCTTTGGATCAACGTTTCGTTCATCTGCCGGATACGGGTCTTTGGATCTATGATTAGTTCTTCTGCCGGATACGGGTCTTTGGATCAATGATTCGTTCTTTTGCCGAATATGGGTCTTTGGATCTATGATTCGTTCTTCTGCCGGATACGGGTCTTTGGATCAATGATTCGTTCTTTTGCCAACCGTGTCTTTGGATCTATGATTCGTTCCTCTGCCAACCGTGTCTTCGGATCAATGATTCGTCCTTTTGCCAACCGTGTCTTTGGATCAATGATTCGTTCTTTTGCCAACCGTGTCTTTGGATCTATGATTCGTTCTTCTGCCAACTGTGTCTTTGGATCTATGATTTGTTCACCTGCAGATACGGGTCTATAGATCCTTTTCCACGTGACCTGCATAGGCTCAGTACTGGTAGAGGAAACAGAAATGATTCGTTCTTATTCTAACTGGGTCTTCGGATACGGGTCTTTGGATCATTTTTCACGTGACCTGCATTCAACGAATCATTTCTGTTTCCTTGGCTTATCCTATGCAACAGTCCCGATGCGCGGTCATGAGAAAAAGAACAAATCTTTTTTTGAGAAGACTCGTTACTCTTGAGTCTTTGTAAGGATTTGTTCAAAATGAACGAATCGTTCACGAACGACACATCACTACTGGTCACTTATTTACAAATATCTTTTTATAAATATGTTTTTAGCACTTTTTAACATTTTAGTTTTATTGCACTACAAAATCCCCGTAGGTTTGTGCATTTGTAGTCAGGCTATGCTCGTAAAAGTGACAGGTAGGATCATGTTAAATCCCATCCATGTTCCCAGCATTTTTTCAAACTAAAATGCTTGGTTGTAGGCTGTTAGCCCAGGCTAACTGATTTGAGTTTTGGTTACGTGACTTATGACTTCACTACCTAGTAGTAAACCATGCATTTTTGTGGTCATGTTTATTCCAAAATACTTGACAAGATCAATTAAATTGTATTTATATAGCGCCATAACAATACAATTGTCTCTAGGCGCTTTACAGAGAACAAGTGTGAGTTCAAACTAGCCTGATGATGTCATACTCATAATTCTAGTCAGAATATGAGTCTGATACTGACCCATTGGGCTGTGATTATGGGGCGTGTTTCAACGAACCAGGGAAAAAAATGCCTCTTCGCTCAATTGACCCCTTCGCTAAGCCACGGCCGAAAACCGCCCCAGGCCAATCGTAGTTTAGCAACGGTAACTAAGCGCGGAGGACCTGACAAGCTTTTGGGCAAAGTGTAGATTCCGAAGCACTGTGCCTATGGGTTGTGCAAAACCGACAGCCAATACCCAAAGAGTTTGGAGGGTGGGGTTAAATTTTTTCCATTCCCAAAACCCAAAACTCAATATGAGAAATGCCGTGAGTGGATAAAGAAGTGTGGGATGCCCCAATCACAGCTGAATGTCTCGAAGATTATGAAGAACACTTACATTTGCTTACAACAAGCTAATGTTAGCAAGCGAGCTAACTCATCTCAGTATTGCTTGCATATAATTACGGTCCTTTGTTCACAATGCATATATTTTAACGTAAAATGAGCAGTGTTGGGAGTAACGCGTTACAAAAGTAACGAATTACTGTAATGCATTGCTTTTTGCGGTAACGCGATAATGTAAGGCATTAGAGAAAAAAAATTGGTAATATTTACCTCGGTACAAATGTCAGTAACGCGCGTTACAATGCATTTTTAACCTGGAATGAAGTGTTTTATTTTCCTTCATCCAAATTCGCCAAAATCACCGCGAGATCAGCAGAGATGAGACGTCGGCGCAAAATGTTTCACTTCCTTTTCCTTAAGGCTAGTCGATGCCGCTTTCAACAGAGGAATCGCCAGCTTTCCAAAAAATTGGCAGCAAGATCCCTGTGGCCATTAGCAGCAATGATGACAAGGTAAGGCTAAAACGTTCAGATATGGTATCCTTGCAGATATGATACCCACACTACCATTGCGTCAACATGTTTTTTTCTTACTGGGCTAAGGTAACTTTCCTTCTGAAGCCATGTCAAAATTAAATGAAATGTGGTTTGGAGCCACAAATTCATTGGTTTTAACAGACATGAATGAAAATGTACTTTTCCATTCTCAGAATATAGCTTAAAAAATGAATCACAAACGATTAAATATGTGGCCATCAACATGATCAGACAAGTTCAGAGAATTAACGTTAGCCTAATTTAGCACCAAGGTTCTCCCTCATAGGCTAGTCTATGTTACTTCACCCGCCATTGTGGCTGTATCGTTTGACTTAAGACTCTTATCAAAGCAAACAAATGTATTGACAGTCTCTAGGTCCGCTACATATCTAACTGAACACAGGGATTTTGTTTCATATCAAAAATACGCCTAAAAGCCCACCTCTTCACTGAATAACCCGCTAGCTTGTTAGCTGAAAATACTAGGTAACGTTACTAACTTAGCTCTTTTACCAAACAGTGTACATGTAGGATAAAGCGTCTTTCTGTTAAAGTGCACTTTACCTGCAAATCATTAAACACTAGTTTAGCCCAGAGCCATAGAATCTTTCTAGAATCCTTCTATGTATCTGGTTTAACCTACATAGTTCTAGATCAGAACAGATACATAACGTAATTGTGAACCACGTCAATATATTAAGATGAAACGTAGTCTACAAGAAGTATGTTTTATACAATAAACCTTAAGATGAACTTGAATTTGAAGGTTAATATTGAAAATGTGTGATGCACTACCTGTTTCTGTCCCATATGGATTTGTATTTTATTTTTTAGATCTAGCCTAGAGCCTATACATGTATGCGTTTTATAAATTTGAAATATAATATGGAGCATTTTTCTAAGGGCGTGCTGAACATGAACATTGAAACATTGGGGTGCACTAGCCTGTGCTACCTGACCCATAGAAAACAATATTTTGATGTAAATGTTCTCATGGGGCAGGTAGCCTAATGCACCCAAATATTTCAATCTTCATGTTCAGCACAGCCATACCTAAATAGTTGGTTTCATTTGGGTTGTACATTGTAAGGCCCCTTTATATGTAGTGTTTATATCTTAGACTCTTGAATTTGAAATCTGGCTATTTTCTTATATTTTCAGCATGTACTTCAAAGCCGAAAAACCTTCACAAAGGACTTGGATGCCCAGGTGCTATGTGTACTGCCTCCCCACCATAGATGTACAGCCCATACACTAATCCAGTGTAATGCTGTGAAGTTGGAAATAATAAAGGCATAGAAATGCTTATTTTGTATCCTGTCATATTTTTAGACATTACAATACAGTCCAATTATTGTTAATATGAATAGGCCTAAAGTTACCGTATTTCTATCACAATTTGCCAGACTTTGACTTTTTGTCTGTTCTTGCGATGATTGTTCTTTGTATTGTGCCATGAGCCATCACTGTGGCTATTATGTTCTACTGTTTACCATAAGTACAGATACCACATCACCTTCCACTGGATGTGTGATTCACTAATTGAGCGTCTTGAGCTTCATTACAGTAAGATTGCCAAATCCATACTTCCAGTGACTTTGGTGCGAGTAACTTACAAGTAATACAATAGTAGTGTAATGCCTTACATTTTAAAAACAGTAATATTGTAATGTAACGAATTACTTTAAAATGACAGTAACAAGTAATAAATAATGCATTCCAGTTTTGAAGTAACTTGCCCAACACTGAAAATGAGACTATAAGATACATATCTACTGTTCGCGTTTGACATACTGTTGAATGTATTTTGGCACTTTTTTAAGTGTCCAACATGAGGACAAGCTAATGTTATCAAGCTAGCGGATAGTTAACTCATATCAGTATTGCTTGCAAATGATTACGGTTCTTTGTTTAGAATGCGTACATTTTAACGTAAAATAAAATGGTAAGAGACAAGATGCAGGCTCGCTTTGACATACTTTCAATATGTTTTAGCATTTTGTTAAATGACGGCCAACACACGACTTTCCCAATCCGATTGCTGCTCTCCCGGTGTCAGTTCCTAAGCGGGAGCATCAGGGGGGTTGCCGGAGGTTTCAATATGTATTTTCCCATTGTCTGACTTCGCACAGATATCATGTATGTATCCCTCAAAAACATACTAAAGCCCCTTTTGCTTCGTTCTTTCAGAGATCGCCCCTGAACTCCAGAAATTAATAATTATCTCTCTGCGGACGTCAGATAACGGTACATACATCATTGAGATTGATATGCCAGGTACGAAAGCTTGTCAGGCATGGCAACAGTAGTTAAGGTGGGCGGGGCTTAGCGAAGGGTCAATTGGATACCTACAACCAATCAGAGCAACATAGAATGACCATCTGATACATTCAAACTTTTACCGGATCCCGTAGGAAGGACGGCAAAAACATATTTTCGATCGACAAATGCCCTTGATCGCGTTTCTCTGTTCCTCTTTCAAAATGAATGCGCTGTCAATGTCTGTGAGATATGCCTGCTCACGTACTTATTGGCAGCAAGGCTAGCTAGCTACTATGTGTTTCAATGGATTTTTTGTCTAAGGCGTTAGCAATAACCTATCAATAATGGTCTAGAGCGCTTCAGTTAAGATCTACAATCCTCGGCAACATTCGTGTTGCACATACACAACTAACCGAGTCAATGTAGACATAAAAAAGTCGTGTAGATAGCTTAAATCACATAAAATATGTCCCACTAAGCCCCCGAGACGCCGCCATCTTGGTACGATTTGTAATCTATCTATCTAATCAACTCAAGCGTTGGTTGGCCGGTCATCTGTCCATCATCGTAAAAAGCCCGCCCTGACAATTTGATTGGTACGACAGAATCCTGACTTCTGATACTCTCTCCCCAACTGCACAAAGCCAGACTGAATTTCCCTGACCAAGAATTTTGTGGGCGGGATTCGGGCTGGTATCCAGGTAAAACCTCTCTCCGGGAGTGAAACCCCCAGAACCCGAAATGTTTTTTCCTGCTACAAAACAATAGCTAAACAAACAAATCATCATTCTAGGCTCAACTGTAACGGTTCGAACTAGGGATGCACCGATACCACTTTTTTACAAACCGATAGGAGTACGAGTATTTTTATTTGTGTACTTGCCGTCGCTGTTCTTGCAGGGAGGGGGCCCGTCGAGCGACACGTGCATATCTTTGGGCCCGGCTACGGGCCCCGACACCCCACGGGTCCAGGTGCAGCTGCACCTGCTGCACCCCCTGTAGTTACGCCCCTGCCACTAACAGCTACGTAGCTAGCTAGTTACCATTGATTGGCCTTTTAACCATCCAACGTGTCTGTCACTGGCTCTGATGCTGCGGCCCCAACAGATAACTACAAAGAGAATTACACTTGCCACCAAAGACTGGGAAAAGATATGCAACATCTTGCTTCACACATTAAAGGACCTGAGCTTGCTCAAGAAGTAGAGTCTGCTCTGTCTATTTCTGTAGAGAGCCTCAATGTTGCATTTCCAGTCCAGTGTGTTGAACACCCAGGTATTTGTAACCCTTCATCTCTTAGCCCTGGTCTTCTTGAAATTACAGACCATCTCCTTAGATAGTTGTCTCCACACCACGACACACAGTGGTCCACGGGTCCCTGTACTCTGTCTCCTGACCACTGCTGACAAACCCCACGATTGCAGAGTCATTAGACAAATTCTGCAGATGACAGGACTCTGAGTTTTACTGGGTCTGAGGTGTATAGGGTGCGGAAAGAGGTATTAAACACAACATTTATTCAGACATATAGATTTATCTTCTTATTTTCTTGCCACAAAACATACATTTGGTGGGAAAACCTAGGGATCTGCAGATCTTATCAGTAGGTCAATTATTCACTGATACATAATTATACAAATACAGAGCCCTCACGCCTGGGTATTTACGGGTTGTATTTTCAGTGTCATTTTTTCAATCATTAATTGGCGTCTGGTGGTCAGCTCCGGTTCATTAAGTGACCCCTGCTGGTCCTCACGGTCATACAAGGGTCATTAAGCAATATGACCACGAACCCTGGAAAGGGAGCATATGAATGAGATACTATTGTGTGAACTTCTGACAGTATGTAGTAGAAAAAATTACCCCCCCCCCCCCCCCCCCCCCCCTTCTATTTAAAGGATCTGTCCAGTCTAAAACTGTGTTACAAAATACACTTTGTAACAGGTTTAGTGTTGATCAAAAACAATGTACCTACAAGAGAAGTATGCTGTTAACTCTGTGGGTGCATCACATATAAGGACAAACAATAAAATGTGACCATAGAGATAGGGAGGCTCATGATGATGCTATGATTTAAACTATGTGTAAATGTGGGACCATAGAGATAGGGAGGCTCATGATGATGCTTTGATTTAAACTATGTGTTAATGTATTCCCATATTAGAATAATAATAGAATAAAAGCAAACATATAAATAAAAAATAAAGGAAACTATTCTATTCGCCTCTGGAGGGTAGTTGTCAAGTGAAATATTACCATCAACTGAGGCTAAATAATAGTCCCAGCACACTACCACATTTAACCTGATTCCCACCCCTGTTTTTTTTTCCATGGTTCACTGTGTTAAACAAAAGGCCAGCAGGAAAGCAAGAGAAGTGGTGTAGGGCTCAGCAAGCCCCCTTTAAACTGCAACAAAAATCAAACGTGGAATGGCATGTGCATGGCCTCTGTGTGCGCGAGCCACATGCTGAGCCAAGCGGGAGCGTGGGTCTTGGCCAGACAAACCTCAAACTGGGCCCACCGTCTGACCCATCTAGACAGGGCATTCCTCCCCACGGTCAAAAAGAGGGTCGGTAGACACGGCGGGCTACAGGAGTCCACAGAGCTACTAGGAGAAAGGAGAGGCAGGGGGGTTGTCCTGGCCAGGAAGTGATTGAGCGCTTGGGCAGGCATCCAGAGAGGGCCGTCCGTTGAGTCTGTCAAACAGACAAATTAACACAGGCTATGGGAGCAGGCCACAGCGGGGGAGTTGTCGCGCACCTCCGCCTGGCCCTGCACATAAACACACTTCATGTGTTTCTTATCAGGCGGGTGGATTCCTCACTATTTTTCTCCCTGTCATTCTCTATGTCCTATAGCACTACAAATACAACCACAGATGTATTTTTGTCTAAATCCCAGTGACGTACGTCTCTACAAACTATGTCCTGTTGTTAATTTGTTTCACTTCATTCTATCCTGCACTGTAAACCCAGACAGTTCTACTAACTCATTAACATTATGTATTCAGTACTTAAAACCTGGTATTTAGTTGACCCAACTTAAAATGTATTAGTTTTCTGAGCAAGTGCAGACGTTTTAATTGTATAGGAATGTATTTGTTTGAGTTAACATTGCCTGATAACTCAAAAAATGTTAGTATCTGACGTCATCAACGTCGTTGAGAACACCATTGCAAAGCTCTTGCGATGAGAGACGGACACAGCAGACTTAAGGTAGAGAAGTGGTTTAGTAATCCAGAGGTTGGAAGGTTGCTAGTTCGATTCCCCACTCCTCCTTACCAAGTGTATAAGTGTGAACCCCTAAACTGCTCATGATCTATGAATGCAAAATTCCTTGTCAAACGCTGTGGATAAAAGCATCTGCTAAATCACAGATGTAAATGTAAATTCAGTGGCAACACTGGGAAGGCGGTCGACCAATGACAGTTCTCTCTACAGTAAGAGCTTGCGCAAGAACTTGGAACGTAAGGAAGATACCCTTTCAAAAACTTGTAAGGGCGTAATAACTAGTTTGAGAAAGACCCAGAGAAACACATATATCTGACAACGCTAAATCCTTTACGATTTTGGAATAATATGAGTTCATAGAACTCAAAAATTATGAAAATGATAACACAAAAAATCAGAATAGCTGACAATGTATAATTTTTGAGTTAAGTTTACTTTAAAAAATATATATATGTACTCAAATTTTCTTATGTAATCGGTTACATCAAAAGTTTTGAGTTCTCTGAACTTGTTCAGGTTTACAGTGTGTTTTTGTTTTCACCCTGCCCCCAATCTGAAAGGATCAAGCCTGCTACAGTCATTGTGGTTACATGTGTCCAGATTTTTGGCTTTATCGGGTTTAAATCGAAGATTCATTTCATGTAACTCCAGAAATGTAGATTTTTTTGTGTCCGACTGAAGTCCGATTTACACCCCAAGATATCTCGATCGCATTTGGTTGTATATCAGAGAACGCGCGCTTGTAACTTTTGAATTATTATTGAATTAGATTATTCTGACGGCTCCTATTACCATGAAAACAATAAACAAAGCTAACGTTAGTATCTAAATAGCAACTGTTAGTTAACGTCAGTATCTAAATATCAGAAATGGCTAACAGAAAAGTTTTGTCTCAACCAGACAAGTATGCTGCTCTGATCTATTCCCATTCCAAACTGAATATTCTGTTTAGATCAAAGGTTTGTTGCGACATACAGTGATATTTCAGATGATAGTTATGTGGTAGCCTATACCAATGACTGTTTTGGACAGAACGCGCTAATTCACTGAACAAATATTTTCATATTACTTTTCTTCCACTTGTTAGTCATGTCATCCATTCATATCGATGTGAATCAATCAATACTAATACAAATTTAACTGTGATTGTTTCATTTACTTATTAACTGTTTAATCAACTGTAGCAGATGCCCGCTTGTAAACATTCCACGTTTGATTTGAACAGACGCGGCCAGGATCTGGATTTTTCTCTGCCATGTACCGTGAGATAAAGCAGTTGCCCCCCATGGATAGAGAAGCCGGACTTGAGCCAATATCGGATATATGCCATCATGTAAACGTACTGAATGTCTGTGTAGAAGAGGTAAGTTAGTTAAGCAAACATACATACACAACAACTACATGAATGGACACATTATTTGGCACACTACAGGAGACATGACCTCTGATGAAGTCGAGGGGTCCTGCATTTTTATTTATTTTTTAAAGCAATCAAACTTAACAAAATAGTGGCCATTTTGGACCATAAAAAGATCAAGCCCGTGGGGGACCTGTCTCTAATCCCTTGACCTTTTGACCTCTTGTCCTGCTGGCCCGGCACCCTGGTCCCTGACGGCACTGCCTCATGGCTGAAATCATGCCTTCTGAGACTCAGCTCTGACTTTACAACCTCCAGGAACTGTTGAGTGACAAGTCTATTCCCCCGGTGAGTCATATCAGTTTTATGACACCTAGCGGTGGACAACTTGATGCAGCTAATGCCAAAATGGTATGAATTCTCAGAACTCATCAGTCTTCTTCAAATAACGATTAATCACTGTGACAAATCACCTCAAGGCAGGGTGTACAGTGCAGACCAAAGTTTGAACGTGAATGTACAACTGTGTTTGTTTACACAGCGGACACCCCCCACCCCCTGAAAGTTAAACTTGTAAACACATAAACAAATTCCTGACGCATTTCTTTCCACAAGCTACGTGAGAATCCCTTTCACGTTTATTAATGGAAGGGGTTACTTGAACCAAACGTGTGGTGTTCTCGTTAGCAAGACTTTTCATGCAGCAAACCTCTGCCTCACCAAGAGCTTTGCGTGCCACAGTGCTTTATTCAAATATACACTTCAGGCAAATCTCAAATCTGTGTTAACACCCATACCCTCACGAAAGAAGGCAATCCATTTTAGAGAAATTCTGCTAAATGGATTTGTGAACCGCAGAGTTGATCAACATGTTTGTGAAGATTTTGTGTGTCTGCAGTCAAGACAAATCCACTAGCCACTGGGTTTCCCTGGACAGGGGAAGAACTGTCAACTTCTGGAATGTTCTTGTGAAAATAAACATGGTGTTCCCTTAACTTTGACTGCTCTCTCTCTTTTCTCTCTCTCTCTCTCTCGCTCTTTCTCTGTGACATTTCGTTTAAAAAAAATCAGTTGCAATGCAAGCAGAAGGTTGGTAAATCAGTTTTATGTTGGCTCAAGGTTGTAGCTAGTCAATTCTGGCTTTGGGAGTGCCATCTTTCAACTCCTCAGCAAAAACATGTGTACAAGGTACGGTTACAGCATGCCGTCCAAGCCATCCAGAGATCGTATTCATCACATGTCTTTCATCAGGACACTAAAAAAAGAGGACTTTCTGTATTCTCTCTCTCTCTAACCCTCTCTCTCTCTCTCTCTCATGACCAACCCCATCCCCTGCCCTTAAATTTTAGCCCAGCAGTGAACACACTTTTTGTTTACCCACAAGACTTCTTATTAGAAATGTCTTGAGCTGGAACAGTGACCTCTCTTTCTGTGCCCTAGATGTGACCGTGGAAGACATAGTATTCCATTTTACACTCAGGGCAGCGGTTGCTTCTTGTTCTTACAAATGTGATGAACTGGGCAAACTCATTAGATGTGCTAAAAAGGCAATTAAACACATACAGCATCTGATTATCACCCATAATTCATCACATCACCATGGGACACAAGGCACAAATCTACTGTTACGTATTGGGAGCAGGAGTAAGCAGGGCCTGCATTTAGCATTCCTCCAGCACCTGGCCCGGAGTCAAACCGCCAGATATTTATTAGAGGTGAAATGAGCCCTGTGTAGAATTTGAATTTAATTATCCCTCTCTCCCTCAGCAGAGAAGGGGAGGGGTGGCAAAGCCAAGTATGTGAAGCATTGCAAGCATGGAAATCCATACGTGCATCATGTGCTGTATGGGAAAGTATTATTTAAGCAACTTTAGCTGCTAGCGTGAAAATGACGTTACCTAAAAAGGCTAGGGCAATCATTTATTCATTTTAGGCAGGGGTGTCAAACTCAAATACACAGAGGGCCAAAATAAAAAAAAGTCGAGGGCCGGACAGTGGGGCAAACGCTCCCTAAGTTGACGTATGCTACCAACGCGGCGACAGTGCATTGTGGGACTTGCAGTATTTGTGGTGCGTTCGACATACCAGTGGTCGCGGCAGTCAAGCTCTGATAGATAAAAAGATGGATACTTTATTAATCATGAGGGAAAATTATGCAAACCAAATAAAATGTCACCATTGCTCATTCAAATCAATGGAACTTTTTGCAACATTCTGAGGAGCTGGCGGCCAGATTATATGGCTTGTCGGGCCTGATCAGGCCCGCGGGCCTTGAGTTTGACACATGTGATTTAAGGGCTTTTACAGATTCATAGAAACTGTGTATATCCCAGCGTCTGCAACACGTCTATCTAAAAGCAAGACAAAAATCCACAATAACCTAGAGCGGGAATAAGTTAGCCGGACGTTCGATATTCGATAGATATTCGTTTTCGAAAGACGCGTTCACATTCTGATTGCATATATATTCTCATTTTGGTTGCTGTAGTAGTTGCCAGTGGTAGGCAACTACATACTACAGGTGAAATCTTCCTGATATCTGCCATCATAGTGAAACAGCATGCATTTAAATATTTAAAATATGCGCCAATATATATTTTCTCATTCTGATTGCTGTAGTAGTTGCCAATAATAGGCGTTTACTTACTACAGGTGACATTTTATTGATATCCGCCATCGTAGTGAAGCAATATAAATTTGAATGTTTAAAATATTCACCAAAAATAAACATAAAGATATTTTTTCATTCTGATTGATGTAGTAGTTGCCAATGGTAGGCAGCTACTTACTACAGGTGAAATTTTGCTGATATCTGGCATAATAGTGAAACGGTATGAAATTGAGTTTTTTAAATATTCACCAAAAATCAATAAAAAAGATAATATTCACCAAAAATCAATAAAAATATATTTTTTCATTCTGATTGCTGTAGTAGTTGACAATGGTAAGCAGCTACTTACTACAGGTGAAATGTTCCTGATTTCTGCCATCAAAGTGAAACAGCATGCATTTGTAATGTTTAAAATATGCACCAAAACTCAACCAAAAGACATTTTCTCATTCTGATTGCTGTAGTAGTTGCCAATGGTAGGCAGCAACTTACTACAGGTGAAATTTTGCTGATATCTGGCATAATAGTGAAACGGTATGACATTAAGTTTTTTTTAATTTTCACCAAAAACCAATAAAAAGATATTTTTTTCAGTCTGATTGTTGTAGTAGTTGACAATGGTAAGCAGCTACTTACTACAGGTGAAATTTGGCTGATATCTGGCATTATAGTGAAACAATATCGAACGTCCGGCTAACTTATTCCCGCTATAACCTAGCATAATCTATGAATTCAATAATATAGACTGTGTGTAATGTGGAAGTAAATTGAATAATTACATTTGGGAAATAGGAATTGAAAGAAAGAGATACCAGAGGAAGGCTTGCGAGGTATCAGGGCAGCATTTGAGACATTGGAGCTGAGAGTTATGCGGTGATAGAGCCTGATTGGAGTGTGAGGCAGAGTTACGTGAGGTGGCATCAGCCGTGCATTCTCTGGTTACAGCACTGTGCTCCACGTATCAGTGCAACCAGCCACAGCTCAGTTTGAGTGCGGCTCAAAGTATGTCTTGTCTCTTAGACCTGTTATTATCAGCCATGGTCTGGTGGTCGTTCACCTGAGGGTAGCGTGCTGCAGACGTCTAGAGAGATTATCGGTCCAGTGCATTCAGTCAGAGCTCAATCAGAGCTCTTTAAAATACACAAGTTAACAGAAGGAGACCCAAACATTGATCTGTCAGTGCCTTGGCCTTCTCAACATGTGTTCTTCATTTCCCAAGATTGTTTTGTAAACATAGCTTGGAGACTTTGGACAAAGCAGTGAATATTTCAACTCCAATAAAATGCTTAATTTGAAGTTAAACTGCTCATTCCACCAATGATTTTTTATATTTATTTATGACTGTCCCCCAGGATTTCTACTCATCCTCTCCAAAAATGTCGAGTTCTGCACACATTAGCTTGTTGTGAGTGAGAGCACTGATAGTTGTAGTTTTGACTGTGCCGTCCATCTGATATTTAATGGGATGGAGAGATAAGGACGACCGAGCCACAGCACCACACACACGGCCCTATTCCCTGCACTCATAAGCTGCAGACCCAAAGACAATATTTCCATTTGAAATTTACCAGGCATTTGATTATTTTCCTTCCCAGTAGAACCCGATTACCTCTGCTCGGTGGTGGACTCCAGGTCTGAGCCTCACTCCCCACTCTCTGTGTACACGTCTCTAAACAGACCACACAGACTGAGTAAACAGTTCTGTCTCTAAAGAGGCTGCAATTAGAGAACGGTCAAAGGCTAATTCTGATCGACTGCCAAACTGATTACTGCTGATTTGCTGATTGTTTCATGACCTGAAGGTACCACATAAAGACTAAAAGAAGCTATATTTTTTCACGTTATTTTAATGGACAAATGCAAGAAAAGCTTTTAGTTGACCAGAATCTTTTGTCTAAATATGTGTTATTAAATTCTCTACTGGCTGAGTTTAATGCGCATCTCATGTGCTGTGTGAGATCATGTATAGAATCACTAATGTGTGGACAAACACAAACTGGTGCTGTTTAGAGCTGCACGTGGTGGGAGGATGGGTGGGAGGCCCCCCTGCCACAGGTTTACTTTGGCCACTGGACAAACTTTATGAGCTGATAAATATTAAGAGGACTTCATCTTCCTTTATTTGCCCCCAGAAAGACGAATACAGACAGCCCAAACTACATATGGGAAAGTTGTGTCCAACAACTTTAGCTAAGGGTTTGTCCGCTGGCAACACCATGGCTGTTAATTGTATATAGTTGTGCCACTGTGTTCATTGACTATGTAGGATGTATTTTTCTTCTTGTGCAGGCAAGAGTGGAAGGAGGTTTAGACCGTTGTGTTCCAATAACACAGCTTCTCACAGAGAAGAAGTATACTAACCCAAATGTAAGAGTGGAAGGACAGGGTTCCCGCGGGGTCTTAAAAAGTCTTAAAAGCATTGAATTTATGAATTTGGAAATAATACCTTAAAAAGACTTGAAAAAGTCTTGAATTTTGATATCTGTGTCTTAAAAAATTCTGCAGTATAATTTCTCCGTATCGCATTCTCCTCAAAAGTTTCATTTGTCAACCACTATTATTTTAAATAAATAACGTAGCATAAATAAAGAGTGGCGGAACTCATAATTGAGAGCACAACGCTTCCCCGGGTAGCAACCTTTTCTATGTCAATGGTCCCAATACGTCACTTTGCTACAGCAGTGCAACACAGACACACACCACAAGCAACAAGCCAAACAGAAGCGCGAAAAATCAAAGAAAATCTCAGCAGAACACAAGAAAGTTTGACCAAAGACGTTTTTTCTAACTTTTTTACGTTTGCTTGCTACCCATTTTATGCTGGGGTTATGGGGAAGTGTAAAATTAATGAAGCGTGGAAGGATAAGCAAGCATTTTGCCACTGGTTGAGATAACCAGCCAGCTGCTAGCACTAGTACAGCTCTTCCAGTTACGACCAAGGGGGTGCAATGGCAGACTCTTGAACGTCCGCACAGGAGGCCATTTTAAGGACGGTATAGCTTCCGGGAGGGATCAGTGGTACGTTAGGTAACGTCAGTGATCTTCACAATCGTTTACACTCTTATCTTGAGGAAATTTTGACGAATTTAAAAATGACTACAATCGTCATTACCTTGGTAATAATTCTGGATGCTTGAACGTGTTGAAATGTGCAGCTTAATTGTGTATCACGGCTATTGTGTATCAGTCATTTTACATTAATTGGCGAGGCATAATTGTTCTTTCTTTTCAATATAACTTAAGTTGCACATGATTTCCAATCGGGTTGTTTTGTTTAACATCTTACATTATGATTTCGACAGGAAATTGCTGACTTTATTGCCAATGAAGATGCCAGAATTTTGTGCAGCCTGCTCTATTGAACGCTCCCTTGAAACGAGACCCCGTGGGATCACTTTGATTTTATTATTTCAGTAATATTGCTTTTATAAAGGTGAAAATAATAGTATACATTTATCTCCTGTTTCCATTCTGTATGCTGAGTTTTAGTAGCCTAGATATTGATTTCACATAAATAGCTTGTGCATGTGTATTTATGGCACCTATCTGTTTTGTTCAATGTTATTTTCACATGAAAACCCATGTTTATAATTCGTCATAAGTATGTAGTGCCATAAGAAATATCTTATGTTTATAACAAACCAACCTGTTTGAAAATCGGTTGAAAATTGAGCAAGTTCTGGTTATTAAAAAGTACCACTACCAACAAAATGTTAAGGGGGAGTGAGCTATACCGTCCTCAAAATGGCCGAAATGTGCGGACATTGGACTCCGTCGGCCAGAAACGCAGGCAGGATATCTAGCCTTTATATAGATATCTATGGTTACGACCGCTAAGGTGGATCTGCGCACATCTTTTGGGTCCACACCAACTATGTCTCAACTATGTTTCTCTGTCACTTTGGAAAAATCGAAGCGCGAAAACGCAGAAAAATGTACATAAAAGACACAGTCGTCAGCGGAGTTTAGTTGCTAATAAGTTACAGATGCAGTATCTTAAATAACCATTAAATTGGCAGCTTGCACATTGATGACAGCACCCTGAGGGGTTTCTAACTTTTCCCATTATAGTTTTATGAGTTAAATCGCAGAGACTATAACATCAGCTAGATCACTAGCTATCATTTAATGCAAATGTAACTCTTCTATTTAGCAACCAGAAAACAGCTGCACATTTAAGTTTAATTTCTCAAAATCAGCTCACCAATAAAAAGCAGTCTAGGGCTTGTGTGGTTTTAAATTCACATAAAAAAATCCAGGTTCCAAACATTTTCGAAGCAATTTGACCTTGAATGTGAGTAGTTGATCGAGTTATCATCTGCCCCGTCTTTTGATGCAATCCTTTTAACTCTGGCATTGGTCGCCCATTATGTATGTATCACTTCACTGGATTGGAAGTCCACTTTCCAGGCTCTCGCACGCCCCCTTCAGTGAGGCAGAGGTTATGTTTGCCTCCCCTATCTGCTTTTTCACTGTGGTTTTATGACAGATCAGCAAGACTAAATAGCTTCTACACATACGTGAACCATATTACATATTCTATGCATACAAACGTAAAATAATAGTGTCTACAAAATGTCAGTGATGGTTGGGTTGGCCTGTGCTCCTGCAACATTTAACACAGGAATGTTTATGATTAAACTGTTACCAGAGCACAAAATTGTTTACAACAGCACAACGTTCTTCATAGATCTAGCCTCATAATTTTGCTGTCAAAGTTCACCAGATTGATGCATTGAACTTCAAAATGTGAAACATTTTCTAATACTGTATATAAAATATACTCCCCGTGGATCATTCCCCAGACCCTCCTAGGGGGTTCACATTATTGTCACCTTTTTCATCACTGATGAGTTTGCACCCCTGTATTTATTGTTGAGTTGAGTTCATTGTTCATTGTTGAGTGCTCTCTACTCCCCATAACCCCAGCATAAAATGGGTAGCTAGCTAACTTAAAAAAGATAGAAAATAACATAACAGCGTTAGTCAAACTTTTTTGTGGTTGATTTTTCACGCCTCTTTTTGGCTTGTTGTCTGTGGTCTGTGTCTGTGCTGTGGTGTTGTAGCGTAAGTACAGTCCACATTTTCACATTTGTTTGATAAATAAATGATGAAACGTAAAAATAAAAAATGTTTTGTCTTTGCCGGTAGGTCTGTGAAATAGGCCGTGAAATAGGTATTACGTTTTTATTTAAATGGTCTTAAAAAGACTTGAATTTGACTTGAAGAAACCTGTAGGAACCCTGGAAGGAGATTTAGACCATGGTGTTCCAATAACACAGCTACTCACAGAAAAGAAGTATACTAACCCAAATGTAAGAGTGGAAGGACATTTAGACCGTGGTGTTCCAATAACACAGCTTATCACAGAAAAGAAGTATTCTAACCCAGATATAACCTACTAGCACTAGATTGCAGTGGTGGGTAGTAACACTTTACAAGGAACGCAAATGAGTAAAAAAGTACATTTTTCGGGTAACGAGTACTTTTTGCGTTCCTTTATAAAGTCTGCACTTTTACTCTTACTCGAGTAAATATTTCAACTAGAATTCTACTCTTTACTCAGTTACATTTCCATTGTGCTTTCATTAAAATGAGTATTGTGATAAAAGTACACATAGCCTATCTTTGTTTACTGGAATAAGCATACACGGCAACCAGAGGGTAAAAACAGAGAGGTCAGTTGGCTATGCGTTATCGACGCGCCCTCCACAGGTTGCAACATTGTTGTCATTTCATAGCCGCGCAGGAGACAACTTCAGGTCGACCGTTACAACTATAACTTTAATCGCCGCCACTATGGATGAGAAGATGGACGAAGCTAGCGTTACTACTGGTCCTCCTGACAGTCCTGGGGCAGCCCCCACTCCAATGTAATAATATTTTTTGCAACTCACCGTCAGCATCATGTTTATTTACTTGGCTAGCTTGCAAATGGCAGCTAAGTTATACTGTCAGAATTGCTAGCACGAATAAGTCAAAAATATGGCAGGTGATTCATGGCATCTTTTTTCTCTAACTGGGATGATCTTGTAAATAACAATGCTTTTGCAGTCAGAAAGAGAGAGAGAGAGGGCACTTCCCTCCATGAGAAAGAATGAGATCTCCTACATGGTCAATATTTTTAATGGCCTAGGCCTGTTATTTTCTATGAGATCTATGAGATGTGTAATGAAAAAAAACATACATGATACAATGAAGCAACTTGTGAAGAAATGTGTCAAGAGTGCATTTCTTTCTCACTTACTCACATTATGTTTTTCATTGATCCAAACACTCCAACACAAAAAAAGTAACTTGTAATTTGAGTAACTTTTAAACCGAGTACTTTTTAACTCTTACTCGAGTAAGTTTTCCAATTGGAATATTTACTTTTACTCAAGTCGATTTTGAAGGAGGTAATTGTACTTTTACTTGAGTACCAATTTTCAGTACTCTACCCACCACTGCTAGATAGTTGAAATAGCCTGAGGGCCCAAGACTGGAACATTCCCTCTCTGTCTCACTTATTCCTGTGCATCAGTCTGAGTGGTGGGGACTCTCATCTCAAGGTCAAGTTGACCTTCGCTGTCGCCCCTGGTACCTGCCTGTGAAAGAGCTCCATACGTTCTGTGGAATGGAGTGACAGAACACATCTGCTCTGGCTGCAGGAGATGGCCTTGATCGTGCTCAGTGGCATGGAAAAGTCGGCGGTGCGCAGCCCCTGAAGACGTTGACGGGGCCTCCTCCGTTTCAATGTGCCGCCTGACAAGCAGCGTTTGTGCTGAGAGGCTGTAATGCGGCCTGTCGTTGGGTGACCCTAGTGGGCTCACACACACACACACAGACACACGCAAACGCACACGCACACACACACACACACACACACACACACACACACACACACACACACACACACACACACAAACCTGTCGTTGGGTGACCCGAGTGGGCTCCCAGTGGTGGGCCAGCCAGCGCACACTAATTCCCCCTGCTTAAGCTGTAAGGGAGCGTGTGCTTCATCAGCCCAGTCCATCCGTCTCTCTCCATTTAGTGCTCCACGAACACAACGCATCTGTTATGGGGGCCAAAGCCATTGCTGGTGTCAGATGCAGTTAGGGATCTAATCCAGCAATCAAATTGCCAATGGAGACTGGAGACTGCTGAGGGATTGCACGGCAGACTTCCACCCCTTCCAATCTCTCTCTCTCTCTCTCTCTCTCTCTGTCTGATTATTCTCATGGCGTTCAGCTGTTGGGCTGCCCTTTCACATGGACTCATTGTTAATTGTTTCTTCATGAGATGATTTGCAGCTTTAGTTTTGGTAGAAAAAAAGAAAACAGCTGTTTGTTATTGCTAAACTCACTATTGTTCTTTTTCCCTGTATGAATTTAAAATGGAAGAGTTACACAATCTTTGTTTCAGCACAAACTACGTTTAAGTAATCTGTTGTGTGATTTTTTTTTCTTTGTGTAAGGTACTCAAGGCTGAGCAACAGACTGGTCATAAAAGAAACACTTCCTCCATTTGGAATTTCCATATTATAATTACATACTACCTTTTGTTACTGGAGTAGGTATTTTAAATTCAGTAGGTGAAGAAAGAAAGAAGCGCTCTGCCTGATATTATAATTCTATTTATCCAGCACATTATTTCCATTTCCTCTGAGAAGTGAACCACATACAATAGAAACGTCATAGTTTATCCTCAGAATTGTTCTAGTGACTCAAACATAATAACATTGCCAAGGCTATATGAATGGACAAGTAGCCAAGACAATCATTGTAACTTCCTATTACCACATGACTTCCTCGTAAAAGTAACATTATGTGACACTTATGTGTTTTGTGACTTGTTACCCAGAACCAGTCCTTTAATATTCTGAACAATATCAGTTTATACACAGCATATGTGGTGTTGCAGTTTTCTGATCTGAGACAATGTCTAAGCTCTCTCTAAGAGCTCACTTGTGACAGAAAGACACAAAAATATATATTTGTTTTCATAGAGGCTATCGCTGTGATTAACATTTTCTGTTAACTTCACAGTTAAAATATGTGTTCTCTGCTGAATGGAACTAAACCATGCCATAAAGCCAAGGTGATGCCTGTGCTTGCCATCATTCTTTTAAGTGGGCAAGAGAAGAACAGTGCAAAGAGAGGGTATTTCTCTAATGGAGAACACTACTTTTTCCTTTCTGTAAACTCTTGTCTCTGGATTTTGTCCGTCTGGGTTCTGGCCCTTTTGAGTAAGGATCCACCATCCTAAGTGTTTGAAACACTACATATGTCTTAAGAAAACAACGTTTCCTGTCTCCATCTTGTAACCCTTTAAACATATTTTGCTTTAATGTATTTATAGTTGATTTTTTCGGAAAGTGTTATATGACAGACCTTTAAGGATCTCATATTTTACATGACTTCCATTCATTCTTTAAGTCATGAATGCCAAAGCTTTCCCATGTCTTGAACATGTTTCACACAATGAACAATATATAAGTATATTATATAAGTAATACACTTATAACATAAGTACACCATATTAGTTTAGTTTAGGGTTTAGTTGTGAAACAGTTAATGTTTTCGACTGAAGATTGAATGTACATTTGACATGCTTGGCTCTCCTGACGCCTCTAGTACTCTGTGCTGAGCACAGGCATGTAAAGTCTTGAAGGGAGCGTTTGTCTTGCTAATGGAAGGCAGACAAAACATTTTCTTTGCTTGATAGCATCTGTTTGCAGAACGTGTGGATTCAAATGGATATGAAGAGCAGGCGAGGCCGCAGAAACCAGGGAGTGAGAATGTGACACTTTTCAGACAAGTGCTAATGAATGTAAACTCAGGGGCGATAAAAGCAACACAGCCCAAGCAAAGGCCACAAGCTCTAAAGAGAGGTAATTTAAGCCATTTTTCAAACATCTCCTGCCTGACACATTAGCCTTATCACATTCATCATGGCAGACTCACCATGAAAACAAGCAGGAGATGAATTCAAACTGTGTGTGTGTGTCTGTCTGTGTGTGTTCAGCATGCATAACAAAATTTTCATGTGATGTTGGTTATGGAGATGCAAGTAAAATCTTATAATTTAATTAATTCATTAATTACATTTGTGTGTGTTTGTTTTTTTCCTTTTTTGGTGTTGTGTTTATTGCGTGAACAAAAACCATGATGAAAGATGTTCATCTATGACCTCTTTTTCCATGACTAGGAGGAGACAATGACAAGATGACCAACATTATCTCTGTACTGTTGACAATTGTTTTCTTCTAAATTATAATCCCAATATCCTGTTCATTGGATGGCATGCGAGGAGTAAGGTTACATTAAACTTTCAACTATTTTACAGAAAGCTAATGTTAGATGATAGAAGTTAGAAGCTCAACCAGCCTAGCTGGCTTTTGTTAAGCCCCCAAAACAGCTTTTACAGCATGTAGCATATAGTCACCTTCCTAAAATAATTCCCTAAATCTATTTTTTTAAGTTTTTCAAAAAACATAACCAAAAATGTATTGATATTTTCACTCAAAAAGGATATGACAAAAGTTGACTTTTGACATACTAATAACAATGTATGTCAATTATGAACACAAGAGGAATAAATGACTTGAGCATGCCTTTGTGACTAAAGCGATTTTAAACCTTCAACTCTGTCAACAATAAAGCTTGTAAAATTGCCCAAGTCATCTTGAAAAGCTTGTCACATTGCCTAATCATATTGTTTTATTTTGACTTAGGCAGTTTGCCTAAGTCACACTCTTGACATAGGCCATTATACTACAGGGGTAGAATCACATGATCTGTTCAACTGAGGATGTAGGCAATTTTACCAGGGGTGGCCAGCATCATGAAGAGATGATTTAGGCAAAAAAGTCATTTTCGTTCCAAAACTTACTTAAGCAATTATTTACGATACCACCAAAATACATTAACAAGCCAGATAACTTTGATCAGTGCTAACAGTTGGGTTGGTGTTTGCAAGGCATGTAACATAATGTGGTTTCAGCTAGATTGCAAGTTTATTTAAAACAGCAGTAGTTAAAAAAAGATAAGGTAAAATGTCAACAGGTTTAATGAACTAAAACTAGACTAAAATACTTGTGCTGACCAGGATAACACTAAAATGCCCAGACTTTTAGTCAACTAACACTAAATCTAATTTGACTAACATTTTAACAGAAGATTAAAAAAATACTTTTCACATGTATCTGTCACATGTATCAAGGATGCCCAGGTCTGGACATTAAAACATTATTTTTTATGTATTGTCAGACCACCCTCTAGGCCACTGCCCCACTAGCATTTAAGAATATTATTTACACATCCATCTAGCACAGGAAGAGATGGAAAATACATCCATTTAAGAATATTATTTACACATCCATCAAGCACAGGAAGAGATGGCAAATACATCCGTGGCTAATGGAATGTATAGCTCCGCCCTCTGACCCCTGGTGACTCCTGGTGACCCTCATTTGTTGGGTGACATCACAGTGTTTGGGTGTGAGGTGGTCAGCTCGCTCACTGAGGTCTCTGACAGATGGCATCCAACCCCACCCCCTGGCCTCTGGGCCCTTCCTGAGTTCCTGCCGGAGGTTAAGCATGCCTGGGATCCCCCTCAGCTTCCTCTCACCGCCGAGCGACTGAAAAGGCCCGTTGTCCCTGGCAACAGCTGAGCTGACCACATATCCTCCAGAGGGAGACTGCTTTTCCCTCTCTCTTTGCCTGAGAAAATAAATCTAAATAATAATTCATGGAAATAAATTAAACTCTGAGGGAAACACACACACAAAATATCTGGATTTTTCTCCCAACATCTTGAAACAGCTTGGGATTGAATTGTGTCATTGAAAAATACCTGCAGCAATTACAAAGAATGCTGGATAATTTTTTTTAGGTTTAGTTGAGTCCTATACATTTGTGACAGTGACATTGCATTATGTCTTCTGTCAGTAGTTGGACGAACCCAGAGAACTGAACACCAGCTGGCCTCAGAGAGAGAGAGAGAGAGAGACGTGAACACTGGCCTGATGTGTATTCCACAAAGACCTCCGCTCCAGACGAGGGGATGACTCCTCATGCCCTTTTAGTAAAAATAATACACAACTCCACTGCACAGCAGGACCACCAAGAAGAATCGTTGACAATGCCTTTAATTTTCAATTTTGGAAAGGTTGTTCAAACATCGCTGACCTGTGCTGTGAAGATATCTCTATATGAGAAACTGAAAAACAAATACACAACACTAAGCCTGTCTAACATTAAAAAAAAAGTAGTTGTTAAAGGACTGACATAAATGTTTACTTGGTGAGCTCATCTTTGGATGGCAAAGGGAGTAGAATAGCACAATCAGTGAATGATCTTATCCAGTGTGACTGCCCTCTCCCTTCTGCAGTCTATTTAAACCTTGTGCCATTGAAGAAAAAAAGCAATTCTCCATATCCTGAGTATAAGCAGTGATGAATGAAATCCATCAAGCTTTTCTGTCTCTTTCTCTTTCTCTCTCTCTCTCTTGCATACCTCTGTCAGTGTAGCAAAAAAAGAAAACCACTGTATGAAACTGACATGTTGTTTCATGGGGCGTCACATTGCCTTGACTTTACCCTGGAAAGGCACACAGGAGTAATTCATTCACTTTGTGGACATTGTTATGACAGAGTAAACTGTGATATTGTTTGCTTGAGCCTGATTTTATGTAACTCTACAAGCCAGGACAGGACGTGTGAGTTTAGACAGTTCAGACAGATAGCCAGTCTGACAGATAACAGAGATCTCTGATGCAGGGACATCTCTTAGACCCAGGAGATGACCCACTATGGTCCTCACCATCTCATAGACCCAGGAGATGACCCACTATGGTCCTCACCATCTCATAGACCCAGGAGATGACCCACTATGGTTTTACACAGTACTGCCCAAACCATCACTATTGTGATAGAGGCTCATGGGAAATGTGTGATTTCAGGTGTCTCTTGAGATTCAACAGGTAATGTATTAAACACAGCTAGTGGATTGTGGTAGTTGTTCTTCGTTCTTGGAATCCTTAAATCTGGTAGATAGGTGTTTGGAGAATGTCCTCTGAAGTTCCACTACCAGTTTATTAGCAAGATCAAAATTGCAACTGAATTAGTCTTTGGAACAATTCAGTGAATTCACACAGTCAAACCAAAAGTTCACAGACCCTTTCCCCTGGATTGACAAAGTACACACGGGTTACAGAGATCAAATGACTGAGAAGTCTACCATCTTGGCTTCCTCTGCATCTGCAGACCAACCACAAATAAGACAAGAGCTGCTAGAACAACACAAACAGGACTCACTCCCTCTCTGAGGTTTACCACAGGCTTAAATCATATTGATCTTCTAGAGCATTCTGGTAATTCTCCAGACATGCAGTCATTCCTCACAGTGAGAAGGAGTGTAAACACACAGGACATGACCTGCACAATAGAGACACCATGTGAAGACAGATAGAATCACCACACAAAAGACACTAAGAATCACAGGAACTACCCAAATGTCATCTTGTCTGGGAGAATTGTGAGGCACATTTCCTTGGCCACAGCTAGGTAGAAACAAAGAATGATTGTCTGTCTTTTGTGCAACTGACCATAACATGCCTTTCAAGAATCATTTGGCATATACCTTCATAAACATAGCTTATACAGTTATATAACTTATACAGCTTATGAATGGTGGTGTTAATACATGGAGACTTTGTTAATACATTTGTCTTTTTCAATGTACATAAAAAAATGTGTATCACACACAAGCACAATTGCTACACATTTACGTAAGATGCAAACAACACAGTAGCAGTATTCAGTTCATTTTGGGCTGAGGGCACATCTTTAATTCATCTGTGCCCCTGTGCCTGAATAGGTGAAAAATGTTTAAATTAAACTTTGCAAAAATGATGGACAAGTGTTTCCATTTTCTGTTTTTCAGAGGGTGAAAAAACAAGCCCCCCTTCAAAAATGCGTCACAAATGAATACTGTATCACGTTGCCTGCCAGTCAAACGGTGAGCTGGAGAATGCTGTGGTGACCTGAAATATTTATACGGGTTAGCCTTGTGAGATGCAAAAAAGGAGGCCCAGGCACTGGCTGGCACCGGGAGCAAGGCCACAATTTGACAAGGCAAACAAGCCATGCTAAATAAATGATGAGGTAAAAGGTTTGGAGAGTTGTCTAAATATTAAATATGACCAGAGTACACTTGGCTTTATACTAATATGACACAATGCAGAGATTCTGTGTTTGCTCTTGGAAGTTAGAATAAAATTATTTGTGAAAAATTAGGCAAAAAAAAATATATATATATACCTGAGAAAGGAGAAATTCTCTGCTTTTCTCTTCACCTAATCCATGCAGGAGAATCATGTTTGCTCTACATGGTGCAGAAGGCAGAAGTGTTATACAATATGTCATTTATACGAGGAGGCCAATAACCAGCCAAAGCACAGACACTAGACCTCTGAGCTAGGGGCATATGAAATAATCTGGGTTGGAGAGAGTGAAAAAAAATAGTATAATCAAAGATATGTCCCCCTTAAATTTTAAGGAATGTGGAAAAACTACATAACACACACACAAATGGGAGGTTTCACCTTATTGTCTCTCAGAAGCAGGCTGCCACACAGGCCTACCGTGCAGTGAGAGGTGAATCTTGCCCTTCTCACAGTAGCAGGCCCTATTTTAGTAAGACCTTATCGCTGTCTTTTAATGTATAAGCATTTGTAAGTAGGCCTTGTACGAGACTTAATATTGAGCTATGTTTTTTCTATCAAGTATCTCTTTTCTATTCTATTCTTTTCACCACTGACTGAAATCATTAACCAATCATTATTTAACACATTCACAATTGAATTTGCTTTAATATTGTTTTGAAAGAATTGAGCTAACCTTTTACACATAATATTACCTGCTCTCTTCTTCTGTTTTGTTTTCCCTTCCCTCTCCATCCTCATCATCAAATCATATGTTCATCAATGGCAATGTGTTCAAATGATGTTCTAAACAACAGCGCTGTTTATTGTGTGTGACTAAGCTGTCTACTTAAAGATGTTCTGACAATTTAAACACACAAATAGGGCCTGACACCACTCCGATTTCAGATTCTATTAGGCCATGAGATTTACTAAAGTTGCCTGCCCATCTCCTTATTTGTCTGCTTCCTGTGTTAAGGAAAGAGACCTGTAAAAGGAGCGGATAGCAGGGAAGAGGAGAAATGGTCATTATGACAGCACTTCACCCAGTTATCTGACTAGTGACCTTATGGACGAGCATCTCTGTCTTTCATTAAAAGAAGAGTACTGTACAAAGACATTCCTCTTGAACTCTTTAACAACTGTTACATGTTAACAGCTACATTTCACTGCCCACTATGGTGTTTCTGATTCATGAACGTTTCAGGCAAGCTCGTTCTACCAAGCCAAGGTTGAACTTGCAGATAAAGCAACATTCTGTTTGAGGGAAGCTCGCTAGCAAAGTACATTTCATAACGAGGAAAAGCAACGAAAAACAAAGTTTCCCTGTTACTGTTTTGTTGTCTGTACACGTAGGCTACATGTTCTGATAAAGCACATGATTCGACCAAAATCTTAATTTAGCCAAGAAGACCTATGTTCAGTGTAAACCTTTCTGTTAGCTAGTCTGAATCAAATGTGACTTCAAGCTTACCATGGGATTTCCGTTTAAATAAAATGACTAGTCTAATTTAAAAAGGTGGTTGGCACCTTGATTTTTTTTGAGGAGCATTATTGTAGGTAACGGGAAAGTGCACCCCATCTCCATAGTGCAGGAGCCAACTGTCCAGTTCAGGAGATCTGGCCTGATAAAGCACATTGGCTTGTGTGAATGAGACATTGTTCCTCAAATGGCTTTAACAATAAAAAGACAAGGTGCACAGTATGTATGACAGGGGGAAAAAAAAGGACAGGGTATTAGAATACTTTAGTGTACTGTTTGTCTTCAAGTTGTTATCTAATGGCTGATTTTGGAACAGTTGCAAGCAGTTGTCAGACTCTTTCAAATGTGTAGCATTCATTGAGATGGTTCCTCCCAATATTTTATGTGTGATGTCTATTAACATAATGTTATATGCCACACTGACTGTTGTCAATGGACTGTAGTCAAAAGGGTGAACAGTGTTGAACAGAAGGATGTACAGTACATACTATATGTGCCAGTGGGACTGGAAGAAAGTAAAGCACATATTGGATCTTATGTTATTCATATGCAGTGGATATGGTGAGGACGGAAAGAGTTTATTTCATAACCCCATTTTCCAGTTCATATTGTTTCTGGAGCGCAACCTGGCTTTGGCTGCACTGGCTGAATGTTCTGTTGTCCTTAGAGCGGGACGGCTCCCCTCTAAAGAATGCAGCTGGATTCTGCTTTAGGTTATGCCTTCAACTTTTAATAAACGTACAGATCAATGCAGGGTTAACATAAAACTTCAACTCAATTAATTAGTGTGCTTGCCCGAAGGGAAGCACAGTATTGTTCTTCATAAGTTTTCTTTATTTCTTTATTCTCCCCGTTTTTCTTGCAGCTAACTACTCCTCGCCCGATTGAGATAGAGACGCCGTTCAAACACCGAAACGTCCGGCCCGATCCGGTGCAACCTGCTATATCTTTTTGTGGCGGTACTCCTTGCCACTCCTTTTTTATTCCTCTTTTTTCATCCCCTTTTTTCCCCATAGACTTGCATGGCAGAACTAAGGGGCATTATGACATCATAATAGGCTCATTAAACTGGCTTGCACCTGTGCGTCACTGACACCTACGCCAAGGTTCCAAGGAACCTCTTGTCTCTGTTCCTCTCCATTCAACTGTATAACTAGGAATATTAAGAGACACCTTCCATACCAGGGCTCTACAGTGCTAGTATTTCACTCGCATAAATAGGTACGTGCGAACTTGAAAAATGATTTACGAGCACAGTGTGCGAGTGACAGACATTTGTCAATACAGCGCCAAAAAGTGAAGCATTCCGTTAAGGTGAGTTGGATGGCAGCATTTTCAGTGTACTGACTGACATTTTAATGGAAACTGATAGTTAGTTGTGTGGATATACTGAGCTAAGGCTTATATTCCCACTACGGTAACCTTAGCTATCCTAGCTGTGTTAAGCATCTGTAATATCTGAGTACGGGGCTAAAGGCTAACTAACACTACGTAACGGGAGTATCCATTGGCAGTTTCGGCTAGCCGTAACGGGGGATCATTTTCCTTAATTCAAGTTGTGAAGTAAACCTTTGAAGTAATTCATGAATTTAGTTGTGTGGATATAGTGAGCTAAGGCTTGTATTCCTACTACGGTAACGTGAGCTATCCTAGCTGTACGGGGCAATGCAAAAGTAGCTTATACTGAAAGAATGATTAACTTGTTAGCTCACCAGTTTATTTTGTTGCTAATGTGGTTGGAGAGGATTAAGCGTGACCGATAGCGTGAGTTAACATTAACCCGTGTCCTGGGAGTAATGATTCATGAGAGACCTTGAATCATTAGGTTCACTGAAAAACGTTTGAGGATGTACCTGGACACAGCGTAGCTGTTGTAGTGTGCTCAGTTTTGCTAATGTGGTTCGAGAGGATTAAGCGTAACCGATAGCGTGAGTTAACATTAACCCGTGTCCTGGGAGTAATGATTCATGAGAGACCTTGAATCATTAGGTTCACTGAAAAACGTTTGAGGATGTACCTGGACACAGCGTAGCTGTTGTAGTGTGCTCAGTTTTCGAAAACTAGACTGAAACTAAGAAGGATAACTATGACTAAATGTGACTAAAATAGCTGCCAAAATGAACACTGAGATAGGGGACCCCTTAATCTGCAATTCATGGTTGCTAGCTCTAATCAGATGTACTAACTAGGCTTATAAGAGAAGACTAACTTTTTATGCCATCGAACACCAATAACTAGAACTAATTTGACAGACTATAAACCAATGTGATACACGTGCTCTCTATCTATACAGTACAAGTGTTGCTTACGTTAGATACTAGACCTACAGTCTAACTCTAACTGCATTAAGTCTAACATATATCTCACAATAAACTTTAAGTAAAGCTGGCTATGTAACCGCATTCATTCCAATATTGTTGCAGAGATGTTTCCTTTTACCAAGATAACAATTTCAACAATTCACTTAGCTCAGTAAGTCAGTATAACGAAACTCTAGAACTATTATGACCATGACACCTGAAATGTTTGTGCTTAGTAAATATGCAAGTTTCATAAAACATCTGATTTCCACCATAGAGAGACAATAAATATATTTACATTTGAAGCACAGACAAGATTTATTGCATCCGCAACCAATACAAAATCAAAACAAGCCCAAGTCTCCCTCAACAAATACCGCACAATTCAGGTGCACTCATACGACCTTTGGAGGAATAATTACACCCCATAAGAGATAATGTCACTTGGAGCCTATTTTAAGACTTCTCCAAGCTAAATGTAACACACTAGACCCTTTCACAATAAACAAGCAAACAAACAAACAAAAACAGAACAACAAAGATACCCTCATATGTCTAAACGTCAGTGGAGCCAAAATATAATGGTTGAGCTTGGTTGCTTGCTAAAATATATTGGAAGAAGGCCCCACTACACTGATTGAGTAGATGTAAATACATGTTAATTCATAGGCACTTGTTCTCTCTGTCATGGCCTCTACTTGCTTCACCGGGCCTACTCCTACCTGGACGAGCCGGGAAGTCAAGCGAGGATTTTGTTCTTTGACTTTTCGAGCGCTTTTAACACCATCCAGCCTCTCCTACTTGGAGAAAAGCTCGAAAGGATGGGGGTGGATCCCTTCTTTACTTCCTGGATCACGGACTATTTAACAGGACGGCCGCAGTTTGTCAGACTGGGGAGCTGTGCATCTGACATAGTTGTGAGTAGCACTGGGGCTCCGCAGGGGACTGTGCTGGCTCCGTTCCTGTTCACCCTCTACACATCTGACTTCATCTACAATTCTGAGACCTGTCACGTCCAAAAATACTCTGACGACACGGCTATAGTGGCGTGTGTGAGGGAGGAGCAGGAGGGGGAGTACAGGGAACTGGCGAGAGCCTTCGGCGACTGGAGTGACAGGAATGGCCTACTCCTAAACACCAGCAAGACCAAGGAGTTGGTCATTGACTTTCGTAGGTCTAAGCCACATTTGCAGCCTATTAATATTCAGGGCAAGGACATCGCGGTTGTGCAGACCTACAAGTTCCTGGGGGTGCATCTCGACGACAAGCTGAACTGGTCAGCTAATGCAGGCGCTACATATAAAAAGGGACAGAGCAGATTGTTCTTCCTGAGGAAACTCAGGTCCTTTGATATATGTAAAGCGATGCTGTGCATGTTTTATCAATCTGTTATGGCGAGCGTGCTCTTTTTTGCGTCAGTCTGCTGGGGAGGCAACACATCTAAGAGGGACACTGGGCGGCTGGACAAAGTAATCAGAAAGGCGAGCTCAGTGGTGGGGTAGAACCTGGACTCACTGGGGACTGTGGTAGAGAGACGGATGCGGGGCAAGCTCTTGGCCATCATGGGCAATGTTAATCACCCTCTCCACCATGTCCTGGCAGGACAGTCAAGCCGCCTCCGTAGCGGGCGGCTCAACACGATAAGATCAAGGACTGAGCGACATAGGAGGTCATTCGTCCCAGCTGCCATGAAACTTTAATTATTATGCACTTTACACCATGTACATAGCTGAATTGTATTGTTTGTAATGTCTGTATTTATTGTTTGTAATTATTGTAACTATGTAAGAGCTGCAAGATCCCAGAATTTCCCCACGGGATTAATAAAGTATTTATCTATCTGTCTATCTAACAGAGCAAGCACACTCTCGCAGTTCGTTCACGAAACGCATTCTAGTTAGTAATGCTATGTTTTGCTCCCTCTTCTTTCCATGAAACCCTGATTTAAAACAAATCCAATTTAAAGCAAGCTTACTAAGAAGCTGCAAAGAGTCAAAGAGGAGTATTTCTGCTTGTTACCTGTTTGGTTTTAAATCCCCTCTCATTTACTGACAGTGATCCTACTGTCTGAACTACTGAAGCTTTAACTTCCTACTGGCTTTGGGTTTGGCCACTATTTCCCCATCATTAAATTCTTGCCTTTGCTGATTGCATTGTTTTGGCATTATACAGTGAAAAGGGGAAAGCAGAGAAAAAAAAATCAATTCCACTTTGCACTTGTCTGGGTGACAAAGGTTCCCAGTGGAGGAACCTAATTAAATTAGCCTCAAAGGAAGGAGGGATGCTGAAATGGTGCGCGGCGGTGTGTCTCCGATGATTAGCGCATCGATTTATTAAAATGCACACAGCTTTTCCCCCCACCGGGAACTTGTTTACTCTGGGCTGAAGGGTAAAGGGCTGGGGGGTTGCGGTGGTGGTGGGGGATTGCTCGGAGGAGTTAATTATGGTGGCTCACTCTAAAAGCGTCTGGCATGGCAAGGGCGTGGGTGTGTTTCAGATGGCTTTGGCCTGACAGCCAGCGAGATGCAGGATGAAACCCAGGCAGAATATATACCCTAACTCCTAGCTTCAAATGCAGAATATATACAGTATGAATGTTGTGAAACCACCAGACACATTAACCCTCCTGCTCATGATACATGTTTAGTACAATTCTGGGCTTTCTTCTAAATTCATGCATAATAGTATTGTGTAGTTGGAATTTTAGCCATACTCTGATACTACCCGAATACATTTAAAGGACCAATATGTCATGCATTAAGTGTACCAAATCATAAAATGAACATGATATGTCATCAGAGGAAAGACGTTACACTGAAATACTGGGTTCTCTGACAACAATGCTACAGCGAGAATATTCTTATTTTAAAATGTCCGTTCCCGGGCGGAACATCAGCTTCTCAAGCCCCTGGTTTAAGCGTTTTTCCTCTGAATCCTTTCAAGTCTCAATGCTTTCTTCCTGGACCTCATCAACGTCATGTCTGGTTGACAGAAAAATAATACACAAATCCATTCATTCTGTCAATTTGGTTTACATTTGCTAGCTACATCCTTAGCAAAGAAACACAGCGGGTGCTGCATTCATGTTTATTTATGTAGAGTTTTGACGTTTTTATTGCTCAGCCTTTAATTTGCAGTAATTACTTTTATTTTCAATGTCCAACTCACACATTTGTTTGAGGGACCCCAACAGCCTCGAGTAATCGAGGTGATGGTGTACTTTTGCAGAGGTGTCAAGTAACGAAGTACAAATACTTTTTACTTCTACTCCTTACATTTTAACACAATTATCTGTACTTTCTACTCCTTACATTTTTAAATGAGGCTCGTTACTCTTGGTTCCGGTTTTGTTTTTAAAAGATTCAAATGTGCGCCATCCAATACAGTTCAATGGCGCCATCCAGATACTGATTTCGAGCATAATTGGATGAAGCATAGAAACCCATAACACTCATTGGTTAGGGCTATCCATCATCTTTACGCATGACGCAAAACAAGACAACGGAGGCGAACAAATGATACTAGATACAACGCGCGTCAATGGCAGTGTGAGAGAGATGGCAACTCTGGCGAGATGTCTGAAGGGTCTGAAGACGCTAGACAGTAGTGGCGATGGAGAACAGCAAAACCGTCCACATCCCTGGCCCTACCTCAAAAATTGTTCGAAATAGTTGGGAGCAAAAAGGATCATTGAGAATGCGGTGCAAACTTTTCGAACCCAAGAACCACGTAGGAATTGCTAACAGCTAGTAGCATGCTAACATTAGATAGGTGGCTCAGACACCGTGCAAATCCTCAGACATATTTTTCAGTTACAATAATGGGGTTTTTACATTATACAGTGTAACTCGGTAACTTTCTAAAAATCATAGCAAAACAAATTAAGGGAACAAGTACAACAAGGCCATTACAGCTGTTTACAGTGCACTACAAATACCCATGTATGTACCTGCCCCTTTTAATTTTTAAAGCTGAACTATATCTATATTCTTTCACTTTGAATTGAAAAGCTTTAAAACACTATGCAGTATATTTACTCACCCTCATTACAGATGATTAGCGTTACATAATTGGTTTGTTATTGAATTGAAAGTGTTTTTATTTAACTCCTGTCAAGCTTGAATTTCTGGCAGAATATGCGAAGACTATGAACCTAGTTGCAAAGGCCCTTGATGAGAGACGAATGTGCAAACGGGGTGGAGGTCTACTTGAATTCCAATAAAGTTTGAGAAAAACATGCTCTTCTAGTTTGTTGTCTTTGACAGAATTATTATATTTTTGTATGACATTTTTTACCATGTCTTGGGCTCCATGTAGCACTCATCAGCTATTAAATTAAGCTTCTTTTTTCTTACAGTCGTGGCAATTATATTAAGTCCAACTAGTTTATCTTTAAATATTTTTTTTTACTTTTATACTTTAAGTACATTTTAGAGCCTGTACTTTTTTACTTTTACTTGAGTAAAAAGGTTACGTCAATACTTTAACTTTTACCAGAGTATTTTTAAACTCCAGTATCAATACTTTTACTTAAGTAACGAATGTGTTTACTTTTGACACCACTGTACTTTTGTGTGAACACACATCCTACTCTCACTGCTGTAAAAAGTTGGCAGACACGACCTGGATGCATCCAGGGTCCAGGTGAGCTAGTCTTGCCTAGTCTTGTTTTCAACTACATTCAAGTTTCCTGTCATTTTTTTTTTTAACCAGAATCAAGGCAGCGAGTATTTGAAACACACAGCCAGTTAAATTATCCCAAGTCAAACGCTGTATGCTATAACACTAATGGACTGCTATCAATCACACTGGAGGATCAACGGGTCCCAGGTGTTAACTACCAGCATACCAGTACGTTTGACTCTAAATTGACTCAATTTACGAACGCGATTACTCTATCCATTGAACGGATACTGACGTCCAAATAGAATAGGCCTCTCCTATATAGTAGCCTATATTCGTAGCAGTGGAGTGGTTTTCGGGATTAAAGGCTTAGCTTTGGCTAACGTACAGAGCAGTTAATGAATGTGGCTAATGGTGACAGTCTAAAAAATTCATATCAGCTGGTTCATAATGTGCAAACAATACAAACACTGTAAACGTTTACATTAGCTGATCTAGTTGTCGCCGCTTGCCAGTGTTAAAGTTTACTGTTGAGCTGTTCTTGTGCTCAACATTCAGTGTCCTTAACCTGGCAACCTGCGTGAGCTTTGAGTCTGTAGAGGGGGGGGGATGACTCTCCACAATATTTAGTATTTGGAATGCAGGAGAGGGAGTTCAATCTTTAACCTGCATGTGGCATCAGGAAGTAAATGCCACTGGCAGGAGGCGGGACATGCCAGTGAGCCGCCAATCAGCAGCATTGACCGTTGACAGCCAATTGCACAAACAAATACTGAGCTAAAAGTGTTTAGCGGATTAAATTAAAGTTTGTAGTTAAAATGTTTTTTTTTTTAGCTGCAAGCTAATAAATGTTGTAGTAGACCTATCAGGTGGAACAAACGAGTTATTAGTCTAATATGTAGACCTATAAGTAAATATCAAGTGTTTACAGGATTAAATTAAAGTTCGTAGTCAAAATGTCATTTAGCTACAAGCTTATTAATGTTGTGGTAGACCTACTGTGTATTGAATATTGAAAGTTTCAGTACGTATAACGTTATAGTTTGATCAACGATAACAAGCTCCTTTTACAGTCAAGTAGGCTATTGCTTTTACCGTGGTGAAGATAATTTCAGCCTTTATAGTATAATCTGGCATAATTACATTACGAGAGTAAGTTTACTCCACTCCAGTGTGCAGTATTTAAAGAAAAAAAAAATGTATCGCTGCCGACTGTGCGTCAAAAACATACAAATATTTGAGCTATTGTCACGGGGTGACTACGTTCAGTGGGGGAGGAACCACACCCTTGGGAATTAGGTCCCCAGGGGAACACTTTGAGCGTAGCACCCTGGACCTAGAAATCAATAACAGCCCAGGTGTAGCCCATTATCTGGCGCGTTAAACAAACTGCTCCTCAGTCAGAGTGACAGTCTAGATTAAGTGGAGGCCCCAGCGCCCCCCACCTGTGACGATTGGCGTCGTCGGCAGGATTGACTGTGTTGAGCAACCGTACCACCTATCTCCTGCCACATCCCAGACGCTCCCAAAGGGACACCAGGGGCCGACGCCCCTGAGAGGTATGGCAACCAGGCAGCATAATCCGGTTCTAGGGACTAGAACCCATTAGTGGGGGAGGATGTCACGGGGTGACTGCGTTCAGTGGGGGAGGAACCACACCCTCGGGAATTAGGTCCCCAGGGGAACACTTTGAGCGTAGCACCACACTCTTAAAATTAGGAGAGCCTCAAGTCACCTTAGGGTTACTCCAGGAACTCCGATCCCTTAGGGAGTTCCTGGAGTAACCTAAACCGACGATCAGGTGCAATTCTTAGAATTAAGAGAGCCTCAAGTCACCCCAGGGCTACTCCAGGAACCTCAACCCCTTTTGCAGATTTAGCGGGGTTCCTCAAGGAACTTGAAGCAATGATCATGTGTATTTATGGATGATCACGAGTTCAGATTTTCTTTTAAGGAGCAAAATGCTATTCTGAGGAGTTTTGAGCTAGAGTAGGATAAAAATAACATCTATGGTGAGTTCCTTATGTATAGTTTGCCATTTACTGAGACATCAGGGTATTCTTTGAGTGATCCAGTCGGTAAAAAATATGGTTAGAGTTGTTTAGCCAAAGGGCAACCTTTTGCATTTGCCTTAACCTAGCGCTCTTCCATGAACATAGATGACTGTCACTCACTCTAGTACAACTTCTAATCCATCTTACCTCGGCTTCCTGGATCAGTATGTACTGAACATTTGAAAAATAGCAGCAAAATATATTCAGATACGGAATTCATGCATATGCAGGGACCACATCCACATCAATAACCGACAATTATTTCTGTCAACATTCATGTTTCATAAAGTGATGTGTACAAACCACATTTCAGGGTAGGCATTGGGTCAACCAGAAGAGCAATAAAGACCTTGGAGAGGTTGAGGTGGAGGTAACTAAAACAGTGACAGTTTATCAGAATTCAGTCCAAACTACTGTTAAAGCTTTCTAGTCCAAGTCAAGTCTAGTTACAGCAGTGTAAATGACCCACAGATACCTAAGACTTACAACTGACAATCTGATTTTAATCATTTAGGTAGTTTATTCAATTACTAAGGCTGAAATAAGGTCAAGCATTTCTTGTTTTTAAATTAGATTCATCTTTGTCATTGTGCAGAAGTACAAATACAACAAAATGCAGTTTGTGTCTAACCAGAAGTGCAAAAAAAGCAAAAAGGTTAAATGTAACACAAAGTATACAATTGATTTACAGAAGGTGGTTTAGAGTAATATAAATCAATACAAATTAAAAAGCAATATGTGCAGTGTATTAGCAGTTACCTTATAACTGCAGAATAAATATGGCTATAATATGAACAATATGTACATGTGTAATGTAGTAGCAATAACATTATAATAGTAGTATCAGGGTGAAGTTGTCCTTAAGCCGCAGAGAGTCTGGTTCTGCTGTCGCTGCGGAGTCAACTCAAGCCGTCCTATTGCCTCCAGTCATCTTCAATATGGTGGATCTCTGCATCTACATTTCAGTCCCTGGAAAAGGAAAAAAGGTAAGAATTTCTTAATACTTTCTGTTAACACGCATACCATTTGTGCCCTTTCTTTTTTGACAAGGAAGATCATAGATTCAAAACAAAATAGCCACACACAGCATAAAAAGTCGTAAACAGACAGATATGTTAATTAAAATATCATCTGATCCAGCGGGCCTAGATGGGGATTGTCTATGCTTTACACCTTATTTTCCTTTGCCATTTTTACGGGCATGCAGTAACAAAGTCAATGGCACCATTTCCTCAGTTTTTGTTTTAGTTTGTTGTAATTCTTTTGTTCTAATTCATGACACCACTCCAGCATAGACGGCATCCATTATGCTGTGCGTCACATCAACTTCAACTCGGCCAAAAAAAAATAAAAAATCGTTCAGTACTCCTACAAACTGTCAATGTCAAAAAGGACAACACCCAACCCTGTCTCCATTTTCACTCCTTAGCCCCTTGGACAACAGTAGAGGAGGACATTCCTGATCATGCAGTGTTTTTTTGTGTATGTAACCGCTATGCTTTTCAACAAAGCAAATACAAATTGTTGCCAATCACACATTTGGTCTATCACTATAATATCGGTAATTTTCTCCAGATTATTTGTTGCCTTCATCCAATAGCGTGAGTAGGAAAGATTCGACGTTGGTGATGCATTTGTCAACACATAGCACGATGATATGAAGCTGTTGTGCTGTCCAGCTAGCTCAGTTTTTCGATAAGATATTTTAGCCTACCCTAACCCTAGATTTTAGCCCAGGAAAGATTTAATTTCTTCAGCTTGACCCAAAATGTTTTTTTTTTCATACCATGTTGACATTTCTATGTATTTTTTTTTTTTTTTCAATATATACATCGTAGAATAAATACATCCGATTTCTCACATTTGATGCATGGTATTGCTTGGAAACACAACATCATAAAAACGTGCCAGACATACAGTGCTGCATGCTTTTTAGGGAAGTGGACCCACCATTCCCTTCACAGACATAGGCGCGAGAGAGCGCGCAGAGAAAGGAGCCTACTTCACAGACGCTTCCATTGTTGTGGCCCTCTTGTAGAACCAGGCATTGAGATGTCTCGCGGAATAAAGTCTGTTATAATAACCAGTACTACCAAGGTTGCCTTTGTTGGTTTATGAGAGAGAGACATCAGAGACAGAGACAGATCGCAATTAGACCTAGCATTATATAGCCTTAGTATAAGATACGTTTTTTTATTATTAGCGTTATAAGTGTATTTTTATTATTAGTGTAATTATATTTCAACATATGTTTCATAGTATTAGTTAAGTTTTTTATTGTTTATCATTATTGTTTTGTATTAGTGCATAGCATAAGTTTTATATAGTGTATATTTTATAGCATATAATAGGTGTAGTTCGTTTGTTTTTGTTTGTGTGACCTTCGTAACTCAAGGTAGGTGAAGTTGAAGCTACTTAGCATAAGTAGTTAACTAATTCAATGTTAATGTTTAATAGTGGTATAATCTGATAACGATATGTAGAGTTATCTATTTGTCCGTCAACTATCTCAGTGCTGTCGGATTAATATACTACTACTACCGACCACGATCGCCCCCGCTCAAAAAGGGTGTTTAAATTTTTTTCATTTTTTTTTTTTTTTTTTTTTTAAATGTACAGCGTATTGAATAGTATACTAAACTTGTGAGACGGTGGTAATAGCTAACGGGTCAAATGGCTAACGATAACGTTCACAAATTCTTCACTTAGCTGCAAAGGCATCCATTTCAGCCCTTCCGTTCAAATATTCTGAATAAAAAATGGTTTAGTATTGGTTCAAAATAACATTTGGTAAATTAACCTTACATTTTTCGGCAGCGTAGGTGTGTACATTTGAATTAAATAATTATAAGTGACACATACACGTAAAAATGCGTAAAAAGGGCACGGATGCCAGGTGATTTTCTGATAGCTTGTTTCGGAACCACATAGCTAGCCTTGTGAATTCACCTAGTGAATCTATGACAACGATGTATTTTATCATTATCTGCCACAGACTTGAAACACCGTTAAACTGTCAGCTTGCAAAAACTCCAGTCTCTGTCGCATGCACCCCTTCTATAACTCTTCCCAACGTTCTTGTCGCATTGTGCTTAACTAGAACGGGATGGCACGAAAAACAATAACCGCCGCAGCGCCGAACGCACACAATGATGCCAATCTAACATTAATAACACCAATAATGGATATATTAAAATAAAATAAAAGCTACTGAGACCCCGTAAAACAGCTAGCAGTAGTCTATAGCCCTGCGATAAGTTTAGAGCTAGCATTAGTAACGGCGATCAAGTGACCAACTGGCTGTCGGACTTGGTCACAGGACATGACATTCCATGCTATCGAATGAAATGCTAAATTAGCTCCTAGCAGTATAGCTTTGCACTTACCTTAGCTCCTCGCCATGTCTAGTTGCCGTATGAACGCCCCCAAGTACCGCCCACGTTGAGAAACTCGAATTTAAACTAATTAGCTTTCATGCAAAAATAATAAGGCTAGATCCAGATCCAACTGTACATGCATGCATCACTGTATTATTGATTAAAATTTGGATAATTTGTTGAATCATTAAGTATGAATGACAAATGAGGACAAATAAAATGAAAATGTCTATTTCCTATCTTTTCTTTGTAGAATGAACAAACCAGTGTCACACTGGTCAGTTACTGAAGTGTGTCATTGGCTGTCATCCAACAACCTCGAATTATACAGTGAAGCTTCCAAAGGTGAGAGATAAAGATGCCTGTGGTTTACAGTTGCCCTCTGTGTGACAAGCATTCATTTGCCTTGAAAAAACAAATTCGTCACATTGGACTGTACCATGAAAATGATGCAAACTTTGCATTTACATGAGGGCTGAATGAATGTGCACAGGTGCACAAGTGTTTTACATCGTATAGGTCACATGTTTACAGAAAACATAGAGATCTCTTGTTTGAAGTTGGAGGCCAAATGGATGAGCCTGAGTTGGATATGGAAATTAATGATGACAGTGATGACGACATTGTCCAAGACAATGTTCCAGTGCCAGTGCACACCGAATACCAAACCGAGGACCTTGTCAGAGACCTTAAAAAAAATGTGTGTTTGTTCATTCTCAAACTCAGAGAAAAACACTGTGTACCAGCAGTTGTCCACACTGACATTGTGGAAGATTTAAAAGTGTTGTTCCAAGAATTCACCACCCACTTCTCAGATGCACTGAAATTTCACCTACACATAAACATTGATGAAGATGACGATCTTGCTGAGCTTTTGTCTCAAACCACAGCATTTGAGCAGTGCATTAAAGGCATTAGCAGTGAGTGGATGCTGCAACAGTACTGCACAGATGAGCTTCAGTACATATCGCCATTACAGCTAGAGATGAATGGGCAAATTAATGCCCACCTCCAATACATCCCCCTTCTTTCCCTACTGAAGAAATTGGCAAAAAATGAAGATGTTTAGGCAATGCTGAACTCTCATTCTGTTGAGAAAAATGACGACATTTTAAAGGACTACACTGATGGGGAGCAGTGTAAGACTCACCCACTACTTTGTGACAACAACATTAGGCTACACTTCTATATAGATGAATTTGAGATTGTCAATCCTATTGGAGCCGATAGAGGAAAGCATAAGCTCACCGCTGTGTATTTTAAATTAGGAAATCTTCACCATCGTTACACATCAAAAGTCGAGCACATCCACCTTTCCATCTTAGTTAAGCATAAATTCATCCATAAAGACGCAAGCAATTATGCCGATGTGTTTAGGCCTCTTATAGAAGATATTAGGCTCCTTGAGACAGAAGGAGTGTTGTTAGAATGCAATGGAGAGGCAAAACAATTTTTTGGCACTGTTGCCACTATTTCAGCTGACAACTTGTCTGCTCACGCAGTTGCAGGCTTTACAAGGAACTTTAGCCATGGGCGTATATGCCATTTTTGTATGGCAACAAGAGAGGAAGTGAGGTCAAAGTTCAGAGAAGAAGAGTTTGTCTTGAGGGATGGGAACAATTACAACTATCATCTCAGAGCCGTAGAAAATGATCCAGCAAATGATTCTGTGTATGGGGTCGTTCGACCATGTTGTTTTTCCAAACTAAACTACACCCCTGCTGTAATTACACATATGTTCCCACCTGATGTGATGCATGATATCCTTGAGGGTGTCATCCCTTTTGTGCTTAAGAAGGTCTTGAATGTGATGATAAAGGATAAGATGCTCACCCTTGGTCAGTTAAACTATGAAATCGACAACTATGTGTATGGTTGGAATGATAAAAGATGATTGGTCACTTGATTGTGCCTAACAAGTATTGGGACTGCTACCTTCTTCTGCGTGAGGTGGTGGATATCATCATGGCACCAGTTGTTAAAAGATCATGGCTTGGAGGAAACCTTTGACAATCTTTTTGAAAATGTGTCCATTCCGAAGATGCACTACATTCTACATTATCCACAACTTATTGCTCTCTATGGTCCACTAGTCCACCTCTCATGCATGCGATTCGAAGCCAAACACCAGTACTTTAAAAGAATCTCATCGGTAGTGCACAACTTTAAAAACATCAAATAAGACACTGGCAACCAGACATCAGATGAGACAGTGCTGGGAGCAGGCTGATGTCAAAAGTTTGGGGAAAGAAGTAAGCCACACTGGAAGCTGTAGCGAGGTAAGAGGAGGGTTCCTCCCAGATGTTGTTGCTCTGGCACTGCATAAAAGGCTAGATGTGCGTCTGGAAGACCTAGTGATGCAAGCAACTAAGTCACTTGTCTTCAATGATGTGCCTTATCATGTTGGAGAGTTGAAAGTGATTGGAGTCGTCCAAAGTGAGGACATTCCCATTTTCATTGAAATAAAGGCCATTCACTGCAGACATGGGCAATGGTTTCTAGTTGGAAAAAAGATGCTCCCCTCTTCATTTGAAAGCCATTTCCATTCCTTCAAACTGGAAGAAAGAGAATGGGTTGCCTTGAAAGTGGGAGAGGAGGTGGACCATCATGGACTGGACATCCATTCTAACATGGAGGGTGAAAAAGATGTCACCTTGAGATACTGGGTGGTGTCCTCTTAGCCTAAAGAACCAAAAATATGCAGCCTACTGAATTTGGGTACAAATATAAAATATTATTGCAATTTATTTTTTTTTCCTCTCATAACTGGAGAGTTTAAAGGAAAGGGATGAACCTGAGGCCTATACTTCATCAATTGGGTAAGTACAATTGTCTTGCTTGAATCATTTTGTCAATTTAAGTTCTCAGTTATTTATTATTTGCACCAGTATGCTGGTGGTTAATTGTTTATGTTTCATCAGCTCTCTGTATTGTAGGTTTTACCCTGCCAGTTTCCTGTGCTGCATGTCTTGAGTTGTGCCCATTGAAGTTGACGCCAATTACTATACACACACTCTCAGTTGTGGGTTACTCCTAATTGGCGCTGTAATAACACTTTTATTTTATAGAACCCCAGAACCACCAAAAGAACCCCTCCTCACATCAAAAAAAGAATGGCCTATCCATTACAGGATCCCCAAGTTCCCCACTGCTCTCCAGCAAAAACTGGACGGAAAAAGTGAGGTCTTTATAAGTCAAGCTTCAAGAAATAAATGGAGGTCCCAAATTGTACAAATAGTTTTTGATGACATATGTAGCTACACATGGTAAGTAGGCTACTTCTTAATTAAATCAAATTGTATGTCTGATTAAAGGGATAAAAGCAAAAAAATACACTTGAATGATAATGTGATACATAGGCTACATAATATACTAACCAACCTTAATCAGTCCTATCTTGATTGTAGGTACCCCACAAGCAAGCAGTACAACAACGCTTGTTCTGCACTGGTTGCAAAATACCACTTCCTCCGGGATCGGACAGGGAAAGGCTACGTAAGATGCACCTTATTTGTACTTTTTGAAGTAAACCCATACATCTTGTTTACGTATAGACATTGTTTGGTTGCATATTACACAGGAATCATGGCATCAAATGCTGAAAAATACATTTAAAAAGGAGAGAAGACCGCTGGTTTTCATCCCAGAGATCAAAGAAAAAAAGACCATGGCATCAAGCCAGCTTCCCAAAGAAGCAGCATCCATTGCCATGGTAATGTACTTAAATGAGAAACCCACCCAAATGTTAACAATGTCTGATCTTCGGATCCTGGTGCATGTAGTCGTATTTGACGTTTTTTTCACCACCAGACTGTAAACGAGTAGTCAGGTAGGCCTACTTATGGAGAGGATGCAGCCAGCCTAAAATGTCATCAGCAAAAGATGCGGGTTGAATGCCTAAAGAAACACCCTAAACTTTCATTGCTGCAAGATAAAATGGCCAGGACAAGGGTAGAGAGGACAGCCTACCTAGAAAAACATTCAACTATGGAGGCCCTTGAGGAGTATCCTGCTCTCCGATTTCCATTAATAGTAAGTATTATTTATTACTTTTTCATGTACCCAGCCTTAGATTGTAATGTATCTAATTGACGTATGTTTGTGTGTGTGTCATTACAGCTTCTTACCGAGTCTCAAAATCAACTTGATGTTGATATTGACAGGACCATCATGACGGGAATGGGCCAAGTAGCCAAAAAGGTTATAAATGAATGTCTGCGACGAGCTATTGGGCAAGATCTTTTCTCAATGCACGATGAGGCCAAGACACTATGCACAGAGGAGTCACACAGAGGTACTCGTACTGCCAACAATTGTTATTCAATATAAAGTCATTATTATATTTGTGTTAACTAATACAGAAACAGATTACAGCCTTGTATGAATTTGGTATGTTGTCATTTGTATGCATCTTTTATCATCTTTATTTTCCATTTCTATTTATCTTTAACAAAAGGTCTACAAGTGATCCTTGCAACACTGCTCCTCCCACATCTATTCAGAGAGGACCCTAACGCCCTTTACCTGATCAACAAAAAGGTAGGTTTATTGTCAGTTAGCCAATATGCTGCCTGCATACTTCTCAGCAATTTGTAAAACATAATTGTTTTTTGCCTACCAGGATCCAGAGGTTCCAACACCAGTCCTGGTGATCACAGGAAACCCCTTATTGGATGCTAGTTTCGGGATAAAGCTGGACTACACAGACATCCTTACTCAAAATATTGATGATGTCACCCAGGCATTGGCAACTTTGATGTCAATTTATTTCGTTTTTAACATTGAATATCACAAGAAAGTGAAGAACACTCTCAGTTTTGTTGAAAAGTACTTGATGTCAAACACCCCTGAGGGAAAGATCTCCCCAACGGTCAACGGTCAACGGTCAACGGTCAACGGCCAAGATCACAGCAGAGATTTGCCACAGCGATAGTCTGGCCACTGTTTTCCTCCTGTTTATTTCTCTCATTTAATGATTTCTGGATTGACTAATCTAGCTGAAGCCACGTGTCTCGTTGTTGCTTGTTTGGTTGTATCTTATTGTCCCCATTTTCTGTGGCCTAGGTGCTTACCCAGGGTGAGTGGCAAGGCAACATTGTGTTAGTACCTTTATGGTAATATTCTGCCCTTAAGTTGCTGTGTGAACACCCCCCTAGTGGTTGAGTGTGAAGTTTGATATCTAGCTTGTTATCTGTGTGATTTAGCTTGACCTCACAACGTTTTGAACTTTGGCGTATAACACTTGTGTGTGGATGAGTGTGTTATCACATATGGCAGAATTCTAGCAGTGTTGCTGTAGTTACTCTGGGTTGTCCCCTGGGCCTTTGTTATGTGTTTTTGCTTTCTTTTCTTTTATGTCTGATGTATGCATGTACTTCTGCCAAGTAAAAACAACAAAGAAGATCTGTATCGAAATAAATTATTTATTGCTTATAACAGCCTCTGTTTGAATCCATTTAATTGGGTAACATACAAGTATTGGGGAACTCTCCACATGGTCACACTTACACTAGCTAATGTATTCCAATTGCAGTTGTTTTTGGTAAAGGTGTTGGTGATGTTTCACCTTACAGTAAAACATATCTACTTATCTTACGTTTATTAAGAAGTTTGTAAATATCGATGTAAATCTACGACCGTCCTTGTACTTTTAGCCCCCTTATTTTGTACTATGAGATAAGAGTTTCTGTTGTATGGCTTTTGCTTTGTGGTAGGTCAGATTTCGTTTTTGTTCATATTTTTATTTAATTAAATAACCTCAATCTATAAAACATTTAACTAATTTGATTAAATATTTGGTTTGTATGTGTCAACGTGTTATTTGTGATAAGATGGTGATACGAAGGTGTACCAGTGCCACATCTTGTAAATACCTTTAAACGGATAAGGACGCAGTGTGCACAATAAACACATAAACTTGACCAAATGTGTTTTATAGCGACATGCAGGTATGTTTAACGATCCAATCCTACCTTACATGAACCAAAGTTCAAAGCAATGGCATTGGTTTATGTGAATAGGAAATGTACTTCTAGAAAGGCCAGTAGGTATAATATCCAGTGTCCACACTGTTAGTTGTACAGCATAATATATATATATATATATATATATATAATGGCATGCCGTTCAGGAAATTAACATTTGAATATATATATACAAAAGTCTGAATATATATACAAAACTCTGGATATATATATACAAAAGTCTGAATATATATACAAAACTCTGAATATATATACAGAAGTCTGAATATATATACAAAAGTCTGAATATATATACAAAACTCTGAAAATATATACAAAAGTCTGAATATATATACAAAACGAAGTCTGAATATATATATACAAAACAAAGTCTGAATATACATACAAAACGAAGTCTGAATATATATACAAAACTCTGAACTCTGAAGCGCTCAATCCGTCTTTGTCCGCCATATTGGATTGAGCGCTTCCTATTAAATCAATGGTACCAAAATGTTTGTAATTACGTATTTTCTGCTTCATGAAACTCTGTTTTTCTGTTATATTGTTCAATTTTGACATTGATTTCTCACTAGAAATGCAATAATAACACGTTTATTTTACACCGTTTGACTTCACGAAGGATATTTTTAGAGGCAGGTTCCCCATTGACTTGACTGGGGTCTTGTCAAAACCTTCGTAATTCCTTGTTTTCTGCTTCATGAAATACTGTTTTTCTGTTATATGGTAGGGTGACCAGACGTGCTCTTTTTCGGACATGTCCTCTTTTTGAGACCTAAAAAATGCGTCCGGCAGGGATTCCCAAATCGTCCGGGATTTTGCCTCGTCGGGTGCTTCACAAAATGTTAAGTCTGCAAGTATGTAAGGGTAGACAATTTTCTGGAAACACACCCGCGACCAATAGCTAGCGGTTATATGTAAAAGTACCTTATGTTATTTATACCCTTGGAATGGCCAACCTATCTAGGTCATGGTGAGTATTATTTTGTAGAAGGGAAATGGTCAGTAGCAATCTATAACACAATTATATGCTTATCCTACATAAACTATGGAAACTATTTAAAAAAAACCTATTCAATTCAATGAATAATGTCTTATTTTCATTGGTATATGCAATGAGGATTTCTGGGTAATCATTTTTTGTCCAATGTCAAGTCCCTATTTGATCATGTGACGAGAGGATACGATGTAGGCTATCCCATTTAAACGTAAAAATGTCCTTCGTTAAGTCAAACGATGCAACATGAACGTGTTATTATTGAATTTTTTTTTCTCCAAAAATCAGTGTTTAATTTTAGCCATATAACAGAAAAACAGTATTTCATGAAGCAGAAAGGTCCGTGTATCATCCTATCATTCAAGTATTCCATTCAATTTGGCAAACGGAAAACGAAATAACGACTCAATGTTTTGTTTTCCCGTTTTTCTGTATGACCAAATAAATGGGAATTGGTGTTTGTTTTCCTTTTTTTCCAACACAAAACAGAACAAATAATAAAGAGGGAAACCAAAACGAAATAATGCCTGTAATTTATGATTATTGTTTTTCTGTTTCCCCACACCCCCATGATCCTATGCGAAAGTTACCCGTGTTCGTCTAGGGAAGGCCTGTTGTTATAATGCAGAGCTGCCAAGCTTTTAGTGTGACAGTCACGCAATTTGACCCATTCTCACACCACACGCTACACTTGACATTTCTCACGCTTATTTACCCATTCAATAGTCTATATTTTTATTTCCATGATAATAAACTTTGGTCCTCGTGGCTTCGAGTAACTCTGATTAACTGACCGAGATAACCAATCCGGCAGTCCTTTGTGCCGAAATCTAACCAACCAGGGAAGGCATCACGCAATATAAACCAATCAGAAGCAACGTAAGGCGGGTCTTGACACAGGGGTGCAAACTTGTCACCTTTCGGCGAAATTCGCCATTTTTAACTTTTCCCATTATAGTTTTATGAGTTAAATCGCAGAGACTATAACATCAGCTAGATCACTAGCTATCATTTAATGCAAATTGAACCCTTCTATTTAGCAACCAGAAAACACAACTTAAGCTGCAATTTAAGTTTAATTTCTCAAAATCAGCTCACCAATAAAAAGAGGGCTTGTGTGTTTTTAAATTGACATAAAAAAATACAGCTTCCAAACATTTTCGAAGCAATTTGACCTTGAATGTGAGTAGTTGGTCGAGTTATCATCTGCCCCGTCTTTTGATGCAATCATTTTAGCTCGGGCATTGGTCGCCCATTATGTAGGCTATTTATCGCTTCAATGGATTGGAAGTCCACTTTCCAGGCTCTCGCACGCCCCCTTCAGTGAGGCAGAGGTTACGTTTCCCCAGTGATGGGCAAGCTACTTGATATGTGTAGTGAGCTAAGCTACAAGCTACTCTACAATAAATTCAGCTTCACTACACAGAAGCTACCCCTCATGAAAATGTAGCAAGCTAAGTTACAAAAACCTGTCAAAAGTAGCTTGCTACATTAGTAGCTACTTTTCAGTTCAAGCCAAGTCAATGCATTTTAAAACCAACTAATTTTACTTTTAAAATAATTTATAAATTCAATTCAATTTTATTTATATAGCTCCAGAACAATACATTTGTCTCAAGGCGCTTTACAGAGACAGGGCCTGAAACGAAAAATAAAATGACAATAATACAACTCAATTCCATGTAGGCTACTTGATGGTTGGTTTCCCTGTAATGTTACTAAAACAGCCTGGTTAAGTCCACACTATTAAAGATGCAGACACAGCACTCAATGTGAAATGTCACTTTAAACGGTCACTCAGTAACCCAACACAGGGAACTCATGTCCACAGTGAAACTGAACAGTCCGGGCAGTAAGCTCCACGATCTGGCTGTGCATGGTAATAATGTGCGTAAGGCAGGTGGGTGTACGACAGTCAGAGCAGGGACCAACAGGCGGTGACTTTAGATTAAGCAGTAGAGTGCAGGTCCACCATTAGCGTGTGTGTTGTCCGCCCTTTGCTGCTGGTAACCTGTGGCTTAAAAGTACTCCACTCGCATGGTTAGCTAATGACTAGCGGAGATTTTCCCTGCCTTACAGCTGCAGCTAGTTTGCCAAACTAGCACCCGGCTATGTTCAGTGGGCCACGGTATTAGTGCTCCCCTAAGACTCTAATTCCCGGGCGTGTTGGTTCCTCCCCCATTGAATGTCACCCCGTGACACACATAAACATCCTGTCTTCTTAATTTGTGTGTGTTTGATGGCTGCAGGGAAGCGAAATGTGCAGGAGAAAATAGCTTTCGAGGACGCTACTTCGCTACTTGATCAATAAAAGAGCTTAGCTACTGAAAAGTTACTTGGTTTTATAAATAGCGACGCTACCGCCAAGCTACTGGCAAATGTAGTTAAGCTAGTAGCGTCGCTACAAGTAGCGACGCTACTGCCCATCACTGCGTTTCCCTACCATATGTGTTTTTTCACTGCGGTTTTATGACAGATCAGCAAGACTAAATAGGTTCTACAATCTACACATAGGCCTATGTGTCAAACATTACATATTCTATGGATACAAACAACGTAAAATAAAAGTGTCTACAAATATTTCAGGGATGGTTGGGTTGGCCTGTGCCCAGTGCAACATTTAACCCAGGAATGTTTATGCTTAAACTGTTACCAGAGCACAAAATTGTTTACAACTGCACAAAATTCTTCATAGATCTAGCTTCGTAATTTTGCTGTCAAAGTGCACCAGATCTGTCATAAAACCGCAGTATAAAAAGCACATATGGTAGGCAAACGTAACCTCTGCCTCACTGAAACTACAGGTATTATTTTGTTTTGCTTTCCCTGTTTATTATGTGTTCTGTTTTGTGTTGAAAAAAGGAAAACAAACACCAATTCCCATTTATTTGGTCATACAGAAAAGCGGGAAAACAAAACATTGAGTCGTTATTTCGTTTTCCGTTTGCCAGATTGAATGGAATACTTGAATGATCGGATGATACACGGACCCAGAAAACAAGGAATTAGGAAGGTTTTGATGAGACCCCAGTCAAGTCAATGGAAGACTTGCCTCTAAAAATATCCTTCGTGAAGTCAAACGGTGTGAAATAAACGTGTTATTATTGTATTTCTAGTGAGAAATCAATGTCAAAATTGAACAATATAACAGAAAAACAGTATTTCATGAAGCAAAAAATAGGTAATTACAAACATTTTGGTACCATTGATTTAATAGGAAGCGCTCAATCCAATATGGCAGACAAAGACGGATTGAGCGCTTCAGAGTTCAGAGTTTTGTATATATATTCAGACTTTGTTTTGTATATATATTCAGACTTTGTTTTGTATATATATTCAGACTTTTGTATATATATTCAGACTTTTGTATATATATATTCAAATGTTAATTTCCTGAACGGCATGCCATAATATATATATTTATATATATGTGTGTGTGTGTGTGTGTGTGTGTGTGTGTGTGTGTGTGTGTGTGTGTGTGTGTGTGTGTGTGTGTGTGTGTGTGTGTGTGTGTGTGAGTGTGTGTGTGTCTCCTGTATCAGCAGAATGAAATACTGTTTATCTTCCTCAAACCCAAGACAGGGACATAACCTTTGCCAACATATTTAGCCTAGGTCACAGCCTAGGACAGTCATTTGAGAGTAGGACTATCATGTAATGCTTGATTGCAGTAACCTATGACAACTTGAATCTTTTGGTTAGTCTCAGAGTTTTAAAGTCTCAATTTGTCAATTTGTTTCCGCAAAAATCTTTTTAAGGGCTATTTCCTCTTAAATCTCCTGGAATCCCCATAGCTTTCTCGGGTTCACAATGTAATGCTTCATAATCTGTTCTAACTACCAACCACCACTGGAGGAATTTAGTTTTTAATGCTTTGGGCTTTGGTTGAACACTTTTTTTTTGAGCACTTTAGATAAATTATATAATTTTTGCCTTGATCTGTATGTGTTATTTAGCTTATTACACACAAAATGAAGACTATCACCTCATTTTTAATAATGTTTTATTTATCATAAAGGTACTGTATGTTCTATGCTCATAGGCTCCTGGTTTTATAATTATAATAATCAGTGTTAGTGCTGTATAATTTGTCATTAGCTGAGCAAGGGTTAGCTATCCTCTGCTGCTGTTGACCAATCACATTTCACATTTTCTTGTTGAAATACCTCTGTAGTTTCTATTCTTATTCTTCTTGTAGTTGTCACAAATAGTATATTTTGGACATTGCCCAAGTTTCACGTTGGGCAGCTTAGTAGGGGAAAAGTCAGACTCATGATAAAATAACATGAGAGATGCCTTGCTTAAATCAGATCAAGCTGTATCTGATAGATCAACACCCACAGTCTGTTGCCTATGAACCCAGACAGGACGAAAACAAACCGTGTTGACGTGTTATTTGTGATAAGAAGGTGTACCAGTGCCACTTGTAAATACCTTTAAAGGGATAAGGACGCAGTAGGCACAATAAACACATAAACTTGACGAAATGTGTTTTATAGTGTGATGCAGGTATGTTTAGCGATCCATGCCTACCTTACATGAACCAAAGTTCAAAGCAATGACATTGGTTTATATAAATGGGAAGTGTACCAGCGAAGTATAATATACTGTATTTATAAATATATTGGTCCAAACAACTGCAACAACTTCATAGAACATTGCCATATCCTATCTAAGCAAATTCAAGGTGAAAAGCCTATGAAATCACAGCTGTGGTCAAATGGTCATTTTTCTTAGGGAAGGTTACTTACTGAGACTGAAATGAGCTGGAAGTGTCTAGGTGGAAACCTGATAACAGCTATTCCTAAATGCTGTAGGAAAGGGGTTTCAGTTCGTCCTTTTTTTAATCTCCTTTAGCAAAGGGAACACTGGGCCATCCTGTATGAAAGGAGAGGAGATAATGCTATTCCACAATTTCTTGTGATGGTAACAACAAATCCACCTCAATAACATCGACTGTCACATAATTACGTAGCCGAGTGTAAGCTCTATGAGTGTGCAGGCAGATTCTCCTAGCACCACGGTTGTATTTTTCCTGATTCCTCACAAATTCTTTCCTTTTCTGGAAAAAGTAGACATAGGACATCATTTTGTTTGACATTATGCTTTTTAATATGCTTTAAACATCATTTTGTTTGACATTATGCTTTTTAATATGCTTTAAACACAATTGCTCTACCAAATTTTTAAATGAAGATGCTGAGGAAAGAAAATGATAAATGTTGATCCTGAAATCACTAACAATGCTCAAGTCTTCACATTCAGGAAACAGAATGTGAAAATAAACACATACATAAATAAATAAGAATTAAATATCAAATTTAAAATAATTTACTTACTTAAAATAAACAAGAAAACATTCCATGCAATCCAACACAGGATCTTACAAATATTTACTTCAAATGGGTCATAGTTGCAAACATGTTTATTGTATCAACCCTCTGGGTTGTAAAGTCTCCCCTGTTTTATCACAGAAGAAAAACACCATGTATGTTTATCTCATAGCAGTGGAAAGATGAGATTTCTGGCATGACCAAAACAAACACACAAATGTAATCTCAAAACAACATTCTCTAGAACACTCCTGTTTAGATACTGGGGGCTTTATTGATATCCTGCATCTATGGTTACATAGTTTGGATCCCCTGATTGGCCCCTATATCCTGTGGAAGAAAAGCAGCGCAGGATGATGTGTGTCCACTTTCACAGAGACTGATGCTCTTCCGCCATCATGCAATAAACATAATTGGTGCTTTTTGTCTCTCTCTCTTTCTCTCTCTCTCTCTCTCTCTCCCTAGTCTCTCCTTTTGCTTTTTTCATTCCCTCTGTGGCACTCTCTCTTTATCTTTCCATCTGGATCTCTCTCTCTCTCTCTCGCTCTCTCACCCCTTCCTTCTCTCAGTGAGTTATTATCCCCCCCCCCCTTTCAGAGATGTCGGGTACCGCTGGGAGCACTTTGTACTCTGCACTCATCCCCAAGAGGTTCTACTGCAGGCCAGATAGTGGCCAATGTAGTCATCTACATGTGCTCTCTCTTACTCGGTCTCAGTTTTTTTTCTGTCTGTCTCCCTTTTTATTTCTCTCTCACTGACGCTCTCTATCTATCTCTCACTCCCTCATCCCCTCTCTATCTATCTCTCACTCCCTCATCCTCTCTCTCTCTCTCTCCTGCATAATGTGGCCTAATAACGAGGCTCCTCTGCTCTCACACAGGTGCTCCAATGGACAGGGCTGCTGCTGCTCAGTGCTCTCTCTCCACGGCCCCCCATCCCATGGCCACTCAAGTGTCCAGAATGAATGCATGAAAGAAGATTCTGTTTTTTTGGGGGGGGTAAAGCAAAAAAATGACATAAAAACAATGATGTTGTGATACATTAGGGACTGCATGAGTTAGGTGAAAACAATGCTTTTCATCTGAAGTTTCTCCATCACTATTGTTGTGCTGATGATTAAGCTGCATGAAGCTGATTCTCTTTCTCTGTCATGATGAGAAAATAAAGAGTGAGTTAGTGACTGGCGCCGTTGTCATGGCTCTGTCCTGCAAATCAGCCTACCTCTTCAGCTCCATTTTCCTGGAATAGCACAAAGGGCTCCGCTAGCCCCTCCCCTCCCCTCTCCTCTCCTTTCTTTTACCCTTTTCAGCAATTACCATCATATCCAGCTCTGTTATCATGTCCATCGCCACATTTCACAAACACACCGGGAAATATCTAACCATCTGAGAATGAGAGCGTGCTATGAGAAAGACATTTGTTTTGCAGCATGTTTTCAGCAGAGAGAAATGTATCAATTTCAGCCTGGGTTGAGATTAGTACAGTAAGAATAAGAGCGGGCCCTAAACACTCCACGCAGGTTTTTTCTGTGTGTATGTGTGTTTGTGTATGTGTGTGTGTGTGTCTGTGTGTTTGTGTATGTGTGTGTGTGTGTCTGTGTGTGTGTGTGTGTGGGTCTGTGTGTGTGTGTGTCTGTGTGTGTGTGTGTGTGTGTCTGTGTGTGTGTGTGTGTGTGTCTGTGTGTGTGTGTGTCTCTGTGTGTGTGTGTGTGTGTGTGACGGCTAGAGGGAGGGGGTATTTCCACAGTGCCACAGTGTTTGGGTTGAGCTGAGACATTATCCAGGAAGTCAAGGCTGGAAGGACTGTTTTTACAGAATGTCTTTTGAAAATCAATCTAATTTCACATCTGTTTCCTCAGCTAAGATGGCTTTATAATAATACCTTAGATCTGAAGCTCAATCCGACTTCTCCCATGTATGCCAGTGGTGTGGTTGATCTCAGTCTGAAGGAGAACACCAGTCAAAATGACCATACACCTTCCTACTGGTGGAGTTTTACCACTGCTCAAGCAAAACAGCTGTGTTTCCTTGGTGTTGGCAAGTCTCTACAGAGGTGAAATGTGTGCCTAAAGTTATCCAGCCAGATACTTTGAAAATCAAGATCAATTTCATGCATGATGTTTAATTTTTTCATAATTTATTCTTTGAACGAACATGATTTATTTTCATGATTATATAACGTGACTTAAAAAAATGAATTCAATATAATGTGTAATAGTGGGGAGATGCTTCTTCTCGCATTGTGGCATTGGCTTAGGTTTTAAGGTTAATGCAATGACTTCTCTTACTTATACTGAGCTTGACCCAATGTCAATAAAACACACACTGAGTCCATGAGACTGACAGAGAATCCAGAAGAGAAGGAGAATCCACTGTTGACCTGGACTCTCGTCAGCACACAGTTATATTACTGTTAGTTGTTAACAGATGCAGATGCACATTTTATATGTGATCTCGTGATACGGAACCCTTGACCTCTGTATTGTGAATGTGGGTATCATATCTGCTAGAGTACCTTATCTGCAATGGTACGTCATAGAACGTGTTTTTGACACACCGAGTACTCATTTGATACGGGTTGAAAGACGCTGCTCCACCAGTTAAGCTACAGAAACAGATTCATCTGCCTGGAATTCCATTCTGCACAAACCTGCCCTTGTGGTGCTCCACTGCTGAGATGACTGTCTTTTGTTGCATTACAGTCACACAATGATTTGAGAGGCCATTCCACAAAAGCCTAAAGTGTTGTTAAAGTGTGGAATTCTAACTACTCCACAGATGAAAGTTAATGTCAGAGCCTTTCTAAATGCTTGCCAGGAGTTTCAGATTCATTAGACTATCACATTGAAATTGGTCCTGGAGGAAATGGTAAGTGTACTCCTTTTACGCCAAAGGAAGCATGTTATTCCCTTTCCACATAACAGCAATTTATTTGTACCCATTTGTCCATATAATATTTTTAGACTAATATATTTATCTAGTTTTTATAGAAAATATGTGTAGAAATCTGCCAGACAACTATGTGACAAATCAAATGGAATTGAGTTATCATGACTTTTCTGTTCATAAATAATGCAAACTCATGTGTTAGTCACTCCATAAACAAGCTGACTTAGACTCGGAGTGTGTAAGGGCTTGGTCAATGCTGAATGTGAGAGCTATTCACAGAGAGTGTGATCCGAGGAGAAGTTATGACCTGTAACAAATCTTCCAGTCCATCTGTTCCAGCACTCCTCCATGGGGTCTTAAGACTCTCACACATACGAGTGAGGAGCAATCACTGGGTCATATTTCTTCTGGAGCTGTCTGTCAAGTCTACTGGCTGCCTCTCCTACTTGCAGCGCAGGAGAAAGAAAGAGAAAAATGTCAGACAGACAGACGCACAGAAAGAAGCCATCAAACTTACACCATCAGTAGCAAAAACCCAATGATGTTTGAGATCAAATCAATGAGAGATAGACTGAAAGAAAGACAGAAAGACATAGAGAGGGAGGGATACAGAAGAGAGGTGTAGAGTTCAGAAGTGAGCCCATGAATCACACGAGCCCATGGTTGTCTGGTGTTACACACACGTCCCAGTGAGTGCCAGTGATCCTGTGTGAAAGCACTGCTATGCCATTCTAATGGCTGTTCACTCACCACTAACCTCATCCCATAGCCATTGGCCTCGGAGGCGTCCATAGTGTATACTCCTTGAACCCAGACGCCACCTTACCTAAAAAGTACATAATGAGGATGTCCATAAAAGCTCAGGGAGTTCAGTTACATGGGCGAGAAGAAGATGAAGTCCATTGCAGTGGACTGTCTGCAAGAATTTGTAAGAGGGCCATAGGGTCAAGCTGATTAGGAATCTGATTCAATATTCCCATTAGCTGTTTCAAATACCCTACTTTAGAATGAATTTTCCTGTTGGGTGGCAGCTCTCATTTCAGGTATACATCACATTCGAGAGGAAGTACAGCAAGGCAATAAGAGAAAATATCAAAAATAATCAGAGTGCAAGACTGAAAACACATAGGGAAAAAAGTATGAGTTTTAAGATTGCGGTATGATGAGCGAGGGAGTGTTGATTGCTCTGAGGGTGTGTGTTTTTATTAGATGTTTTGGAGAAACTGGATCTTGCCAAAGGAATACCTGCTGGCATTCACTATGGACAGGTGTTCCACAGCAGCTCCTCAGTTAGTTTCCATTAATAGCATGTGTGCTTGGCCCCCTTCTGTGACTTAGCTTAACGCTTGCTCCTACCTTCTGGAGTAAGTCTCTGGGAACATGCCTGAGGAGTGTCTCTCAAGTATACCACAAATAAACAAACTGCAATTTGTAGAAAAGCAGGGACGACAGCCCGAGCCACGGGTATTGTTGCAACAAGGGGACAATTGTAGCATGCATCAATTCTCAGCCCGTGTCTAACGTAATGCAGTGAAACTCACAGACAATGTGTGATTGCATCAGCATGCTACCTTCAAATGTCAGCTTGTGTCTCAGTCTCTGTCAGAAGTTAAAGACAAACGTCGTTTTGCAGGGCAAATCTGTAACTTTTAGGTTTTGCACAAGATTTTGACTGCACAGTTGATGAATTTTGACAGGAACCCAAGTTACAGGTGGTTGTGATCAGTGATTTCTGATACAGAAATACATAAATATTATCTGCATATAACATGTTTTATTCCAAATATCAGCAGGGTTTAACACGCATAACATACAATCAGTTGCAACAGCAAGAATAGCCAGCAAGTGAAATAGGCCAGCCATCATAGCGAAAATGTTTGTAAGGATAACCTGTGTTGTAAAGATAATAACTTTACACCAACCCTATTTTGGTTTGAATAATGCATGGCTGTTGTTGCACATGTTGTTGAATAATTAAGTAAATATAGAGACAAGAGGTTTTAGTCAAATGAAGTGTTACAACTGTACCTGGATATCAAACCCATCTTAAATTCATTCAACAATTTAAGGCTCATTTTGTCAGCACATAAAAAAAGTATCCCTGTGATACCCTGCTGGGCTCCTCAACCTGAGGAGGTTCACACCACATGACAATCACGCCGTGCACAAGAGAAGTGCATATGTCCTACAAAAACCTGCAATGTGCACATCTACACATTTTTAAAAAGAGCCATGGTTAGCAAAACATCCAAATGTACCCCCACTCCCAACTCCATAATGGTGCCTAGAAAGGTCATGTAGATTTGATTTATTTATTTGAGGTCCAAGACGCATTGTTAATTTCAAATGAGCTGTAAAAAAAAAAATGGTATTTCAATGTATTACAGAGTGCATGCTGTAATTGTAATAAGCATGCTATATTGTGTCCACACATTTCATTTAGTGTAGTGAAGTCAACCAAAACATTCAGAATGAGTTCAGATGTGGACTGCACTGTACATACTTCATAACCAATCACAAGCTGAGAGCTTTGAGCATAAAAGCCTTGGCAAAAGGAACAACATGGAGCATTTCCCATCACTAAAGAGCACACAATTACAGGTTTACAAACAACATTCGATATTTATGTTTATTGACATGGCTATACTCTTTGAAATGGACAAAATTAGTAAAACTGGGTGAAGAATGATTTGACAAGGAGCAGATGACAACATGTCACATTGATACTTACAATATTTCATTAAATGAAGGGAATAATTGAATAATGATACATTTATACACAACGTCATTTCATTTAGGAGGCAAAAGAATCCAACCTGAAGAAAAGCACAGCAATTATAATGTGCAACAATAGACTTGAAGAAGTACAGAATGACAGTATCCGTGTTATTACTGTGGTAGAATAAGCCTTTTCATGGGGAGAATTATCATATTTCAGAATTGGGTTTATGCTAATGACTATAATTAGGGAACCACTGTTGATGAAATTGGAGCTTTGCCAATAAAATCATAAAAATGAAACAAGACACTTTCATAGGAGAGTGAGTGTTCACATTTTTCCATAAACCCCAACTTTGTACGGCATGTATGGCACAAGTAACATAAAATGCACCAGGGGATTGCAATTAAAGTCTTCAAAGTGGGGTCATGAATATTTCCAAACGATGTTAACCTGACCCCTGTGAGAATTGGAAATGGGTTTACAGATGTGCAAGGGCAGATGTGCAAGGACAGATGTTGTGATTATGTCATATGTCCCAAGTGCAAGGCAAAATACAGCTTGTGAAAATACACCTACACGTAGACATTCATAAATAAGGACATGTTACACCTACACGTAGCAGTAATTTATAAGTTGGATCCACAATCAATTTGTTTTTGTGAAAGGATGCAGAAAGTATGAATTGCATTTGTTTGGCCGGAGTATTTAAACAGTCATGTTTGGATAGACTCCATTCACACAGCTAGAATGACGTCACAGAGGACAGAGGAGCGATGCTGGATTGAATCCATTCCCCTTAGTCACTGACTCGTACTCATTAATAATTCTACAACACACACACACACACACACACACACACACACACACACACACACACACACACACACACTCTTGAAAATCACACACACACACAAACTTCAGAAAATCAGCTATCTTTTTCAAAACAACTGGTTCAATTGCTTTATGGTGAATTCTTCTTAGAATACTAGTAAAAAAAAATATACATGATGATATAAGCTAAAGAGTCAACAAACTGGTGCAGCCGTTTCATATAGTCTCCTACTGTAAAGTAACTGGAAAATCTTGATGGGTTTTATGACATGTTGGCTGATTTGATACAGATGCGGTCATAAATGCGGAACGTACTGCAGTGTTAGAAATGTGTGGGGCTCCAGAGCCTGAACTGGGAACAGGTCCCATCAATGTCACACTGTGTGACAGCTTGATTCAACTCTGGCCCACCTTCGCAGCATTGAACCTTAAATACACAATTTCAGAGGGAGCAGAGGTAATGTTACTATTATGAGCCATTACAGCACAAACTAATTGCTTCAGGATGGAAGAATGTTCAAAGTCATTCCGTGTGACCTACCAATTATATTCCGGCAGGTGCATACAATTGACATTGGTAGTGGCAGGTGGACAGCTACATTGTTTATCAAGACCTTGTGACACACTTCTAATCAAGTTATCAAAGTTACACATACATGTTAGGCAGGAGATATAACTTCTCTGCAGTCTGATTTGAGTTCAGAACATGAAGCACATTGAGTGAAAGAGATTTAGTGGGTATATTGCTGTAATTTTTCACAAAAAAGTGACATTTCTGTTTCGTTTGAAGTACTTGTATGTCAGTGTAGGCTGACCTGTTTCATTCTGTTTTTGGGAATGCATTTGGAAATTATATTAACATAAATCTTATCTTCTTTCACTAAGTGCTACTCACAATCTCAAGTTACTGGCTTGGCAGATGTTTCCGCCATTAAACATCCTGGGCCTTTCCAGACAGGGGAGCTGTAAATGTCATGTCAAAGGTGAAAAAAGCGTCATGGTGAATCATGACTACAGCTTATTTAAGACCACTATTTCATGCATGTCCAACAGCATCTACGTTGTCAATAGATAAATGGACTGCAACTATCATTTTGGAGAAAAGGTAATTTGTATTTGGTCTCGATGATCAAAGGCATGTAAATCAAGACAAATATTTGCTTTAAGTGCATGACTTCAATACTTGTGTAACAAAGCATACTTGCAAAGTATTGTTGATAAATGATATGGAGAAACATAGGACATTTCCCATCAAGATGTTGAATGATGTTGATGTCTGAATTGTTGACTTATTTATGAGTTAAGTGCCTAAAGTCTCAAAAATGTTAATTTTTTAAAATATAAACAGACATTGTACACCAGGGGTAACTACACAATTCCAACAATTTAAACAAACTCAAAACAACATACAGTACAGGGCTATGGTGAATGGAACTCCCTTCCAGATCACATCTCAGAAACCCAGAACAAAGCTAGATTCAAAAAACAAGTGAAGCAACACCTCATAGCTGCTTGCACTGGATACTAGTATGTATTACTAATTTGTATTTATCTACTCATTTATCCTTTTTCCTATTTGTCATCTGTTGTTATTCTGTGTTGATGGTTAGGTTATTTAGTCTTTTTTTCCTTTCTTTTATCTGGTGTTTGTATGTTGATTTCTTCTTTGTTATACGTCTTTTCCTTTTCCTTTATCTGTTGTTTGCATGTTGATTTCTTCTTTGTTATATGCTTTTCCTTTTTTATCTGTTGTTTGGTACGTTGTTTTCTTGTGTGGACCCCAGGAAGAGTAGCTGGTGTCTTTGGCATCAGCTAATGGGGATCCGAATAAAATCAAATCAAAATTGTAAATGCAACACAAGGGCCCAAGAGAGAGACAGAAGGTGAGAGAGAGTGTGTGTGTATGTGTGTGTGTGTGTGTGTGTGTGTGTATGTGTGTGTGTGTGTGTGTGTGTGTGTGTGTGTGTGTGTGTGTGGCTGTGTGTGTGTATGTGTGTGTGTGTGTGTGTGTGTGTGTGTGTGTGTGTGGCTGTGTGTGTGTGTGTGTGCGTGTGCGTGTGCGTGTGCGTGTGCGTGTGCTTGTGTGTGTGTGTGTGTATTTTCTTGAGTGTATAAACAGATACTTTCAAGACACTAAAAATATGATCTTTGGTGTTATTTTAATATTCGCTGTGAGTTAATATTCCAGTTATGTTTGGCATTATTTTTAGCGGTTCAAGGTACCACACAGCATAGTTCACATCTTGGCTTGTGCTTTCTGGTTAGCATGCAGTGTGTTAGGAGGATACGTTGATTATGAAATCACTTTAAAATCCATGGCCAACTCTTTACAATATAGTTTCATAATGCATAGGAAATATCATTATTATCAGGGTCAGAGTGATTTTCTCCCTTTTTTTCTTACATTTATCAACTTTGATTTTTTTCCCCCCAGTAAATCAATATCATGAAATATCCCTCATGTGTACCAAGTGTTCATATCCCTTAATCTCTAATATGTGGTAGAGGGTGAACTTAAAAGCCAAGCTGAAAGCAGGTTATGGTCTGTGAGCTCCAGTTATATTATATTAAGGTCAGGCTATTATTTCTCTACATCTATGCAAATACAGTATGTGGTCTGTGGCTTTGAACACATGCTTGAAAGCTCTATTTCTGGAACATAATTATCATATTGAAATATCTGTTGTATGTCTTGAATCCTTAAGAAGCTCCAAATGATTGAACATCCTCTTCTCTCATGTAAGAGTGTTTAAATCATTGATTTACCTTTTTAATGCAGTTGATTCTTAATGAATACACATGTCATACAATACACACTTCATGTTCTGTTCCCTGGTTTTAAATTGAAATGTTGACAAATGCTGTTGGCTCATGATTTGAAAGTCTTTAATGGCATACTGGCTCCAGTGCACACATGCACAGTACAAAAATGAGTGAGGTCATTCCCTACTGTCCACTGGGGTACACAGGGGTGCGTTTCAACATAAATGTGTCGCTCAAGCGAGTGCACATGTTCACGGGCACTGAGACCAGTTAACGTCCTCACAAACGTCTAAAACTGACCCCCTAACGACCACCTTGGCAACGGGAAAACCAGGTGTTCTTCATTGTGTAAATCTTTAACACAGTCTGCTAGAGAAATATGGATTTTAATAAGTCCCTTCAGGATCTAGCCAAAGTAGGAGCCTGAGAACCACGAGAGGCCCAAGTACTTAAATTACAACCATGCGCTTGTTTCATAAAACAATAAACCTTCAGGATATGAAGGCAAACACTGGAAAATGGGTGTAAATGAATCCACTGGACTTCGTGCTAATTACACGCTTGTAGTGGGGACCAGTGTTTTAAAGTGGGTAGGCTGTTCTGTGGGGTGGAGTTTGCCCTTGGCTTCATGGAAGCGGCAGGCAGGTTTTTGTCAGTTTCTCCATCTCAGGGAGCATTCCAACCTAAAAATGGATTTGGGAAATCCATTAAACATTCCACCCCCTCTCAAATGGGGATCAGTCTGTTTTTCAAACAAGCAAGTTTAAGTCTCCCCATCGGTCTGCAATACTCCATAGTTGGTGTTTGCAAACTGATATTTATTAGGGAGTGATTGGAATCTGCAAACTGATATGTACTGAAATTAGCAGGAAAGACTTATCCTAGACCTCTGTGTCCAAAGACATTTTACTCTGTATGCACAAACCATGCAAACAATATTGAGCTGCCTTGCCCTGGCTTTTCAATTATTCAGGCAGTGATCGATACACAACAAAGTCCTCTGGGGCAAAATAGGGAGTGTGAGTCTGGTTTATGGATTTGTGTAAATTTTGAGAACTACTCAACCAAAAAATCTGCGGAAAACATGTAAAAGCCAAGAAAGTGTGAGGCTCTCGATGTCTTTCTGGCTCATTTTTGTGAAGCCTGCTGACAGAAGTGACGTGTTTCTGGTTAATTATCAGAGCACAAAGGCCCAGGCCCTGTCTCTCATGGTCAGGATGTTTAATTAGATACTCTGCAGGAGGCTTTATAGATTAGCTGAAGGATCTTCTTGTTACCCCCTAGTTTATTCTTCTTCTTGATATTGGTGCCATGTAAAGTCACACATCAATGACATCTCTAACAAGTTACAAAGAAATCACAGTAGCTGATTAAATTGACTGAAAACTTTCTGTCATTTTAGGAAGAGTTGTGGCCATGTGACATTAGCCAGTAGCTCCCCCTTGTGTCATTTGTTGACTGCCAGAGAAGGGAGTCCATGTTGTTTCCTTCATTTTGTGCATTCTTAGAGGCAGTGTGTGTGTGTGTTACATATTGATTCATACTTCTGAAGGTTTTGACATTGACAGATGGAAAAGCTATCTTTTCTCAAATTTTAGCTATTTGTTTTGTATTCTTTTGTTGTTATTTCATCAGTTACTTTTCATGAATTTAAAACCCTTACTGCTTTGTGTCAGAAGGATTAAGTAGATTATATTGGTCCCACTGCAAATAATGACTTCATGGGAGGAGAAATGTTGAGCCACTCCACTTCAGATAGGCTCTATATCATTCACACACATGCACGCATGTAAATTAGCCAACTGTGGTTTTTCTGTTTGTGATTTGGATGTAATTTTGCTTTCAATCAAATGGATGATTGCATAATTCTTTTAGTACCTCTCTCTCTCTCTCTCTCTCGCTCTCTCTTCTGTGACTTTCTAGAAGGTCTTAATGTAATATATATACAATATAATCATACATTTTTTGGCCTTCAGTATTGCACATGCAGATGGCAGGACATATTGGAATACATTGGTATTTCATGTCAAAAATCCAATGCAGCCTATAATTTAGATGAATACATGATTAGATAACTATAGCCACGAGGCCGTGATGATCGACTAACTGGTGTTTTTGGTAGCTGAGAATCAGGTGAGTGCCTTGCTTCTTCTGCCCACTGTCTTAACCATTTCCTATCTCAAACTCGCTAGCCCTCTCTTCAGGGACCGTCATGGTCATGATGTATGCCAGGTAATGGACTGAGAATGTTGTTATTTATGCACATGTTTTGGATCATTGTAATTTCTAGATCAGACACGAACTGCATCTTGATTAACTTCGGAATAAAAAAGACATGATTTATTCAGTGCATTCTTTAAAGGGAGAGGTTTGTTGACAGAAGAAAGGCGTCTCCATAAAATGCTAATATATCTTTATTGGTGTGAATGTTTTGATTTATTTGAAGGGCAAAGATAAAACTATTTCAGGCCTGTAAATGGACTTTATGATATTTCCTGTAATTTCATCACTGTATTTTAGGTAGAGTTATTTGAAGGCTAGTCATGAGACCAAAATAAAGAAGGTCCTACAGGGCAGTGGTTTCCAAAGTGTGGGGCAGGTGCCCCAGGTGGGGCACAGAGCTACAGCGAGAAGGGTGCGTGCCGACGGGGACGGAACAGTAGGGACACCCTTAATAACCAACTACTGGTCAAATGCAGTATAGCTGTTCTCTTCCAGCACAGTAGCCTGTAACTTACCTATTTGGTGATGAGTTTATAGCTAAACTTGTACTTACACAACATGGTAAGGGCCTACTGTTTAGCCTATGTTAGAAGGGATAGCTAGCCAAATTATAACCGACACGCGCCTCACATAAACCGATCCAATCAATGGAACAATATATAACCAATCATAAAGCTGTATTCAATCCAGTTAGATTTGATCCATTTTAACCAAGAGCTTTAATCAAATTAAATCAAATATTAAAGTGATAAGCTGTTTTGGTTTAACTGATTAACTAAATTAAGTTGAAACTGTTTAAAAGTTGAAACATTGTTACAGAAAAGCTTTGCAATAGCTGATGGATATTAGTTTTTTCATTAAAAGTTTAACCAATTGATTAAATTGATTCCAATTGAAAACGTTAGCTGTTCAATTGTCAATTACATTTTTGAAGAAAAATTCTGCAACAGCCGGTGGGCAATTAGTTTGTTATTGTCAGCGGGGACTGTGCCATGAGGAATTGGGGAACCACTTCGCAGGGCCAGGGGAAGTGTTGAGTGCGGTGCCTAGTGACTGAATAGAACCACTGCGCAGGGCCAGGGGAAGTGTTGAGTGTGGTGCTTAGTGACTGAATGGAGGACGTTTGGAGTGTGGTGCCTAGGGAGTGAATGGCGGGTACGTAAAGTTTGATGAGTTTGAAACAGTGCGCTCTCTGTTGCACCACCTGTGTTTGTCTGTCGTAGTGTCAAAGGTTAATGGGCAGGTTAAGGGAATGATGGCTCCCACTCACTGCTCCAATGGGACAGCTGTCTGTGATAAACCAAAAGAAAATGCTCACACATGCAACTCATTTAGTGGGCTGTACCCAGCAAGGAAGCGTTTAATAAAGCAAGGGTAGGAGAGCGTGTAATCGCCTTTCTCTGTGTGTGTGTGTGTGTGTGTGTGTGTGTGTGTGTGTGTGTGTGTGTGTGTGTGTGTTTGCGTGTCTGTGTGTGTGTGTCTTTGTCTGTGTCTGTGTCTGTGTCTGTGTCTGTGTCTGTGTCTGTGTGTGTGTGTGTGTCTGTGTGTGTGTCTTTGCGTGTGTGTCTGTGAGGAGGAGATATGGAGAGAGAAAATGTATGATGATGAGAAGAGGAAAGAAAATTACTGGTTTTCAGCATTTGTTCAGTTGATCTAGTGGGTTTTCTCCTAGTTAGTGTGTGTGTGTGTGTGTGTGTGTGTGTGTGTGTGTGTGTGTGTGTGTGTGATTACGGGAAACCGGAGAGGCCATCCCTCGATTGCATGATGTTTCGTGTGTCTTTGCTATGGGCCCATGAGTTTGGCCTGGAATAAAACACAGAGAATTAAAGAGGGCGGTGAGGCAAATGGTTGACCTTGTTTTATTTTGGTTGGTCAGAGAACAGGCAATTCAGTCGAGATGTTTAGACTCGGTTCCCGTCTTAATTTGTGGAAATGGCGCATGAAACCGAAATGTATACAAAAAACTGAAATATTTTGCAAAGTCTGTCCTTGGGAGAGGGCGTCTGCCAATATTTTGAAGTTTTGGTACGAAATTATAGAAGGAGCTCTCCTTGTGTCCATATTCTGTCCATTTCTTGTTATATTTGGGGGTAAACATCACAGAATGGAAAAGCTCTACTTACTTAGTTCCATGTGAGTAATCTCCAGTAGGAGTGTTCATTTTGGAACAGTGATTCGCTGTGGGCTGTTTTGGGTGTAAGTTCCACTCCCTGACCAAACTCATCACCTCTGGCTTGTTCTTGGCAAAGACCAAGCACACAGGTTGTCTTCTTCTCTTGTCATCATTAGTTTTTTCCCTCTTTTTTGGCTTTGTTGGAGAAAACAGCAGGGAAAAGACTGAAACATAATGATTAAAGAAAACTCCAAAATGAAAAATAATGACAGGGGGATTAAAATAGAGCTGGTAAAAATACATGCAGAGGAAACCCTATCCTCTACTGTAGGAAAGACGTATAATTTTACACGAAGGCTTCTGTGCCTCAAGGAGTAATTATAGATTTCAAATGGATGGATTGGGCTGAAATAATAAAATACCACCTATGCCTGTCAGTAGACAGAATCCTTCTTGCATTTAACGTAGAGGGTCTGGACGGAGACGTTCACTGTCAGATATTTTTAGGCTTTACAGGAATCTGCAACGATGACTTAACTCTGTGTTGAGGGTGAGGGAAGAGAAAGAAGGAGTGCTTTAGGTTTTCTATGGTGCTTAAGGCTTCATGTCTCATGACATGATTATGACTTTATCAAAGATAAGAATTCCTGAAAAGTGATTGGCAGTGTGCAGGCCACAATGTCTCCTCAAGGTGCTGAGCATGGCAGCTCCAGTCAAAGGAAACAGGCCCTCTATCCCCTCTTTGATGGCACCCATGTCTCTATCAGTGATCGCCATCATGATACAGAACACATGTCACATCAGCATTATCATTATCACTATCCACCAGATATCTTTCTCTATTTTTCTTTCCTTCTCTTTCTCTCTCTCTCTCTCTCTCTCTCTCTGTCGTGTGTCCCACCCAACAGATTAGTGCAGGAAATGGGGCCTTAACAAGGTTAAAGTAGGGTTTCTGATGTCCCAGAGGAGATCCATTAACACAGAGCAGGTGTGTCCTTTCTACTGGATCAGATTCTGCTTTGATGCAGCTCTTCACTATCAGTATCATTTCCCCCTTTGAACCAATGCATCTCATTGGATGGTTACTCATTTAAATCTGCCCTTTGATCTGTTCATAACAAACAATACATAGACTTCGATTGAATGTAAAGATAAAGATAAAGATAATAGTGTGATGTTGTCCAGTAGTTGAGCATCTAGGGCCTGGTCTCTGAGACAAAGCAGGTATGACCTCCTGTGCTCCCACACAGCTCTGGCCCGTATGGTGTGGTCCTCAAATGGCACATAATTCAGTTTGACACAGATGGCTTGGATGGGGCTGGGGACCAACGTACCGGACAGATGCTTTTTTGTCTCCAAAAGTCTCATGTTCCTTCAGTCCTTGTCATGGGCATCATTCGAATTAGTTTTATGAATAACCCTGATCTCTATCTTTTGTTTTTACAAAAGTAAGACTAATAAAAAAACAATACCCCCAGATCCATTCATCTGTCAATCCGATCATGCATTTTGTGTGAGCACAAGAGAGAGAAAGAGAGCACTGGTTACAGGGCTTGTCGTTTTTGGCAACAAGGCCCAGGTGAGGTCAGAGGAGGTGGAGGAAAACGTACCACCTATTGCTTCGCAAAGCAAAAGGGAATGAAAAGATACCGTCTATTATTTCCCAGTTTAAAACCAATCTCCAGACAGCACTCAGTAGGCCTATAGAAATATCAGTTTACCAATCAAAGGCTGATGTTATGTTTTCTGAAACAGCATGATCCGTTAGCAGCGCAGGTTTACGGGGAACATATGGCAATGTGACCAGACATACAAATGTAGACAAGCAGTATAGTATAATGGATGGGTAAAGCAGTATAGTATGATAAAGCAGTGAAGTATAATGGATGGGTAAAGCAGTATAGTATAATAGATATGTAAAGCAGTATAGTATAATGGATGGGTAAAGCAGTATAGTATAATGGATAGGTAAAGCAGTATAGTATAATGTAAAGAAGTATAGTATATAATGAATGGGTAAAGCAGTATAGTATAATGGATAGGTAAAGCAGTATAGTTTAATGAATGGGTAAAGCAGTATGGTATAATGGATAGGTAAAGCAGTATAGTATTGTAGCCTGTGGGACTTGTTGTTTCCCTTTCTCACACTCTACTTGGGTTACGTCATGATTAGGGGCTGGGACTGGGCAGTAATTAAGACAGGCATATATCCAGATACCTGGGGCCCCTACGAGGTAGCTCTTCCATGCTGTTAGCTCCGGGTGTTTGTGTGGGGCAGCGTTGTAGGTGCCGTGCCTCTTTGTGAGTTTAGGAGGCCAACGCAGACGTGACCGTGGATTATGGTCCCAAGGTATGCTCTGATCAGAGGCGATCTAGTCAGACCGCATGAATATTGCACAGACTGACGCAGCTTCACGTTGTGCTAGAGTGATTTTGGTTGATTTTCCCTCTAGCCTGGGGACTGTTTGTATGCCCTGGTGAACGTGTTGTGAGTCCCTTTTCTTTCTTTCGTGTTGTCCCTTGTCTTCCCCATAGTCAGCCCCGGTACAGGTCAAGTCATGAACGCCATATAGACCTAGGGAAGCCGGTCTCCATCTGTTTAACTTCACGAGTTGTAGTGCTGTGTTTTCCTACACTTATCTGAGTGGTTCATCAGAATGTAAGTTTGAAGTGTGTTGCCAAAAGGGTTGTGATACCTAATCACGTGTGATATGGAGACCCAAGCTTCCCCTAGCTTTTCTCCTCTCAGTGGCTTGACTGGTTTAACCGGCGGCTGTTAGTAGTCCCTTTTATGTATTTATTGACCACACTGTACAACCTCCTTCATGGACCTGTGTCTGTACAATCATTGGGGCAGAGTTCCCCTTACTCTGACACTATCATAAGTTAGCTTTAGGGGTGGCGTAGTCAGCTGTACTGAAGGGGGCGCTTCAGTATAATGAATGGGTAAAACAGTGTAGTATAATGGATGGGTAAAGCAGTATAGTATGATGGATAGGTAAAGCAGTATAGTACGATAAAGCAGTGTAGTATAATGGATGGATAAAGCAGTATAGTATGATGGATAGGTAAAGCAGTATAGTATGATAAAGCAGTGTAGTATAATGGATGGTCAAAACAGTATAGTTTAATGAATGGGTAAAGCAGTATAGTATGATGGATAGGTAAAGCAGTATAGTACGATAAAGCAGTGTAGTATAATGGATGGATAAAGCAGTATAGTATGATGGATAGGTAAAGCAGTACAGTATGATAAAGCAGTGTAGTATAATGGATGGTCAAAACAGTATAGTTTAATGAATGGGTAAAGCAGTATAGTATAATGGATGGGTAAAGCAGTATAGTTTATGTTTATGCGTTTAATTGAAAAGGGACAGTGCACATTGATAAACATTTTTAAAAAAAATGTAAATGCACCGGAATTAGCTAGGTTAGCTAGTTTTCATCCGTTGTCCCTTGGCAGGGCATGACAGAGAGATACGGAAATAAAAGAACGAAATGATAATACAAAATTATATAATTAAAATAAAGGAGGTTGAGGATGCTCCTGGACCCTCCTACAGATCTGGGCAAAGCCCTGATCTTCTTCAATTTCAACTAATGCCTCTTATCCTTTTTTACATGATGCTATTGTGTCTGTCATGATTCAGGATGGATGGGGGGCATGTGTTAGTAATATCTCTTTCCTCGATCATGAGACGAGTGTATATGACCATCTTCTGGGCCAAGTTTGTATCCCATAGATGCCCCTTTTTGTGGTAAACATTGAGTTAAAAGGAGAAAACATTACCCTCACATCCCACATGGCTTCATTCACTTCAGTTCCAAGGGCATAGTCAGGATCTGTGGTATTGATTGGACTAGCAGCTCTGAGTGGGTCTCAACACAGATTCCAGGTTGTTTCGTGGCCAGTAAACAAAGTGTGATCAAGAGGGGATTGTTGTTTCTTGAGGGGGATGTAAAAGAGACTCATGTTGGGACAGATCTTAAACTTTGCCCTCCTGTGCTGAATCAGCTCACTCTTGATCTTGAGGCAAGGACGTGGTTTGTACGATCGATACAAATTCCCCGCTATATTAAATTCATCACTTTGTAACGTCAGGGGAATAACCAGTCAATGCTCTGGATTAAAAATCAAGGTTGATGTTGAACACGTGCCTCTCATTACTGTAAAGAATTTGAAAATCTTTTTCACATTTTGCCCTGGAATGCCAACAACAACATAAAGCTCAGTAAATCTATCTGATGAATCATTTATGAGAATGATAGACTTGCAGGTTTGTTAATCATTCATCACATGGAACATCCTGGCAGCAACCAAGCAGAAACAAACAGCAACAGGAAAGAACTCGGTATCCCTCCACAGAACGCTCCATGCCTCACTTTGTTACAAAATGTTATGCCTCCACGGACACAACACTGTAAGAATGTACTCATGCCCCCCCCCCCCCCCCCCCCCCCCCCATTTATTACAGATCTTCCTGATAACAGTTACAATTAACATCCCTCTAAGAACTGCTTTTAAAGAGCTTTCAAAATTAAAATTATTTTGGTTGAGGAGGCAATAATGTGCATTTGTTTGATTTCGTTGTGGTGTAAGCAGGACACTTGTCATTTGACTCCATCCAGAGCTAACTTTAGTATTCTACTGTCGCCTAGTGGGAACAGGAGGATATACACACATATGTATGATGAGGCTTGAGAGGACACATGTCGTTACATATACAGAGATACAAGAGGAAACATGTCATGCGTTTAATGCGTTATCAGTATACCCAAATGTAGCGCCCCCTAGGGTACAGTGACTACGCCACCCCTTGAGTTATTGAGCAAGGGGAACTCGGTATCAATAAGCTGTACAGACACAGGTTCTTTCAAAGTATAAAAATACAGTTTTTATTAATGCAATGTGGGTTGGTTGGTCAACAGAATCAAATACATAAACAAAGTAATAAAGGGGAAAGGAGTCGCCAAGCTTACAGCAAATGGAGCCAGAGGAGCAAACAAAAGACTCATAGACGGGTAAGGGTCCCAATATAACGCGTGTTCACTGTCAGAAGACACTGCAAATATATATCACTCTGATAAACTTGATATGAGGATTAAAGAATTCACTTCACCGCAACTTCACATGTATATTCAACTCCTTGAGTGCAAAAGAGGAACTAGGGAGATGCCTACTCAATAGGGCCTTATAAGTTCCCCTGGCTCCACCACCACTGAGGCTGGCTATCCGAGAGGGAGGGGGGTGGACAAAACAAAAGAATAAAGAAAATAAAGAAACCACTCTAGCCTGTGATGTACAATTAATGCACTCTCACTACACTACAAACTACAATCAACAGGCTAGAGGAAAACTATAACAAAGGACATAAACCACACAACAATCACACACGTGTAGAGAACAGCAACCCTAGCAACGCTGGTTGCGGTTGATCACTGTCTGAAAACATAAACAGACAATTAACACAGGTAGTCACATTCCATTGTCCATGATTGCCTCACCACACATTACAGGGTAAATACTAGTGATGCGCGGGTTACCCAATTACCCGCGGGCACCCGCGGGCCGGGTGGGTTGGCTAGCAGTTTTCTCTAAGTATCGCGGGTTCGGGTGGGGCGGGTCAAAATAGTCAAAACCCGCAACCCGGAACTTTTGGAATACATAGGTGAAATTGCAATTTTGCGTTAGCCTACAGAACTTATCAATTGCATACATCCCACTGTCACAAAGTTATTGCACTCAAAGCTCCCACTCCTGCTAGTCGTCTGAGTTAGGCTACATAACCTGGGTGTCCACCTTACATTTGATTCTATTCTTTATATTTTGTAAAATGATGTTACCTTTTAGAATGGTATAGTTTAAGATACAGCTCCGGTTAATTTATCCCAACACTTCTAGGAGGACTCCAATCATGGCTGACTTAATAAGAGAGAAGATTAAAAAAGGCGATGCATACGGAAAGCCGACCAAAAGAGCAAGGTGTGGGAAACATTTTGGACAAGTCGTGCTGTCCGATGACACCATTGCAGACTACGTCATGTGTCTTCAATGTGAGGCGCTGTACAAATATGATGGGCATAAAACAGGTACATCAAATCTGTTACGACATTCATGCCGTGGGTCTGCTGCGCAGGCAAACAAGTCTCCCACTGTTATGAAGTGGCTGTTCCACTTTTGTTTTAGACAAAACTGCGCCAAGAGTCTAGTTAATCAGATTGTCATATATCTGGGCTACATTGCCTTTGATAGTTTTGCCAGTTAGTGCGTGTGCATTGCATGCGCTATGTGTCTGTTTGTGGGAACATCATAGATAGACATAGGCTATGTCTTCCACGCATTTGTTAACAGTTCTTCAATAAATAATTGCGTAAAGCTGTCGTTGTTGTTTGATGTAGACCTGCCGTTGAAGTTTCACAATAATGCGAATTTAGCGCAAATCCTTCTCATTTAGTTACGTGTTAAATTAGGCATAACCCTCAGCCCCAGGCTTTTTATTTTATTTGTTGTTATTATTATTTTTATTTTTTTGCGGGTCAAATTGGGCGGGTCGGGCGGGCCGCTTCAGAATTCCCCACGGGTCGGGCGGGGCGGTTTGGAAAATGTCTTGGGTCGGGTTGGGGCGGGTGTTAAAATAACGTCCTCTCGCACATCACTAGTAAATACACAATATAACAATAACAGACAATTAAAACAGGTAGTCACACTCCATTGTCCATATGATTTACTCACAACACATTACAGAGTAAATACACATTACGTCAATAAACCGCCATCAGGCTAACGGGGAAATAGCACCAATGCGCTCGTATCCATTGCACGTTCGTCAAGCCGACAAAGAGAAAAAGCACTCAAAGACATACCTGCTGCTCCTGTTGTAAGTACAATTGCTGGTAGCGGATACACCACACACCACACAAGCCACAATACCCAGTGGGTGCTGGTGGAGAATAAATACACATGTTTACCATACTTTAGTTAAAAACGGTGCACAACAGCTACATTTAATGAGTCATTATCGTACCTTTGAACCGCAAACGGTCTCAAACCCAGGTACAGCCAGGTGCAGTCAGCGTCTGCTTTGCGTCATACACACACTATTAAAACAAACATCGCTTAGCATGCTAACCTTCAGTGAAAATAAGAAACAAGAAAGCAGCCGCTTTGACATACCTCCGCACTTCAAGAGCGTGCCCACGCCTAGCTTCCTCACCCATGTGCCAGCAACAGTAACAGACCGGTGTAAGGACCCCAGGTGCCTAAATATATACGCCTACCTCCGTCAGGTAGGTGGCCAACTAGGTGCCCACTCCACCCCCCAATTAATGACGTGCTTGTACTGGGAAGAGAGCGAACAGAAGGGAGAGAGAGAGAGAGGGACAGAGAGAGAACCTAGGGGAACCTAGTCTTAACCTGGTGCACAGGCTACACAAATATGCAGGGAATCCCATGTGAAGACTTCTAGAGCTTCTAGCTTTTGTTACGTTTGCATCTGTCTTTTGATTGGTTGGATCTACTACTTCCATTCTTCCATTCCAAGCGTAGTAACTGATTTGTAGGGGAAGGTCAGTGGAACTTGAGAGGCTGTGTAGCTGCCTGTAGTGAATGTGGCTGTCTGTGTCTCCACTGACGGCTGTTGCTGACTGGCTGCTCTCTGACGAGAGAGAGCTCAGGAGGAGGAGGACCCGATGGGAAACTCCACTAATACAGATAACAGATCCTCTGGCCAGAGCCTGGAGTTATGTCAACAACTCAAGCCTGGCCCACTGAGAGAAGACTCCTCACACAGACACCCCCACACACGCACCACATGTGTGCAAATACAAACAAACCAAATGTCTGGCACACACACACACTCACACATAGATACAAAAAGCATATTAAATTGGAAAGACACAGTTTAAAATCCCTTCAGACTTTGTATGGTGTGTCCAACATAAAGAGAGAGAGAGATGAGTAGAGGAGAGTCAGCCGACCACGGCCCCTCCAAGTGGTGATGGTGTGATTGATCACCTGGCGTAGGTCCAGGCAAAAGGGGGGAAAAAGGCACATTCTTTAGCCAAGCGGCGTGGTTGCTTTACCGGTCGCTGCTCCTGAAATACGGGCCACCTGAGAGCTCCCTCCATGACTGAAACACATTTACTGAGCCCATCCATCAGGACTTTCAAACAGAAGCGCCCACCCCCCCCCCCCCCCCCCCCCCCCTCCCACGCTACAGCCCTCCCTGGCCAGCATCTCCCCTGCTTGCACATGTAGCCCAGCCCAAACCCAGAGCTCCAGACCCAGAGCTCCAGAGGGACATTCCCCTTCCATGATGAAGACATCCTCATACAGTCCATGCAGGGCCTGGAATCCACACTGCACTCACTCTATACCTTGCTGCAGGAACATCAAATTAGTTCTGCAGGGGAACATCAAAAGATACATTAAAGAAACATTTTCTTCATGTGTTTTATGGTGCACCCTGTGCTATATAAAATATTGGCTGAACATCAGATGGTGTGTCTGTGTGTGTACAGTACGAGTCACTCTTAATTTTTGTGTGTTTATGTTTACCAGTGTCTGAATTGAGTGAAGCACACTTTTCCAACTGTTTATTAAAGAGCTATTTGTGTAGTCCAACCAAGTATCTCATTATCTCCCCACAGTTATAGCTGGATTATCCACAGCGTAGAGTGGCATGCTGTTCTTCTACAAAGTAATGAGATGTGCTGTTCTTCCACAAAGTAGTGAGATGTGCTGTTCTTCTTTGACTTAGAGGGGAGGGGAATGACATTCTGTGCTGTTTGATTAACTGTACACTTGCTCTGTGGGAAGATTTAAAAAACTATGTAGAGATTTGATTCCATTTTCATACATATGAGTATGAATATTGGATAGAGTTGAAACAGAGAGACATGGAAAGGCTTTTCAAAAGTGTCACAAGTAAGTACTTTACAGTAAGCCTCCAGATGTTGTTTCACTTCTCTCCTCATTCCCATTGTAGGGTCCATTCTGTATCTACAGCATGCCTTATATCACCAGGCTGTCCTTTCATTAGCCTGCAGGGAAAAAACTTGGGGTTTTAGACCTTGGGTGACATGATTAAGTGGTGGGGGGGGTAGAAGCGAGGCAACCTCCCCCACCCTCCACCCTCGCTCTCGGGTCTTGACAGCTGGGACGTCTGCTGGTGTCTGTGGCCCCACCACCGCCACTGCTCGCTGCCACCCAGAGCCACACTAATGAGCTGGGTAATAGCGACTGACTGTCAGTGCTGTGAACTGCAAGGGGAAGCTGCCAGAAGCCAGAACTCATAGTGAGGAGAGAAGAGAGGGAGAGGAGAGGGCGAGAGAAAGAGGGAGAGGCAGAAAAAGAGAGATATCTTCTCACTATTACCAAGTACATAAGGAACAAGAACGTTCATATCTAATTGATATGTCATCAGAATGACTCTCAAGTCTCATACATAACATTTGTTCATTGTTTGTCAGGCTACCTCTGGATTTCCATTGAATAAATAAAGCATTTTACAAGAAAGATCCAACATATAAATCTTTGTTTATTCATTAATTTATTTATCAACATTTCATCTTTTAAAAAGTAGCAACATAAACAACTCCCAGTACTTTGGTTGCACTACCTTTATCATAAGAAAGACATTGTACCTTATTCATGTGTGTAAGTATTTGTAAAGTCCAAGGTCTAGCTGGTAGACGCCTCCACCTGACAGACAGACAGACAGACAGACAGACTGTCTGTATGACACTTGGACATTACCTGCTCTGACAAGCCTGCTGACTGGCAATGACTGAGAGCCTATTACAAGCATGCCTTGGGCTGTGTGTGTGTGTGTGTGTGTGTGTGTGTGTGTGTGTGTGTGCGTGTGTGCGTGTGTGCAGGGCCGCTGACAGGTTTGGCTGGGCCCGGGACAAAATTCTCTCAATGGCCCCCCCCCCCCAAAAAAAACACACACACCTCTACTTTCTCAGTCCCTACCCTACCCTTAAATGACAGAAATTCAAAAAAATACTCATTACTCAACAAACAATTTGTTTGAACATTTTAACATTAACTTTGTGTGCAACTATTTAGGTGCGAAATGCCATGCGCCGGACTTTTGTGGTGGCAAAGTCATCAATGAGGTCATTGAAGTCCAGCTTCTTTGGATAGGCTATGGATATGGACTGAGTGAAGTTATGGCTTTCAGAATCATACCACAATAAAACTCACACTATTGTATTCACTTAGGGCTCATTAACTGCACATTTCATCGACCATTTTTCACTTGACCAAGGGGAATCATGTCAAGGGTACTTTTATTTATCGCCAGACCCGCGTGTATGTCCGCTGAACTTCCAGAGAATATTTGGGGAACAAGGCGGAGCCCATTCATCTGGCGAGTGTCAAGTTAACGACAATCAGAAACTAAGTTACAGGCTACCCCAAAACGTCACGTTTATAACCCATTCGTTAGATCCAACTCTATCTAAATGGCAATTTCACACGTTGCCATGCCACTGGCTTATTTTAAACCATGAGCCGCGTTACACTGGCTGTAATCCAGCTGACTGGGGATGATTCTCAAATCAATTCAGCCTGATTGGAGTGCGCAGCGCGTGCCTGCCTGAAACATTTGATTTGGACATGGGCCTATTTGCGGGATAATGTGCATATTCTAAGATTCAATTAGATATAGGCGTATGAAACAGAGTGTAATAAAGCCATTGTGGTTATCAAATTATTCAATGCCCCCTGTCTGTCTGATATTGATCTCCGTGTGACTTGCTCATGTGGTGCTGCGCTAATATGTTTGACACGCCTCCTGTGCCTGTGTTACTTGACGACGGGGCTGGAAAAAGTTGGCCGTGTCTTACCCATAGACATCAAGGTTGAAAAGGAACTATTAAACTATGAAAAACACACTGACTGCCAGTTTCTCACTATTTGGTGTATGCTCTTTCTCTTAATGATGGTCAATACGCAGTAACTAAAGAAGCACTATTTCGATAGTTTATAGATCTTCTCAGTATTTTCAAAGTTCACGAGCTGTGCAAGAAAAGTGAGCGTTTATCATAGACCCATGCACATGTATGACTGGCGATTTAACTAGCGAGATTCAAAGTAACGTAGAGGCAAATCTTTTTCACACACTTCACGTAGAGCATAAACCCTTGAATACTCCATGAAATTGGTTGCGAAATGTAAAAGGTTATCGTGATTTTTATCCAGATAAACCGCAGCTCCTGGCAACTTGCGCTTGTTTGACACGTTTGACAGACCTCTGACGTCAGAGAGCTCCTCTATCAATATGGCGACGACGCGTTTCGCCGAGAAGCAGTGGAGGCGGCGTCTACCTATATGATGTCTATGGTCTTACCTGGCTCTGCTGCACAGCTGCCTTTACTGGTACCTGCAGCATCACCTGAGTCTTTCCTGAAATATTTATAAAGAGATCCCCTCAGGCTTTCGGCTTCTTTCTCTCTTTTTCGCCTTTCTTTCTTTTTCAGGGCTCCTGACTTGTGTTGAATCGACTACCGTAATTGGCTCGCGCACTGACCACTAATGGAATGATGTCGTCTTTTTTCTTCTCCAAAGACCAAACCATTTTGGCATAGGGGTGATAGGGGGTTATTGGCCGTTTTTTCAAGGGCAATGAAGGCAAACAATCTAGGAGTCATTAATTGAATGCAAATAAAGCACTTTTCTTCTCTAAATCAACACATTTTGAAGTATACATACAATAATTAATCCCAACTTCATGGGGGTCCAGTTATGGGCCCCCCCCATTCCAGGGCCAGTCCAGGGCCCGGGACAACGTACCCGTTTGTCCCCCCCTGTCAGCGGGGCTGCGTGTGTGTGTGTGTGTGTGTGTGTGTGTGTGTGTGTGTGTGTGTGTGTGTCTGTGTGTGCGCACGCATGCATCTTTAAGGACAGGGCCTTGCAGGTGACCAGGGCAGTGTGTAATTGGAGTGAGGTTTGCCCCCATTTGTAAGTACAGATTAGTGTGTGTGTGTGTGTGTGTGTGTGTGTGTGTGTGTGTGTGTGTGTGTTTGTGTGTGTGTGTGTGTGTGTGTGTCCAGGGACAGTGGTTTGGCAGTGAGAAAGCCTCTCCTCCCTGGCTTGAGGGCTATTTACTGCACATGAGGGACGGAGAGACGTCCTACTCTGCATGCGCTTACTGACCTCGCCTACCACATGACCAAATCTCCAGCTGTGTGCGAGCAGACACACACTGACGGTAAGTGCACACAGCGCTGTAAAAACAAAAACACAGAGTCAAATGTACAAAGGATGTTTAGCTAAGAGTTGTTCTGGTCAACATACAAGCCTTAGACACTTATTAAACATTGCTTGTATGCGCAAAGCTGAACAGCGATGATGACTGCTATTTACGAATGACGATCATCACATGTTTGGCTGTCCACATCTAACTTGGATAATCACACAATGATCAAGAGTTGCATCACCTGCAGCAAGGGCCCATCATTCTACAGTTTGAAGGGCCAGTCCTGTGTGTTGTGTGCAGTTTGAAGGGCCAGTCCTGTGTGTTGTGTGCAGTTTTAAGCCTATACTGCTGTTGAGACATTGCCAACATGTCATGTCCGAAGAAACAGAGTAAAACAAATACTTTAGAAATGTTATAATGTTATAATTTAATCATTTAAATATGTTATACATTTTATAATTTTATGAATCGTATAAGGTTCAGAAGCCAGCAAAATGTTTTTTTTTTTTTAAATCCTTTTGCATTACAAAATGTATATCCCTAAGCTCTTTGAGTGGATTGTTCCTATTCTGAGTCCTCTTTAGAGGCGGCGATGTTCTTCCATTTCCTCTTGAGCACACTTGAGTATTCGCAATGCATAATCCCCAGAACCAGGCTGAAAGCTGAGTTCTCCATACAGCAGCAGATCCTGATGACAGGTCTAGTCATGATCTGGTGTTGGATCCATATCAGACTAGGGTCAGATCCAGTTAGCATCAGCTGGGTTCTGGGAACATACAGTATCTCACAGGGAATAAACACGGTCTAACTTGTGCCACTTGACTTAGAACCAATTGTGTCTCATTCCTTCCTGTGGACAGGATTAAGGCTATTCTGTCTCCCTGAATGTCAAGGGTGGCTAGGCACGGCCTATTTGGGGTACACACGAGAACTGTAGGGAAGGGGTTTGGGGAAGTGCTCTTAATTGGGAAAATCTAGACCACTGCATGTCTGGAGCTGAAAATAAGTGTCATTTAACAAGTATCTAATAAAGAATATAGTCTATAGCATTTTCTGTAACATGTATTGTATATTGTATATATAAATAGTATAAGAGCTAAGATGTACGGAACACAATAAAAGGTAAAATAAGACATGAACTCTGGAGACCCCTCCTCCTCATGTCAGGGCCGGGCTCGGGAAGCGAACCTGAACCGCTGGTTCTCTAGTCCAGGGAGCTGCTCACTGAGCTAGCGGAGGAAGTAGGACCCAAGCGCAAGATGTAGCCACGAATTGTTGTTTAAATCACTTCTCAACAAGGGGAAATCCAGAGAAACGCAAAGTAGTAATACAAACGCTCAGAAGATAATTGAAAACATAGAAACGAGTAGAGAAGACAAAGAAAGAGACTAGAACAAAAGACTTATACAGACTGTGACTTCTTGACTGTCAAAACTAGCAATGCGCGATAATCCTAAAGGCCATGAGAGACCAGAGCCCTGAGAGACTCAACACAACACACGCAAAACATGAACGATAGACTCCAGTACAAACCAGCACACGAACAAGTAAGTCACCGCAAGGAACCCAAAAGGCAAACAGGTATAAATACAATGCTTAATTAGTCATGTGACCAATTATCCCGCACACAGACAGGTGACAACAATGAAAGGAAGACGAACACAGGAAGTAAACAAAAGCACATGTACAGGCATACAAACACAGAAAGCACATGTGAACACCACATAACACTACAAGCCTCTAGTTGGCGGCCTCTAGAGGCCCGGAGGTCTCAACTCATGACCCCGGGTCTCAAGTCGTGACACCTCACCCTCCTCCTCATCATCTTCCTGTGGTTGTGCCCCTGCCAATAAACTCAGAAATGAAATATCAGCAATAATTCCAAACCCATAAACTGGATGTAGTAAACAGAAGAAACCAGTCCAAAGTTTATAAACAGCATGACCTCATAAACCAGAGAAGTTTTTTTTTTACAGTCCAACAAAAGCACGGAGACCCTTACATAAACATCATTTAGACGGGCTTGTGTGCTAATCAGAGTGTGACTGAACATGCTTGATTGGGAAAACAAAGTTCCGCCTGGTTTCTGTGTGGACCTGAGACAGTGTGCGCTGCAGGTGTTTGTACTGAGGAGAACTATTAGATCCAAGGCCTCAGAAATTGAACATGTTCAGTGTTCAGCTTGTGTGCTTCTGCAGAGATTGTAATTATTTGAGCACTGAATGAGACATTGGTTATTTATCTATTCATTTGTTATGGCAGATAACAAAGACTGAAGTTTAGAAAAGTTTAAAAAATACACTCAAAATAAGAAAGACAGTGGAGCTATGTTTTCATTTCTAAAGGCATTCATCAGGTGAGCACTGTGACTCTTAAAAACACACTTCACAGGCTTCTTAGATGACGCTTTTTGAGGAAACACTGCCTCTGACCCACCCCAGCACAAGCATGGCTGAGAAAAACCTGGGCAAACCTATCCAGGCCTTCTCTGCTAGAGCTGTACATCACATCTGCTTCTCTCACTGCACACAGCAGGCAGTTCTCGCTCTCTCTCTCTCTCACACTGTCACTCTCTCTCTCTCTCCCTCTTATTCTTCCTCTCCTTTAGAGGCATGCACAAACAGGCACACTCACTCACCACAAGGGACACACCTACACACCCACATGCACATATTCACAAATTCCACTGACAACCTTGCATGTGTGCGCACACACACTCTCTCTCTCTCATACACATACAGTACACACACACTCTCTCTCTCTCTCTCTCTCTCTCTCTCTCTCTCACACACACACACACACACACACACACACACACACACACACACACACACACACACACACACACACACACACACACACACACACAATTGTAGCAGACCAGTTCGACAGGATGTATGGATGCTCATCCAAAGGAGACCAAGAATGATGAGTTTGAATGGTGGGCAGTGAGAGGCGTGACTCAGGCCCAGCCAAGCGGGAGCCCTTCAGGAGAGCAGGGCCCCACAAAGAGCACTGCTGTTAGGGGGGTCCCTTCAGGAGAGCAGGGCCCCACAAAGAGCCCGGCTGGAGAGGGGGGTCCCTTCATGAGATATCATCAGTTAGGGTTTTGTTATCAATAAAACCTCACATCTTACATCTTATATGCACTTGTTCAGGGTATTTAAATAGCCCTCATTCATTATCATTCTGAATGCTATTATATCACCACTAAATATCCTGAACCCACTGTTGCTTGCAGAGATTGCCATCCATTTTTTAAAATCCAAATAACCAAAATAAATAAAAGAAATACATTTTAAGAAACCAGATAGCAGTTGGGGATGTAGTAATGACATTACTTCCATCTTAAGTATTTGCTGCCATCTACTGGACATATCTGCGACATGCACCCTGTGGGGAGTAGAAGCCTTTTATTTCACAGTAAATGGGAATTTGAAGACTCCTTAAATGATTAATGGATTATACAGTTTATGGGTGTACTATTGATTAATGGATTAGGACGTTTATGGGCCGTAATAGCCGCTTCAGAGACATGTTGGTATGTGCATTGGACTAGCAACAGCTGCAACACAAAGACAACATTTTCACATTTTCTCAACTTTCAATTGAGAATTATCTGAAAATTCTTGATTTTCTTTCACTGTATCTACAAATTTACAGTGGAATGTTCAAGGCTCTGCTGATGTATTGACATATACTGTATACCTGATATGTAACTTTCAAGAAACATATTATAAAAGAAAAAGACAACCATGACATTTCCATAGTTGAAACAAAAAAGCTTTTTTATAAAAAGGTGTGTAGCCGATAGAAGAGACATTAACTCCTAACTTAAATTATTGTTATTGTTCTTTCCTGTGTTCTTGTGTAGCCCATAGAAGAGACATTTACTCCTAACTTAAATGATTGTTATTGTTCTTTCCTGTGTTCTTGTGTGTCCCATAGAAGAGACATTTACTCCTAACTTAAATTATTGTTATTGTTCTTTCCTGTCTTTGTGAGAGCCTGCCAGTAGGAGGCGCTCAAAGCCCTTTGTGTGCTGTTCATTCCTAGGTCAGGTCCAAATGTCCTGACAGAGCACATGTACTGTGGTGGTTAAACATAGATTCTCCCCTAACAAATCTCTAATGATGATCCATAAAAACACAATGTTGGCTGATTCAAGGGGATATTTTGGGTTTGTTAAAGCTGAATCAGAATGAAAATCTGTATCAGAATGAATATCCTAAATTGCCCACGGGATTAATAAAGTATCCATCTATCTATCTATCTATCTATCCATTTATAGTTTAGAAAAATGCTATTATCAACAGCATAGGATATAACAGTGCGTACAATATGGAAGTATTAATGACAGAGACCAGTTTAACACGGCTTCTGTGAGTACTTTTCACCATGTATTGTAAACTGTCCATATACTGCAATATTCGGGGCCTCTCTCAAACTGTTAGTTTCCAACTTATCTCTGCCAGAAATATTATAAAATAAAATAATATAAAAGAGCCCTTTTAACCAAGCATTGTCTACCACCGATTTTAACCAAACAATGTCCAATCATTGAATCTGACTTTCCACTTTCCGAAGCTATTGACTAATAAATATTTGTCTGATGATCTTATTTGTATGCGTTTGTATTACGTTTTTAATTATTTCTATTAAATTGCAGCAGCCAACATACCCCTTTTATTTCCTATTTATTTTTTTATTTACTATTTGTTTATTAATTATAACACAGAAAGAAAATCACTGAAATTAATAGAATGCCAATTATATCAGTGATAGTATTATGTTGCATTCAGTTATGGAAAAACAATCCCTTCTTAATAACTTCCCTGAGAGTGATTGAATATAATTGTCATCCTGCATGAAATCAAATCCATCAAAATATGAAGATCAGCAGTAACAGGCACAAAGAAATGCTTATGTCACAAAACTCAGAAATATAATTCCATTGAAGATCTAGTAAATATTTTATAAGGCCTATATTTGATGACCATGTGTCAGACTTGGCTCCAAATGACAAATGGCTTGTACTCGGGTGAAATCTCATCTGTCACTTTAGAGTGGCGATGTCTCTTCGTGTTCAAACATGTGGCATTTTGACTGACATGATTTAAAAACTCTCTCGTCTGTGACTGTAGGAGTTTGCATGATGTTCTGTGGATTAGGTTGCATCTGCAAATTGAGATGATATCAAGACAAATCACACATCATTGAGCCGTGCCATTAGAACTAAAGATGTGACCATCTGCCATCTACACTACCTGTGCAAGATTATAAAATCAATTAGCACTTAATGACAATATGGTGGCATTTTTTGTGAGATATAATAATATAAAATCTAGTAATATAATATAAATATTTAACTATGTTTTGGTGACTGAGTTGGAAGAGGTCTCTGAATATATCCGTGTCGTATTGCCATAAGAACTGCACACTTTCATTTCATATGATGTTGTTGAAAAGGAGGAGAGGGGACCACAGCCGCGGCAGGCTCTTCATTGACACTCTTTAATGTGTGAATTTGCATGATGAAAACATCCTATTTGAATACTTCCCTCTTCTCAACGGGAACGAGGCAATTCTCATGTCTTTTATGTTCCTTTGAGTTGGATTAGTGAGGAAAAAAGAGAAGGTAAAATGTTGCTCCCATTTCTCATCGAACCTTAAGTGACATTTATTCAAATCTGATTTGCTGGTTAACATTTGCATATCAGAGTGAATTGCTAGGAAATGTCACAAAACGAACGGGCATTTTCATAGGTCATGGTAACTCAGTTTCAGTTACTTTATCATTTTGTGGCATTTGAAGCTGCTGGTGGTCTAGCCTCGTGGCCCTGTTTCATGTGTCATGTCCACCATGATCCTGTTATTTTACTCCTTTTACACTGAGGATGGATTCCATGCGTTTAAAGCTTAAATGTGACATATTTGTCAAATGATTCGGCCCAGTTTGACATGAACATTTAGACGAGGGCTCACATACCAGTCACTGTGAGTCAGAATGGCTGAACTAGTAAGAGACTTGCCATTAGGGGGCACTGTTAAATAATGTATGACCATTATAGTGCCTGTTTCATAAGCAACGCTTTCGGTGTAAGTAAGCATGTGCTTTGGTAAGTACATAATAATTAAGATATGAAGGGTCATGTTTGCAGGCTGGTGGAAATTGAGTTAATTTATTTTAAAAAGTCATTGTAAAAAGTCATTTTACATTCAATTCTATCTTATGTTCGTGAATGTTTGATGAAAAATGGGTGATTTCTGGCTTCGTGAGGACTACTATGATATCCATGTAATATAGCATTTAAACATGTACTATAATTGATATAGGAGGAGGCTGGGCACACACACACCCACACACTCACATACATATCATCAGGTAATGATGTCCATGGATGCCTTTACTGGGGAACATCATCATATGGTCACATGGTCCTTTTAAAATGTGTTATACACAATAACTCATATGTGGGAACCCTTCATATTAAGCTCAAGCCATTAAAAAGCCAGAGAACGCTAACTAATTAAGGTAGTGCCAGGATACGGAAAATCTGAGCTGGGGTTTCAACAGTCTGTCTCTCTGGTGGCCCTGGGAGATTTATAAACGCGTTGTCTGTATTTTCCCTCACACTTGGTAAGAGCTCGTTCATAAAGTACCAGGGCTGCCCGTAAAACTTGAAACCTCTCTGTTTGGAAATGTGTGTTAATTTGATGCAGCATCACCCTCCCCACATAATGACAGGGGGATGCTGGCCACTGTGCAAACACAATTCAGCACATCTGAGATGTGATTCCATGAAACTGCAAACAGCGGTTACAACTGACTTCTCCATAAGCCTCAACACTTTTAAAATAAAGATTTAGCCTAGGAAGCGTTTCTTTTTCACTCTTTATGTTTTTTTTTTCACCTCACAATGTGCAAATAATACCAACCTATTCCCAGTCTTAAACTATGGATTGAGTGTGTAATTCTTGAAGAGGGAACAGATCATCTCGCTCTCTTCCTGTTGAATTGTCCAGGCCACTTATCTGTGATGCATTGTGGTCCAAATGAGAGCAGGCATCTTCCTGTTTTACACTGTAACTATTAAAGTCCAAGCAGCGATGTGAGTGAATGTCCTCGGCGGATGTCTCATCATTAGTCTTGCATTTATTGAATTAGGATGATTTATTGGGGTCTCCTAAGGGCCCTGGTTCCTTACGTAAATTACTGTTTAACTGAACAGGGGGAATTTCATTAACTTCTGACCTCCAAAGTACAGATTGTATTGCTCCAGTATATTGAGGTTGCTTTGATTTTGACTGTGGTTAGGGTTTTAGACCCTCCTGGTGCTTCATGCGAGGGCTCTCCTACACAGAGGGCTGGCACAACATATCAACAGTTTATCCACCATTACTCATCTCTTCTAGATGCTTCTAAATCCCATTACATGTTGTTATTATTATTGATGCTTTGGTTTTAGGTTTCTGGACATGACTGTGCATTTTCAACGTGAGCATCACTGATAGAGTGGTTAAGGAGATGGATTCCTCCTCCTTTTGCAAGCACAGGAAGTGGAAATTGAAAGCTAAGCAGTAGGACAGTGAATTAGATGAGTGTGTGGGATCAGCATGGGTATTTTGTAAGGTTATCTGCTGCATTCTTTAATTGTGGCCTTTCTTCTCTCTCCCTCTCTCTCTCTCTCTCTCTCTCTCTCTCTCCCTCACTCTCTTGTGAGCCCAGAGTGGTGGCAGCACTGCACGCTGAGATGCATAAATGAATGAGAATGTGCGTCTCGACTCCATAATCAGTCAGCCATGAAGCGCGTTTGTCCTCGGCAGAGTGCTGGGTGGAATTTTAAAATGGCGTTTTAAGCCTTATGATACACCTGGGATCAGAAACGGTAACGCATGGGCCTCCAAGAGAGGGCCATCTCCACGGCCCCACTCACACCTCCCTGATTCAGTTAAGCCATCCCTCCCCCTGGAGACCTGTCAGGTCAGGAGAGATGGACAGATTGTGATGTAAAACTCTTTCCCCCTGTCTCGGAGGGTTAAACTGTAAGGTCGCGTGTTATCTGCGGTGCGGGAGGCAATACGCCCATGTTGATGAATGATACCATCCTCCTGACTTACAGTATTTACATCAGAACTTTTAATATGGCTTCACGGCTGTGCCGGAGGAGCATGATGGCCTCATGAATACTGCTCCCGGGCCGTAGCGCTCTCCGCGCTCCAGCGTGGACGGCCTTGAGATTCTTACCCCTCAGCAGGGTGGCGCACGGCCCTGCTCACTCCCATCTCAGAGATGACGGAGACATCTCGTATTGTATTGGCAGCTGTCAATGTCAATCTGTTGCTACTGGACGGGGCCACTGTTTTCACACAGCATTCAGATCTAATCAGGGGACTTCTGCTTTCCTCTGCCATCGAGCTGGGGCAGGGCCATCCTGCCAGCCGGGCTGAGCTCCCGATGAAGGACATGCCCTTCACTTCTGCTGGGAATCATTTGTTGGCACACTTCAAAGAGAGGTCCTTGATGTAAACATGAGGAGGAATATGTTAGCATTGCACTGTACCATTTAGATCGATTACAGCCCGCAGTTCCGCAAGGAAATCTGACTGTTTCAGTCATGCCATTGTTATTTTCTTTGGCTGCACTGAGCTTTTTAAATGAACATAATTACATTAGTGTGGCATTTTAATGTGAAATGTGAATTGCTCCTGGAAACACTGTGTCTTTTTCTCCACTGGCCCACAACATCCTTCTGGATGTGATGTATTATGTCCCCCCCCCCTCTACATGCAAGGAGATGGTAGAGGGAGTTCATGAGACGCATCCGAGCTCTGCCACTGGGTCTTTTTCATCAGGGCCTCATGCCCAAGCCAAGATGCTGGCAGATTGTCTACGCCTCCGTCACCTGATTGTCTACTTCAGTCCCCCCCCACCCCCGCCCCACCACCCCTCCACCATGCCACCCTGTGACTGGCACAGCCGGCCCCGCAGACACTCCATCAGCTGCCATAAGCAGCCAGCTGACAGGTCAGGGGCGCTGAGCCAACACTCCCAAACCCCAAAACATAAATCTGCCACCGACATATGCCGCCGCTGTCCCTACGCTCGTTGTTCTCCATTCAGCCGTCTTCACCCCGCTTCACGGCCTCCGCAAATCCATTTACGCGGACGATTTAAGTGAGCCCATTTACATCCCTGCCGTCTGGCTGCAGATGCCTGCGCACCTCTGGTCATGTGACAAGGTGCGCTGTTCAGGAGCGGATCCTCAGGAGCGCCTGACAGGCAGGGGCCAGGGCTGGGTGATTTACGGCCAGAGGCCCTGCTGGTTTAGTGCTCACCTGGCCGCGTCATGGGCTGGACCCTGCGCTCACCGCGGGACACAAATAGGAAACCGGGAACCTTGTATAGTTTTATCTCTTCGGCAGAGTGCGTCATTGCTGGCTGGCCCGCTCCACATGCTGCTTGCTTCACAGGGTTGGGGACTTTCCTGGCAGTGTGTTTTGTGAATGAGTCTGGGCCAGGGTATATTTCTCCCGACACATGGTGTGCTTCTCCAGACACATGTCTGGCTGCGGGAGCCAAGAGAGCCCTCGGAGAGATGCCACAGTTCAGTCATGTCCCTGCACCTGCACCTGTTGTGCTGGTCTATGGTGTCTTTGGCATTAAAACAGATTACCTTGGAGAACTATCTGTGGAAGGCATCATTACAGCGTCCCCAGATATCAGCTGCGCCCTGACCTTGCACACACCTATGAGCCAGACGCAGCTTCTATCTGGGTCAGCTTCCATTTCCTCTCTGTGTTGAGCTCCAGGACCCAGCACTTTTTCTCTCTCTTGAAAATCTCAATTCATTGTGAGCGTATTTGGTACATCAAATCATGCCCACTTTCTCCACACTAATCCATATACTGGCTCTCTTCCTTCCTGTCTCTGAACATGAGTATCTGAGTGAGCAGAGGGGTGCTAATGCTCCCTTGATTATGATGGCATGGTCCTATGGAGCATCAAACCTACAAGTAATTCAATGAATATGGGAATATTTGAAATGTAAATAGAAAATGACACCTCCTACCTAATGAAATGTGCTTAACATTTAGTAGAACCATAAAAAAATTCTGACTGAACATGGTTAAATATGGTAAAATATCTTGAGAAAACATATTCAACAATCATATGCAAATGCAAATTGTCAGACTCACTATAGTACACGTTTTTCCAAGCAGCAGTCTAGGATGCAGAATCATTTATTTAGCCTAAATATTTTTGATTATACAATTTTTCTATATAATTGCAATTCTGTATGCATTTACAGGGATTCCCCTTCATTATCCGTTTCTGAGGAGAGGAAGGTGATTAACCTAATAAGCACCAGTTTCCAGAAACCTGGAGACCTAAAGCAACCTCTGATCCACATAACTGTGTGAGTTCCAGTCCGTCAGGGCGTCACAGTCACTGTGCTATTTCTGGAACATTCCTTTAACCTTCAACCAGGGCACTAGTGCTCTGTCAGAGTGGACACTGAGGTGAGAAATATAGTCAGTACTTGAAGGTGTATGAGGCATATGACGTGCCCGTATGGAAAGTTACCTGTGCGTGTATGTGTGTGTGTGTGTGTGTGTGTGTATGTGTGTGTGTGTGTGTGTGTGTCTGCACCCCATGGAGAGTATGTGTCAGCAGTCACCTGAAGGGAGCCTTCTGGGAAAAAAGGGCTTAGTCACGGCTTCATTGCTTATGCAATCCCTCCCTCAGTCCTGTCTCCTGTACCCTAACCCCTAGGCTGCCCATCACCACATGATTCACAAGGCTTTTCCTATTGGCTGCCCAAGACCACATGATTCACAAGGCTTTTCCTATTGGTTTGCGTGACAGATTCTCTATCATTGTTCCCCTGATATATTCTCTAGTTTAATAACCATGTGAGCTATGATGACAAAAACCCAAAACAATAAGGCATAATTAAAAATGTGTGTACTAAACCTCAGCAGGTCTTCAAATCCCACCGGCAGTCAGCAACATGTTACTCTTTATTTCCTACTCTGTATTACGTAAGTGCTCTGGAATCTAATTGAAAATGGAAATTAATCATATATGGAAATTGAATTAAACAGAAATACATCATCCCTGAGCAAAACTCTTTGGAGGGAGGCTGAAGGATGGTTACATAACCAGCATTTCATTTTCAGTCCTTCTTAATGGAACAAAAATAAAACAAATTACTGAAAAATTACAGAGGGCAACCATACCGCCTCTCTACTTTTCCGTCAAGGAAAGCAGTTTCATTTCAATTTTCCTCTCACCAACTCCAGAATAACACTGAGTCACTGGAAGCTCCTCTCCTTCTCTCTCTCTCTCTCTCTCTCTCTCTCTCTCTCTCTCTATTTCTGTTTCTCTTTCTTTTCTCTTTCTCTTTCTCTTTCTCTTTCTCTTTCTCTCTCTCTTTTTTTCTGTCTCCCTCTTATTATGGCTTGGCTGGTATGCATGGATTATTTACATTATACCATGTCATTGTTTGTGTGTGTGTGTGTGTGTGAGCGTGTGTGTGTGTGTGTGTGTGTGTGTGTGCGCGCGTGAGTGTGTGTGTGTGTGTGTGTGTGTGTGTGTGGGTCTGGTGTTTTCTGTTATATTTCTCTGTGTTTATGTATGTTGGATAGGGTGTGACTTGGCCCTGGTCAGTGCATGGGTTTAGCCTGGTGTACAGTCCAAATGAGTCATGGGCCTCACACTCCTCATGACCCTACCCTGTCAGCCCATCCAGAGCAGCCCTACTTGGGCTTAGATTTCCCCCACATCCCCTCTGAACTGGGCCTCTCCTCATCCACGGCTCATTTCCACAACTTGGCTGAGTGCTTTTCACACTATTCTTAGCAATGAAGATGTTTCATCTTGCAGACACTGTCTTAGTCCTAGAAAACATTTGCCAACACCTACACACGCACACACAGACACGCACACACACACACATATATATATACAGAGAGACACACACACATGGACAGACGAAGACACAAAAACATTTTTTTTTGTATCCAGTTGTGAAGTTGTTCCCTTTTGTCTTTCATTCTCTCTACAGTCTCTCTCTTCATTCTCTCTCCTCATTAATCCCCAGACACAGTTTCTCTCTTCGTCCTCTCTTCTCATTAATCTCCAGACACAGTCTCTCAAAAGCTCACACCGTCCTGGGGATAGACATCAGCAAATATAGCTACAGTTTTATTCATATAGAAAACCTATTATATCACTTATTCGAATATGCAGGCAAAAACTTATAGCAAATGAAAACACATTTACAGAAAAAAATATCTATTTAAAATCCTCTGGAAAATAAAGAAATAAGAACAACAACAAAAACAACATAGTTAAGGATTAAACCCTGTGACTGGGGAATGTACCGACATACATTATTACTGCTACTGACTCCAAAGTCACAGCAGAGAGTAATGTCATGAGCACACATTAATAAGCTCCCTTGTTCATTTGCCCAGTCCCTCTACCGTGCCCCACCCCCCATTTCTCTCCCATCTCTCGCCCCCCTCCAGGGAGCCCTGACTCATAGGGGTGGGACATGGTGACACTGCCAGGATCAGAGAGCTCTTCCTGGCCGGCTGGCTGATTCAGCCCAGGCTTATTCAGCCCGATACACGACCACCTCGCTGCTTGGAAAGGTAGAACAAGAGAGCAGACAGAATGAAAATGATGTCATTAACCCCCTCCTTGCAGCGCGAGGTCAGATGACACATAGATCAGAGCTGCAGCCAGCACCAGCTATTAGTCATATACAGTAAATAACACATAGTTATGGACTATTAGTCATATTGGAAATTATCTTTATTGGGAAAAACCCCTGGAGATGTACCATCTCATTTTCGAGGGGGTCCACAACACAATCAGATTGTAAACATACATTAAATGAACATAAACATAGAAACAACAATAAGACAGGACAAACAAAAACAACACACAACAAACTATCAGCAGAATTGCAGCAAGACATCAAATACATAACGAATTATACGACTGCGCTCCAAGCAGAGCACAACAACAGATCATCAGCTCAGGAGCATAATAATGTTAATGTTAATAATAGTAATACGTACTGTGTATGTATAGTAATAGTATCTATCTATCTATAACTATTTATCTATATCAATCTATCTGTATCTATTCATCAGGCAGTCACACACTATGTTAAATAAAAAAACATATATATATATATATATATATATATATATATTATGGCATGCCGTTCAGGAAATTAATGCCATTCAGGAAATTAACATTTGAATATATATATACAAAAGTCTGAATATATATACAAAACTCTGAATATATATACAAAAGTCTGAATATACAGTATATACAAAACTCTGAATATATATACAAAAGTCTGAATATATATATACAAAAGTCTGAATATATATACAAAACTCTGAATATATATATACAAAACTCTGAATATATATACAAAAGTCTGAATATATATACAAAGCTCTGAATATATATAAAAAAGTCTGAATATATATACAAAACGAAGTCTGAATATATATACAAAACTCTGAACTCTGAAGCGCTCAATCCGTCTTTGTCTGCCATATTGGATTGAGCGCTTCCTATTAAATCAATGGTACCAAAATGTTTGTAATTACGTATTTTCTGCTTCATGAAATACTGTTTTTCTGTTACATTGTTCAATTTTGACATTGATTTCTCACTAGAAATGCAATAATAACACGTTTATTTTACACCGTTTGACTTCACGAAGGATATTTTTAGAGGCAAGTCTTCTTTTGACTTGACTGGGGTCTCATCAAAACCTTCGTAATTGCTTGTTTTCTGCTTCATGAAATACTGTTTTTCTGTTATATGGCTAAAATTAAACATTGATTTCTCGCTAAAAATGCAATAATAACACGTTCATGTTGCATCGTTTGACTTAACGAAGGACATTTTTACGTTTAAATGGGATAGCCTACATCGTATCCTCTCGTCACATGATCAAATAGAGACTTGACATTGGACAAAAAATGATTACCCAGAAATCCTCATTGTATATACCAATGAAAATAAGACATTATTCATTGAATTGAATAGGTTTTTTTAATAGTTTCCATAGTTTATGTAGGATAAGCATATAATTGTGTTATAGATTGCTACTGACTGTTTCCCTTCTACAAAATAATACTCACCATGACCTAGATGGGTTGGCCATTCCAAGGGTATAAATACCATACGGTACTTCTTCTTAATATAACTAGCCATTGCTCATGGGTGTGTTTCCAGAAAATTGTCTGCCCGTATTTACATGCTGAAATAACATTTTGTGAAGCACCCCACGAGGCAAAATCCTGGACGATTTGGGAATTGGGAGATTTTTAGGTCTCAAAAGGTCTGGTCACTCTACCATATAACAGAACAGTACATAGAACAGTATTTCATGAAGCAGAAAACAAGGAATTACGAAGGTTTTGACAATACCCCAGTCAAGTCAATGGGGAACCTGCTTCTAAAAATATCCTTCGTGAAGTCAAACGGTGTAAAATAAACGTGTTATTATTGCATTTCTAGTGAGAAATCAATGTCAAAATTGAACAATATAACAGAAAAACAGAGTTTCATGAAGCAGAAAATACGTAATTACAAACATTTTGGTACTATTGATTTAATAGGAAGCGCTCAATCCAATATGGCGGACAAAGACGGATTGAGCGCTTCAGAGTTCAGGGTTTTGTATATATATTCACACTTCGTTTTGTATATATATATTCAGACTTCGTTTTGTATATATATTCAGACTTTTGTATATATATATATATTCAAATGTTAATTTCCTGAACGGCATGCCATAATATATATATATATATATATATATATATATATATATATATATATATATATATATATATAAAGAAGATATTAATTGAAGCAGTTGCAGCAGTTTGCATAATAAGAAGAAAGAGCATTTTTAAACACAGGTAATGATGAAATTGACCGAATATTTCCTGGTAGATTGTTCCAGTCTAATGGTGCTTTAAACTCAAAAGCCATTTTACCAACAGATTTACCGACTGTGGGAGTAGAAAAAAAAGATTTGAGAGGCATGTCTTAAATTGTAATGAGATGAGACTGGTACAAATAAATTATTGAAGTAAAGAGGGTAGTTGAAATAAATACATTTAAAAATAAAGTGATACCAATGCAACTGTCTTCTTATATTGAGAGAGGGAAATTTAAGTGTTTCATACATTGTACAGTGGTGGGTTGTGAAAGGACAGCCAAGGATAAACCTACACAATCTATTATACACAGTATTAAGAGGATGGAGATTTGTTTTTGAGGCCACCATATAAACAACATCTGCATAGTCGAGAATTGGTAATATGAGTTGTGAAGCAAGTCTCTTCCTAACAGCAAATGAAAAACAGTGTTTAGATCTGTAGAGGACACTAAGGCAAAAATTCAGTTTCTTTACGATGTGATCAATGTGATATTTAAATGATAGTCCACAGTCTAACCAGAGTCCAAGATATTTTATGTGTTCAACTTTTTTCAGTGGTGTACCATCGAGACAGGTGATCATATATGAAGAGGATTTGAACTTTGTTTTAATATTTTGTTGAGTGCCAAAAATCATGGTGTGAGATTTAGTTTTGTTGAGTAACAGTTTATTTGCTGCCAGCCAGTGTTGTAGAGAATTAAAGCCAGATTGCATATACAGTAAATAACACTTACTTATGGACTATTAGTTATATACAGTAAATAACACTTACTTATGGGCCTTACTCTAATTTTGTGTATTTCCCCCCCTATTCATTTCTTGTCTTTTGATAAATGTTCATCGGGTTCACATTGCATTGCCATTTTCAAAGCCTCACTTTTGTAAGCTTGCCAGGAAATGTCAATAAGGCTAATAAACATGATGGCTCATTGAAGGGTAAAGAAGCAGAGTCTATGGGGACACATTCAGCACAGCCTCGGAGACAGCTTCCAATTAAAACCACCACTGAGGGTGTAAAAAAGCTGTCTGTACATGGAGGAAGGCTACGAGGGAGTGAATGAGAGCAGGGGGTGGATGAGGGGAATTCCCTTGGAGTGTAATATCACAAAAGAGGTTATGAGCGGGGGAAGGACTTCTATATCCACAATATAAAAATATATGATGTTGCATTCAGCTTCCAGATGGTATCATGTCTCAAGGCCCATGGGTATGGTTGACTTATGGCAGGGGGGAGACATATCTGTGGGCCACGAGGGGAACATTCATCTGTCTGTATGTGCATTTGGAGAAGCTATGTATGCTCTCGTGGAGTTGAGCACTTCAAATAACAAAATGCTTGAATAAAATCAGTACGTCTTTCTGAATAGTTTCTTATGTTGTAGATCATCTGAGCCTCGCAAATTAATTGTGAAACAATAGATCTTGTGATGGTGCACAGATGTGGATGTGAATGGCTGTGACATTTATTGTCAATAGTGTGTGTGTGTGCGTGTGTGTGTGTGTGTGTGTGTGTGTGTGTGTGTGTGTGTGTGTGTGTGTGTGTGCGCGCACGCACAGGGGTCTTCATTCTAACCCTAACCTCTGTAACCTCTGGAAAGATGCTGCATTTCCCTTGCCCCTGCACACTACCATATAGTCCTATGGACTTAGTTGAAGGCATGGAATCCAGAAATGTCAGTCACTGAATTAGAAGCGGGTGTGTTCTGAAGTTCTCTTAAAGGTCAGGTTAAAGGCTTTCTCATGGGGATTATGTGGAATCATTCAGGGGTACATTTGAGGCATGCTATGTTATGTAAGATGGCAACATGCATATTGTATGGGCTATAAGCTTGTTAATCATGTGTCTTATGCCCATAGTGAAAGTGAAAGGAATCAATCTTAGATTTCTTATTCTTCGTGTATTTACATACATGCTGTTATTCTATAAAAGAATGTTTTTTTTTCTTTCTTTTCTATTCCACTACTGAAACCATTAACAAGACTGAGTGAGTCTGGGAGTGAGTCCACTCTTATATGCAATGAAGTATTTGGAGTCTAAGCCAACAAGCCCTCCTCCAGCCTCCACACGGTGCAGCTGTCTGGGATCCCACACCCCCCTGCTCAGGATACCTCCGGGGAGGAGATGGGGATCCGCACCAGGCCAGCCAGGGCCAGAGCTTGCAGAGTGGGAAATCCCTCCACTCCTGGAACCCACTCCCACCTCCCCCTCCCCCTCCACTGGCCCTCTGTCCCTCATCCCCCAGAGCCTGCAACTGCAGGGAAGGGTTACCACAGTTACGAGGGCCAGCTGGCCCACAAACATCTGGAGCTCCCCTCCAGGGACACAAAGGGGGATGTAGACCAGAAGGGGAAGGGGAAGACTCCTACTCTACCTTATGGTCCTGTAACACATCACAGGAAGAGAGAGAGAGAGAGAGAGAGAGAGAGAGAGAGAGAGAGAGTTCTTCAGGAACTGTTGCCACAACACAGCAAGAAAAATCACGAGTCTTTAATATCTTCTGTGGGATGTAAACATCTTAAGGGGGAGAGTGCTTATGTTGCAAAGTGCATGTGCTTGCGCTCAGTTGTGCATGCATGTTGGTTTTGTGGTTTTACTGCGTCAGATCTCCACCTTACTTTCATATTCATTTCAAAGCCTACCTGAGCCATTACATGTGTTGAGACTTTAAACAGACTGCCTGTTGCTGTTGGATTTTTGCCACCAGTCACCTCAGAACCCAGAAGCAGTCTTAGCCTTGATGTGCTAAATGTCATGCTATTAGCACAACATGGCCTTGTGACATGCTTGGGACTGATGCTTTTCCAAACACTTTCATAGGCTTTCACTGTAACAGCCCATTGAATGCTGAACAATTTCCAGAGCAAGGGCAATTATAATGTTAAGTCCACATTTGAATGGGGACCTCTAAAGCACTCATTGTGTGTTTTGTCTTGACTAGGCACTCTGCTGTTGGAACAGGCTGGGTGGAATTGCAGGCATTTCCAAAGGTACACCTTATCATTTGACTGTATTCAGGAGGATTATGACCTTGTGACGACTTCTCACCTCTCTTTTGTTACAGTAATAATGGAGCAGGGAACCAATCTCCTTTGTCCTACATTCTTTCTGAATCCTCAAATCCTCTCATAATTCAAACAGAATCCATACATTCCTTTGGCCCCTTTTAGAGGCAGAGGTTTCTCTGATTCACTGAAACTTGTAGAGTCCATTTCGGGGGGGGGGGGGGGGGGGGGGGGGGGGGGATAACCAATGAATCTTATTTTGTCATAGCACTTACAGCTGCCTTGGGATTTAGTGGATGACATACACTCTGTTGGCCTTGCCTTGCATATGGAGCACATTGAGTATGAATCACACAGTTGGTTCCTAATCAGGACCAAATGACATTCAGGAGAAATGGGCAAATCTGTGGGTTTTTTTTAGAATGAAACTTATTTAAGCATAACTTGTTTGTTCATTATTTCGGGCTACAAAGAGATCTCTAAGAAAGCCCTAACATTCAAACCCCATTACTCTCGGAAGTTCTTCTTGTAACACTGAAGCACGTTCAAAACTTCCTTGAAATGTCTACATGCTACATCCCTCCCACCCTCAACCCCCCACTATCCATCTCCGTCTCTCCTGACTGAAGTGCAGTATTATATTTCAGACAGGCCATTTCTCACTGTCACTAATGCACATCAGAATCCTCCCCAGCAGATTGGGGAGTAGGGATGCAGGAAGTTTTAGAGATGGGATTGGTTTTAATGTACTTAATGTATACACAGTTAGCCTGGCCGGAACAGCAAATCTCATTTCAAGTATGCATCTTGGATCTAGTTAGGCTGTGCTCGTTCTCTTTCCCTCTCTTAGACATCACCAATAGAAAGCAGATACTGTAATCAATGCTTATCTTATGACCAGTTTCAACTCCTTTTTTTCCTTTATATTCCCCTCTTGCTTAATGGACACATATACGTACAAGCATGTATAGTGATGTGGGACTGTTTCCTCCTGGTCTAAGTTGGATGTGGTCTCATTTGAAAGCTGGACCTGGATCTGGACCTGGCCTGAGCTAGTGGATTGTCACCGGGCTAAATGTGGTCCATGCCTTTTTTCCGTGGTGTGGGAACGAGGGAATGTAGCGCTGACGTGAGCCTGAGTGTCCAGTTTCGCTCCACACCAGTGTGTCCTCACGCGACCTGCTTTTCTTTTCTTTCTCTCTTTTCTGTCTCGCACAACCACAGCTACATTGAGGGGATGTCCATATTATTTCAGCTCCTCGAATAGGGACTTTTTAGTAAAACTTTCCCCTGTGTGCCTCAACTTATCTGCCATGTTTCTGCCAGGCACCACAGACCAACACCAGCTTCTGTTCTAGAGGGAAGTAGGTAAAGCTCCTGGATGTAATGTGGGAAGGGTCTGCTTTTATGGACACACAGAGATTTACGACACCTTCATTTCAGACATTAATGCATATGACCAAACTCATTATGCCCCTTACCCTGAGCCTTACAATAGCCCATCAGGGCACAAACTGATGAGTTTGCATAAAATATGATAACCTTTTCCCCCATGGCAAAACCTCTCCCACAAAGAGGCAGCTGCTGAGAGAAGATGGGGGTGATGAAGTGAAATAAACGGAGCAGGTTCCAGGAGGGAAAATGGCTCCATCTCTTTTAGTGTTTACCGCTAGCACATAGCCGTCAGGGATGATGGTGTTTGATGAACAGATCAAATGCACGCTGTCAAGGTTTTACCATTTGGTGTAAAGGTGTGTGCGTGTGTGTACGTGTTTGTGCGAGACAGACCTTGTCGCAGTGTTTATACTTAGACACTCTAGAGGGCGCTGTCCACAACAGCTTAGCAGCAGACAGTTGGCTGGAGACAGTGTGTTCCAGGGAAATATTAGACAAATTCACAATGCGATCAGTTCTACAACAGATTTGATAAGGCATTAAATGTCATTATGTAACCAGAGGAAACAAACTCTGCTTTTGTACCTTTTTTTACCTGCTCTCATTTGGTCGTGTTTCCCTAATATATGAGAGGGGTTTGAAACAAGAGAGCTTTGTAGGTAAAACAATTCCCCCAATGAAACAGGAAGATAAGATCACAGAGGGACTTTGATAATTTACAATACTGTTTTTATTTAATTATCGCCTGTGTGTCTATGCTATGAATTTATTTGATTTGGGTTGACTTTCAGGCCTCTTTAATTAAAACCACAACCAATTAATCAAAAGCAGCTGACACGGAGGTCAGCTATGAGATTCAATGTGATATACATTTACTGCTGAGGCAGAGATAATGTGTGTGTGTGTGTGTGTGTGTGTGTGTGTGTGTGTGTGTGTGTATGTTGTGATATGTGTGTGAATGTGATATGATGTGTGTGTGTGTGTTTTTTCCTTTATGTCTGTCTTCTTCCTCTGGGTTTCACAGTGACAGTGTGTAGTGTGTGTGTTCCACTCACTCTTTGAGGCTTTATGCATGGGTGTCTGTATGTCTGTCTGTGCATGTGTGTGTGTGTGTGTGTGTGTGTGTGTGTGTGTGTGTTGTGTGTGTGTGTGTGTGTGTCCATGCACGGGATGGCGGCTGTTGGCACTTTGTTGACGAGGCTGTGCTTGTGAACAGGCATCAAAGAGACATTGCCTCTCTGTCACATGATGTGCCTTGCCCCTCTCCAAGGCAGTGATTGAGAGTAGTGATCCAAAACTGATGCTCCCTGGATCGCAGCGCCGGCACCGCAGCGAGCTCCACCGACTGTGTCAGCACCGGCGGCAATGGAGACGTGCCATCGGCACAGAGACGATGACAGCGTTGGCCATGCTTGGGAGCATCTGACAGAACCCTTCACCCCATCTGGAAGTGATTTCTCTCTCTCTGCCTCTCTCTGTATCACTGGGGCAAAACACAAAAGCGTAGACTTGACTACACATCACAGCTTTATAAATATGAATGTACTCAATGGTTCCTTTACCAGTGTTTCATAGCGTTTTAAATATCCGTAGTCCACACATTGTATGTTGTTGTTCCCCCCACTACACACATGTAGTACATGTATATAGTAGTATATACAGATACGAAGACCAAGGACTTAACCTTGACTTGACCTTCATTATAGTTGCATGGGAAATCTTTATACAGATCACTAGAATTGTATTCATTTAGTTCTGCTGTCTAACTGTATCTCATATGCTGTATACCTCTCTCCCCTCTCTCCCACTCTCCCTTTCCATAGAGACCAGCCCCCTACTCAGTCCTCACACACCGAGAAGAAGATCTGCACTTTGAACCGAGGTTCCCGCTCTTCATAAATATTCCATTTGCCTTAAAATATGCATCATTAGGAGGCCAGATCCTCTCTGCATGACTGTGAACACACATCATTACCAGGTGTCAGGGAAAGCACGCGTCTATCCTCAGCCGCTCCTGGGCCTAAATGCCGCACATTAATCGGGAATTGGAATTTCCATAGAGACTCGCACACGAGTGATGCACACGACTCCAGTCTCCTCTAAGTGCACTATACCTGTCCAACATTAACAGGCCATGACAATATCAATCAGAGTACAGTGTAAGAATGTCTTTAGATGACTTAAAAGAGTGGCACTTTCCCTCAGCATTGAGCAGACGTGTGTTTGGAACAGCAGAAGGCAGCTCTCTCTCTCTCTCTCCAGTCTTCTCCTGGCCGTCTATTACACAGGATCTTGCCTGCTTTTCCATCTGCACTTTCCCCTTCGCCCTCCTCACTGCCTACCCCCTCTGTTGGCCACCAGTGCTTTTGTCTGCACTTTAGTTTTGATGATTCTCCACTGTAGCACATGTTGAGATCATTAATTTCTGGCTGAGCCAAAACCACTTCCCACACATGCATGGCATTCCTCTCTCCACCCCACCAGCCGCCCCCCACCACACCCCCCCCCCCCCCCCCCCCCCTGCTCTCTCTATCTCTCAAATCTGTTCTCTCTGTCATTCTCTGACCCTCTCTCTGTCATTGTGCCTCAAATCTGCTGTCTGAACATTTCCTTTTGGGTGAGATCATTTCCATTTTGCACAGTTCTTATGAAGATTCAGTTCTGATATGGGTAGTTGTAACATATGAGGGGACCGACAGAAAGGGACACGTATGATTTTGAAACGTCAACATTTTACAGAGACCAAGACTATGTGTGGTTTTATTACCTCACATTAGTCATAGCCTCTGGGGTGCAGCATCATGGAGTTTGAAAGCAAATACAACATAAACACATCGCCTGTTCCATGCCAATGGGAGGGCCAGTGTAAAGCCTGTTTAGCCTCTTCCCACCTACTGGTGACAATCTGGTGTCTCAGACTGTCTACACCTCCTTAAGTCCATTCAGGGAACTCTCCTCCCTCACATCATCAGCCAATTTCTATTTGGTTACATTTGCCAAAATCTCTGCGTTTGGAGGACATTTATATTGGGCAATAAATCAGAATTTTGACTCTGCTTTGCGCAAGCATTTTTGGATTCCAAGACTCTTGCCATGAGACAGCTGTGGTATACTACAGACTGCCTGGGACTGTTAGAAAAGTAGGGTTCAAAGGAACTAAAATTGTGTGTATGTGAGAGAGAGAGAGAGAGAGAGAGAGAGCGAGAGAGAGAGAGAGCATGCAAAAAAAAACAGAGAGAAAGAGTGAGAAGTTTCACAATAAAATGTAAACTTGGTGAATGGCAATGTGTGTGTGTGTGTGTGTGTGTGTGTGTGTGTGTGTGTGTGGGGGGGGGGGGGGGGGGTAGTGTGTGTATGTGTGTGTCTGTCTGTCTGTCTGTCTGTCTGTCTATCTATCTACAGTATATGTTTGTGTCTATAAGGATACAGGTGGTCAGCACTTTCTGGCTTGACTGCTTGATGGCCCTGCACTGTTCCTGGGTCTGGACAGGTCCATGTCTGGTCCCAGATCAGTGTGCACAGCTGTTAGACAGCAGTAGTCCATGCCTGGTCCCAGATCAGTGTGCACAGCTGTTAGACAGCAGACCACAGGTCCATGCCTGGTCCCAGATCAGTGTGCACATCTGTTAGACAGCAGACCACAGGTCACCTCAGGGGCTGTCTCTCCGAACTGTTCCAGCACACAATAAAACTTTCCCTGAGCCCAAGTGGAAATCAATCAGCACAAAGGAGATGGAGGCATACAGGAATGTCACATATGCTGCCTGTTGAACACTCTCTGCCCCGTCAGCTCCTGCTCAGCCTGGCTAATTGTGTATTTGTGATTAAAGTGAAAACAGAGAGGCAGAGCTAGTTATAAACCAGACTTTGGCAGCAGGTTGCACAACTCTCAACTCTTAGATCTCGCTTGATGGGGGTGCAAACATGGTGCATCGGTGCATGTTCAAAGCTGATGTGCTGCATGAAATATTGAACACACATATCATTATACGGCATTGTGAAAAGATGTATGATAGGCGCTTTCCCTCTCTTTCTTACTGTCTTTCTCTCTCTCTCTCTTTGCCTTCTGTCTCTTTTCTCTCGGAGAGGTTTCATTATTTTGAAAGTTAGTTATGAAGGGACCCTTGTTTCTCCACGGGGACCGTGGTGCAGAATTGTGGGACGAAAGGCATCGGGTTTTAACAAGCCTCTTCAGCGCGCTCCTGCTCAGTGTGGAGCCCTGGTTGATTTGGTGAAGCAGCGCCTCCTCCCTCCCTCCAGCCCGTGGGCTTCAGAGCAGGAATGAGCCTGCAGACGGACAGCTCGCTGGCAGGGGAGAGGAGAGGGGGCCAACCTGGCATTGGTCGGGCCCTCCTGGAAGCCCACTCAAAGCCCTTCACCTTCACAGCAGCCGGGCTGGCATGCAGCGATGTTTATCACACAAAAGGCACGATCAAAGGGCACGATATCTCCCCTGTACCACTTTCATCTGCTCTGCTCTGCTCTGCTCTCCCCGCCACTGACAGCAGCCACTACAGGGGGCAGCTCTTCAGAAAGTCTTTTTCTCATCCTAACGTGCATGCATACAAACACACACACAAATACACACACACACACACACACACACACACACACACACACACACACACACACACACACACACACACACACACACACACACACACACACACACACACACACACACACACCATACACACAGGGTTATCTCTGCTGATTAGGGAGAGCTTCTGCTTCAGATTCCTCTGGCTCTTCTAATCACCAGCACTGTGATGGTGGCAGACTGTCTCTCACTCTCTTCCTCTCACACATAGACAACTTCATTCTCTGTCTGGATTTCCCCTCTGTCTCCCCCCGCCCCCCTTTAATTTAATCCAGAGGTCTAGCAACATTAAATGCCTTGAAATTTAAAATTCGATTCACCTGAAAAATTGTAAATTGCATTAAGAAATGGATACTGGGTTTTGGTACATAGGTTGTAGCCCTGGCAAACTGTAAAATCCATACTGTCAGAATGTATATGGGATATCACTGACCAAGGCAATATAAGAGCACTCTGTAATGTGTGTGTGTGTGTGTGTGTGGGTGTGAGGGGGGTGGGTTGGTTGGATGTGTGTGCCAGTGGGTTTATGTCCTGAGAGGGTCTGGCTACAGTCTGGTGCCTTACATTAGGCGGGTTTGACAGTTGTAACATGCAGATTGGGGAAGAATGCCATTGTAAATGTCATTCAACCAGAATCTTTGACAAGCGTTGAGAGAGTTGAGAAAGAAGGCTGTCAGAATGACTGTGTGTGTGTGTGTGTGTGTGTGTGTGTGTGTGTGTGTGCCTGTGTGTGTGTGTGTGTGTGTGTATGTGCCCCTTGTGTGTGTGTGAGTGTGTGTGTCTGTGTGTGTGTGTGTGTGTGTGACTGACTGACTGACTGTGTGCATATGTCTGTCAGGCACATAGAATAGGGCAGAGAGAGAGAGAGAGAGAGAGAGAGAGAGAGAGAGATGTTTCTGGTCTGACTCAGAGCAGTACTGTTAGAATGTAGAATGTAATTATCAGTCTGCTTTACTGAAACATGCATGCTTTTCCTTTTTTTCAGACAGAAGTGCAGTGCATTCAACGTGGAGCATAATAGCCTTTTGATTGAAGGGCACGCAACAGAACTGGAAATAACAATTACATATAAAGGAGCTCCAGTGGACGGAAGCCCTGGAGCTTCCAACCATTGCTCTCTCATGTTCAAAAAAACTGTAACAAGCCCCCAGTGATTCTCACAACAAAAAGAAATAAATAACACAGACAGGAATGAAAGAAAGGAAACAGACAACCTTTCGGTGTAACACGGTGCCCGAAAGTGCGACTTCCATTGTGGCGATCAATCCCAATTTAACAGACAGCGACTTAAAGTTAGCCCACGGGGAGCGGTACGCGCTGACAGGTGAGAAGCTACTGCCATCATCCTCAGCTCCCATCAAAGGCTTCCAGACTGCGGAGGGAGCTCAGATGCTACAAAGGCCGTCAGTTTGACAAGGGAGACGAGACGGGAGACTCTCAATCTCAAGACAAGGGGGATGGCGCATAGCAGGAATACAACTGCTCCTGCTGAAAGAAAGGGAAAGGGAACATGTTTTAATTTGACTGGATGTGGTGTTATGATCCTGTGATGCTTAATTTTTGTTTAATGCTTCAGACTCTGTGTGTAGATAAATACTAGGGCTGCAATGAACACATTGTACAAAATGACAGTGCTGGGAACAGTCTCTTCTAAGGATATGTAGGAGTTGGTTTATTTAATTAAATTCGTAGAAACCATGTTAAGGATCTTCTATGAAAAACTAAATGTGAACTATCTATTCTGGGAAAGGAATGAAGGTGTTGTTCTTCCCTGAATGAGTGTGGTGCCAAAGCCACAGACACGTCTTAACAGGCTTTACATGTTTATTTATCAGGCGTGTGTCAGAGAAACGGTGCAAGAGCAACATACTCCCACTCAGTCTGGAGAACTGGCCACCCCAACCTTAACCTTTGATCCAGTTTCCTTAAACGTCCTTACTGACAGTTGGCCAATTTAAAATGAACTTTTTCTGTAAAGCCAGGGACTGCAATCTTTCTGCATTCATATTGTTAAGGCATGACTGTATATTTGTTAACATACTCAACTCATACACACTGTGCTTAGGTGCCAGTGCTCTGGTGCCTGAGGCGGACTCTACCAACTGTCTCACTGAATAATGCCATTGGCTGTGTAGTCAACGGAAAACAATGTTATGTTGTTTAGCCAACTCTTAGCTAGGAAGCCAAACGTTCTGTGCCTTACCTCAGTGTTGTCCCCATATGTGGTTAATGTTAGGTCTGTAACGTGCAGATGCTATATTTTTCGTAGTGGCTATACTTAGCTGTGTGCCTCAAATGGTGTGACTTCCAGCGTTTGTTATGAGGAGCTAATGACAGACTTATGCAGGACTTATGACAGGCCACTTTCAGTGAAGGGACAGTGGATATGGACGGTCTTTGGGCCTGTAATGATGGCAGTTGTGTGAGTGCTGTCCCATGGCTCTCAGGGAACAATGCACTCTAATTACATACACTGGCATCTGTCACAGTCAAATGTGCCAAACAGCCAATGGTGTAAGAGGTGGTTGTTTTCACTATGTTTGTGTTTTCCTCAGGGAAAATGGGATAAACATGCTTTTATTCCCACATATTAGTCAAAGAAAAGGCAACATTTCATGCATGTGCGATCACAGGAAAGGTGTCTTGTGTTCTAATCCAGTTGCATGATTGAGAATGTATTATGTGAGACTGGAAGACATTAAAGTGTTTGAACAGGCAGGTCATTGGAGGCCTATCTAGCCTATCCCTTACCCTCGACATCTTACTTTGAATTCCTGGGTTGTAGCCAGTAATTAAAGTCAGGTATCTAAACAACAGGAAATGTGCTGTGTGCTGGTAAAGCTATTTAGATCTCTCATAGATCTGCCTAATGCCATGCAACGATCGATATCCTTTAAAAGAGAGAGGGGGAAGTATCTCTCTCTTTCTCTCTCTCTGTGTGTTGGAGGGTGGGGGGTGGTTGAGGGTAGGGGGTAATGGACAACTGCAACTGCGATGGACTAAATGGCCTTTTTTGCTAATTATAAGCTTGGGTGGATTGTAATCCACCGGCAAATCACTCTGATTTGAGCTCAGATTGAAGCCTCCTGCCTACTTTTCCATTACTTACTTTTTGTTTTGCCTTTTTTTCTTCCACAAAATGAAATGAATTAAATCTTTGATGCCAATTACTCTGGTGCTTCCACTTTACTGTGGAAAGGCTTCCAACCAGGGGGTTGCTAGAAAATGAGCACAGCTCTCCACAATCTTGTTATGACATTGTAGAGTGAGTGCTCTGAACCCTTGCATAATGAAAATCATTTTATGTTTTGGTATCGATTGTTCAATGACATTGTGCTGGGTTATGCTCACAAACAAACCACAGTACAGGCAAGTAGTTTGGGGCAGACTTGTACAGTCTTAATCTTCAACACATCCCTGGCAGGCACACTGGGAGCTCGGAGAGTACAGTGTGTTTGTGTGTCTGTTCAATTCTGGATGATACAGTATTCATGCTGGAGCTTATCAGAGAAAGAGAGAGCACGGAGAGAGAAAGAGAAAGAGTGAGAGACAGCGAGAGAGAGAGAGAGCATGCAGCTGTCAGCAAACTCTTATGATAAACAGATGTTGGGAAACTCCCCTCACTCTTCTACTCTCTCTCTCTCTCTCTCTCTTTCTCTCTGTAGCCTGGGGTGAAATGCACACATGCCTCACCAGAAGGAAAACAATCATTTGGAGTAGCATTCTTGGGATGGCTCACATTCCTGTGGCAGCCATCCCATGTTAAGCCCCAACCAATGCACTCAAAATAAGTAGTGAGGACGGATCGAGTAAACATGGCTACACTTGGAGGCCGGCCGTTTGCACGATTCCACAAGAATGTGATTGTGGAGAGCCTGCAAGGAAGGAGAGTGAGAGAGCGAGAAGCAGCGAGAGCTTAGAGTAAAGGAGGGGAGGGAGGGATGGAGGGAGCAGACTCAGGGATGGGTGTAGGGTCTGATTTATATCCATGTAGGAGGTGGATGCGCGCACAAAAGAGGCAGCTGGTTTGTGTCCGCCGTGGCGTCAGGGAGAGGAGGTCTCCAAGAGATGTAATCGGCCGGTGACTCCCTCTGTAGTAACTCAACCTCCACCCACCATACGCAATTTCTTGTGTTGAGAAAAAGTTGGTCTTATGTAACTGAGATATGTTCGTGGCCTGTTACTTAACAACCAAATAGATGCATGTAAATATACAAAGTACATATACACACATATCCACGCACACAACTGTGTTTACCTTTGGGTGTTAAGATTATTTACAACACATAACAATCACTTCTCACATAACAGGAGAACGGGAGATTGTGTCTAGGGAGAAGTATTTCTGCTGTTGCTAAAAAGAACTCCAGTATTCAAAGAGCATTTCGACCTCATCCACTTTTGAAGACACATTGCTGCAGCACCCCTGGCTTCTGTGTTCTTGTGAGTGGCCTTCTTTTAGAAAATAAGTATTCAGAAAACTTCCCTGTTCTTTGTGACTACTTGTCACAGAGAAACCCCAGCCAGTTATAAGTAGCTGTTGTCAAAATTTCCATCTGAGTTAGTTCCTTTGTCAACAGTCAAGTCACAGGTAACGGCACTGACAAATACTGAGAAAATGGCTGCCTTACATAATGACCCAGACTGAGGTATTGATAATGTCTTAAATGATTTATTGGCCGGCTCGGTGTGTGCTGCTTGTAAAGATATTCACACAGCAAACAAACAAACAAGCAGCAGGCCTTTAGAGGCATTCTCATTGACAGCAGTAGCCTCTGGATGTTTTGCCAGCTTGTCAGGGATGAAGGCAGGCAGAATGCTAACAAGACTGAAATCTCCTGTGATTGCCTTCATTATCTCTCAGATGGCAAACTAAAGATACATCTCAATGTCACTTTGGTTGGTGCTGATGGTGTTGTGTGTTTGCAGGGGGGTGTGGACTGTAGTAAGTTAAATATATAGTTTTGGAAACTCAGTGTTAATTAATATGCATATTTGAGTTCAAAGCAAATGAATTACTAATCAAAATATAACTGAGGCTTCGTTAAAAGTCCAATTGGATGTGCTTGTACAGATTTTCCGATGTCATTAAACAGCAAATCTGATTCTGATTACAATTATCTTGACTGTTTCACACTGTCCCATTGGATCAGTCAGCTTTGTTGCTAATCAATCAAATTGATCAGATATAACAAACCCTCTTTGGCCAGTCCTCAGTAACCAAACTGCTGTTTGCTGTCTCCAAGGCTCTTGTAGCTCCATTAAAGGACAAAGTGCCATGAGTGCTCGTTTACAGACCCCTAAAGGGCGGCTCATCCATCAGCCGGTGGAGTGGATGGCCCCTGGGTGCAGCACTTGGGTCCTACCCCCAGACCACTGACCTGCCCTTATGAGGTCAAACATGCGACCATCACGGGGGCTTGACTTGTCCTAGAAGCCCACTTTCAGATCACTCAGCGCTGTCCCTCAGGGCAAGGTGGATTTACAAAAAACAGGATGGACCCGGACGATTAAACCCATCTGAATGCTGAAGGTCAAGCAAACTGGTTTCAGCCAGACCGTCTTAGCAAGCTTCATACCCAGATCCTGAAGACAACATTCAGCACGTTTTAAGATGTCGTGCCCCAGCTTGTGCATTCATCCCCTAAACACATAAAGTGGGCTTGTGTTGCTCGCAGCACTGCTGAAGCCTTGCTGGTAGTAACGAATCAAAATGTTCAATATTAAGGGCAGCTGGTTTTGACTTCATACATCTATCTTTCTTTTTTTTGCCTGAAATTGTTTTGCCTCTGACAGTGGCACATACATGACTGGAGCATATTATGGAGCAAATGGGGCTTTGAAATGTTTTTCCTATGAAAGGATTATTATGGTCCCGTCCTGCTTCCAGTCTGAACTTCCATCATTTGTTTTAAATGAGCATAGATGGCACGAGAGTGCCGACCAAGGAGCATTACTCTTGCTAGATCTAATCAAATCCAAAAACAGCAGAAACTGATTTCTTATCTTTTAAGTACGCTGCATCTTGCTGCTTCCAGAGCGCATGCTGGGGAGCATTACCAATCATTTGATTACTCTGTGGGGAAAAAAGAAGGAAAAATATCACTGGGTGCAGACCCAACAGTCCAGCCTCTGCCTCAGGAGCCCTGCATTGCACATAGAAATCAAATTATTGCTTGTTGCTTGTGTATTTGTTTTAAGATTTGGAAAATTATGAACTAGGCTAAAATGCTGTTACAGGCGTGGAATGGGATTATATGGAACATTAAAAGTTCTCTGGGTTGAGAGCAGTAGAGAGCGGAGAAGACTGGACCCTTACTTTACTTCAGATCACTCAATTATTGGGTCTCTCTTTTTTAATATGCATCCCATTTTAGGTTAAGAGGGGATACCACTTTATGTGAGTGTGTGTGTATGTGTGTGTTCTTTCAGAATATCATGTACAGTACGTGTGTGCGTGTATCCATTTGTGACTGTGCCATAGTATCTAATTTCAAGAACGTAGCCATTTGCCACATTGCCCTGGGGTTGCCAGATGACTGGCAGATGTTTGTCATGTCTCAAACAGCTGATCACATGAGGACAGTTGGACCATAAACAAGATCTTATGATCTCTAACCTTTCCTCTGGCAACCCATACCCATATGGACCTAAACCTCTACTCCATGAATTATTACAGTGCATGAAATGTCCTGTATTGTTATTCCTAGGCATTTTCTTCTTCTTCTTACCTTTTTCTGCGATTAATTCAGCCCGAACCGCTTAACGTAGAAACTTCATTCAAACTGTGTCGCGTAGGTCTTGTAAAGGACACTTATGCTATGTATTTTTCACTTTTCTAAACTTTATACTTTTTAAGATATTAAATAAAAACGAATCTAAATTTTCCCATTGACTTACATTGGGCCATTATGACATTATAATAGGGTCTTTAAACTGGCTTGCACCTGTGCTTCACTGACAGCTGCACCAAATCAAAGGAACCTCTTCTCTGTCCCTCTCAATTTAACTGTAACTAGGAACATTAAGACACCTTCCATTCTCTACTTTTTTTTCTCTCTATCTCTCCATCTTTCTCTCTATCCCTCTCAGTCTACTTTCTCTCACACTCAATCTCTCTTCTTCACTCCATTTTTATCTCCTTTTTTCAATATTTTCACTCTCTTTTTCTCTTCCACTCTTCTTTCCTTTCTTCCACTCTTCTTTCCTTCTTTCACTTTTCTTTCCTTTCTTCACTCTCCTTTCTTCTTTCCTTCTTTCACTCTTCTTTCCTTTCTTCTTTCCTTCTTCAACTATTATTTCCTTCTTTCACTCTTCTTTCTTTTCTTCTTCCTTTCTTAACCTTTGCATTTCATGCACTGGTATTTCCTTCAGGAAATGCATTTTCTAGTTACCTTTACATTTAAAATGTTTTATACATTTAAAATGTTTTAATGTATTTGTATTACTTATAGCTTAAATAATGGAAAATAATAATAATGACTTAAAAAAAAACTAAATAAAGTGGTTAGTTAGTGAAATGGGAACAATGTGCAATTGTGGAAAGTGCCATAGAATCTAACCATGTTTAGTTTTTGTTTAAAAATCTTCTGAAACAAACTCAAGCCTGTCTCAATTCTACAGATATTATAAATCCATGCCCTGGCCAAAACCCAACTACAATACCCTTGACTTCTAACAGTTAACCACGTAAAACTGTGAAATTGTGGTCTCTCTTCCCCAGTAGATCCATAACACCTCTCTTTAGGTAGTTACACCTCTAGTTTGGTAGTAGCCTAACCCTTACTGTAGAGGCCAAAGTGTAAATCATTGTTATGTAAATAAGAATTCATGTTAAAAAGATTTATTATACGCCTCTTCAGAATGTTCCAAAAAGTACCGTTGATTTGAATGGGCCAGCCCTACGTCATAGGTCACATTAATTCCTGCTAACAGACCGCTGCGAAAGATAATCACCGCTGTCATTGGCAACGGGTTTTGTACTTCTAATTCACATCTTTCATATCATTCCGCCAGAAGTCCAGTCATTTTAACGCAACAGTAGACAGTAATTTGAAGTCAGCAAGTAATGGGTTGCTATGCAACACCTGAAACTTCAAAGTTCTATTTGCTTGAAGAACTATTTATTTCTAAACGGGACTCATGAAACGGTAACTAAATCATTAAAAAGAGGTATGTTGGAGGAATGTCTTCTATCGTTTTTGGCAAGTAACCGTATAATAAGCCGTCAGTCATTCTCCAAAAATAATTCCCTTCAGGACGAAACAACACCCTCCGCTGCGCGTCGGGGTGTTGTTCGCCCCGTCGGGAATTATTTTTGTAGTATGACCTCCGGACAATACATTATCCCTTACATAATTTTGATTAAGAAGCTAATTTGATGGTTAAAATACTTAATAGGTTAAAAACATGCTAGAATGTATGTGATTTGGTACATATGTGGGAAATAGTGCACTGCCTCTTTAAGAGCAAGCCAACTCTGGCTTAATTATGTTTACTTTCAGTTTGGAGATTCAGATCTTGATACCTGTGGAAGCAAACGGCTTTCTTACCTACAACTGCAATCTGTTAACTTTTAGAAATCTTTTATTTCATTTGCAAAGTGTTTTAAGTCAGTTTTGTATCAATGAATAAAAGCGGAGATTTATATTTTTATTCAAGTAGTGTAAGCCATTGCGTATTTTCAAGATCTTTAAACCTCTACATTAGTAAGAAAACCCGCTTGACATAGGACAACAGGCCTTTGGAGAGGTTTACGAAACTGGAACACGACGTTCAACGAGGGACTGACTTTCTCATGCGCTGTGCTCGTGTCTGGTGAGTGGAGTGGATGGCTAACGGTCTCAACGAGTTCGTCGTTGCTGCTACGTGACTGTCGCAAGTGGAACCTGTGAGAAACGGACAGATTATCAAAGCAATCATGTTGGAGACAGGAACAGAAGCCACGGTAAACCAAACTGAGGAAAAGAGAGTGGTTAATCCAACTGTTAAAGCATTGGAATATAATCTACAAACGAAAATAAGCTCCAGAAGAGCCATACTAGGACAACTTACTGAGAAAAAGAACGTATTGCATACTTTAATGGATGATGATGCAAATGTGGAAATCATAGAAAAGGAATTGTTGACCAAGTATGAAACACTGATAAAGGAATTTAGTAACATAAATGCGGATGTTAAAGACATATTCTGCCAGCTTGACTGCGTAGAAAATATGAACATAGATCAAAGGAATTGGTTTGAGCCAAGAAGTAATGAGCATAGAGAATGTGTGAGAGAAGTGAATGTATGGATACAGGTTGCAACTCTACGCAGAGAAGAGGCTAACAAGGTTAATGATCAGATACATCCTGAAGATAGTGTGTCAGTCACATCCAAGAAGTCCAGAAAATCTAAGTCCGTTTCTGATACTTCTGCAACGTCGTCAGCTCGTGCTGAGCGCTTAAAGGTTGAATTGGAGAGAGCTGCTCTGTTAGCCCAGTCAGCTACATTGAAAAAAAGACAGACTTTAGAGGAGCACGAACTACAGATCAAGGTTGAAAAGGAACTGTTAGATCTGGAAGCAGGGCTCGCTGCAACTGATGCACGATTAGCCGTGTTAAGAAAATATGAACGTTCAGATGTGTCAAGTAGAACCAAAGGCAGTAGGGTGGATGTATTGATGTCTGCACCAAGGAAACGTGATGTCAGCCCCAGTAAGAGACGTGTAGCTAGCAGTGGAACTCGGCATATACAAGCTCCTGTCACTTCAGTGGACAATTCTGTAAAAACAGACAACCTGGTTACCGTCATGCAACGCCAAAACGACATCACTGAAAGCCTGCTAAAGCAACAAAGACTATCTACATTGCCATCACCGAACATTCCAGTTTTCAAGGGAGAACCATTAGAATATCGTCTCTTCATTAGAGCCTTTGAGCACCGCATAGAAAGCAAGATTGAAAACAGCAAAGATCTGCTTTACTATCTAGAACAGCACACAAATGGGCAGCCTAATGACTTAGTGCGCAGCTGTTTTCACATGGACCCAGATCAGGGCTACCCTGAAGCCAGGAGACTGCTAAAGGAACGCTTTGGTGATAAATATAAGATATCCATGGCATACCTTGACAAGGCTTTAAACTGGCCTACCATTAAAGCAGATGAGACTAAGGCGCTTGAAGCATACACGCTCTTTTTAACAAACTGCAATAATGCAATGTCAGATCTAGAGTACCTAGAAGAGATGGAAAATGCTGCTAACATGCGCACAATCATCTCAAAGCTCCCATACAGGCTGAGAGAGAGATTTAGGAGTGTCGCCATAGATATTCAGAAAAAGCAAGATCGGCGGACAAAGTTCAAAGACGTGGTGTCATTTGTCAACAGACAGGCTGAAAAGACAGCACACCCTGTGTTTGGTGAAATCTCAGGACAAACAAAGCGCCAGACTGAAAGGCCAAGTGGAAAGAAAAATGTCACAACATTAGCCACTAAAGTCAAAGAACAGAAAGCTGAGAAAGATGCTGCTGGTGCCGGAACCAAGAAAGTTTGGGAGAAGGGAACAAACATGAACAAAGCCTTCATGAAACCTTGTATCTTCTGTCAGGGAGATCACACCATGGAACAGTGCAAGAAACTCCAAAGAAAGCTGCACAAAGAAAAGCTTGAATTCATTAAGAGCAAAGGACTTTGCTTCAGTTGTCTTATAGGAGGACACATGCGTAATGCCTGTAAAGAAAAGAAGAGTTGTCAGATATGTCCAGCGACACACCCTACGCTCTTACACGTAAAGCAGAAGTTTACAGATCTACCAAAGGAAGAGGCTTCACAGGAGGAGCCAAAAGAGGAGTCTCCAAAGGAAGAGCAAACCGTTGTCAGTGGATTTGTGGATGCAGGGCAGGCATGCTCTCAGACTGGGGCCGGGGGTACAGGTAGTGTCCTCACCATCGTTCCTGTGAGAGTAAAGGCAAAGACAGGCAACAAGGTGCTGACTTGTTATGCATTCATGGATCCAGGGAGTAATGCCTCCTTCTGCACCAACAAGCTGGCGAACGACATTCACCTGCAAGGAAAAAATGTGAACATTCTACTCACTACTATGGGAGATCAAAAGACAGTCTCATGCCAAGCTGTACCAGACCTGGAAGTGAGTAGCCTGGAAGGTGATGACTTTATCGAGCTCACAGGTGTTTTCGCACAGAAGGTTATCCCCGCAAGTAAAGAGAACATTCAAACACAAGAAGATGTGGATAGGTGGCCACATCTACGAGGTGTACGAATCCCATCGATCAACGTGGATATCGGTCTTCTGATTGGAACTGATGTGGCAAAGGCTTTGGAGCCAGAAGAGGTAATCCGCAGCGTCAAGGATGGGCCGTATGCAGTACGCACAGCTTTGGGATGGACAGTAAACTGACCGCTGCGTGAGAACATCAGGAGCTGGACAAAGAATGGATACCCACAGATCCAGATGAATCGGATCTCAGTGGCTCGATTTGAAGACTTGTGGCAATTCAAGTATGTTTTTTCTGAGAATGCTCAAGGAGAGCAGTTAGAAATGTCTAAGGAAGACCAACTGTTTATGGACAGTCTCCAAATCGGCAAAGCTGGTCAACGGCCATTACTCTATTGGTCTGCCATTGAAGAACAAAGATGTTAAAATGCCCAATAACAGAGCAATGACAGAGCAACGAGCGCTCAACATGAAAAAGAAGCTTCAGAGAAATCAGACGTTCAAGGAGGACTATGTTCGCTTCATGAATGAGGTGATAAACAAGGGCTACGCTGTAAAAGTCCCAGATGAAGAACTAAAACGGAGTGATGGAAAGGTTTGGTTTATTCCGCATCACGGTGTCTACCACCCTAAGAAGCATAAAATACGAGTGGTATTCGACTGTGGCGCTTTATATCAAGGAACCACACTCAATGAACAGTTACTGCAAGGGCCTGACATGACAAGCAGTCTGGTTGGTGTCTTAACTAGATTCCGTCAAGAGCGAGTCGCAGTCATGGCGGATGTGGAATCGATGTTCCACCAGGTCAAAGTCCCACCAGAAGATGCTGACCTCCTCAGGTTTTTGTGGTGGCCAGACAAGCACGATCACCTAGAAGAGCTCACAGCTGAAGATCCTGAGGTCAAGAAAGGCATACTTGTCAATGCTACAACAGCAGAAGAAAGCACTGATGCAATGCAACAACTAATTCAATACTATTCTTCATGGACACGTCTCAAGAAGGCTGTGGCGTGGCTCACACGACTCAAGGGAACCCTGGTAAACCTGTCAAGAAAGAGAAAGGAGATGAATGGATTGTACAGTGATCAACAACAGGTGAACATGGAGATGTCGAGCTACAAAAATAATCTCAAACAGACTTACCTGACCGTGGACGACCTGCGACAAGCTGAGACGGATATCATCAGCCATTGTCAGCAAAGTAGGTTCCAGGAAGAGATATCTGCTCTTCGGAGAAAGGACTTGATCAAGAAGAGTAGTCGAATCTTCAGACTGAATCCGCAACTTGAAGACGGAATCCCTCTGTTGGAGGGAGGCTTAGTCGAGCATCCATGCCAGCCGAAGCCAAGCATCCGATGATCCTCCCTAAGAACCATCGTGTGGCTGATCTGATTCTCCAGGATTCACATGAGCGGCTGGGACACAGTGGACGTAATCATGTCTTGTCTCATGTACGTCAAAAATACTGGATTATCGATGCTCCCGCATCAATCAGAAGAATGCTGTCTCGGTGTACTATCCTTTAAGAACGTACGGACACACTGGTGTGACGGCCGCTGATTTTCCGTAAAAACGTACGGACACACCAGTGTGTTTAGAATGTAGCTACACAAGTATTCCAATGGGTGCGCAACAATGACTGTGTGTGGGCTAGCACTATGGGTCAGTTGCTAACACGAGCTAACATTGACTGAAGGAGAACAATCTCTCCACATGAGCTTGTTATCATTTTGTTTACTCGGTGTAACTTTTGTAATGATTACAAAAGTTACACCGAGTAAACAAATTAATGCTTGTGTGATACTCGACTATGCAGGGCAAGTGCTTTACCTCTAGAGTTCGCTGGTTTCATAGCCAGTGTCTTACCACAGTACTGGTAGTCCGTCATTACCAAGCACAATAAAACAGTGAAACGTTACATTACTTAGCATCAAGGGAAATTTCACGTCCAACGAGGGTTCGTAGGATTAAACATTTCAGCCAAATGTGGTACGTAGAATAGCTGCTAAGTACGCCCTAAGATGAGCTCTGAATTTCGCGTGCTCTGAATCAGATATGTAGTGCTAAATCCACGAGCTACCTCACTCTGAGCGGCTCCCAACTGACAGCTCAGTAAACTTTACTCCCTACATCCTCCGTATCATTCATGCACAATAACTACGCAGACACCTTCATCTTGTCCCATTATATTTGCAACCTTATTTGCGCAATATGAGCGCATCCACATCGACTGTCACATACCCGGCATCTCATTCATTCATTCATGATACAGAATAAACACGAACATAGTAGCTACGCAAACGTTATCTAAAGTAATTAATAAAACAACATAGATTCAATTATTCAATAAGTGGACATGTCCGGAAGACCAAAAAGACGCCAGCTCACGGACGAGGAAATCAGGGAGATCTTTTTAGACGTGGGTGAAGATGCTGCTGATGAGCCAGCGCTAAACAAAGCGGACGAGCAGTCATCGGATGAGGAGGCTCTGCCGGAGAACCTGACGGCCCTTGATGAAGCCCCAGAGCCAGAGGACAGCGAGGTATTTTCTTGGAGGAAGGGGGACTTCAGGCCAAAGGCCATCAAGTTTTCAGGGCATTTGTCAGGGTTGAGGAGGCAGCCAGAAAATACCACCGAGGTAGAATGTTTTAAAATGTTTGTCTCCCCCTCAACTATACAATCTATAGTGACTGAAACCAACGGCTATGCCCAGTCACTAAGGGAACAGTTCAACAATGCTGGGAAGCTAGAAAAATGGGTGGATACATCTGTGGCAGAGATGTACGCCTTCTTCTCTGTTCTGTTCCTCATGGGTCTAGTGAAAAAGCAAAATGTCAGAGATTATTTTACAACCAACCCAATGCTCCTGACTCCATTCTTTGGCACCATCTTTTCCCAGGACCGCTTCCTCCTCCTAATGAGAGCCCTTCATTTTACACCAACAACGTCTCCTGACCCCCTACAGAAAATTCGTTCGGTTTTGACCCCAATTATCAGATTTTTTACCCCCACCAAAATGTGTGTATTGATGAGGCAATGGTTAAGTGGAAGGGAAGGCTTTCTTTTAAACAATTATACCCTCCAAACGTCATCGCTTTGGCATAAAACTATTTGTGTTATGTGATGTAACAACAGGGTATGTGCAGGACCTTATCATATACACCGGTAAATCGACAGATGTGACTACCATCAGGGGTCTTGGAATGTCGGGGTCAGTTGTCCATGCACTGATGAAGCCTTTTTATGGCAAGGGCCATATTTTGTACATTGACAACTGGTATTCCAGCCCTTCCCTTTTTTCCCATCTTCAACACCATGGAACGGGTGCCTGTGGTCAGGGGCGCTGACTGGCGGGGAAAGGTGGTACTGATTCTAACGGCCCAGCCCAACGGCCCAGCCTAACGCAGCACGGCCCACGGCCCGCGGATGGCAATTAATAATATAATATTAATATTCTTGCCTTTTTTTTTTAAATGTCTCATTACAAAGAAATGGTAATTGGAAATAAACGTATTAAACTCACAACTGTCGATTTCCATAACGTTTTCGTTAGTTATTTAACATATTGTCATTTGCCCTTCCCCCTGAGCTCTTGCAAAATGGTTCGGCCGCAACGCGCGATGCGTTAAATCGAACAGCATCCGAAATGCGAGATGCTGGCACTGGCAGGCAGCAGGTGTACAGAGCGGCTGGGCTGGCTGAGGTCAGGTCTTAACCTAGGGTGACCAGACGTCCCGGTTTTACCGGGACCCTCACAATTTTGAGTTGCGTGTCCCGCGTCCCGGCAAAAACCTGTCGGGATGCTAATATGTCCCGGTTTACACCAACCAGTATGAAATCGTCCCGGTTGTCAGCGATTACATAGCCGATGTGGTCTTATTATAGCCTGATCATTATCTAAACCCATGTAGAAATACTAATCAAGTGTCCAGCGTATGATTTGAACAATGTGTGCGTGTGTCAGTCAATCAAAGTGGTCTGCGTCTGCATAACCTGTGCAACCAGCGTTACAATGTATTTGTTTCTGCCTAACGTCTCTTCAAGACAGCCAGGATTATAGCCATGGAGTTTAGCTCAAAGTAAACGGTGCAAGGAGTGAAATTGTAAGTACAGGTAGTTACAGAATGTGGCTGTATCTGTAATCTGTAGTTGTTAACGATTGTTACCTGCTCAAATGTAGGTTTACTTGAGGTTAATGAAAGGGAATATTGTAATGTAGTGGGCTATGTTAACACTAAGCTAGCTAGCTATTTTGTTAGTGTGAACGAGCAAATTCGAAATACAAGAAATAACTACCGACATCTCTCTATTCTTTGCATTAATATATCTCTCTAGTATTTCGAAACAATAATATCAGTCCCTACCTATAGAATGTTGGTTTTTATAATCAGTTATTAATGCTAGTGAATCTTAATTTGACATCATTAAAGTGAATGCATTGGGTGCCTTCCATTTCAGCCCATTATACAATATATTTATCATTGATAATGAAGATTTATTTCAAATGGGCACCCCAAAAAATTGCCGCGTGCTGCGCGCGCGAACATGCCTCTCCCCTAGAATCTTTCATAGGGCCCAAAATTCCTGGCAGCGCCCCTGCCTGTGGTACAGTGAGGTCCAACAGGAAAGGGATGCCAAAATGTATGGACAGAATGCAGAGGGGTGAGGTGGAGTCCGGGGATATTCTCGCAACAAAATGGCATGACAAGCGAGATGTGCATACTCTGTCCACAGTACACTGCGAGGGCATGGTGCCGACTGGCAAAGTCAACTATGCCACAGGGGAAACCATCACCAAACCCCTCTGTGTGCGGGACTATAATAAAAATATGGGCGCTGTGGACAACTACGACAGGCGCAACACTTTTGTAGAGTGTGCCAGGAAAACATTTAAGTGGTACAAGAAGCTATTTTTTTATGTGCTGGATGTGTCTGTCTTTAATAGCTACGTGGTCCACCGTGAGCTAACAGGGCAGGAGATGCCGTACGCTCGGTTCAGAGAGAATTTGGCACAACAGCTCCTTGAGCAATTCCACTCTGCCAGAAGGCCTTCCAATGGTGGACGTCCACCAATGGACAACCCTGTCCGTCTCTCAGCTCGCCATTTTCCGTCTCTCGTGCCCCAGACAGCTCAGCAGGGTGACCGATCAAGGCGCTGTTGCAGGGTCTGCCAAAAAACTACAAGGCGTCCACAGCAGCGACAGGCCACAAAATATATGTGTGTCCCCTGTGACGTACCACTGTGCGTGACACCTTGCTTTGAAGAGTACCACTCCCTGAAGCACTTTTGACTGTACTGTTCCTGTTCCTGTAAATTAAAAGATGAAATCAAATCAAATCAAATGTTCTATTGTTACTGTTCCAGTATGTCTGTGCAGGTGTGCATGAGCAAGTGTGTGTGTGTGTGTGTGTGTGTGTGTGTGTGTGTGTGTGTGTGTGTGTGTGAATGAGTGTGTGTGTGTGTGTGTGTGTGTGTGTGTGAATGAGTGTGTGTGTGTGTGTGTGTGTCCATTAATTAAATATTTTGCTGTTGGAAATACTATGCTGAAACTGTCATTCATCATTATCAATAAGAGCGCAATTATCATAGTTGTTATGCTTAGTTGACATTCAATGATTTGGGGAAAAACAATTCAAACTCACAGTTTCAGACATTACTTTTTAGCCATTTACCTTTTTTCCCAAAATCGAGTCTATCTGAGATTAGACAACACACGGTAGAAGTAACACAAAGTAAAATTCAGGTTTATGTTTAGGAGTGAGTTTTCCAACAAGCTCTGAAATAGATAGTAGCCTCCTAACTACTTTACAGATATCAATTTGTCAACAAAGAAATGGTGTCAACCTAACGCGCTATGCAAAGTCTGTAGGCATAAAACATTGATTTGCATAAATGACAAGTCTGACGTTTTCTACTATTTTGTATATATGTCCACTTACCATTTGTAAAATCCATGGTTGGATGAGGGTGGAGCTGCAGCCACAACTCCTGAACAGAGCCCAGTCTACCTACTCCTGCTGCTCTGAAGGTAACATCAGTCTCCTGATTAATCCACACAGCAATGGTGGATTAATTGCATTAGCTTAACAAAGTAATACACTGAAATGTGATATCTGTGCACTTACAAAAATTACTGACAGTGAGCCTGTGGAGTGTTTTCAAATGTTCATGACAACCTCCACAGGAATGAGGATGGGGAGCTGGGGTGATGTGCAAGGGGAGCTGGGGTGATGTGCAGGGGGAGCTGGGGTGATGTGCAGGGGGAGCTGGGGTGATGTGCAGGGGGAGCTGGGGTGATGTGCAGGGGGAGCTGGGGTGATGTGCAGGGGGAGCTGGGGTGAGCAGGAGTGAGGATGGGGAGCTGGGGTGATGTGCAGGGGGAGCTGGGGTGAGCAGGAGTGAGGATGGGGAGCTGGGGTGATGTGCAGGGGGAGCTGGGGTGATGTGCAGGGTGAGCAGGAGTGAGGATGGGAGAGCTGGGGTGACTCCATTCTTTGGCACCATATTTTTCCAGGGCCGCTTCCTCCTGCTTCATTTCACACCGTCTACTGACCCCCTACAGAAAATTATTCACAATTTTTATCAGATTCTTTATCCCCACCAAAATGTGTGTATTGATGAGTCAATGGTTAAGTGGGAGGGAAGGGTTTCTTTTACACAATTGATTCCCTCCAAACATCATCGCTTTGGCATAAAACTATTTGTGTAATGTGATGTAACAACAGGGTATGTCCAGGACCTTATCATATTCACCAGTAAATCAACTGATGTCACTACCATCAGGGGTCTGGAAATGTCGGGGTCAGTCGTCCATGCACTGATGAAGCCTTTTTAGGGGTGATGATGCAGGGGTGAGAGTGGGGGTGCAGGGGTGAGGTGTAAGGGGGGGGGGGGGGGGGCAGGGGTGAGGGTTCAGGGATGAGGTGTAAAGGGGGGGGGGGGGTGCAGGGATGAGGTGTAGGGGCAAAAGGCCACCAGGTAAAGGGATGCCAAAATGCACAGGGGTGAGGTGGAGTCCTTCAACCAGCAACTGGCAAAGTCCACTATGCCACAGGGGATAGTGTCGTCAAACCCCTGTGTGTGCAGGAGGCAGCCAGAAAATACCACAGGCAGAATCCCCTTGTGTCTGGAAAAGACAACAAAAAACCCACAGAGAAGTTAATGTCTCAATACGTATTGAATCAAATGATAATTGTCATTGCTCACGCGTGTGTGCATGCACACGTGTTTGTGCGTGTCCATGAACACGAGCACGTGTAATTAGCCTCTTCTGACAATTAGGGTTACTTGTTTCATGAATCAAAAAGTGCTCTTGAAAAATAATTACCTAAATAATAACCTTTCCTCAAAATTCAGTATACATTTACAAAATCACATTTACTGTTCGACACGTACCATCTCCCCAGAATCGACCTCCTTCTATTTGGGATTGATTACATTAGCTTCAAAAAGTAATACTCCGATATGTGCACTAAAAATCACCTTGTGAATCACCTTCTCCTCGTTCGCCTCATCTGACTAGCTGTGGATTTGCGCTAAATAGGATGGGCTTGTTTGTTGAACGGATGTAATAAGACGTTGATTTTCTGGACTACATTTACACATTTTCTTTCACATCTAGCTAGCTCTATTGGCCTACAATCTGTTCGACATCGATTGTATTCACGTTTGTATTGTTTTTCATTCACACATGTCATATTCAGCTAACTAGCTCTATTGGCATACAGACGGTTTGACATAGACTATTATAGCCTAAATTACAACTCTGAGGTTTTCTGGATAAATAAATCAGTCATAAGATCACTTACCCTTTGTTGAAGCCATGCGAGGAGAGGAAAGGAAATGGTTTGTGGCAAGCGAGGTAACGACAAATCCACGTGTGTGGCTGGCTGTAGACTGCCACGACGTTGACATCGTTTCAAACATGCACGTACCAGTTGGCCTACGTTGTTACGATGACGTCACACGATTGAGAAAGAACCACTTGTTGATTTAGTCTGATTAGTAAAATATTTTAGCGAGTGCACTGCTGATAAAAACGTGAAGATAGCACATCAGATCAGGCAAACATTTATAATTTCCTTGCAGCCTTGACAATGACTGTAGAATGTTCCCGGAGAACATTCTGTAGAACATTCGTGAAGGAGCCAGAAAAAAAAACTCACCCACGTTCTTAAAGGCTATCTGTCGAAGACAACATGGTGCATCGGGCACACAAATGATGGCGGACTTACCAAGAAACAGAGTTGTACCAGACGAACCACCCTTCACCAGAACTGGAGTGGATCTATTTGGGCCATTCAGCATTAAACGCGGAAGATCATCTGTAAAAAGATATGGGGTGCTATTTACCTGCCTTGCATGTCGTGCGTCCCACATAGAAATGGCAACATCGTTGGAAACAGACTCATTTATTCAAGCTCTGCGACGCTTCATTGCAAGAAGAGGTCAATTGAAAGAGATGAGATCTGACAATTGGACCAACTTTGTTAGAGCTGATCATGAGCTCAGAAAGGCAATAAAGGAGTGGAATACTTCACAAATTGAGAACAGCTTGCTCCAACGTGACATCAAATGGTTATTCAATCCACCATCCGCATCCCACCATGGAGGGGTGTGGGAGAGAATCATCCGCTCCATCAGTAAAATAATGGGTGCTACACTGAGAGAACAAAGCTTGGATGAGGAAGGTCTTCAGACGTTCTTCTGTGAATGTGAAGCCATTCTGAACAGCAGGCCTATTACCATGCCTTCCAACGACATGAATGATCTGGAAGCTCTTACCCCACAGCACTTACTCCTGCTTAAGACTAACCCCAACTTACCACCAGGACACTTCCATAAGGAGGATACCTATGCGCGTAAAAGATGGAGGCAAGTTCAATATATGAGCGATCTATTCTGGAAGCGCTGGACCAAGGAATATCTGCCTCAACTCCAGAAGAGACAGAAATGGAACCATCCATCACGGAACTTCATCCCGGGAGATGTAGTTTTGATTGTCGATGAATCAGCCTCCAGGGGATCATGGCTGATGGGAAGAATCGTCAAGACTATGGAGGATGAGCAGGGAGTGGTCCGCAAGGTTCGAGTCAAGACAAAGACGAATGAACTTGAGAGGCCGATAACTAAACTCTGCTTACTTCAGGAAGCAGTATGAGAAGGACTGTGACTGAGTTTTACTTAAAAGAAAAAAAAGTTGTAATTGTTTCTATGATAGAAAGCAATTAGGGGCCGGGTATGTAGAGGCCAAAGTGTAAATCATTGTTTTGTAAAAAAAAAAATCATGTTAAAAAGATATAATTTTGATTAAGAAGTTAATTTGATGGTTAAAATACTTCATAGGTTAAAAACATGCTAGAATGTATGTGATTTGGTACATACGTGGGAAATAGTGCACTGCCTCTTTAAGAGCAAGCCAACTCTGGCTTAATTATGTTTACTTTCTAGTCTGGGAAGTCCCGCCCCACTTCTTCCGGCCAAATTGATTTTGCCTCTGCACTGGGTCTGGCCAACTTTGGATAGCCGTTCATTTCAAGATTTCCAGAATCCTTGGAGCCAATCACAAACTGGCTTTTGGCTACCTGGCGCGCCATTGGCGGATTTAAACTTACCACGGCTACGTTACAAAATCTACTGCACGGAGAGTTTTTAAACATTGGACATGGTGGCCGCCGAAGCACCGCAAAACTTCAATAAGGCAAGTTTTCTTTGAAAACAGAACAGAAACTTGCCCTGGAACAATTCATACAGAAAAAATATGTGTTTGCTTTATTACCGATCGTTGTATCGTTGTATAGTATTGTTGGTCTGATTGGTTAAAGGCGTGTCCAATTACGTGAGTGAAGTGGATCGCTAATGAGTAGTTGGCCAGACTAACTGAGCAAATGAAATGCAGTGAAGGGGCAGGGAATTCCCAGACAATTTACTTTCAGTTTTGAGATTAAGATCTTGATACCTGTGGAAGCAAACGGTTTTCTTACCTACAACTGCAATCTGTTAAGTGTTTTAAGTCAGTTTTGTATCAAAGAATAAAAGCGGAGATTTATATTTTTATTCAAGTAGTGTAAGCCATTGCGTATTTTCAAGATCTTTAAACCTCTACACTTACCCTATATACTGGGCTAATATGCCAACATCCAATATGGCTTAGCATTATGCTAGTGGCTTGGCAGCTCTTTGTCCCTTTGTGGCCATTTATGGGCCTCCTGTTAATTACCAATTAAAACGATAGTGACAGATATGTTTAAGTTCATAAACTGTGCTGTAGTGTATAAAAGGCAATGAATGAGCAGATATATAGACAAAAACTAATGTTAGTGCGTTGTTAAGGTTGTTGCCGGTTCAGTTTGCTAACATTAACTGTTGGTTGACATTGCTCAGGCTAACTAGCTATGCTAGCTAGATGACAAGTGGTTTATTATCGTAGACATAAACTTATCTGGTCACTTTTGAAACATCAGCTGGAATGTAAGGCTGTAAACAATCCATAGTGTTGGAGGTTTGATGAGTATCCATGAAATAAGTTGAAATGTTGGGTTGAAATGGTGCGATGTAAGCTGTAAACCTAATCATTAGTGCCCTAGGTGACTCCATGCCTTGATGTTAGCTGTTAGCTAGTTGAATGGGTAATCATTGTAGATGTAGAAGTTACCTTGTCATATAAAATTCACATGAGCAAAACATCATGAAATATAGACTAAATCTGTAAATTGTTAGAGCATAGCAGATAAGGAGTGATTGTACAAGATTGTCCCATTTACTTTGTATTGTTTAGTGGAATACATGATATATTATATTATATTATATGATATTATGCTATTTGTGCTATAAATGCTCTAAAATCTTTGGGAAAATGTTTGATAACCAGACAGATATGTTGCATGCAATGGTCCGGTTGAAATAAAGCACTTCTATTCTATAATCTCGCCAGATATGCCCGCTACCATTGGTTGACTCTACTAGTCTTCTCTCTACAGCTGGCAGAGCCACGTCCCAATAGGCGAATGTTCCACCGTTCATTTAAATGGGAAAAAAGAGGGATGAAGAACAATAACAAAAGAACGACAGGGGGCATTGCAACCATTTTTCCAAGAGCACCATACACGATCAGGACAGACGCTTCAGAGTTGGAGTGGTCTCAAAAGTGCTAGGAGCAGAAGCAAGAGGAATGAGGATAAAACATAATTAGAGCAATAGCAATCACATTTATAAAGCTTAAGAAAAATAATATTGACTGCGCTAATAAAGAATACACAACTTCAAAAGCAATGCTGTGTGCGAAGTGATGTTGTGTGATTGCAACAACGAATTAGTGTGATAGCTCAATGTAAGGGGCCGGAAATGCTAATAATTACTACTAGGTAATCATAAAAGTAGCCGACTACGCCAGCCCAGAAGGGCAGTAATTAAAATGAATTACTCAAACACAGGTTCGCTTAAGCTTGTGACTGGTTAAAATACATACACAATAGGCAAAGATATAGTAAATTGCAATTTAATGTTACAATTATAAAAAGCAGATACAAAAATACCAACAAGGGAGAGTGGGCAGTCCACTAATCCCAAGGTTAACACAGTAAAAAGTATACATAGCAGCAGTCGTTTCAAAATAGCAGATAAAACGCAATGTCTGGCAACCATTGATAGCCTAATGTTCAGGTGACTTACGAGGATCAGTCACAAACCTGGCAACCACACATGCTACTCACGGGAACCGGCAGTGTCAAGTTAACAATAGCTAGGCCGGTCCCGATGCCCAGCTACCTATACACAATATGAATACCTTGGGAGGTCAACAACCTGAAACAGGCGGGGAAGCACAGGAATCTTGCGTGCCTTACGGAGAAACTCACCAGGCCATGTGCCTGTGCAGAGCTGGCTTGGATGGCTCACTAGCCACGGAGGACAACGCTCCTTTACACCAACGTCATAAAGTCATAGCCACTCGAATGCAACCAGCCGCTCGTGGATTCCAGTGCTCCCTACAAAAGACCCCTCTGGATACGTTCGCGTCGACATTAAAATACTGTGCTCAATCACATTTAAGGTGCACGGATTGGTGGAGCTAAAACGGAGGGAGCGGACAGGAATCAGTGGACAGCAGACGGAGAGAGAGAGAAAACAAGGCAATGGGGCATTCCTTCTACACGTCACACCAAAACACCTGTGAAACACGGTAACACTCATTGGTAACGTTTGTACACACAAATCACAGCATTCTTTTATTATGTCACTACAAAACCGTTTACATCAATACCACTCGTGATGAATGCACACGTCAAAGTTTACAAAGGCCACCCATTACAGCAACACCATGCAGTAGAGGGCTAACAAGCAGACTGGAGCTATCAGCTCTGGACAGCACATACATTAACCTTATGCACTGGGCCCCTCTCCAAGTTCATACTGTACATATGACATTAAGCCTGCCTGTCAAGACAGATTCAAATAAATGTAAGAGAGGCTGAGTTTGTGTATTAATTGGATCATTGTTCCAAACCTGCTGGCCAGGATAGGATATGGAATGGAGTGGGATGTGGCGATGACAGGAAGTAGCAGTGCATTGGTGGCAGGGACTTAGAGACATCCCTTTGTAATAACCTTGTGCTAATCCATTTTCAACAGCCCTTGTGCTAATCATATTCACAAGGGAGCGACGTCAGGTGGGCCCCGCTCCAGCATCAGACCCCCTTGTCGTCCGGAGGGGGGTAATTAACTCTCATCCAGTTTCATTAGGTTGGAGAGCTCTCAACCCACACGCTGCTAAAGTGGGCACATGATTGACATACTTGGTCCAGTGCCCCTTTGGGGTTTCAATCAAGTCTATAGAATTGGCCTGCAGTCATTTACCTACGTTTCTGTCACTGCATTTGTTACTGTTGGTTTTGATGGCACAGCAGCCATGTTGAAGGCATGTTAGTTGAACAATAGGTCATCTTCATCTTTTACACTGTTCTCCATGGCTTCAAATCACCAAGTGCAATGACAGGGCTTGCCAAATATAGACGTCACCTTGGGCACATACTTCAAAGAACAGCCGCTCTGTTTGTCTTGGCCTTTGAAGGTGTGCAGCATGCCAGCATAACGGTTTGTAAGCACCTCCAAAACGTTCACAAGTCTTTGCCAAGTAAACAAGGGATTACATGAACTCACTTTTATTTTTGCTTTTACCCAAGCAACCCTCTGATGGCAAAGCCATGCCATGCAATAAGCTGAGTATTAAAATAATAAGTTACATTAAAAGACAATGTTCACCAGGGGGGGAGTGCGATCAGTCAGAGGCTGAGTTGGAGAGAAAAAGAAGAGAGAAGGGGGTGCAGGGTTGGTGGGTGGGGTGGGGGTGTTGGTGGACACATAGATGCAAATGCAGATCAGTCCTACAGCAGACACTTATGGGGCTTTGCTTGTAGTCATGCTCACATTTTGTCTAAATTGCTGTAAACTTGTGCAAAAGGCTGTGAGCTTCAGCACTGTTATTCCCAGGACTGAGCACCATAAAAGGAGGGCATTGATTTCTCCCCGATCCTGTGGAAGAACCACAGACATGGACAGATGGAGGGCAGAGCAGAGAGAGAGAGAGAGAGGAGCATGGCAAACGAAGGGAGGGGGAGGGGGAGGGAGGAGAGGGTGAAAGACGATGTATCCTTCAGTGGAGCGTGCTCAGGGATGTGTGAGCGGAGTGGCCTATCGACAGCCCTTCTGAGGATCTGCTGATCTGACTGAATGACTGGCAGTGAGGCGTCATCAGTGGGCTGATCCTCTTGCAATCTTTCCACCATACACTGTCTCTCTCTTTCTTTCCTTCTCGGTTTCTCTCTATCTCTCTCTTCCTTCTGCATATCTTTCACTCCCCCTTTGATTGTCTATCTTCCTCTGACACAGACGTACACACTCCCTCCATCCCTCAACACCTTGAGCGAAACAGGGATAGGGTACAAGAGAAGGACACTAAGCAGACACTGGCTCACACAACTGAATAATTGGCCTTGAGTTTCTACATGTCTTAACACACTCAAACCAGTTTAAATGCATCACGGAAATCGTCCCAGTGAGATTTCTGTCTCTTGCTGTGAGATTTAAAGATGAGCACACAAAAGGAGGGCTGCTAATGTCTCCAAAGCCATTTGGAGATTTTCTCATTTAAGGGGATTTGGTGTGCAGCTGGAAGAATGCCTCGCAGTGGGGCAGCCACACAGGATGGAGTCAGGCGTGTTTGAATCCACAGACGTTTGGTTAAGTGTCATTTTTCATGCTGTATTTAAAACCACCACACTCCCCCTCCCCATCCTCTCTCTTTGTCTGAGGTTCTCCATTCAGAGCCGCTCTCCCTTTCATCCGGGGGCAATTTGCAGGTACTGAGTGGGCACTGGAATGGTGGTGTTGGTGTTCAGGCATTCAGGCACAGGAGGTGGGGAGGAGGGGTGGGATACATGAATGTGTGAGTGGGGGGCTCCAGGGCAGGCATGTCCAGGCCACCTGGAGAGATTAGCAGTGGAGGGGGGGGACGACGTGTGGCCAGGTCTGCTCTGGGAAGTCAGGAGAGCCAGGGGAGGAAGTGAGTCTGCTCAGCTTATAGTAGAACCTACACGTGTGACCAGAAAGACAGGGAGAGGGAGAGAGAGACAGAGAGAGAGAGAGAAAAAGGGGTGTATGGGGGTTAGAGGAGGGATATAAAGAGTCAGTGAGGAGAAAGAGTGAAAGGGGTACCGGCTAGGGTGGGGTGCACAGGGGTCCAAATCACCTGCAGCTGGTGGGCTTCAGCTTTCCCTTGACCCCCTCCAGGCCAGTCGTGAGAATGTGTGGGTTTGTGTGTATGTGTGTGTGCGTGTGTGTGTGTGTGTGTGTGTGTGTGTGTGTGTGTGTGTGTGTGAGTGTGTGTGTGTGTGTGTGTGTGTGTGTGTGAGTGTGTGTGTTCCCATGCTGCGAGAGCGTGTCCTCTACATCTGGCTGGGCCATGCGTGAGCAGAGAAAGGGTGACTAATGCAATCAGAGGCTCATTTTCTGCTCGGCGTGCTGATAGGGGAGGCCTATCCGCAGCTCCAAGAGCCTCTGTGTCCGACTGCACCGACGAGGGGCAGATGTTGAGTGTGCTGCACCCAGTAGGGGCAGATGTCGAGTGGACACAAAGCCGGTGATTTTGCACACCCCACTCTGGCCACATGGGCGAGCTTAGCAGCACTAAATGTTTTATTTCTCACGGTAATTTTGTTAGCTAGGAGGGATTTGGCAACATTTCATGTACTCTTTTTCGTTTGTTGAGTCTCATCCTGGATATGTCAGGCACAGTTGTGCTCCAGTGTAGACAGAGAGACTGGATTTGAGGTCACAGCCAGAAACCTATGCAGCAGTAGGGTTCTTTTAAGTGTATAAGTATGGGGAGTTAATTACAGTTCTGCCCAGGTACACAGACTGAAGGACCAACAAGCTAATGTACACAAAACCTCCCACACCAGAATGGATAATTGTTTCCAGGATTTCCAAATGAACCCTTTGTTGTAGGCTTGTTTTAAAATATTTTCATAGAAAGAAACCCTATAGCAATGATTATTATGTTGTTGTGACAGTGGAATCAGAGCGGTAAACACAGCATTTCTCAGAAGGTTGTGTCAAGAGAGACAAATGGATGTTTAGTTTTTGGACTTACAGAGAAGTCCTTGTAGAGCATAATATGACAGCAACACTTTCATTCACGTTAGCCTTAGGTGTAAGGACTAAATGAAATCATTATAATCAAGTCCTGCCATGTATTAGAAAGAGCCAATCACATCGTTCAAAATTGCGATTTCTCCTTTTCCATTCCTCAATTTCTCCTTCTTGTATTTCTCCTCTGTCCTATTTGAGTGTTTGGGGAAACAGTGTTCGCACCGTTTATGTCAGATTTAAATGCAAATTCACGTGATGTACCTCTTATTCCCATGTGACCATTCTATGGTGACTTAAATAGCTTTGAATTTGACTTATATTCTAAACATATCCGGTCCCCATGACCTTCCTTGCATTCTTTTCAAGCCAATCGAAATTCTATATGAAGTTTCCGTCCTAAAGTACCCAAGTTGCCCAGATAATATAAGCTGACTATTCACTGTCTACTGACAGCTCTTAAATGGCTAATAAAAGCCTAGAAGGTTACAAATGGACCAAACCAGGATTTGTGCCTGATCACCAACTTAGAGGAGCCTACACCCTAAGAGCATCTTAGTTATACAATGGAAATGTTATTGGTTTGGGACCTACCACAGTGGCACATCTTCTCACTCTCACATGCAAGTACCCATGCCCAACAACCTAGCCTGCAACAACCACCCAACCATCAAGTCAAAGTCAAAGTGTTTATTGTCACATGCACCAAATAGCTTAGCGTCATCAGAGCAGTGAAATTCTTATGACCTGCCAGGCAACATCTATGCTGTAGGCGGGCATACAAGATAAAAAAAATAACATATCACATAGTAACAACAATTACAATTTAAACTAGAATGCGTTTCGTGAACGAACTGCGAGAGTGTGCTTGCTCTGTGACAGAGAGAACAAGTGCCAATGAATTAACATGTATTTACATCTACTCAATCAGTGTAGTGGGGCCTTCTTCCAATATATTTTAGCAAGCAACCAAGCTCAACCATTATATTTTGGCTCCACTGACGTTTAGACATATGAGGGTATCTTTGTTGTTCTGTTTTTGTTTGTTTGTTTGCTTGTTTATTGTGAAAGGGTCTAGTGTGTTACATTTGGTCATAGCCTGATAGTTCCAGAGTCTCGTTATACTGACTTACTGAGCTAAGTGAATTGTTGAAATTGTTATCTTGGTAAAAGGAAACATCTCTGCAACAATATTGGAATGAATGCGGAACAGCCAGCTTTACTTAAAGTTTATTGTAAGATAGGCCTATATGTTAGACTTAATGCAGTTAGAGTTAGACTGTAGGTCTAGTATCAAACGTAAGCAACACTTTTACTGTATAGCTAGAGAGCACGTGTATCACATTGGTTTATAGTCTGTCAAATTAGTTCTAGTTATTGGTGTTCGTTGGCATAAAAAGTTAGTCTTCTCTTATAAGCCTATAGTACATCTGATTAGAGCTAGCAACCATGAAAAACCTCTTCTGAAACTAAGAAGGATAACTATGACTAAATGTGACTAAAACTAATATGCATTTTTGTCTTAAGACTGAATCTAAAATAGCTGCCAAAATTAATACATCTCAGTGTTCATTTTGGCAGCTATTTTAGATTCAGTGCATATTAGTTTTAGTCACATTTAGTCATAGTTATCCTTCTTAGTTTCAGTCTAGTTTTCGAAAACTGAGCACACTACAACAGCTATGCTGTGTGTACATCCTCAAACGTTTTTCAGTTAACCTAATGATTCAAGGTCTCTCATGAATCATTACTCCCAGGACACGGGTTAATGTTAACTCACGCTATCGGTCACAACAAGTTACTTGGGATATGCTACCTCATAGTTAGCTAACGTTAGCTAGCTAAACGTTTACAGAGGCTAACGTGAAGCTTCAATCAAAAATTATTAGCTAGCTTTCCAAGCTAGCTGACACAACCTAAACACTCGACTGCCCCTTTGAAGTCAACTTAACGTTGGCTAATATATTCTAATAACTAGTTATCATTGACAGTTACAAGCTAATTTACCAAACTCCTTTCTGTCCTAAATTGAGCAGTTGCTGGTGTGAGCTACAATATGGGAGCTAGCAAAGCCATTTCTAGCTCTACTTCACAATAGCCTACTGCTGCCTAGTGTAATAAGTTAACGTAAAACATAAATGTTTATAAAGTATCAGACATAAACAGGATACAACACACCAGTTACCAATTGATATTATGTGTTTATATATACCGAAAATGTCAGTAAATCCAGATGATGATTATGCTGCTGCTGCTGCTGTTGGTCCCGTCGCAGGTCCCGTCGAAAACCCTGGAGTCGCGACCCTGTCAGTTGTTTCCATGTGAAATCAATGGAATGCTTCACTTTTTGGCGCCGTATTGACAACTGTCTGTCACTCGCACACTGTGCTTGTAAATTATTTTTCAAGTTTGCACGTACCTATTTATGCGAGTGAAATACTCGCACTGTAGAGCCCTGGAAGGTGTCTCTAATATTCCTACAGTTGAATGGAGAACGACTGATAGAGCGGGTGACGTCACAATGGCTCAACCTTCCCCATGTTAGTCAATGAGAGAAAAAGGGGATGAAAAAATGGAATAAAAAAGGAGTGACAAGGAGTACCGCCACGAAAAGTCATAGCAGCTTGCACCGGATCGGGCTGGACGTTTTGGTGTTTGAATGGCGTCTCTAGCTCAATCGGGCGAGGAGTAGTTAGCTGCAAGAAAAACGTACGGAATAAATAAATAAATAAAGAAAACTTGACGATAACAATACTGTGCTTCCCTTCGGGCAAGCACACTAACTAGAATGCGTTTCGTGAACGAACTGCGAGAGTGTGCTTGCTCTGTGACAGAGAGAACAAGTGCCAATGAATTAACATGTATTTACATCTACTCAATCAGTGTAGTGGGGCCTTCTTCCAATATATTTTAGCAAGCAACCAAGCTCAACCATTATATTTTGGCTCCACTGACGTTTAGACATATGAGGGTATCTTTGTTGTTCTGTTTTTGTTTGTTTGTTTGCTTGTTTATTGTGAAAGGGTCTAGTGTGTTACATTTGGTCATAGCCTAATAGTTCCAGAGTCTCGTTATACTGACTTACTGAGCTAAGTGAATTGTTGAAATTGTTATCTTGGTAAAAGGAAACATCTCTGCAACAATATTGGAATGAATGCGGTTACATAGCCAGCTTTACTTAAAGTTTATTGTAAGATAGGCCTATATGTTAGACTTAATGCAGTTAGAGTTAGACTGTAGGTCTAGTATCAAACGTAAGCAACACTTTTACTGTATAGCTAGAGAGCACGTGTATCACATTGGTTTATAGTCTGTCAAATTAGTTCTAGTTATTGGTGTTTGTTGGCATAAAAAGTTAGTCTTCTCTTATAAGCCTATAGTACATCTGATTAGAGCTAGCAACCATGAAAAACCTCTTCTGAAACTAAGAAGGATAACTATGACTAAATGTGACTAAAACTAATATGCATTTTTGTCTTAAGACTGAATCTAAAATAGCTGCCAAAATTAATACATCTCAGTGTTCATTTTGGCAGCTATTTTAGATTCAGCAGCTATTTTAGATTCAGTGCATATTAGTTTTAGTCACATTTAGTCATAGTTATCCTTCTTAGTTTCAGTCTAGTTTTCGAAAACTGAGCACACTACAACAGCTACGCTGTGTGTACATCCTCAAACGTTTTTCAGTTAACCTAATGATTCAAGGTCTCTCATGAATCATTACTCCCAGGACACGGGTTAATGTTAACTCACGCTATCGGTCACAACAAGTTACTTGGGATATGATACCTCATAGTTAGCTAACGTTAGCTAGCTAAACGTTTACAGAGGCTAACGTGAAGCTTCAATCAAAAATTATTAGCTAGCTTTCCAAGCTAGCTGACACAACCTAAACACTCGACTGCCCCTTTGAAGTCAACTTAACGTTGGCTAATATATTCTAATAACTAGTTATCATTGACAGTTACAAGCTAATTTACCAAACTCCTTTCTGTCCTAAATTGAGCAGTTGCTGGTGTGAGCTACAATATGGGAGCTAGCAAAGCCATTTCTAGCTCTACTTCACAATACTGCTGCCTAGTGTAATAAGTTAACGTAAAACATAAAGGTTTATAAAGTATCAGACATAAACAGGATACAACACACCAGTTACCAATTGATATTATGTGTTTATATATACCGAAAATGTCAGTAAATCCAGATGATGATTATGCTGCTGCTGCTGTTGGTCCCGTCGCAGGTCCCGTCGAAAACCCTGGAGTCGCGACCCTGTCAGTTGTTTCCATGTGAAATCAATGGAATGCTTCACTTTTTGGCGCCGTATTGACAACTGTCTGTCACTCGCACACTGTGCTTGTAAATTATTTTTCAAGTTTGCACGTACCTATTTATGCGAGTGAAATACTCGCACTGTAGAGCCCTGGAAGGTGTCTCTTAATATTCCTACAGTTGAATGGAGAACGACTGATAGAGCGGGTGACGTCACAATGGCTCAACCTTCCCCATGTTAGTCAATGAGAGAAAAGGGGGATGAAAAAATGGAATAAAAAAGGAGTGACAAGGAGTACCGCCACGAAAAGTCATAGCAGCTTGCACCGGATCGGGCCGGACGTTTTGGTGTTTGAATGGCGTCTCTAGCTCAATCGGGCGAGGAGTAGTTAGCTGCAAGAAAAACGTACGGAATAAATAAATAAATAAAGAAATAAAGAAAACTTGACGATAACAATACTGTGCTTCCCTTCGGGCAAGCACACTAACTAGAATGCGTTTCGTGAACGAACTGCGAGAGTGTGCTTGCTCTGCAGTGCAGTGGCCGAGTGCGCATATGTTGTTGAGGGGCCTCACAGACTGATATCTGAGAACAAAATCTGTATAGTACTGTGTTTTCTGTGGTCATAGTCATAATAGTTCCAGAGTTTCGTTATACTGACTTACTGAGCTAAGTGAATTATTGAAATTGTTATCTTGGTAAAAGGAAACATCTCTGCAACAATATTGGAATGAATGCGGTTACATAGTCAGCTTTACTTAAAGTGTATTGTAAGATATAGCTTGTTAGACTTAATGCACTAAGGGCGTATTCACACCTACCCCGTTTGGTCCGGACCAAACGACCAAACGGACCAGATTTCCGTTGGTTCGGACCTTTTGGGATGGTCTGAATACAAACCACCGAACTCTGGTCCGGACCAAACAAGCGGACCGAGACCGAGCTGAAAGGTCGGACTCAGTCCGGATCAAACAACCCTGGTGCGGACCTTTTGGAGGTGTGAAAGCAGACTGGACCTAATCCCAGACTTTTTGCTATTTTGTACCTCGGGGGCTTCCGTCGTTGGTCTGGTGTTGCTGGGTAACAGAGTGTAAAGTGCTACTGTTACCAGTATTAATTTGTCAAACTTTTGGGAAAAACGAAAAATCTTAATACAATGAGTAGGGGACAAACCTGGGCCGAGGAGGAGACCCGTGCGCTTGTGGACATTTGGACAGATGCCCACATTTCATATATGTTGGAGCGTACACATAAAAACGCGACGTATTTGGCATATTTTCTGAGAAAATGAAAGAGGTTTCAATCGTTCGCCTGATCAGTGCAGGCTCAAACTGAAAAAACTACGCCAGACGTAGGCCTAGGCCTATATACAAATTCGGGACACCCTGTCAAAAAGTGGTTCTTCCAGTGATGCCAAGCTAAAGTTCAAATACTGGCGTCGGCCGTCTTTATTTAAAATTCGCCGTGCATATGTAAACTATAGCGTTTTTGCCGGTTTCCAGGGTCAAATTCAAAACTGACACCTAGCTGGCTCCATGCACCATCGAATTACCTTTAAAAAGAGCCCAGATTTAAGAAATTTGAACTTAGCCTACTACTTGAGAGAAACAAGAGCATTAAATGTATATCGCGGGTGCACATGAGAGGGGGAGAGAGAGAGATGATGGAGGAGTGATTAAGAGAGGGTAGGCTATATGGATTCAGCTCTGCTCAGCTCTCTACAGCAGCAGTAACATTGTTACACAGTTGTGAAAATAGCAAAACATTGAAAATGCATATAGATTTGATAATATTAGCAATAACGGCACGGAAAGCGTCCATGAACTGTCTTAGCACATTGTGTTGCGTGTGTCGGTTCTTCTGACCAATAGCTGAACGACCTCGGGGCGCGTGGCTTTGTTGACAGAATTTGGTCCGTTTACTGAAACGTACAGTCTGAAAGCGAACCGCACCAAAAAAAAAAAAAAAAGGTTCGGACCAAAGCAAGTGAACTATCGGACTTTCCTGGTCTGAATACGCCCTAAGAGTTAGACTGTAGGTCTAGTATCTAACGTAAGCAACACTTTTACTGTATAGATAGAGAGCACGTGTATCACATTGGTTTATAGTCTGTCAAATTAGTTGTAGTTATTGGTGTTCGTTGGCATAAAAAGTTAGTCTTCTCTTATAAGCCTATAGTACATCTGATTAGAGCTAGCAACCATGAAAAACCTCTTCTGAAACTAAGAAGGATAACTATGACTAAATGTGACTAAAACTAATATGCATTTTTGTCTTAAGACTGAATCTAAAATAGCTGCCAAAATTAATACATCTCAGTGTTCATTTTGGCAGCTATTTTAGATTCAGCAGCTATTTTAGATTCAGTGCAAATTAGTTTTAGTCACATTTAGTCATAGTTATCCTTCTTAGTTTCAGTCTAGTTTTCGAAAACTGAGCACACTACAACAGCTACGATGTGTCCAGGTACATCTTCAAACGTTTTTCAGTTAACCTAATGATTCAAGGTCTCTCATGAATCATTACTCCCAGGACACGGGTTAATGTTAACTCACGCTATCGGCCACAAGTTAACCATTCTTTCAGTATAAGCAACTTTTGCATAGCCCCGCACAGCTAGGATAGCTCACGTTACCGTAGTAGGAATACAAGCATTAGCTCACTATATCCACACAACTAAATTCATGAATTACTTCACAGGTTTACTTAACAACTTGAATTAAGGAAAATGATCCCCCGTTACGGCTAGCTGAAACTGCCAGTGGATACTCCCGTTACGTAGTCTTAGTTAGCCTTTAGCCCCGTACTCAGATGTTACAGCTGCTTAACACAGCTAGGATAGCTAACGTTACCGTAGTGGGAATACAAGCTTTAGCTCACTATATCCACACAACTAAATTCATGAATTACTTCAAAGGTTTACTTCACAACTTGAATTAAGGAAAATGGCGTCTCCAACGTTAACGTAACGTTAATTTATATGTTAGCTGCTACCATTAAAATTTCAGTCAGTAGCCTACACTGAAAATGCTGCCATTCAACTCACCTTAACGAAGTGGAAATACGGTAGCTAGGTTAGAAACTGTAGTTACTCTTATTCTTTCTCAAAGTTGAATTGAGAGGGACAGAGAAATACGGTTCCTCTTATTCTTTTTCAAAGTTGAATTGAGAGGGACAGAGAAAATGCGGTTCCTTGGATTTGACGGAGGTGTCAGTGAGAAGCACAGCTGCAAGCCAGTTTAATGACCCTATTATGACGTCATAATGGCAGAGACCTCTGCCATGCAAGTCTATGGAGAAAAAAGGGGATGAAAAAGAGGGATAAAAAAGGAGTGGCATGGGGTACCGCCACGAAAAGTCATAGCAGCTTGCACTGGATCGGGCCGGTCGTTTTGGTGTTTGAATGGCGTCTCTAGCTCAATCGGGCGAGGAGGAGTTAGCTGCAAGAAAAACGTACGGAATAAAGAAAACTTGACGATAACAATACTGTGCTTCCCTTCGGGCAAGCACACTAATAAAGAAAACTTGACGATAACAATACTGTGCTTCCCTTCGGGCAAGCACACTAATAAAGAAAACTTGACGATAACAATACTGTGCTTCCCTTCGGGCAAGCACACTAATAAAGAAATAAAGAAAACTTGACGATAACAATACTGTGCTTCCCTTCGGGCAAGCACACTAATTAAAAAGCAAAAATGAGGTGTTTTAATCGAATATATGTAAAAGTGCTCGGAAAATTACCAAATTTTCCAGGGACATCAAGCATGTAACCGTCCATCTTCGGTAGGGTTTTTGTCCATGGATGAAGCAAAATGGCTCTGTAGCGCCCCCTAGAACATTGCAAAAAAACCTGCGCATTGGGGTTATTTTGGCGTAGCTTGACGGAATTCAGTACACGTCTACATCATGCTTGGACGCACCAAAAAGTCTCTTGACGTCATGGTGGCAGGTCCACAGGAAGTCGGCCATTTTGAGTGGAAGATGCGTTTTGATGGCGTTTGCACACCTCGCATCTGATCGAACTCCTCCGATAGCTTTAATGGTAACGCCTTGAAATGTGGTCCGGCTACTCTTCAGCCATGGGCGACTAAAAGTTATATTGGATTTTCTCATTAGTCGGAAGGTGTGGGCGTGGCAGACCCTCAAACTTTGCCAACTTGTTAGTGCTTGCCACAAAACACAAAGTGTCTTAATAACTCAATCGCATATATGACAAAGTGCTCGAAAAATTACCAAATTTGCCAGGGACATCAAGCCTGTAACCGTCCATCTTCGGTAGCGTTTTTTGTCCATGGATGGAGCAAAATGGCTCTGTAGCGCCCCCTAGAACATTGCAAAAAACCCTGTGCATTGGGATTATTTTGGCGTAGCTGGACGGAATTCGGTACACGTCTTCATCATGCTTGGACGCACTAAAAAGTCTCTTGACGCCATGGTGGCAGGTCCACAGGAAGTCGGCCATTTTGAGTGGAAGATGCGTTTTGACTGCGTTTGCACACCTCACATCTGATCGAACTCCTCCGACAAATGTAATGGTAACGCCTTGAAATGAGGTCAGGTTACTCTTTAGCCATGGGCGACTAAAAGTTATATAAGATTTTCTCATTAGTCGTAAGGTGTGGGCGTGGCAGACCCTCAAACTTTGCCAACTTGCCAGTGCTTGCCACAAAACACAAAGTCTCTTATAACTCTTGCGTACATTGTTTGATCCAGAGAAAATGGCTTAGGGTGGACGCTGGATCCAGCCCGAACGCGTTCATATGCCTGACTGATATCACCTATAGAGCCACCTGTTGGTGGTTGGAAACTTCACTTTGTTTCCAAACCTCTTTATTTGACCTGTTTTAACAAACTACATTGCAAAAGAAAAATATACCAAAACAATCCACAAAACATTACATAACCAAATCATCAAGATCTATCACAAATAATTCCTTTATTACATAAAAATGAAACACAAACCAATTTACACACACAAAACACATAAAAACACACAAACACACTGTCAAGCATGACTTTTTCTGTGCCAAAACCTACTGAACAGTTCGGCGGTCATATTTTGTAACGCTTTGCGTTACCTCTAGTTTTAGTTTGTTTAAGCTTTGTGGCTAAGATGTTCGGTATAGCTGTTTTAAGGAGCAGTTTAACACCCCTTTTTCTAAAACAACGTATTACACCATGATGCTATTTCCAATCCATCTATTCTAGTTATAGCAGTGGCGGTCCGTGCATTTCACGACTAGGCCTTCAGCGATGTCCTACCTACGATGTTAAACTGAGTGAATCCACCTCCTAATACCATCATTATGACGCCATGGCTCTCGAACTATATATTTATACAGAAAGGCAGTGTAAGTGAGCATTGCATCACCTTAACATAGTCGAGTACAACAGACTTTATTAATATTTCCGGAGCATTTAAAATCAATACACCCGTATTAACAATACATTAAGAGTAGTAAACTCTCAGTTATATGATCGCTTGGATATTACTGTCACAACTTAAAAATAAAAGGCGATTTTCAGGGATTAGTCTACAAAGTTTTATTAAGTCCACCGAAAGTAGCCTATGTGAGCTTTAACAAGTTTGTCCACTAAACATCGCATTGTCCCACCTGCAAAGCAGTTTCATTAAACTTCCCATCCTCACGATATCCAGTTTTTCTTGAAAGTTCCGTCTTGAAAATGGCGTTGTAATTGTATCAAAAACTGGAATTATCAAGTTGGTGTAAACTAGTTTATTTGAGTTGGTTAATGTAATTATATTTAGTCTTACCAATTGAAACAACTAGCATAATAAGCATCGAAACCGATGTACGTCGTTTTCGCATTAGCCAGCTTAACTGAGCACTGAAGCACTGCACCGGTCTGCCTCAGTATCCAATCAAAGGACGTTTACGTGTCACGTTCAACGCGAGGAAAGAAATCTTCCGGGCCTTCTAGAAGGCCCAGTGTCGCCAACTCGAAATCTGATTGGTTGTCACAACTGTCTGTTTCAGTTCATTCAACTTAAATTAACTGAAACAGCCAGTTGTGATAACCAATCAGATGTACACGGGCCTTCAACGTGAATTCTGAAGGCCTCAGGGAAGATTTCTGTTCTCGGGGAAGGTTTCTCGGAGCGTGGCAACACATTATAGCTGAAATATGATTGGATGAAAGCTCTAACGTAAATTAACAACGCTGGAAGCTATGAAATGAAGATAATGGACTATGGGGAATAATTTAATACATATTTATGAAAAGAAAATATTATTTATTTTATTACATTTATTTTCTGATGATGTTTAGGCCAGCAGAGAAGCCTTGAAGGCCCTGACGGACCACCACTGAGTTATAGCTAAGCAAAAGCTAGTTTTGATCTCTTTCATGAATGATTTAGGCTACAACAGTTAGGCTACTGAATTAGCAGAGCTGCAATGAATGAATGATTAAACTGAATGGGCCACAGGTGAATCCACTGATTCCTTCTATGATGATGTCTAAGAAAACAGTATAATGACTTGCCATTGTATTTTGGACGTTTATTTTTGCATTTTGGGGCTCAGTAATGGTGAACCATCTTGATAATTCAGTTTTTCTTCTTAGTTAGCCGTTTGAACTCCAGCTGACTGACTGGTGCTCCCTTGACATTTGTCCTGCCACTACGGCCCTGATATGGGTTGTGTTGTCAACCGCTACAGCTCTATACAAAGCAGACACATATTCAAAATGCCCCCCCTCCCCCCTCCAACACACACACAGTGTGATGGGTTTGTGAATGGCTGGAGAACCCCTCAGAGACGCATCCCTTTCCTCCAGTAATTCATTGAAGGCTGTCGGCCTGGCACTGACAGGGGGGGAAACAGATGTGGAATGATAAGAGCGGCATCACAGAGACACAGAGAGAACATGTATGTGCTGCCCGCTCTCAGGCCCACAGTCCAGCTGCTTCCGGCCTCCATTCAGCTCCCTGGAACAGTCCCTCCACCACCACCACCACCCTCTGACCGGAGCAACACAGCAGCTTTTCTGTTGTTATGCTGGGAGTGGAATAACAGCCATGTAAATCACTCGTGTATTTGGAACTGGCTCCTACTCCCTGCAATCCACTCCTGAGGTATTGTTAAACACTTTGTGTGTGTAAGTGAGTGAGTCATCTTGGGAGAGTTCACGTCAATAGTAAAGGGGAGGAATCACGTCCTGTGCACACGTGCATTGAGCTGTCCAAGTGGTCTGTTGAACACATGTTAGTGAGTATGTCAAGGACAGACTGTAAGCCAATTGTGTCTTGCAGAAAATTACACTTTGATACATACCAATGAATGGGTATCTGTTTTCTAACACAAATTGCATAAAGCACGCTAAAGAAAGAGATTAATCCTATATGAACACTTTACTGTGAATGACTGGGTCTTCACTGTGTCATAGGTGTCTATGAAAACTGATACAAAGTTGGATTGATAGATTGTTTTTACCTCTGGTGGACAATTATCCTTGACGACTGAGTCACTTTGAATAGAGTTATGAGGGACATTTTATTGTCCGTAGTCCTGTCACCACGGTTGAAAACAAGGGTGGGTGAGATCATTCCATGCCACAAAAACAAGAGCATGTAGAGCTATCAATACTACAGGAGGCCAACACACACTCTTGTCTTGCTCCATTCAGAAATGTGTTCATTGGTAAGATGTCCATCAGAGTCTTAAAATCTAAGTTCTAGTTTGAGAAACATTTATCTTGTAGCCGACCCGAAGAACACCCTTATTCTACATATTCACTTTGAAACAAATCATGCAGATTTTACATGCACAAATGCTTCCAGAGAACAGAATAACAGAATTGCCTTTTTACCACTGTATTCTGTTGTCAGCGCAAGACTAAGAAACTTTACGTGTCACACTATTGGAAGAAAAATCTTCCTACGGAAAAATTCATGAATTCATAACTTGGGAGGGTATATTTCAGCCCTGATGTATTGCGCCCAGATAAGGATTCAAAGGTGAACAGGACTAGAGGACATCTTCAAAGCACGGAGGACATCAGGGGAAAGCCAATGAGCTCCAAGCCCCCCTTTCAGTCCTGCCCTCCTCCTCACTCCCCCTGCTCTTCCTCGTCGTTAGAAAGCATTTCATGTGCTGGAGCTGTCACACACATCAGGTGCCATGGAGCCCCACTGCCATTAAGTTGATTTACTCCGATGGGGGAAATGTGCTTCAATTCTCCAAAAATCTCTAGAGTTAGCACTATCCACCCAGCACCTTAAACCGTGCCTAGATTTAACAAAAAGGTCTCTTGGTTTATATATCCGTGGATGGATGAAGGGCATTTTTTGTAGTAGAAAAATGCATTTTCTGGATCAAAGAAGTGTCTGTAACAACACAAAACGTAGCATTGACATTCTATGCTGAATTTGTCTTTGCAGAAACTGGTGGATGCTTTTTTTTTTCTTTAAATACAATGCCACAGAGTGATTTAATATCAAAACCTTGATGTCAATGAATATTCACAGTCTTGCCACAAACAATTTCAAGATGGTCCAGATCAGAGAGCGATGAGGTGCTAGAGAAAGAGAAGCACAGAGATAGTGCAGAGACAAAGACAAGACAAGAAGCCAATCAAAGACGTGTCAGCCTCTGCGGGAAACGACAGAGCAGGAATTCCTGAAAGTGATAGGGCTCCTTTGAACTGAGACTTTACCAGTAACCCATGGCCGGTCTGGAGAAAAGCTGAACTTTAACATGAGACTCACACGTCCACCATCCATCACAGCAAGGGACACAGCCACAGGAGAGAGCCCTGACAGGAGAGATGAGAGAGCACGAGGAGAAGCCCCAGCACCAGCACCAGCACCAGAACACCATGTCAACACCACAGGGGATTGTTTACTGATGACTCAGTGTTTGGAGAGGGAGAGGGTGATTATGCACTTTGGTTGTTAAATGGGTTGTGCTGCCTGACCTTCTCATGTAAGTTTACACTACATCTTTTGTCTTGAATTAAAGTGAACGAGCGTCCAACAGAAGCAGTAGTGAAATGAATGAAGCTCATGAAAACAGACTCAGTTTAAGCCAAAAAAAAAGAGAGACATTTTTAAATAATACTGTTTTCACTACAGTGTTTAGTGGGCTTTTAGCCAGCTGTCATTATTTGAAATGAATTGAGAGCTGGTTGTAAGAAGGAGGTGTTAGCCAGAATATGATTGGTGGTTTGATTGATGCAGTCAAAACGTTGGCCATAGCTGTTCTGATGAATACACTGACATGTCAACATTGAAGTAAAGCACCAGCAAACTGCTGACGGTTCAATATAGTGCTCGATTTCAGCACTGCAGGAAAATGTGGATATGCGTTAAATGGTTATCTTACACCCTTGACTAATGAAATGTGGGTGTCATTAACTCTGTAATTAGTGCATAATTAATGCCATATAGTTTTAACTGATAAAGCATTTTTTATTTTATTTCTGAACATATCAACCTGATATTTTCTTTACCCATGTCTTATTTACTTGCTCTCTTGTGTACCCCCCACCCTTTCTCTCTCTATATATACATATGTGTTTGTGTGTGTGTGTGTGTGTGTGTCAGTGTGTGTGTGTGTGTGTGTGTGTGTGTGTGTGTGTGTGTGTGTGTGTGTGTCAGTGTGTGTTTGTGTGTTTGTGTGTGTGTGTGCAGTGTTGGGAAAGTTCACTTTCTACATTTCTTAAAATGAACTAGTTCAGTTCTTTTTTTGAATATGTTGCGAGCTACAATTTTTCTAAATATCTATACATCTGCAATACCACTCTCGGCCACTACGCTACTTCGGCGCTCTCACACTTGCCAGGCATAGACAGTATAGAAATCACACGCAGCGATTTGATACAGGACTGTTAATGGTGTACTTTTCGGCTGGAAGTCTCTAGAAATCTGGCATCTTATTAAAAAGAGTGAACGTGCCGTTCACAGACACCAGAATGAACGCGTTCACAGTATCGTTCATCAGGCAGTAATACAGTACGTTCAGTTCACGTTCACCAAAATTATGAACGAGTTCATGAACTTTTGTTCAATGAATGCGTTCAGGTACAACACTGTGTGTGTGTGTGTGTGTGTGTCTGTGCATACATGTCAGTGCTCCACCAGCTGTGCTGCTCTTCAGCATACGTCAGTGTGTGGCTGGAGGCCGATGCTCCAACTGGTCCAGCCCTCTCCCATGACAGAAATAGAGAGCCGTTCTCTCCAGTGTAGGCTTTAACACCTGTACGGGGACACTTCACTCACGCCTCGGCCAGACTAGAAAAAGAACAAGACGCCATCCCACAAACACATCCATGTAAAGGTCATGGAACAGCTCCTTCCTATCCCTAGACCCCCCCTCAAACATGCTGAAATGCTCCTGCTGAAGAAGGCATTTGGCTGAGTGAAGCCTTTGTGTTGGATCTGACTGTGGAAAGCAGTGGGTTATGGAGAGGCACAGAATGGGGGGATTTTCATCATGTGTTTGATGTTCAGAGCTGAGTGATGGCTCTATCTGGCCTGGGTACTTGTTTATTACATAACTCCTCTAATTCCAACTGTTCACCACACTTAAACTGAATCATGACCAAACAGAAGAGTGGAGCTACTACACAAGTTGGCACAAGACACTGTAACTCAGTGTGACATTTCAAAACACAAAGGAGAAAAAATGAAGGCATTCTTGAGTCTACGCTTTGTTTATGTTGGTAGACATAGTTTCCATTCCAGATACGTGCCTGTGCACGATCTGCCAGATGCCCTGAGTGGTAGGTCAAAGAAGCTGAGCCCTGATAAACACTCTTGAGAGAGGTGTTAACCTGGTCACCTTCCCCACGGAATGGCCTGGAGTTTTATGATCCAGGTGAGAAAGGTTAGAGGTGCAGTGAGCAAATGTGCACCTTCGGGCCAGCTGTCTACCTGTCAGTGCTGTGGGGAGGCGGCAGCGGCCCTCCTGAACTCTGTGAACTCACCTGGAGGCCACGCCAGGCATGACGTGAAATACATGTGAGTGTGTGACATAACGCTGGGCTTTATTGTGCATGCATGCTAACATGCGTGCTGTAATCTTGCCCTCTAAAAAGAGCATCTATAATTGCATCTGCACCTGCAAGCCTGTGTGAGATGGGTAGAAAACTGGAGATGAGGGGTGGGGTGGCAATGAAGAAATAACCTGAAGGTATATGTGCGTGTAGTGTGTGTGTGTGTATGTGCGTTTATGTTTGTGTGTGTGTGTGTGTGTGTGTGTGTGTGTGGGGGGGGGGGTATGGTGGATCTCTAGCAATATTACTTGGAAGTGGTGAAAAATTAAACAAAATTGAGTTTTGTGCGGTAGAGCATGCTGATGTGTGCAGCTCATCTCTCCTTCCCAAGTTCTCTACACGGCATGCTCATTTTCAGAGGGAGAGCATTCGCTTTAAATCCCCCACAGCTTCATTCTACTTGTGTTTGGAATAGATTTCCACCACACTGCTTTGAAAATGGTGCCACCTGAGAAACCTATAGAGCAAGAGAGAAACTGAGAGAAAAAGATGAGAGATGGATTCAAAATGGATGAAAGTAAGAGGAGGCATCACTTGATATGTTTGCTCTCTCCAGCTTCTGCCCACTTGGGAATAAATGACCATCTCTTCATCCACAATTACTGACCCTCTCATCCGTCAGGAAATTAGATGCAATTATTAGAGGAGGGACGTGTCTGGGTCTGAGTCTGCTGACTGAGGAGAGGGGGAGAGGAAGGGATCACAGGGGATGGGAGGAGGAGAAGAAAGGGGGACCTGAAGAGGGTGGAAAACCTAGCAGGCATACTAAGACCAGGAGGGAGGAAACTCCATTAATATTTTAGCATAGGCATAATACAAATAAAATATAAAAGTACAGTCAAGTATGAGAAGAAAAAAAGTCAAATATTGTTCCACAAACATTTCATAAAATTAAAGAGCCAAGCAAAAAAACCTCCCCATTCAGATTGAAAATGCTCTTTGAAGGTGCAGAGCAGCTCCGTTGGCAGCGCAGTGTGGGGGAATGCCATGTTTTTAAAGTGCTTTTCTTTTCTGCTTACTAAACACTTTGGCAGAGCATGTTTTAAAGATGTGTGCTGGGGAGTAATCGGTGGGGGTGGAGTACTACACACACACACTCACCCTCCACCCACACTCACACTCGTTGGCTTCCAGCCTCATGGATCCACATCTGGCTGCCAAACTCACCATGTTGTACAGCAACATATTTATCTGAAATGTAGATTATTAAAAAAACACAAGATATGTTCTGGATTTGGATCTCAATGAATGAAGAATATTCTCAATATACCTATTTATGAGGAAGGTTTAAGTCTTTATTTTACATTTATGCTGTGCCCTGAGCATGTATAGTGAATAGTGAGAGGATATGACCTATTCATGGTTTAATTTAGCTAGCCCAAATCAGCTTAACTGTTTAGCTAATTAGCCCTTGGTGGTTTGCTAATGTGCCCTGTTTTAGGGCAATGCTGATTTGAGATGGGAGAACATCATTTGAGTGTCAGTAATTGTTGTCCACATATGTTGTGTTTTGAGCTTATTTCTCCCACGACAAAGAACAGAAAAGCATGTTGATTATATTGTTTGTCAAAACATGTACATCCACAGTATAAACATTTGAATTCTTATGGTATGATAAACCATTCATTAAAATGTTCATTACTCTGTGGCAAAACAAAAAATGTTATATTGGCAATTGTATAAGCCAGCAGTTTCCATTGCAGGTGCAACTCTCCTTTTGTGTTAAATGCTTTCAGTCAGGCAGACTTTTAATCTTATATTTTCAGATTAAAGGACTGCATATTTGATATTTTCAAATTAGTTTATTTACTGTTTTCCATACAGTCCATTCTGTTTTCCATGTTTTCCATACAGTCATCTATTTTTTTGCACATATCACTCAAGTAATGTCCAAACATTGTACCATTGTATATAGTACAGCACTGTAATAGCACCCAATTTCAACCTGGGAAAGTGTCAAATGTTAAGATGCTAGGCCAGAACAGCTCATAGGACTTTGTTTTAGCCCATCCCTGCACTACCAAGTGGCCAAGTTTATTTATTTCAAAATGTTCCACCTCTGATAGAAAATGCCTATAGAATGCATTGGCCACGCTGAAGCACCCACTGTTCTTCTCATGCTGTCACTAATTTACAAAACATCAGTGATGAAATGGTCTTCTGCTTTCAAAATTAGAAATGGTATGAATGGTGTGAACTTCACATGCTTATATAATAAAGATGGGCTTAGGAAAAATAATGGCATCACCAACATGCTAATGCTAATCCTAATGCAAAGGTCTATATTTGAGAAGTGAGGCTAGGTCATATTTAGAAGTGCTAAGGTCTAAACATGTCTAAAAAAAAAGTGGAGGGGAGAATCGGTGGTTTGAATGCACCATAGAAAGAACATGGATACAATGCATTGCTAGTAAGCTATCATGTTAACTAAGCTTTATTGAAAATGACATCCTAGCTGGCAGTATGAGGAAAAGTGCTGACTAGTTCATATTGACCCAAAGACAAGGCATTATACTTTGTAAAGCATGTACACTGAAAGTCATAAAAACATTTATTCTAAAAAACAGATTTCTATCATTCTGCAATGTTTGAAAATAGTTTCAGGCCACTATGACCCAGAGACGGTGGGAGGGTTGAGTCAAAAACAACCATTAAAATGATAAGAGTTGCACAAATATGTCCTGGAGTCTCTGTATCAGCGAAGTGCCCTGCCCAGATCGAGGGGTAGAGGTCAGCATCATGGTGATGAGGCCAGACAGGGAGATGGAGACACTGTATCATGCAATTTGGATATCAGGACTTAAAAGGACCAGCCCTGTTACAAATGAATTACTGAACTCCGTGAACCTTCCACTTGAGGACCTGTTTTGGCATTCTAAACAGCCCCCCACACACACACAGGGCTCTGCTGAATCACTCAGAAACATGAGCACCATCATTTTGAAGTAGCATTTTTCAGCGGCTCTGAGACCAGGTATAATCATGTATTGCCTCTGGACTGTGAGGATGAGAGATTGAAACGGCAGGGAAATGAAATGGTCTGATCTGTAAATGTACTGTTATTCCAAAGTGTACTCTGATACTGTATTAAGACCAGAATGCAATTTTTTATTTGCCATATTTTTAGAATCTGTGCATTCATATATTTGTATATGCAAAATAACTGTTATACTTATAATTGTTCTTCAACACTCAGAATGTATTAACTATTATTTTGTTTAGAGTTTATTTGATCCAGTCACAAATATTTAGTTTAACTTGTTGATCGACTGACATGTTTATAAGTAATGCCAGTTGCTGTTGTATTTCATGCAACTGTAAAATTAAATGTATAGAAAGCTGACAAGTATGTGTTCCTAATACATAATTTGAAGTAAAAACTGGCACCAGTATCAAATATCAGAAAATAGCTTTGCCATGGCATGACTCAAGTTGAGACCCCCAACACCATCCAAATCCTCTCAACTTCAGAATGGCCGTGTCATGGTGAGAGTGGAGACAATATGCAGTGCATTAGCAAAGATGCAAACACGGAGGTTCAGCCCATTAGTGGTTAACAACGCTAGCTGATTTTCAGATGGCACTGATAGCCATTACTGTAATCTGCTCTGGCCCAGGCATGCTCTTTCCCCAATGACAGAGGCTTCCGGCTCTGACGTTTGATCAATAATGCAAAAGCCTCCCCAAACTCCCTTGCTTGTGGTTTCATTTAGAAAAGGCCCTTCAAACTAATGATGCAGGTTAATTGGCTTGTCATCGTTTGGGAGTTCACAGGAGGAAACCGTTAAAATGTTTGCTCCTTGGGACTCTCCGTTTATGGCTGGATTGTTTGTTCTTTTTTTACACCCTGCTCTTTGGCTGCCCACCAGACTGCATAAGTCAGGGCCATTTTTTCCTTCCTTTGAAGAAGGTTGGTTGTAAAACAGTGGGCAAAAACTCAAGAAGAAAATGGCACCCTGTTTGTTAAGGCCATGCCAGAGGGCAATTCAGTAGCTTTATTGGATTCTGTATTTGTGGTAATTTATTTATCTGATTCCAAAACATAATTGCATAAAAACACAGTTTTTCCATTAAACAGTGGCTGTGACTAAGAGTCTGTGGAAAAGATCTGGATTGTGCCTTGTGGACCCTCCCTGTGGTACAAGTCCACCGCATTGATTGCAATGACCTGGATAATTAACCTGAGAAGTGACCACTGCAGGTTTGCCCTCATAAGCGTCTGTTTCAGGAAGCCATTACTGTGGCGCACATGAATAAGTCATGAGGCGGACTGGTAAAGGCCCTTCCCCTCAGTCCAATGCACATCCTCTCCACATTAAAGGACAAATTACTTGTGGCCCTCATGTTGAGGAGGAGGGGGCCCGAGGCCCACTGTGTTAACATGCCTACTGGGACTGTCAAGGGGATGCACCAGGGAGCCCACCAACATCCTGGAGAGGATTTGGCTGGTCCACGAAGGCTATGGTACAAATGAAGCGCTCATGTTTGACAAAGCTGGTTAATTAGATTGATTTCTTAGGGAGATAACGAGGCGTGTGTGTGAATGTGTGTTTCTGTGTGTCTGTAGGGACAAAAAGATGTATTTACTGCTCTACTTTTAGTCATTTAATGTAAGGACAGTTACAGGGCTTGTTTTCTTCCTCAAATGATCTATTCAGCAAGAACCATGCGAGGAGGAGCAGCTGCCTTTTGATGAAGTCAAACCTTCTGTGTCATATATTGTGGGTTACATGTGTAATTCATACAAACAAGAAGAAACATGAACAGTTGGGGTTGAACAACTGAATCTGATTAGAATTTATGATAATGGAGAGCCTCCCCAAAGTGAACAGATGCTAAACTGAAGAGGACGTGAAGCTAAACAGACGACTTGTGTCAATGCTGCTACTTAACCCAATAGGAATGTGAGAGAGCGGCTCTGAGAGAGAGGCTGAGGGCCTGGGCTCATTAGCTGATGCTGCTGGATGATAGGGCCTGCCCTTAAAAGACACAGGAGGATGCCTGAGGCTTGTGTCTCTGACCACATTTATCAGTGGAACATGGGGGATGGTGGGACAGAGAGAGAGATTGAGATAGAGAACAAGAAAGAGAGGGGGAAGAGAGATGGAAATAGGGAAAAATCATGTTGGCATTTAAAGACACTTTGACAGGGGGTGTGTTGGTCTGATCTGAGGGGGAAATCTTCTGTCAGATGTTTAAACGGCATCTTCAGAGCTCACGGTTCTCTGCGCTTCAGAGGAGACTTTGCGAGGTGCAATCAATGATGTTTTACAGCACATCCTGCCTCTCCTTCATTGAGGGACACAAGCCACACAAACCAGTAATGAATGGAGAAAAGCAAGCTATGCGAAACAGCATTTCCAAACCATCTAAAGGTTATTTTGCACAAACTAATAAAAGGCATCCCTTGATACCCCAACTCTCTAGTAACGTTGCGAGGACTTTCACAGCACGTGGAGGAAACAGACGTGCTTGCACATTTACTTCAAAATATGAATGTCCAGCTCTGATCTACCATATGCAATGGCACCCAACCACGTCAGCGCGCCACCTGTGCGTGCCAGAAGGCCAATCAGTGACTAAATGAATGACTGTGAAGAAAGACACAACACTCCTTTCCTCCTTTTATCATTGCTCTCCATAAGAAAGATTCTGCTAATACAGTCTCTTCCAAAAAGATCTTAGTCAGACTTGAAATATGCTCATCAAAAATAGTCCTGTCCAGGACAGAAAAGCACCATGTTTGCTGCAATGCACCTGCATTCAAGGCAGAATCTGTAGCAGTACAGTGGGCTTCTGCACGCACTTTAACAGACATCCCATGGACCGTCTCTGTATTTCAGGGAACACTGAGCATTCTTGGAAACTAAATGAAATGTAAATGACTGTTGGACATTGCCCTCTTTAATTTGAAATCTCTTGAAAAGCAGGGTAACACATGCACACACACACACACACACACAGACATACACGTAAACAAACACATACACACACAAATGGGATAATGTGGGTTGGCATTTAAGTGCCCTGGCCAGATGTAGATGAATGCTCTCTCCCCCCGCAGGCTTTATTTGTGGCGAAGGTGCTATGCTACATGTGCGTGCAAATCAATCACCCCTTGTTTCTGATCACTCCCACTTAGATCAGACTGGAAATAAATGCCTGTTTCCCTTCCAGAGGAGAGATCAATAGGTAGAGAAGGTGAAAGTACCCTGGTGTTCAGGCCAGAGGGGAGAGTGTGTCTCTCCTCTCTAAGAAGGTTGCTCTTTTCCTTAAAGTGATTTGTCATCCATTAAGTCACGGCCAGACATAGAATTCTGCTCATTTTTTCTAAATGTCACTCGATAACCCTTTTAAAAGGGGGAGAAAGAGCAAAAGAAAAGATGGAGAAGTGATGGGGGTGTTTTGAAAACAAATGGTTCAGTGGACAGATGGATAGAAGGAGAGGTAGGTTGTTGCTTATTTCCTTTTTTTCCCACTTTTCACTCCGTATTCTCTATTTATCCACCAGCTAGTATCAATTGTGACATTATGTTTATAAGAACAAGATCCTTAACTCTCTTTCTCCCTCTCTCCCTCTCGTTCTCCCTCTCTCCCTCTCCAGCTGGCTTTTATTTCCTTGTCCATCCTCACATCCTGTAAAGGGACAGCTTGCCAGTAATGATGGCTAACCTGTGGCTCCCCTGTGGGACTAAAGAGCCACCACCTACAGAGTGGCCCTGTCCTCGGGGCCCAGAGACCAAGGTCCTTGCCCATCTAAACAGAGTCAAGGTCCCCACAGATGCTGGGATTAACCCATTAACCCACAACTTTGTGTGACGATGAGCATATACTGTATATATTATTTTATTTTTGAAGCGTACTTGTCCATGTATTCCATGTTGTACACAATGTTTGATATAAAAAAATAGCATAAAAATGTAATACAAATACCAATAAAATTAACTACAAATTGAAGTGCCAAAGCAGTTCATGGGAATGACATCTTTGTTTGCCACTCTTTAACTTTATATATTAACTTTAACCTTATATTGAAACATACATCGCAAGCCATGTGCCTTCAAGAATAAACTGAAAATCTTAAAGAAGTTGAGAAGTATGTTTTAATGGTAACACTATATAAGGGTACAAATCATATACTTATACAAGATTTGCATTTGATTAGCCTCTCTGTTTTTAATATTATAAAAACATAGGAATCTTTTTAACTCAAACTGGTCATCAGAGGCATGTTGCTACATGACCCAATGGTTAGAATAAGACCATAGGCCTACCCAATAAACTGAAAAAAGGGTAAATCAGACGCATGGAGTGTTCATCATTACACCTTTATAGTTAACTGTGTCTATGTGTTCCAAAAACAACACTTGCACATGCGCACTGAACAATTGCCGGGGCAGTGAGCTGTCACTCAAAAACCCATTAACCAATGGGGACGCGTCCCTGAAAGAAACCTGCCCATGTGAAAGGTTTGTGTCAGAACTGCAGCAGACATGGACTAACCTAACTTTACTGGACTCTTCCTGTGCGGTACTAGACATGTTCTTGTGTTCTTGGGTTAAGTAAGAAGTAAAGCTAAGATTTTTCCAGGTTAGCTGCAAAGTAATATCACATCTTTGAATGGCTTTGTCCAATGGTCTTTGGACATTTTGACATTTGACATCATTTTGAATTTCCTCAGATTAAACTGCTGAGGATGAGGATGCACTTTCTTTCCCAGATGGTCGAACCTTTAAGAGAAACCTTTGAGATCACTGTCACTGCAACCTCACGTGTGTGGAACGGATGCCAAACCAGCTATTTCTCCATGTCTTTCTTGTAACAATATATTTCTTACCTTGAAGAATAAAGCAGTGTTTTATTCAGCTGCTCCTTCTTGCATGGTGCCTGCTGAATAGATGAGTTGAGGAAGAAAAGGAGCCCTGTAACTGTCTCTCTAAGCATTACGCCCGACTCACATTGTTGCGTTGATGCAACGGACGGTGGAGGAGGAGTTTGGCGCATGGGGTTCTGTTGATAACGGAGACGTTATAGTGAGATTGACAGGTCAACAAACCAATCACGTCATTAGTAAGCTTTTACCCTGTGAGTAGTAGCATGCTAACCCTAACCCATCATTAGACAGTGTGCTCAGACACCTCGCAAATCCTATGATACGTATTTCTCAGTTACAATAAAGGGGTTTTTACATTGTACAGTGTCTATTTCTCGGTAACTTTTAAAAAATCTAACCAAAAAAAAGTCAAACAACCAACTTGAAGGTACAAATACGACCATCTACGGAGTTTGGCAGCCATGTTTTTTTTTTTGAGTTTGCCGCTCTGTAGACGTGAGCATATACGGGATGTGATTGGCTAGTGCCTGTGCTGTCAGTATGCATGAACGGCAATATGATTGGCTGACGCATGCATTGCCTGTCGAAAAGTTGAACCTTCTTCAACTCTTGTCGCGAGCAAAGCATGAAACGCAACGCACGCGAAACAAACGGAGCCACAATTCAGTTCGGCAAAGGATGACGTCACCCCATGCAAAGTGAATGGGGATGCGTTAACCCTGACGCATCAACGGCTTCCAACGCAACAATGTGAGTCGGGCGTTAGACTTTTACTAGTCCACCAAGACACATGGTAGATCAGGACAAGGCAAGAATCAGTGGATTTCCCCAAAGTATTGTTGTGCTACAGCCATCATAACTACAAGAGGGTATTACAAATCATGAGGAGCTTTATGGAAATACAGTATAGATCTGTTTCAGAGTCAGTCAGCAATCATCATGAGGTGGTCTTTCCCAATTGGATCACTCTAATCATCATGTGGTGGTCTTTCCCAGTCATCATGAGGTGGTCTTTCCCACTTAGATGCTTCTCTACTAGTGTGTCTTTGTTTCATCAGAGGATTTGACAATGAGCTCTATGTCCCCTCAAACACATACATGGACGGATTATGAAACCATGGGCCCCTGGGCCTGGACATGTTAAAGGCCCCTTCCCTTCACGCAGATTTGAGTTTGTGAAAAGGAGGACACTTTGACACGGGGGGAGGGGGCGGGGCTGTGTATAGCATGGCGACCACGCCCCCTCCCCATGACGAAGTTTTCACATATTTTTCACATGCAAATAACCCCATCCCCTCCCCCGCGACAACGTTTTTTTCCGAGTAAAAGAGGACGTCTGGTCACCCCAGCATCCTCATGCAAAGGCTCTGGCTTAGGGGACCCCTGAGCTCATGGGCCCCTCGGCCTGGGCCCGGTAGGCACGTTCAGTAATCCATCCCTGTGCACATACATCTTTAGTGTCAGTGACTTTAAACTCTATGGGCCCTATTTAGACGATCAGAAACGCAAGTAGGACGGCGCCAAACGCAAGTAGCTGTGTGGGCGGCTCTATGGCGCAGTTGCTATTATAACGGCGGAAAAAACAACCCATTTGATCAGAAACGCAAGTAGGAGGGCGCCAAACACAAGTAGCGGTGTGGGCGGCTCTATGGCGCAGTTGCTATTATAACGAATCAAACGAATCGAATCAAATGGGTTGGTCCAAAAGAGGTTACTCAGCCGTGTGGTTTGGGCGTAATATGCAATAAACCAATCCGAGCGTCATCTCACATTCCCTTTAAGAGTGAGGAGTGCATATTCCATAGCGGCTTGTTATTTTAATGGCGGAATTACCTGGTGGAAGACCGGAAAAGTTCACAGCCGAGGAGACCAACGTGAGAATTACACCAATTTTTGGCAAGCCATATATAATTACAAGGAAAATAAAGTATTTACCACATGAGGAAATCATTGTGATATCCAGATATTTAAAAAATAGGCATACATCTAGCGTACACATTGACCCAAATGATTCAGGTTAATTGAAGCTGCGTGACATTTGATTTATTGTATGGCTTTGTAAAAAGCCGGGAGATAGATATATATGGGGATGCGAGAAACCCTCCAAAAGTTAGCAAAGTCAAGCAAGCATGGGAAGATATTGCCGAAAGCGGCTACATAATGCCGAAAACGCTATAATGACGTCCGGAGACGTGGGAAATCCAAGCTGGCTAACCCTAACCCTAACCCAGAACCTGACGACAGCAGAGGACATCACCATGTCTACCCTCAGGCCTGAGAGCGTGCAGGGATTTGGGGGCATGGAAATCGGCACCCAACCCAGTGCACCAGCTGACCAAACCCAAGGTACATAAATAAAGTCCACATACACAGAGATGAGTTTACAAGATTTATAATAATACTGGCATGAAATAAATGCAACAAAGCCATACAATAAATCAAATGTCACGCAGCTTCAATTAACCTGAATCATTTGGGTCAATGTGTACGCTAGATGTATGCCTATTTTTAAAATATGATATGGATATCACAATGATTTCCTCATGCGGTAAATACTTTATTTTCCTTGTAATTATATATGGCTTGCCAAAAAATTGGTGTAAATCTCTCGTATAGACGACAGAAGTAAAGTGTAGCCTATAGGTCCTATACTGTACGGCCAAGCACGCGCCGTTAAAATAGCGTCTGAATTCCCGCCACAGACTCACACTGTCGTTTTGAAACTGCAAGATACCACAAAGGAAGACTTGCGCCCAAGGGCCCTATGTCCTCGTACACATACATCTGGCCTTTAGTGTCAGTGTCTTTGAGCTCTATGTCCTTCATACATCTGGCCATTAGTGTCAGTGTCTTTGAGCTCTATGTCCTCATACACATACAGTGGGGAAAATAAGTATTTGAACCCCTGCCGATTTTGCAAGTTTGGCCACTCGCAAAGAAATGTGTGATCTAGAATTGTAATGGTAGATGTATTTTAACAGTGTGAAACAGAATATCAAAAATAAAATCCAGAAAACTGCATTTTATAAGATTTATGACTTTATTTGCATTTGATGCAAAAAAAAAGTATTTGAACCCCTAGCAAAACATGACTTAGTTCTTGGTGGAATGACCCTTGTTGGCAAGCACAGACGTCAGACATTTCTTGTAGTTGGTCACCAGGTTTACACACATCTCAGGAGGGATTTTGGTCCACTCCTCTTTGCAGATCCTCTCCAAAATCCTTAAGGTTGCGTTTCAATGGGAGGGAATGAGGGAATGAGGTTCAAGCCCAATATTCCACGTTACATGGCCCCATCCATAGTCCCCTCGATTGGGTGGAGTCGTCCTGTACCCTTGGCAGAGAAACAGCCCAAAGCATAATGTTTCCACCACCATGCTTGACAGTGGGGATGGTGACATATTCAGCATTCTTCCCCCTCCAAACGCTGCAAGTCTAGTTGATGCCAAAGAGCTTGATTTTGGTCTCATCTGAGCACATCCTGTCTCCCAATCCTCCTTAGAATCATTCAAGTGTTCATTGGCAAATTGGCTCCCCCTGTGTAGTTCTGGGGTTATTCTGCACCTTTCGGATGATCACCGATACCGCATGAGGGGACATCTTGCATGGAACCCCAGACCTAGAGCGGGTGACAGTTGTTTAGTGTTGCTTCCATTTATGAATAATCGCACAAATAGTTATCTGCTTCTCACCAAGCTGCTTACCAATGGTTTTGTAGCCCATTCCAGCCTTGTGCAGGTCTACAATCTTATCTCTGACGTCCTTGGACAACTCTTTGGTCTTGCCCATGGTGGTGAGGTTGAAGGTGTGAAGTATGATTCTTTGGACAGTTTTCTTTTATACAGGTCACCAGTTGAGATCAGGTATACCTTGTTAGACCTAATGAGGACTAATCTGTGTGCTTCTTGGCGCATAACTGGCCATTGGGAGCCAGAATTCTTGCTGTTTGCTTGGGGGTTCAAATACTTATTTTTTGCATCAAATGCAAATAAAGTCATACATCTTATAAAATGCAGTTTTTTGGATTTTTTTGTTGATATTCTGTTTTCTCACTGTTAAAACACACCTACCATTACAATTCTAGATCACACATTTCTTTGCAAGTGGCCAAACTTGCGAAATCGGCAGGGGTTCAAATACTTATTTTCCCCACTGTACATCTGGGGCCGTATTCACAAAGCCTTTTATCTTACCACTAGGAGTGCTCCTAACGCGCGCTAAAACATTTTACGTAGGAGTAATTTCTTAAAAGTGATTCACAACGCCTCTGAGACCTACTCATACTAAGGATAATAGCAACTCCTAAGCTTAAGATAAAAACTCCGTTGCTATGGATGACGTCAATTCTCATGCACGAGTTTAGAAGCGGTGCGCACGGTGATTGGTTGCTGACAGGCGCTCTCATTCAAAACTCAGTCCTAACATCACCCTAACGATCCCACTAAATCAACAGAAAATAAGAGAATAACCTAGGCGTCAAATTAAGTCATATTAAATAGTAATGGACAGTGCACTTAGAAGAATGCACACGCATGATGACAAGTTTGTGCATCCAACGAGAATGACGCTTTGCACGTTAAGAGAAAGAGAAATTGCTGAAAAACACGGAAATTGCATGAAATCAAGGAAGTAATAATTAAAGCACCCTGCAAACTATTAGGTAATCAGCATATTTCCAGCCCTTAAACACTTCAAATATCAGTCCATATGGCACTTTAAGTCCTCCTGTCATAATGGACGAAATGAGGGCGAGACGTAAGAGAAAGCCGAACTGGTCCCAGGACCAACTGCTCCTGTTGGCCCAGTGTGTGCTGGAGAGGAGGGGGGTTATAAAAGCTAAATTTGGCTGTAGGGTGACCACAAAAAAGAAGCGTGAGGCATGGGAGGACATATGTGTTAACATAAATGCTTCGTTCCCTGCAGTGGTCATTGTCATCTGCCTCCTCCTCATCCTCTGGCAGCGGGATGTTTCTGCGTTTGCAAAGGTTGTGCAGAATTGCGCACAAAGTGATTATGGCACTGGCCCTGTCTGGGCTAAGCCCATTGCAGGACATGAAAGCAGCGTTTCAGCCCGATTCCTCTTTCCACAACATTGCGTGTATTCTTGTGCGCTCTACAATTCATGGAAATAAACGGTACACAATAATTAACAGAATTAACAAAGAAAAGGCGACAAAGAGCAAATACGAGTTTGTTCCAAGTTTGTCCACATGAGCGTATTTCAATTGTGTCACCAAAATAGGCCTCATGCGTATACTTACATGTTGTAGTTCAACTGTGCTCCCGGTTGTGGATTGAGGAAGGGTGTCAAAAGCCATGTCTTGCATGGATAGCCACTGTCACCCAACAAGTGGCATCCAGCAGGTACATGGTGCCGCTCAAAAAGCTGGCGCAGACCGCTCTCCATTAAAATGCGCGAATCGTGAGTAGATCCAGGCCACTTCGCAACAATATCCATGATTGTGAAATTTGGATCAAACACTATCTGTGTATTAATTGAATGTACCTTTTTGCGGTTTACAAAGACGTCCTCATCTCTGGATGGAGCAATTATTTTAATGTGTGTTCCATCGATTGCACCCACGACACCGGGCATTCCTGCAATCGCCATGAAATTGACCTTGATCCTTTGAAGTAGGCGATTGTCCAAAGGGAATCGGATAAACTGTTGTACAATGTGTGGTCTACAGAGTGCGGTGATTGTTTGATGAATGAATCGGCTTACTGATGATTGCGATATTCTGAAGTCGTCTGCATGGCAAAGTTGCCAAAAATCTTAATGTTATCAAACATTTAACTTCCGGACTGATTGGGTTGTTTCGGTTAGTTGGAGACGTGATTGCATCCCGCACTTATTCTAGTAAAATGATGATGCCTTCACGGTTTAAGCGATATCTTCTCAACAATTCAGAGTCGTTCATTGTCTCCAACACGTTGCGTCTGGCTTCAGCCGTTTTAAGACTTTTTGTGAATAGGTCTTAGTGACTTAGGAGTCCTCATGAGGAGTTTTAAGCTGTCCTAGACTTAGGTGCTACTTTTAGGGATAAAATATTTTGTGAATTGCTCTTAGTAAAACAAATTAGGAGTCCTACATTTAAGACTGACACGCCCATTATTTTTAGGAGTTTCTCCTAAATTCGCCACTTATGAGCTACTTTTAGCCCTAAGATTCTTTGTGAATACGGCTCCTGGCCTTTAGTGTCAGTGACTCATAATAGTGATTAGGGACGCACCGATACCACTTTTTTACAAACCGATACGAGTAGGAGTATTTTTATTTGTGTACTTGCCGATACCCAGTACCGATACCGATACTTCCTAGATTTGATTTCCATGAAAGATTTTATTTTCTCCTCTGCAGATTATGTCAAGCCTATAGTACAACATTAACAGAAGGCTATCCCAAGCCAAAAAAAAAACAGAGCTTTCTGGTTTTAACACAAAAAAAGAGTCAATATCATCACATTAGACAAAATGTAAATATAACCAGATAAAGGCAATTCAATTTGCTGCATAGTTAACAACACAGTCTGCTTCACAAAAAGTGAACAGAACTATTCCTGGATAAGCACATGAGCACAGTTCAGTTACAAAAGGATCAAAAGAGTCTCCGGCTCAAGTTCACAAACAATCACCTATGTGGCACTATAAGTCTGTCTCTCTTCCTCCCATTCTCTCTCTCTCTGTCTGCGTCCGTGCGCGTTTTTTCCTTTTGGTTGCTTTGGTCTCTTGCGCCACTGGCATGAGTGAACCTTGTGTGCTCAGCACTATGGTGTGTCTTCAGATGTATAATCAAATTGCTTGTGTCAAACGAAGTACTTTCATTTCCGCCCCTCAACACCGTAGCAATGCAGATCTTACACTGTGCCTTACTCCTGTCGTCATCATTTATCTTAAAATGAGCCCAAATCGTTGTTAAGGCAGCTCAACAGAATTGCTAGTAGCGAGATGCTAACGGCTACATTTAGCTAAATCTGTTGACATATACCTACTTTGACACTATGTCAAACTTTCCTAACACAGTCAAACATCAAGCAAGTGCAACACACGACAAAACAAGACGGCAAATAAGCTACTTACTAGTAGGGCGGAGAGTGGTAGGTCAGGTAGGACAGCAAATCACATTTTGTGTCCACATACCGCGACCAGTTTGATGTAGTGAAATACTGATAAGTGTTATCGGCAGTGTTGGGAAAGTTAACTTTCTTCATGAACTAGTTCAGTTCATTGTTCACAATTTTTTTTAATGAACTAGCTAGTTCAGTTCATAATTCAAAATGTTAAACTTAGGTCACAGCTACAAAAAATGTTACTAGTTCAGTTATTTTTTTCCAATACGTTACCAGCTATATTTTTTCTAAAATCTCTATCTGTCTGCAATACCGCTCTCGGCCTCTATGCAACTTCGATGCTCTCACACCTGCCAGGCACAGACAGTAGAGGAGAAGAAAGCACACACGTTCAGACGCAACACTGGGTATCGGTTTTTGCTATCGGTAATTCAAAACGAGTACAAGTACGAGTATTTTAACGAAGTATCGACCCGATACCCGATACTGGTATCGGTATCGATGCATCCCTGTAATAGTGATACCTAAGAAGTCATGTTATGTCTGTTATTCTTTCTCTCCCTCTCTTCCCAGTCCCCTTACACACTGAAAGAGGGGAAAAAAATCAGAGTTAAACAGCTTGGAGCAGGACTTTGAAGAGACTAGGCGTTTGTCTTTTGCATTCACATATAGGAGCACATAAAGAAAAAGACAGAAACACACAGCGAGACAAGCGTGGGTCTCTGAGTGAGATGTAGTTACCTCTGATTTACACTGGAACTGTTTCAGCATTGGTCTCTGATTTACACTCTAACTGTTTCAGCATTGGTCTCTGATTTACACTCTAACTGTTTCAGCATTGGTCTCTGATTCACACTGGAACTGTGTCAGCATTGGTCTCTGATTTAACTGTTTCAGCATTGGTCTCTGATTTACACTTTAACTGTTTCAGCATTGGTCTCTGATTTACACTTTAACTGTTTCAGCATTGGTCTCTGATTAACACTTTAACTGTTTCAGCATTGGTCTCTGATTTACACTTTAACTGTTTCAACATTGGTCTCTGATTTACACTTTAACTGTTTCAGCATTGGTCTCTGATTTACACTTTAACTGTTTCAACATTGGTCTCTGATTTACACTGGAACTGTTTCAGCATTGGTGTCTGATTTACACTGTTTCAGCATTGGTCTCTGATTTACACTCTAACTGTTTCAACATTGGTCTCTGATTTACACTGGAACTGTTTCAGCATTGGTGTCTGATTTACACTGTTTCAGCATTGGTCTCTGATTTACACTGTTTCAGTATTGGTCTCTGATTTACGCTAGAACGGTTAAAGCATTGGTTTAGCTTCAGTGCAGTAAGTCTGAAGAGACAGTGATCAGTAGACAGAGTAGACAGAGAAAATGACTTCATCAAAGGGATGATGAGATGACATGTTGCTAATTTACTGTTGCCAAACTAATGTTTTGCTAATATAATGTATTGCTTATCTAAAGTAGCCAAACTCAAAAGCAGAGATGTGAACACACAGAGAGTTTTTTTGTGCAAATATGGACTTCCATGTGTTAAGCCTTTGGTTCTTCCTGATCCACCATATGCCTTTATTCAGGTGAAGTTTGCCTTTGGTTAATGTTCATGCTGATTATCCATAAAAGGCAGCCAGATTCTTATTCTTATGCTGGTGATTCATGAATGACTAATGTTCCATCTGAGCATTTTCAAACACTGTCCATTTTATTATTCATTGGGTGACTATGCTGTGGCCGGCTCTTGGACTGACCAAACCCAAACGAAGGGCTTATATCGTTTGTTAGATTCAAAAGATTGAGTCCCGGTCTGGGATATTTTTAATGCATACTATCGCACTCTATTTTTGCAACTTGTTTTACTCTCTCAGAAAACAAAGAGAAGAATATACATGCTACCGAAGAGGGGTTTTGGCGTCAGGATTGAGGGACTTTTTAAGCACTGTAAACCTAGCCCACATCTGGTGAGGGAATCATGGTTTATGATTAACTAATCTTGGCCATAGAAGTTCTTTTTTCTTTCAGAAAAGCCACAGTTTTGTAATGTTAAAACAACATGATTTTTTAAATCAATTGTAATAAAATGCTTGCAGCAGTTTCTTGTTTATGGACAAACAGTTACTGTATACGTTTTTGGTGTTGTGCAAGATAGAGATATAAATACCATGTCCTGACAACTTGAACGAAACCCCTAGGTAAATTGAGAACGATTTTGATTTGTCTGTTTAATTTGTGCAGCGCAATTTGTACAGCATGATTCCTATCATATAAAAATGAAGAATGATTTCCCTTAATTCAGAACCTTCATCTTTTGTGTCCCTCTGGTGTGTTGAATGAAAAGTGTTGGAACAACATGCTTCAAAAGCCCATGTTTCAACATGTTTCAGTATATAGCCCTAGTATGAGACTATATGCATCTGTATTAATTAGAGAGAAAAAACAGCACAGCATGCAGGGAGGGAAGGGGGGAAGGAGGGAAGAAAGACACCTTCTGATATTCCCTCATTTCATACAACAGTACCTCACCAAATCACAAGTTCAACCCCAATGACATTCTGACGGATTCCAGTCCTATCAATTTGAATCTGCACTGCTTTTGCAAACGAAAATACAAATATTTTGTTACTTGTATTATGGAGTGATGTTTGCTTTGTCTGAAGAGACCTGTAGTGAATCTGTGTATGAATGAAGTGTTATGTGTGGGTGGTCAGAATGTGAGGTGGCTTGTTTGTATGCAATTGGATCGCTGAGCTTATAGAAATCAGTGGGATGCCCCCTCTCTATATCAGTGTTGGCATGGCTGTAGGCTGGAGCAAGAATAGATGAATCAATAAAGTGTTGCTGGAGATGCTTGAAGAAGGACTAGGTTTAGGTTGCATTGTGCACTGGCAGTTGGCATTGCTATGCTGATTTATGTCTCTGACCCACCTCAGATGTCCTGATTACTTTAACCATGGAGACATGTTTACTGGCTGGTTTAGTGGGAGCACCATTAACAATGCACAACTAAACAAAACTGATGCATGTTGTCTGTTTCATGTTAATGAACTTCGGTGAGGTGGCACAACAAAAAAAGAGAACATTTAGAATTGTATTTTAGCAGGGAAATTATTTATTGGCCATGATCTATTGTCGATTGCCAGTGAAGCATATAGATGTGCTCATTAACATTTAATGTAGGCACTTTGCATAAAGATACAACAGGAATAAAACATAAAGGCTGGATAATACACAAGTTTTCCTCAGTTTCCATATTCAGTGTCATATTTAGAGCTGAGAAAACTGTCTAGAGGGACTTTTGTAAACACCCGAAAGGTTAAAATTCTGGAACAACGCCGGGTCTGTTCTCTTGTTAGTGTGATGATAGCATAATACCGATCTTTAGAGCAATTTGCTTAATACATTTCCCTTTAATATCTAATACAAATCAACACATGCTCTGTGTGAAATAAGGCTGAAAGACACATCCTCTGAGTAATTCCTTATTCAGAGGAGCTGAGGCAAGATGCCTTTGATCTTTGTAATTTTGATCTTGTATTAGTTTAATTTCAATATTTGGGCTTTTTTTTCACAAAGGCCTTTGGTGCCTCACTTGATCTTTTTTTTCTTTCATTTTTTCCTTCTACAGACGAATGTAACATTTAGAGAACTAAACAGATGCCAGGTCCTTTTAAGCCCATCTAATTGATTTCAGTCCAGTGCTATCAAATGGCATATTAGTAATGTGATTTCAGTCCAGTACTATCAAATGGCATATTAGTAATGTGATTTCAGTCCAGTACTATCAAATGGCATATTAGTACTGTGATTTCAGTCCAGTACTATCAAATGGCATATTAGTAATGTGATTTCAGTCCAGTACTATCAAATGCCATATTAGTACTGTGATTTCAGTCCAGTACTATCAAATGGCATATTAGTGATGTGATTTCAGTCCAGTACTATCAAATGGCATATTAGTCATGTGCGAGTAAAAAAAGCCGAACTACATCCGATTTGGTATGTGGACTTCACAATGGTGTCAGTTAGCATTGTACATTAGGAACTGCTTCCCATGAACGGAGCACCAGGGGTCACATTCCATCAGAGGAGTAATTGTTATTGTGCCTGGTCCGGGGCAGAAAGGGTTACTCTAGCCTGGCTGCTACAGTCGGATGCTGGATTGTGATTGGCTTCGGTGGAGGAAAACCTCTGAGGACAAATTACCCTTTCCCAGGCACAACTTGGCCAATGAAAACATTGGAAAAATGACACGTTCCCATCAGCCCGATGCTGCGCCCGTGTGACCCCAGGAAGGCGTGAGTAAATACCAGCAGCAGATCAGGCCTGGGGAGGAGAGGCTGGTCTGACATGGGGGACGCACGTCACTGGAACTCACAGGAATGTTAGGAGTCATTAAGTTAAAAGTGCTTTTAATCAAAGGGGTCCTGCATCCCTTACTCATGATCTGAGATCTAAACTCAAAAGAGGCATGGACTTAACTTCCCTTTGCAAATTCTTTAGGAAGGTCTTGACATATAGGCACAATCACAAGCTTAAGCATCATCAGCATTTCAGCCAACTCTTAACTCTTGTGTTTCATTTTTAACATCAACAATTTATAAGAGAGGACTTGTAATGCTTCCATTGTATTAAAAGTATAAATCCAAGAAGAAGAAGTGTCAGGGCACATGGTAGTTTGATATGACCATAGGTCCTGTGCCTTGTGTTTAGAGTGCAACTGTTGCTCTTAAAAACAGGGAATTAAATCTGGCTGAACCTCATCTCATATTCCCTCACCTAAGATGCCCTGTTGGCCTTTACTGAGTGACAGAATAAACAAGCTACCAATTATCCACTTACAGGACAAAATCAAAAGACTGGTGAAAGACCTGCCTAAAAGCACATAATGATACTAAAAGCACTTATGTAATTGTGACAAAAGCCCTCCGATTTACCGGGGCGTATGTGTTTTGTTGGGACTTTCTGCCAAGGCACAGATTTTATATATAGGTGTGGCGACATTTTCGTCTCTGACAGGGAACATTTGAATGTGCCAATCACAAACCATCACTGCCCAAGTCTGATACATCTGTCTGGCAAAATATACGATTACCCTTTTTTGGAAGAGTGGCATTATCACATTATGACTGCATATTTCTGGATTAGCAAGGAAGAACGAGCAAACATGTGTTAAGGGTTAAATCAATGAATCTATCTTTGATATTCTTGACGTTAACACATATCCTGGCAGGCTTTAAAAAAAGAATAAAACATATGTTTTAAAAGGTTTATGCCTATTGAAATACTTGTGTCTGGGATGAGATAATTAGTTTGACTTGCTCAGTCTGCAGCACACCAATGTCATCCATGATGTAAACACACGATAATGACATGTATTGTTACTTATATTCACATATTGTAGTTTAATTAGACCAAGGCAGGCAAAGAAATGTTGCGCCACACCGGCACATTTTTTTCAAAAGATCTCTTATCTTGGCCACAATGCAATGCAACAAGAGACTGCATTCAGGCTGGTCCAAGTGTTCAGATTCATCAACACAAACATAGCAGGCTGGTCCAAGTTTTCAGATTCATCAACACAAACATAGCTTGCAACTTCCCATATCTTACGCATTCCCAATTCATGTAGACTACTGGTCACTGCTGTTCTTACTTTTGACACATCATGTTCTTTCCCTGTGTCTGTGATATCCCATATCGTCAGTATATCTACACATACAGACACCAGTATCCTCGTGTTGCACATAAGAACACCTTTATATTTTCACTCTCTCCCATTGATCCAATGCTCAGCAATACAGGCTATCACTCACAGATGTTATTCTTCATGGGGTCTGGATGCATTCACAGCACCAAAAACTAACAGTTTGTTCCTTAACTAAAATTATAATCAAATTAACCTTAAATACAGTAGTTACTTGAGACAAACCTAATATGCTGTTGCAGTGAAAGCTTCAGATCATTCTTTTGCATCACCACACTATATGTAGGCTATGTTGTTGGGGAAGGGAATGAGAAAGTAGCCAGCTAAGAAAGCCTAGATAGAGCTGACCTTCTCTTCTCCCGCCAGTTGCACAGCAGCGCCTGCCAGAACGTCTGCTGAAACATTTATAACATTTAACATTTAAGCAAAGATGGGAGCTCTACATTACTCGTTTCAGTACCTGCCTCCGAAGTTGCAAATGTTTTCCATTATATACATTTAGATTGTTAAATTGAATATGTATTACATGTTATGCTTGTTTGGACATCTTGACAAAAATTACATTAGCTTGTCATGGAATCTAAATGAGCAAAATACTTCCTTTTTTACAGGCTCAAAATCCCATTATCACTTTAGTTTAACGGGTCATTTCAAAACAATTTTGACAATTGTTTTATACAGTGTGTATAATACAGGGTGTATGCGCCGCCTTTTTTGCTGTCAGTAGAGGTCCCAATGTGGAAAATGCTCAATTATTTAGCATGTTTTTATGTGACAATGAACTATATTGATTCCAAATCCGTGATAATAGTGATAAGAGCACACAATGGTACTGTAACATTTTGATCTATTTCTCTTGTTGTCCAGAGCACTGTGTTATTCTCTTCAACTGTGAGTGTTGGCTCATACAGAGAGAGAAACAATCAGGCACTTGGCAAAGGAGGCCCATCACTCTGTAGTATGTAGAAAAGAGCTGAAAAGAAGGAAAGAGATGGAGTAATCATACCTTCCCACCAGCCAGACCTTTCAAATCATAACCTTGTGCTTTTCCTAGGTGGTGACCTGAAGTTGCAAAACAATGATTTCAAAAGCGTGTGCAAGCATGTGCTTATGTGGGTGTGCCTACATTGGTGTTTGGTTGCGTGTCTCCGCACGTGCGTGTATGTATGTGTATGTGTGTGTATGTGTGTGTATGTGTGTGTGTGTGTGTGTGTGTGTGTGTGTGTGTGTGTGTGTGTGTGTGTGTGTGTGTGTGTGTGTGTGTGTGTGTGTGTGTGTGTTTGTGTGTGTGTGTGTGTGTGTGTGTGAATTATGTGTTATGAGTGATCTCCATATGCACATCATGTACTGTATGTGTACATATACAGTATTTACTGTGCAAATTTGTGTGCATATAAGTATGCACATGTGTATTTGTGTGTTGGCACGTGTGTATTTGTGCGTGTGCACATGTGTATTTGTGAGTGAGTTTGTGTGTTTGTGTGTGTGTGTGTGTGTGTGTGTGTGTGTGTGTGTGTGTGTGTGTGTGTGAGTTTGTGTAGAAACTCTATAAGTGTGTGCCTGTGAGAGAGCGATCAGGAGCTGATGGCATATCCTGCTCTGTGCTTCCTGTGGTAAGACAAACAGGACATGCTGTTCTGTGTGGGAACTGCGGCTGGAATGAGTCACTTTTCCACGTGGAGATGGAGGGATATCCCTGTTGACTTACACACAAAAACACACACGTACACACAGACACACACACACACACACAGACACACACACACACACACAGACAGACACACACACACACACACACACACACACACACACACACACACACACACACACACACACACACACACACACCTCATTCCTAAGCAGTGAGTTGTCAGGGCAGGGCTCGTTTGGGTGGGGTGTGTGCCTCTCCCTGTGTGTGTGTTTCTGTTTGTCTGTCTTTTTCTATGTGAGTTATGTGTAGCGTGTTTCTTGGTGTGTAAAGGTCTGCCTTTCTAGCAAATTGCCCTTACCATGTATATATTTGACACATTTCTGTAAAACTTGCTTACTTCAAATCCTTCTCATATGAACACACAGTCTCTCTCCATCATGTAAAACACTCATTGCTTCCTTTCTCCCTTCCTTTCTTTCTAGGCTATTAACTTGAGTGCTTTTTTATTTTCTCACATGACTTTTTAATCAGCACAGGAGATCGTAAAATGTTATTTTAAAGACTTCACATTTGTATTGGTGAAATCATTTTCAGATTTTTGTGCAGCTGTAAATGTATTTATAAAACTCATCAGTGCTGTTTCCTTAAAGTTTGATATGCTTTTAATGTGACAATGAATGAATGTGCACATGCCAATGTACTGTTTGTAACAGACAGCTCACCCAGACACATTAGAGGTGTTTGTGTGTGTGTGTGTGTGTGTGTGTGTGTGTGTGTGTGTGTGACTGTATAAATGTGCAAACAAGAAGCATTTCTTCACAGCAGTTAAAGTCAAGGGCAATGCCACTCATGTTTTGTTTCCATAGAGATGAAACCCATACAGACTGTCAGAATAAAACAAAAGTATGTACACATGTATTCATACACACACACACCCACACACACACACCAACACACACACACACACACACACACACACACACAGACACACACACACACACACACACACACACACACACACACACACACACACACACACACACAATCAATGAAAGGAAAACACACAAGCAGATACCCTGTCAACAGCTGTATTACAAATGTAAATATTCAAACAACTAAATACCAGTCAAAACTGACAGTAACTGAAAATGCAAAGGTATTAGACAATACTACATAAGAATGTGTATGATCAATTCAATATTGAACACAGAGGGCCCTATTTTAACGATCAGAAACGCAAGTAGGACAGCGCCAAACGCAAGTAGCTGTGTGGGCAGCTCTATGGCGCATTTGCTATTATAACGGCGTAAAAAACACACTTACGCCCGGTGCAAATGTCAAATGGGTTGGTCCAAAGTAGGTTACTCAGCCATAGGTGTGGTTGGGCGTAATATGCAATAAACCAATCAGAGCGTCATCTCACATTCCCTTTAAGAGCGAGGAGCGCACATTCCATAGCGGCTTGTTATTATAATGGCGGAATTACCTGGAGGAAGACCGTGAGGCCACCAGAACGTGTGTTACCAGAACCAATCACGGCAATATTTTCCCATGCTTGTTTGGAGAAATGTTTCTACTTTTCATTTCTCGTTTGTATTTTTTCAGTTACTAGCATTCGTTTTTTGGTGGCAACATATTTGAAATAAAAGTCACAAAAACATACTTCACCCTCACTGAATCACTAGGTTATGTATGCATGGTAATAATAGGGGAACCCATACTTCTCCCAGAACGCCTGCTTAGCCCCTCTCCTGGCTGTCGGGTGTTACGGGAAATTTTATGAATTCCCCAGCATGTCGGACTAGACCTGACGTAACTGCATGTATAGCCGAACTTATTGCAGACTGTGATAGGGACAGTGTGCGTCTGTCCCCAGCTCATCTGCCAGGAGATGGCAGACATCAGAACCGCCATTACAATTAACCTGAATCATTTGGGTCAATGTGTACGCTAGATGTATGCCTATTTTTAAAATATCTTGGATATGGATATCACAATGATTTCCTCATGTGGTAAATACTTTATTTTCCTTGTAATTATATATGGCTTGCCAAAAAATTGGTGTAAATCTCTCGTGTAGACGAGAGAAGTAAAGTGTAGCCTACTGTGCGGCCAAGCACGCGTCCTTAAAATAGCGTCTGAATACGCGCCACAGACTCTACACAATGTGCCTCTGACATTAGACTAGGTTTTTTCTGGTCAACGGCGCACTGTCTTTTTGAAACTGCAAAATACCACTTGCGGCTGAGAAACGCCTTCTCTGCCCATTTCGGTGCAAGTTCATTTCGACGCGCGCCTCTTGAGGGAAAATCCCGCTGTGCGCCGGGTGCAAGATAGGAATGATACATGCGTCGGTGACAATGTCAATTGCGCTGGGTGCAAGATAGGGCCCAGAGTCTTGATTAAATGACCTGCTGTAATCTTTTCTGTATCCTGATATTCTTGAACACGATCAGTGAATATCTGATCATAGGAACTGACCTGAGAGGCCATTAATAGTTTATACATGATGAAAAAGCAAAAAGGCTTGCATTAATGAGGTTACCACTTGCCCACACCCCCCCCCCCCACCCACTGAAAGTACCCTTTTCAACATATTAATTAATAGTTTGAAGCATTCCTCTGTGTCGTGCAGTATGTGTTTGTTCTTGGGTACCAAAGTCAATCTTCGTTTTCTCCCAGAGCACTGGTGGTCCATGAGAGGCAGTGTGTTTATGTTTATGTAATACCCTTATTTTTCTAACTTTGAAACTAAATCACTTAGAAAAACAAACACTGAAATGAACCACACATCAACCAACCACCAGTGTTTGTTTTAAGGACAAGTATTTGCTTTGACCCTGTTGCCATGACGTTTTTGATACTTATGCTAAAGGTTTGCTGTTTGATTTGACAGTTATTAACTGACCTGTTCTTTAACCAATCAGACAACAGATGTTAGTTGTACCATCCTTTTTCCTACTGCAGTGAATGGGGGAATAGGTGGCGTGGTAGGAACGGTATGGGAGGGGGAGGAATAGAGAGAGAGAGAGAGAGCAAGAGAGAGAGAGACAGATTCCTCCCTGTAGGAGTTTATAAATAGACATTAGTAAATGAGTCTGCCACTTGCCTTTTGCTGGGTGTTTTGTCATAAACACAGATCGTCATGGAGATCCAGCCGCCGCAACTGATCATGGGGAGGAAAGGAAAGAGGGAATCCCGATCGGAGTCAGAGAGTGGTCACATGAACCCTCTTTAGACATGCAGTCGTGATCATGGGGTTTCCCCACCCTTGTCTTTTTTAAACAACTTTCCATTTAACTTTTAGCATGTGGAGTTTGCGTTCAGCTACTCTGTCCTTTCCGACTGGAAAACCGCAATGGCTCACCAAACAAGCGGTCAGCATTGCCACGTTGAATCCGCAGGTGTGATGTGGATAAGGGTTATTTATGAAGATTAATGGCAGTTGGTCTGGATTTAAATTATCTTTTTTTCTCTCTAAAGATATGTAAGATGGAGAACTGTACAACTCCCCTGCTGCAAGACAGTTATTTGTCTCAAGGCAGCTCTCCAACATGGCAGATGGCCAGATGGGGAACAGAACACAGTCAAGGAGTAGGAGACAGACAGAGACAGAGAGAGAGAGAGAGAGAGAGAGGGAGAGAGGGGGAGAGCGAGGGAGAGAGAGGGGGGGGAGAGAGGGAGAAAGAGAGAGAGAGAGAGAGAGAGAGAGAGAGAGAGAGGGAGAGAGAGGGAGAGAGATCAGACAGACTTTTGGATCACAGGCTCCCAGCAAGGCAGCTGCAGAAAAGTCATCAAAATGCCAAAAAGCATTTTCTAAAAAACTTCAGTGAAACCCACAGGCTGCCAAGCTTCATTTCAATTTGGCCCATCAGTCTAAATGGGAATACCTCAGCAACAAATTCAGATCCAATAACGATTCTCCAATCAAGGCAAAGATATCAGACTTACACAAGAACACATCCCCTGACCCTGACCGGAAAAACAAAATGATATGGGCAATTTTGTGGTTGGTTTGTATGTCACCATGTCCTCTGTTTGTGTTTTGACATAAACCTCCCTGACGTGTAGAGATGAGACCGCCCCCTTCCCTTCTATATTTAGTGGAAACATTGAGGCCCTGTGTCCTGCTGACAGAAATACCACTCATGTTGAAACTGAAAACAAGGAGGCCGGGGGTGATGTCACCACTCTCTCACTCTGGGAGCAAATTCCAGATTCGGCGACGGGCAGACGGACGGACAGACAGACGGACAGGGCAAAGGAATCCACTTCATTGTGTGTTACTCACAATCAGGGAATCCTCTGAAAAATGCCCTGTTTGCTCTGAGGAAGAAATGAAAGGAGAGAAAAGGGAGAATTGCCAGTGTGTATTTGTGGACATGTGAGGGTTCCTGTCTGTGTGCTTGGGGAGAAGGATGGGAGAATGGAAGACACATAGTTCTAAATTGGATCACCATGGCAACATGAATAATATTTTCCCTCTCCATCACACGGGAAAGGAAATTACTTTCAAAAGTGAGGCAATGCTTCAACTGTCACTTATATGTGACGGCTGCCACGCCACAGAGATATGACCAGCTTACTGCGCACTTAACTGAGTCGCTTATAGTATACCATGCTCTGGCACACACGGAGTAGAAAGCTTTTATTGCTTCCAGCCACAAGTAATAAAAACACAATATAAAACATTTCCCTAGCTCTAAGTGGAAAAAATCAAATAAAATGACCCAATTCTACCGTCTGTTACATCTGAAAACACCTCACCCTGATGTTGTCCTAAATGGCAGAATGCCTAAAAAGCATCTCTCATGTGATTTTGGTTTAACTGCTGTCACAGAAGCTGCCACTGCATGTGCGATGCATGAGCACCAATGTGACAGAGTGTGAGGGATCTGTGATTCAGACCTGCCTCCTCACTCAGCCTGACTGAGAGCCTAGCCCACCCTCTCTGTGCTAACGTCTGTGCTGAGAGAGCCTAGCATAGCCCACCTACTCTGTGCTAACGGCTGTGCTAATGCTGCCTCCCTCAGCCTGACTGAGAGCCTAGCCTAGCCTAGACCACCTACTCTCTGCTAACAGCTGTGCTGATAGAGCCTAGCCTAGACCACCTACTCTCTGCTAACGGCTGTGCTGAGAGAGCCTAGCCTAGCCCACCTACTCTGTGTTAACGGCTGTGCTGATGCTACCTCCCTCAGCCTGACTAAGAGCCTAGCCTAGCCTAGCCCACCTACTCTCTGCTAACGGCTGTGCTGAGAGCGCCTGGCCTAGCCAACTTACTCTCTGCTAACGGCTGTGCTGAGAGAGCCTAGTTTAGCCCACCTACTCTCTGCTAATGGCGGTGCTGATGCCGCCATGCTTTAATGCATTGCAGATTGTTTCTGATAACTTTGTATTGGTCTTTGCTGTGCTCACTTGTCTGTGTAAGTCAGCTACCTGTCTATCTGTCTTTTACTTTGTCTCCTTGTTGTCCTGAGAAATGTCTTCCATTAGGAGTTCCTAGTTGTCCCTGGTGGTGCTGTAGTGTCCAGCCGTCCTGAGATACAAACCCTGAGATATATTGTCTTAATAACTGTTCCCACTTCAAAGAAATTAACCTTGACAAAGTGTTCATAGCTCTTTGAAGACAAAATAATAATCTCACCAATCTTAACAGAGGTAATCTTTTTTTTATTTACCTCTAACAAATAAAGAATCCTAGAATATAACTGTGTAATCTATGATTATGAGTAGTTGAAAAATATTGAACTATTCTCACTTTGGTCACTTACTGATATACATGGGTTTCTTGTATACAAACATTGAAGGCTGCGCGCGCAAATCCGTGGCAGAAAGCCATCTACCCTAATACAAATGAATACAGAAAGCCCAGTTTAAATGTATTGTTTATTACTTATTTAGCCTACCGATCCCTATTCTGTTGCCATGAATGCTTGCACACACCCTCAACATATTTCCAAACGTAACCTTGTCTACATTGTTGAGCCTTTTTCTATATTTGATTTGATTTGATATTTTATTTTTCCTGGCAAACGGATGCTTCCTCCTAGGTATACTGAACATCTTACCAACTCTGTTAGAGCAGTTCACCACACAACAACTCCCTGTCATGTTGCCTTCCTCCAGACCTCCACAGCTTTCTCATCCACTTCAACGTTATCTTGCTTCTTTCTGCCGCGAGATTGCGCACGCAACCAGTGATGACGTAGCCGAGAAACCCATGTATATGTTTGGTGCACAACACAATTATAGAATAGCTGGTTCTGTATTGTCTCATATTTAGAGGATCTCTACTAAATGGACTGGGTCAACAAACTGCTGGTGAGGTTGAAATCAGAATCAGAATCAGAATCAGGTTTTATTGGCCAAGTTTGCACAAACAAGGAGTTTGACTTGGTAAACTGGCTCTCAGTGTGCTTACACAAAATATACATTACAACACAATACAAAACAAACACAATACAAAAACAAGCAGTACAATGGTCTATGAAGTTTAATAAAGTATTTACAGGAACTGTGAATTGTTACAACAATCTGAGAAGCGTGTTATATTAGTGAACTCCCATGTGGCCTTCACCATCAGTAAACACTGTCAACACAGTCAGCAGTGAACATGCCCATCACTCTCTGTGCCTCATGCAGTGGACACCCACACAGCACTCCTCCCCATAGGCAGGTCTATCTCCATCTCTCTCTGTGCCTCATGCAGTGGACACCCACACAGCACTCCTCCCCATAGGCAGGTCTATCTCCATCTCTCTCTGTGCCTCATGCAGTGGACTACCACACAACATTCCTCCCCATAGGCAGGTCTATCTCCAGTGATCCATCTCTCTCTCTGCCTCATGCAGTGAAATACCACACAGCACATCCCCATAGGCAGGTCTATCTCCAGTGATCCATCTCTCTCTGTGCCTCATGCAGTGAAATACCACACAGCACGTCCCCATGGGGAGGTATATATCTCCAGTGATCCATCTCTCGCTGAGCCTCATTGCAGTGGAATACCACACAGCACATCCCCATAGGGAGGTATATCTCCATTGATCCATCTTTCGCTGTGCCTCATTGCAGTGGAATACCACACAGCATTCCTCCCCATAGGCAGGTCTATCTCCAGCATTCCTCCCCATTGGCAGGTCTATCTCCATCTCTCTCTGTGCCTCACTGCAGTGGAATACCACACAGCATTGCTATCTCCAGCACTCCTTCTGCCTCTATAATGTGTGCCACTGAACAGTAAAAGCTAAAGATATCCAGCAGCACATGTTTTGGGATCGGTAATGAGTGCTGCTGGCCCGGCATTTAAGGCCCTCTCTGGCATCCTGATGATTAGAGACAGGAGCATGTCCCCTCCACCCCACCACCACCCCCTCCCCTCGCCACCCTAAACAGGCTCCCTTCAACTTCACTTTCTGCACTTCAGCGTTTGAAAGGCCTGATAGGAATTGAGAGTAAAAGGCAGAGATTAAGAAAAGAGGAGATGGAGCTATGCCAAGAGAAGGAGGTGGAGGGAGAGAATCTAAAAGGATACAGCAAAACTGGGCAAGGAAGAAGCAGATAGTTAAAGTGAGAAAGAGAGAGAGAAACAAGAAAGAGAAGTAAGACCGATAGTTTTTGAGTTTATTATCACTGGGCAAAGCAACACATTGAGTAAAGGTGCTAGTCCCTGGAGAGAGTGAAGTGTGTGTGTGTGTGTGTGTGTGTGTGTGTGTGTATGGTGTGTGTGTGTGTGTGTGTGTGTGTGTGTGTGTGTGTGTGTGTGTGTGTGTGTGTGTGTGTGTGTGTGTGTGTGTGTGTATGGTGTGTGTGTGTGTGTGTGTGTGTGTGTGTGTGTGTGTGTGTGTGTGTGTGACAGAGAGAGAGACTGTCTGTGTGTGTGTTTGTGTATGTATCTGTATGTGTATGTGGGGGAAGGTGATGAGAGTTGGCCCAGGCGGTTGCTTTCCCTTGATGTGGCATGTGTATCCTACAAGCTCACGCTGAGAGCCTCCTGATCAGCCTCCCTTGTTGCACAGCGTCCCCTCAACCTTCTGGAATGTTCAATTCCAGCAGCGCTGCAATGGCACTGCAATGGTGTGGGTCCCCCTGGTCTCCGTAATTCCTCTGATTAATGCAAAGCTTGTGGAGAGTGCTTGTGGGTACCTTGGAGAAATGCAACATGGTTAAAATGCTGGGATTCTGAACACTTTATAAATAACTATCATTTTATTATATTGATTAAAATAGTATTGACTTGTTTCAACTCCATTCATAATACAGTGAATATCAAATCTTGTTTTTCATGGTTCAATGCGCAAAATAATTGTGAAGAAATGTGCAAGATTCAGCTGGGCATCTTAATCAAAAGAAGGTAAAAAAGCAAGAATGGTCAGAAAAAAATAAAAATTTTAGAAATCCTGCAAGATTTGTGCACATAGGGCCGATGAGGCAAAATGTCTGCATGAAGCTGAGTTGAGTTGGCCTGTGTGCTGGCTTGACCATGGCCCAGGCACTGGCCCCCTTCTGGGGTGACCCCCGACCTTCACTCCCTTTCTATAGTCTACATGTCAAGAGGAGGGGTGGGGGGTGGGGGAGGGGTGGGACATTTACTGAGGGAGAGGATGGACTGTGGTGAGATGTGACATTACACATGTTTACAGAGTGCAGCTGCGTCTCAGATCAATGGTGAATCACCCCCTGTCTAACGTCTTGGGCTCATATAACTCAGTGTGTTTCTCTTTGTGCTCATTTATGCGCTATCCAGTGTCTGACAAACAACCACAAACAACCACAGTACTTCATACCATGGCTGCTAGCCACTGAAGCATGACTCTTAGCGCAGTAAATCAATGGGTGATGTGAGTCTTTTATTGATTTATTGTTTTGATTGGAATATTATTTTCCAGACTAATTTAATTAACCCCCATTTTTGGTGTGGTATTGCTGGAGAAGGGGTGGGGAGCAGGGACTTAGGTGGGGTTAGGGGAACGCTAAAGGTCTCAAATCTGGTTTAGATAGTCAGTCCCACCCATGGAGCCCTGCTGTCTAAACAGCCAGCTGTGCTTTAGGAGGTCTTAAAGGAGGCAGGGAAGCAGAGTGGACCAACACAACATGGAGTATGTTTTAAATTATATCGTGTGCTCTTTTCACATGTTTGAAGAATGTATGCCATCATCATGTGCTTGTGAAAGGATTGCATTCCACAATCTGGGTTTTCTCGCTACTGCATTCTGCAAGTCCAGGGCTGCATTGGGACTATTGCAGTCTAGTGAATATGGAGCATCTACTGAAATTAAGCTATTGTTCACTTTTCATGGCCAAATATTCAAGTCAAGTCAAGTCAAGTGTACTTTATTGTCAAAAATCTATGTAACAGGGTTAGCACAGAAGTTTGAAATTGCGTTTGACCAGTCTCCAATGTGCAGTTTAAAACATTTAAATAAGACATTGACAAAATCTCTCTCACACACACACACACACACACACACACACACACACACACACACACAAACATTTAAATAAGACATTGACAATAATCTCTCTCTCACACAGACTCTCACTCACACACATACACACACACACACATAGCAGCAGAAGTACAATCAGTGGTCATAAGGTGCAACAGTAAAGTAAAGTGCCAGTGGCATGGTGAAGTGACTATGGAATGTTCATGTGGTTTTCTTCAGTGTGTTGATGAGTCTGATGGCTTGTGGAAAGAAGCTGTTACTCAGTCTGCTTGTGTTCAGCTCTAAACCTCTGCCTGTGTTTGGCTCTCAAACACACACATGCCCACACTATACACACACTCAGGCATCTTGAGTCCTGAATACTGTTTGTAGGTTGCACATATCAATCTAAGGAAGAGAGAAAGTGAGAAGGAGAGGAAGCTTAGGCCATTGGTGCACTGAAGAGGTTGCTGATGTTTCTTGGGCACTTATCTAAGGAGAACTATGAGTGCTGTTCTAACCTGTCAGGCTATTATGTAACATTCTCTGGCCTAGATTGCTTCTCTCTCTCGTGTCTGTAATTTTCCACCGCTATGCATTCCCATGGTACAATTTGGACGGCTGAGGTGAAGCATAGCGTACAGCATAGCGTACAGCCTATAGAAAGTCGCCGCAAGCTTTGGTTCAGGAAAACGGACAAATTCTGACATGCAGATATTAAAGGCATGAATTATTGCCTACTTAGCCAAAGCCACAGAACAGGTCTGTCACGATTATCTTTAAATCTTCAGCTTTTTTGCCAGTATCCTGTGATAGATTGCATGTGTGACAGAAAACTAATTGTGACATCAGAGGGAGTATAATGAATGGCGAAAGGTGGCAGATGGCGAAGCAACTTAAAGAGTCGGAGAGAAATTACAGAAGAAAAGTGCAAATATTGCCACCCAGCTATAAATCACACGACTGGATGCAGACTGGAGCAACCATCCATCACTCCACTAAAGGCCACATAGTTTGACAAGGGCAGGGGGGTTAGAGGTCGCTGGGGGGAGTGATGTGATCTGGCCGCCCCCTCCCCAGAGAGAGATTCCAGGCGTCCGGGGGGCAGAGGGAGAAAGAGAAAGAGAGAGGGCTACTCTTGTGTGCCTGGGCCCTGCCTGTTGTCCCCACACCACTGCTGTTGATCATTGTCGGGAAAGGCAGCGTATCGATGAACACCCCATCTCCATTAGGTTCCTGGAGTGAGCGATGGGTCACTTCCTCAGCCGCACTTTTAATCCAGAATCGCTGTACCATCACCAGTGTATTTCAGAGAAAAAAAAAAGTTCCTCACGCTCGTACAGTACGCTCCCTGGTTCCTTTGATTCTGCGGCTCCTCATCGCTCAATACTTCTCATCAGGCCGCGGTGATGTATGAGGCCTGTAGTGTTGACCTTGTGGTGGAGCTAATGGCATTCTAAGGCTTTGTCCACTCTAAAGAGCTGTGTCATCAATGGATGTGTGGAGGTTGCAGTTGGCTGATTACTGGGATGATAAAGGAATCCTGCGTTTAACACTTTAATACCACCTGAGTTCATTTTGATGGGCTTCTCCTGACCCAATAGCCCAGACAATCCCATCCATTTCCCCCAAACAGAATGGTGAGCTATGACAGGGCTTACTTAGGGCATTTTGTGGGAGTTGAACTGGCAGACCCCTAATGAGTCAAGATCCAATTTCACCTTGTTGAGTTCAAATAAGGTTGCAACACATGTTGATAAATGAAGGGTACAATTATGACCTTCTGAACGATTCAAAGATACAGGTGACAGACTTATTAAATTGTTTCAGCATTGGGCCATGGCACTAACTGCTTCCTAACCCATCTCTGCTGCTCTGAATGGTATCTCCCTCCACCCAGCTGAGGTGAGTCAGGATCATCTCCCGCTGCTGGGGTCAGTGCACTGATCAGAACCCCTCACAGCTAGAACAAGGGCGGCAGCATGCCAAGCTTTGTTCATGATCAGCATTTCAAAGTAGCTCTGTCAATTACCAGGGGGATTCCATCCCTGAGCACATGGTTTTCATTGGGCCGCGCGATGTAAGGTCAACACTCAGACAGTCTGGAGATGACGTGAGCGCTTTGGGGGAAGGGGGTTCCTCCCAGGGCTGGCCCTCTGAGAGAGGGTGGAGGAGGGCTGGGGGAGCAGAGGAAGAGGGCTGATTTCACCCGGCTCCAGTGGAGCACAGGCTGACCCAGCGAGACGTGTAGGAGTGCTCTGCACAGCCTTCCTGCTCGCTTGGAGATGAGACGCCCACGTCCAAATCACCTCCCTCTCACTTCAACTGAGCCACTTTGATTTCAGGCCACCCTAGGAGGTGCTTTGAGGGGCAACGTGCGGAATCAATCTACTCCTGAAATATATTAAATCTATTATTTAGATTCTTCTTGATTTTCCGGATTATTGAGTTCTAACTTGGGGTGCCATAGGACAGGAATATGAGAAATTGCATTTCATTTATTACAAGTTTTGATGAGGTAAAGCATATTTATTCTCCACTGACAACAATAGAATTTAGATCTTTCACTAATCCATTTGAAATATGCTTTCAATATCGATGCATTGATGTCAGTGAACCTTCTATAGTAAATGCACATTGGTACAGTCTTTAGGACCCATTTCCCCAGTAAAGAATATTAAAACTGTAGATCAAAGGCGAGTATGGTCTAGGGCCTATTCTGGGAAGGAGTGAGTGCATCTGTGTAGTAGGTCTTTTTCAGAGCAAAAAGCTTACAAAGCTGTGCTATAACAGTATCTTCATTTGACCATTTTACCAACTGAGATTTGATGTTTATTGACACATAAGTTTGTATACTGCCCAGAAAAGTTCCTTGCACTCTCTCAGTGAACTATAGAGTTAACATGTTGGAAAGTTTTCCGGAAAATTGGTTACTTATAGACAGAGTGCTGTCACGGCTGTTTCAAAGCATCCGTTTCATCCTGCGTTACTTTTTCAATGGCAGGTTCATCATTAAGATGTTAGGGTTTCAACGAAAGAGGCTTAACTTGAAGCGTTGTCAGACTGAGGCACAGTAAATAATTGATAATGGCACACTCTCTCTTTTTCCCGCACACACATGCAAGCGCACACACACACACACACACACACACACACAAACAAGAAACGAGGAACAAGATTAGAGGAATTTGACAACAGCTGAGTGCAACGCCCTTGTATATGTTGAATCTGTGAGGCCATGTAACCCAAAAGCATGGCTGGGATTTCAGTGTTAACAATGATCAAAGCTACGGTTCATATAGATAGATAGATAGATAAATAGATAGATAGATAGATAGATAGATAGATAGATAGATAGATAGATAGATGGATACTTTATTGATCCCGAGGGAAATACGTAGTGGGCTTCCTGGTAAGTGTTTTTCCAAACAGTGTTTGGTATCCCCCACCACATTTAGGATTACAACAAGGAAATGTAAATTGCGTCAGGCCCGGATCTTCACTTACACACACACACACACACACACACCGTGACAGATGAAGATTTTGTTTTGAAAATTTGAGAAACAGCATATTTTATTAACTTAATAAATCATTCTTTTATTAAAAATGCTTTAGTGAACTCATGAGAGTTTTTAATAAACTCTTTAATAACCAGAAAATGTGCTGACCCCAGGAGAGATCAGATCACTCTTTTTTTGGAGACTTTGTTTTATAGCCTGTTGTAAATGTAAAGCTAACGCTCTCAATCCTCAGACTGCGAGCTGTGGGTTTCCATACATCTCCAGCCTTCCCTCTTGTTTATCCATCCTTTTCACAGCTGAGGGAATTAGTGATCTGTGACTCCAGAAGACAAGTCCCAACATTAGCATAAATGAGCTATTACTGTGATTATCATGTTGTGCTAGGCATGTACTTTACACATTGTGATGAATGAATGCACACTTTAATGCATAGAGGAGGGTGTATACATATATCATTATATGTAAAATGTTCTGATCTAACATGTAACCAACTAAAGTCTAACGGTTAGCAAAGAACTTTTGTTACTGTGGTCAAATTGGTTATCAAACACAGTGATCACTATCTATCTAAAAACAATACCATATTTCTTTGTGATGTTCTATAGTTTAAACCATTAGTACCCATATGACCTACCCGGTGCCATCTGATTATCTTTAAGCTTTAACATTCTACCTGTCGTTAGACTGAAGCTTAGAAAACCGCACACAACCTGGCAAATCGCATTCTGTGTTCCTGTCAATTTATGCCAATTTCATATTTGATCAGCCCACGTGCTTTTACCCTGAAATAATAAAGAAGGTCACAGACACTATGGAGACTGAGACACACTTTTAAATCTTCCTGCTTGTGCAGGAGACCAACAACTCCCCCACGACAAATCAAGCCATTTATTTACCATAAGCTTCCTTCAGGGTGAGGACGCACAGGCCCAACTTTGGCATGCCACAGCATCAACAGATGATATATGACCAAACTCTGTATTTACCATCGAAATTGCTTCAGCACAATAGCCTTATGATGACAGTGATTAATCCGCCAAAGACCTAAATCTTCCACCCCTTCAATATGTTGCCGTGTTTGCAGCCACACATTTTCAACTTAAAGGTAACATTTGTATTCTCAGTGAGTGGCCTCTCCTCCTATTTTATGATATTACCTCTGGGAGCCAAGCAGGAGGGCTGGGTGTCAGTGTGTGGGCTCAGGTTTAGTGTCATCCATTTTACCCTTATCTTTCTATCATTAGGCAATTTAATAAATGTGGTGTGTGCACTCTAATGTAGGATCGTACATCAGTGGGAGAGGGACCTGGGTCACAACATGGCACGTCTCCAAGGTTATATCCTCCCACACCAACTGCCCAACACACTACTGGCTGATATTTCTTTAATATATTTTTTCCTGCTCTCTCTCTCTCTCTCTCTCTCTCTCTCTTTCTCCTCCTGTCTTTCTATGTTTTCCAATCTTAAAAAGTGTGTTGGATGTTCAACAATGTGCTCTTTGAATTTGAGCAGAAACGCTCCCCCACTCGGGTCATTTGGCAGGTGTTTGGATCCAGAGTGTCTCTTCTTAAAGCGTAAACTCAGAGAAAACTCAGCGGTCTGCAGTCATTACTGAGCACGGGGCGTTGAAGTCTTTCAGGAGACAGAATGCATCCTCCTCATCCTCTTGGATACCCTCATGTAAGGATGAATATATACGTTCATGTGTGTGTGCGTGTGTGCGTGTGTGTGTGTGTGTGTGTGTGTGTGTCTGCGGGAGAGAGAGAAAGAGAGAGGGAGAAAGAGAGAGAGAGAGAGAGAAAGAGAGAGAGAGAACAAAAAAGAGAGAGAAAGCCTTGAGACATGTGTGAGTATGGCTCATTTCAGTCTTCTACAGATGGCGGATTAAAAGACCAGCACACTAAAATCATGCCAGTGCATTCTGGGTACGTAGTGGAGGCTTAAATGTGTTTGCTCATGCACAAACCAGATACACACACAAAAACACACAACCACCCCAACCCTCACACACACAAAGCCACACACACACACACAAACCCACACAGACATTTTCAAACTAATTGTCTGATATTCTGCACTCTGGGGTCTGTCTTGGCTGTAAATCTCCCACAGTCTTCCAATCATCCGTCGTCTCACCAGAGCATATCACTCATGCTGCTGTCAGTGTGCATTGGAGTCAGTGTATGTGTTAAATGCCTCTGCGTGTGTGTGTGTGTGTGTGTGTGTGTGTGTGTGTGTGTGTGTGTGTTTGTGTGCATGTGTGTGGGTGTATGTGTGTGTGTGTGTGTGTGTGTGTGTGTGTGTGTGTGTGTGTGTGTGTGTGTGTGCGTGCATTTCACTGCATGCGTGTGTGTGTGTGTGTGTGTGTGTGTGTGTGTGTGTATGTGTGAGAGTGTGTGTGTGTGTGTCTGTGTGCGTGTGTGTGTGTGTGTGCGTGTGTGTGTGTGTGTGTGTGCGAATCTGCATGTGTGTATGTGCATGTACGTGTACGTGTGTGTGAATGAATGTGTGTATGTTTGTGTGCATGTTTGTCTGAACATTCTGATTGCAGGCTCATCAGAAGAAGACATCCGAATCAAAGGGACACGGTCTGATTCATTGTCAAGCTCAAGCACCCCCATTATAGGGTGAGCTTATTCAAGGCCTAGACAGAAGCCAAGATGAAAGAGTCACTGTTTCTCCTGCCTCTCACAAACATGGGTAAAATCAGATGTATGAGGTTATGACAAGCACTTCATGGAAAAAAACAGAGAAGGGATGCATTAGAGCACAAAGATACTTCAGTCTCCACTGGTCGTACTGACAAAAAAAGACCTGATGTACGGACACTTTGAGATATGTGCTCTTTCTCTTTCTCTTCTCCTTTCATGCTCTCTCTCACGCATTCTTTCTCTCTCTCTGCCTTTGATGGAACAGCCTATTCTTTAATGATAAGACCCGATCCTGAGTGCTTGTGTGCACACGTATGGGGGGTAAATCTGTTCCCATTCGACTGCGCTGTTAATAGAGGATCATTATGAATGTTAGCCAATCATGCACACAACCAGACTGAGAAAACAAACGTACCCATTTAAAACAAGTGAAGGGCAAAAAAAAAAAAACAGCAGATAGACCTCCCTCTGATTTCACCAGTGTGTAATGCACCCCAAAGCCCTTGTTAACTATCGCAGGGCAATTTCAAACCCAGAGTCCATTAACTTTTATAGACACTTGTTTGATCAGATACAGTTTAAACAACACAGACAAGGGCTCCATTTTCCATGAAACCCTCATTAAGGGGGGAGCTGGAGGCCTGAGTGGGGTCAGAGGAGACCTCACCAACCCAATGACCATCTAGAGAGTGGAATGAAGACAGCATGAAGACAGCACATTAACATTCAACTTGGCTCTCAAAATGGTCTGATTTCTGCTAGAGAGGACTATCTTTCAGCAGAGTGTTCAGGGGAAGGCGAGCTGTTTGTGAGCGTGAACAGCACTCTTAAATGATGCTCTTTTGATACGAGTCCTGCTGGGACATGATGTGACAAGGGTGAGTATGGTGCATTGCTTCTCCCTGTACTGAGGCAATCTGTTATTCTCACGCTCGTGCGGAGGGCAAACAGATCCGTAGTAAAAATTCCTCCCTGTCACAGGTTGATTTACAGGTGTGCTGTGTTTATTTGTCAGGGTGCGAAAAGCACCTCTGGCCATGTTCACCTCACAGACACTGTTTCTCCATTTCATCTGTTTCATTCCAGCTCCTCAGTCTCCCACTCTGTTCATTGCCAGCAGCAGTGAGCCTGCTCCACTCGTGCTAAATCTTTGATTTCCACTTTGCAATTTCCATCCCCAAAATCCCCCAATGCTACAGTGATTTATTGTTATTATTCTTGGTTTTATCGAGAGGTGGCAACGTTCACTGCTTCCAAGAGCTGTTAATTGCTTAATTATGAAGATAAGACAATGGACATGAGTTGAATAGGCAACGACTAGAAGAAAATCTTTGAAGAATTTAAACAAATTCAACACTCTCTCTAAATGTCTCTCTTTCTCTCTCTCTCTCTCTCTCTCTCTCTCTCTCTCTCTGTAATATACATAGGCCCTGATCAAGGTTACCCCTTCACTTTTGAGCCATTGTTATTTTATGGCTGGGAGCCATCAATGGTTTCATTGTTTCCTTTTTTTTCTTTTGTCTTTGCCCATTAACATTCAATGCGAAGCACAGGGCGTAACATGAATAGAGATTTATCATATGTCTTTTCCCCCCTCCTCATGAATTATTGAGGAGAAGCACCCAGCTACATTTCGAAAGAACCGATAGTAAATTACACAGAGCGTTCCATGGTATCTTGCTGAGAAAAGGAAAGAGAAAGAAAGAGAGAAAGTGTGTTGGGGAAGGACAGACATACAGAGAGAGAGAGAGAGAGAGAGAAAGGGAGAGAGAGAGGGGGGGGGGGCAAGGGAGGGAGAGAGACTGAAGGGGATATTTAAGAATGCTCCCAAATGCTCTCGGAGGGCTAAAAAAAGAGCCATTGTGCTCCTCTCACCCCAGCCATGACATAACCTTCCCCATTCCTCTTCCAAAACCCAGAAAGAGCTGTCCATTCATAGTGGCTCAGCACTGCCAAGGCACCGCAGCCAAGACAACCTCATTAAATTTCCCCTAAAATGTACTGTCGTCCTGATCAGACTACCAATATTCTTTCTATCCTATTCTTTCTGGTCTGATGTTATGGTGCCGTTCTTCTTCTGCCGTTTTTTTATCCTTGTAGCAGCTTCACTGTTTTTAGATGTCGTCCTGGTTTAACTCCCTCTGCATCCTCCTCTTTCTTCACCTCCTCTAACCTGAATAAAAAACATGTTGAATTTCATTCAGGAAGCTGCACAGCCAAACTGAATGACGGAATTCCACACAAATTCTTCCTCTTTCATGCATGCTTCATCTTGCACACTTGGACATTACTATATATTGCTATATATCTCTCCCTCCAAAGCGACAGAGATGAGGATGAGTGTCTCCCTCTCACTCTAATTTATGGTGATATAGCCGTGGACTGGCAGACTGGGATAACACAGGCTGTAATAAATGACAGAAGGATGCAAGCCAGCAGCTGTTAAGGTTCTCTCCATTACGCTGAGAAATGGAAGCTGACAGAGACTTTGTAAGACTTGAATGTATGTATGTATGTTTTATTTTGTCCCTCATGCCATACATTAGCAGGTGTCACAATAAAGTGGTGGAAAAGGATCCATACATTAATCGCCACCAGCAATCCATTTGATTTCTTGCACTCGCTTTCGACCCTAGGCCATCATTTTGAAGCATGCCTGTCCCACTGAGCGAGTAATAGTCAAGAGGGGGACTCAGGGACTGCAGGGGCATCCTGATGGCAGAAACACTTCCTGGAATACATTAAGTTGGAAGGACGACTGCACTGGTATTCTGCTCTTCTTTAGAGATTATGAAAGTGGTTATGATAAACATTTTGTCAGGAAATAAACTGTGTGTCCATGTGTGTTTGTGTGTGTTTGGAAGAGGTAGAACAAGAGAGAGAATTGTGAAGAAACAGTATTAATGAATCAGACAAAGATATGTAAGTGAGCTCTTTAGGCAGTCTGTGACCATTAGTAACTCCATTAAGCACGAGCGTACTTAATGAAGTTTACCTCTAGTTTCCCCTCGGTTCTTCCTCTTCCCCGGATGACTGGTTTCCTGGTGCAAAGCGTTTAAGGACTCTGCCCAGGAAATATTTGACAAATTAATCCTGAATTATTTGCTAAAATGCTGACATCCACTTAATGGCATGGTGAAGAGAAGTGCTTGGCTTAGCACGACCAGCCAAACTCATCAAACAACCCAAAGGTCAGTACATGACGTGAGAGGAACAAGATAAAACGCTGCAGGAATTTAAATATAAACACATGGACGAATGAATTCACCTCATGTTACACTAGTCCAATAAAGTCTCCGCATGGGAGAGATCAGAGAAAAGAAAGTCAAAAGGCCGAATATGACGAGGTTAATGGAGAGCATGTAGTTCCAGAGTGAAACTCTCAGTGCTCTTTGGGATTTAGAGGAAATACAGATGATCAATGTAAAAAGACAAAAAGCTTGGTAATTGGTATTTTGCATTGTGGAATGTATCATATATTATCGGTAACAACACTGCAATGCATAAGTGCATTCATCTGAATATACAATTTAAATAGGTTCAAGTGAATATTCCTGTTTGTTTGGTTCAGGGAAATCACAACAATATTCTCTGTCATGCGAGTTCCATATGTGGCCTGGTATGAAATGGAACCCCACCCCTCCCGCCTACTGCTATTGATTAAAGGCCGCTAAGGATGCTAAAATGGCTTGGATAACATTTCTGGAGAAATTGTCTGAAAGCCAACCTTGATACATGGCCTGTTCTTTCACGCTCTCTCTCTCTCTCTCTCTCTCTCTCTCTCTCTCTCTCTCTCTCTCTCTCTCTCTCTCTCTCTCTCTCTCTCTCTCTCTCTTTCTCTCTTGCTTCTTTCCCTCTGTCATGTCTGTCTTCTACTCCTGCTCCTCGCCCCTGGCTCATCTGTCCCTCATGGCCATGACCTCAGACTGTAAAATAATGACCAACCTCCCAACAATAAGACGACTTCTTTTTAAGTGGACAATATCCCTCATGACCCACATACATTATTTTTGTATTTATTTATTTTTGTCAGGAGAGGGATGGCAAAGAAACTCATGAGAGTTTTAATGACACTGCCAATGCATGCGCTATAAGAGGAGGAGAAAGCTCTTTGCCTTTCACTGTCACTTGCTGCTCAATGTGTTTGAAAATGAATTGTGTGATACGCATGAATATTTATGGCCGTTTGGTGGAGGGCTGTGAGCAAAGGTAATTGCATTACGAGCCCAATGGAAGAGTGGATATGACTGATGGAGAAAATGATGGTGACTTTTACGTACATTGCATACGGTGCCAGTTTAACAATATAGAAAAGTGAGTGCAGTAAATCCTGAAAGGCTTCAAAAGAATGGATGCAGTTGAGATTAATATAATTTTGTTTGCCATCTCAAGAACATTCTAGCACCGGAGCTGGGTTTAAGAGCTGACAGAGGCATTTCTATAGCCTCACCAATCACTTAGATTCTTGAAGATCTAAGAGTTCAATTGTCCAACTTGAGTGTACAAGGAGCTTGAATTTTGCTTCAGTAATACCACACAGTAATTCTGTCACGGTGCCTCAACTTGGCAAGGCAATTTCTGTGGTATACACACTCCTCATCTAGCAAGACTCACAAATGAGCTGGAGTGGACTTAGAGGATGGACAGGCCTTTGGCTGCTAGTTATCTCCTGCATCAGATCGATGCAGCTCTTCTGACGGGCGCCGAGAAACACAAACTTCTAATGAGCTGTTTCCAGGCCTCCGCGGTTCGGTACGGCTGCGATACATGCAGTCAATACTGGCGCAGGCTGCTGAGCAGCGAGGCAGAGCAGCCATGTAAAATAATGAGCCCAGGCGGTGAGCTCCTGACCCACATACCGTTTACCTCATTCTGTCCGCCCGCTTCATGCACTAGCCCTGATCTCCATCCCTCCTTTGATGAAGGGCCCTGCGTCCTCCTAATCCACTTTGGAGGGCCGACAGGCACGCGGACGGGCCCGTTCATCAAATCCAAACTCAATTCTTCCAAAAGGTTAATGGCCCCCCAAGCTTGTAAAATGCAAGGCAAATGTTTTAAGAGGAGCGTCTTCTTCATAGGGCACATTTGCTACCTTTGTTCTTCTTTTTTGTGCATTTGTTCTTTTTTCATCATTTGTTTGGATGCATCTGTGCGACCTTTGTCAGAGCGTAGCTGATTAAACAGGAGGTGAAGAATAGGCAGAGACTGCCATTGGTGCAGAGGTAGAAGCCAGCTCTGCTGCTCTGACTAACACAACAAAAAACATATCTGATCAACTTTTCTGACTTTGCGCATGAGGTTGTGCACCTTCCTTTGGTGGGAAATGGGTGTGAACTCACTGCAGGACCCCAAGCCTGCACCTCCAGAGCACAGAGTAGTCATTGTCCTCTCATAGATCACCACATTGTTTTTGAGGGCTTACAAAAACAATGATCGGAAAGGGCTGAAACATGACAGGGTTTCCATCCCATGTTTACATTAGCCATTATTGGGTGTGAGTGATACCTCCTAAAGGCCAGAGAAGTGCACTTCCACACTCTTTAAAGGCCAAACAACATGGTTCTCTATAATGTACCAGGCTGAAGCTGCACACAGAACTGTTTTTTTAAGGTGTCGTGTGGTGTAAGCTTTCTATCCCCGGTTTAATCTGATGTTGTGAGCATCCCCTATGGTCACCATCCATTAACACCGCAGGAGAAGTGGCCGACTCTTCGAGTGGCTGAAACTCCACTGTGATGGGAAATTAAGCACTCTCACTGCAAAGGTGCTGCCTGCTTGAAAATGCTAAGCTGTATTTAAAGAGAGCAGGTTGATGCATACGCAG